>NC_054834.1:12864235-13537807 GCF_018345385.1 Vulpes lagopus
CTGAGACATCCTGTCAAAAAAGAAATTCTAAGGTCTGGGGGAGATCTCCCCTATGAGCCCTACCCCACCCACTCAGAGACTCAGGAAACATAGTCTCATAGGAAAAGCTCAAAGCCAATAAAAAACAAAAACAAAAACAAAACAACACAAACAAAAAACAGCAAAGAAAAAACTCTCTAGCTTTAAGTCTATGTTAACAAATTCCCGGGATCCCTGGGTGGCGCAGCAGTTTAGCGCCTGCCTTTGGCCCAGGGCGAGATCCTGGAGGCCCGGGATCGAGTCCCACGTCGGGCTCCTGGTGCATGGAGCCTGCTTCTCCCTCTGCCTGTGTCTCTGCCTCTCTCTCTCTGTGTGTGTGTGTGGCTATCATAAATAAATAAAAATTAAAAAAAAAAAAAACAAATTCCCTTGACATCACAGAGCCCTTTTGTTAACATAAAATAACATGACCATTCCTATGAACCAGTTTTCTCTGGAACTCACTTAAGAAAACCGATGTAGAGACTTAGCATCAGAGCTGGGGATGGCATTCAAGACCACAATGTCTTGCTTACATGTTCCACTTACACTTTCTACCCTTTACTCCAACTGGGCAAACACCCACTCTGCCCAAAGACATGTATCTACCCTTGACACTCAGTTCACACAGTTCCCAAACACCCAACATAATCGTGCCTCTGCCCAACTGCCACACCTAGCCAGGTCAGTCCAACGCCCAGGGATGGCTCCCTTCTGGGAAGTCTTTGCATTTACTGTCTCTATTATTTATGTGGAACTCAAGTTGGACCTGGAGACATCTCTACTATTTTTGTCTTCCATAGTGATTGCCACCTGGATTTTAACATATATGACATTGTCGGTCTTTTCCTATCCCCAAATAGATTGTAAGTTACTTGGATGTTATAATTCTTAATGCACCATACGAATGGACTGGGGTGTAGGGCCTTAGCTCAGTTTGAGCCGATAAACACCTGTAGAACGAATGAAGTCTCAAAGGAGGTTAGAAACCAAATTTCTAGGGATAAAATACTCACTGTGGACTTGATACATTTTTTAAAACCATCAACGTTGCCATAAAAAATAGGACTAGAAAATCTAAGAATCTTCACTCCTTCAAGTTCTTCAATCTAGCATTAAAAAAAAAAATGTGTGTGAGGTTAAATAATCTTAGGCTTCAAGTATTTTATTAAATTTCTGGCTTTGGGGGGCACCTGGGTGGCTTAGTTGGTGAAGCACCCAACTTTTGGTTTCAGATCTGGCCATGATCACAGGGGTCCTGGGATAGAGTCCCTGTTGAGCTCTGCACTCAGCACAAAGTCTGCTTGTCCCTCTCCCTTCCCCTCTGCACCACCACCCCCAGGACCCCCTCTCACTCTCTCTCTCTCTAATAAATAAAATCTTTTAAAAATAATTTCTGGCTTTTCCACTAGGAGCCATCTCAAGAGCACTCATCTCTCCCTGAATAGGTGCTCCCCCCAGTTAGGAGGCCACAGGTTATTCAAGCTGGAACTTTACAGTCTTTTAGAAGGTCAAGCTAGGAAGGGCCTTCATAAGCAATTAATGCAACCCTCTGATTTCCAGATGGAGAAACTGAGGCTGAGAACAGTGACGTGATTAATGCTTCAAGTTCATACCACTGCCCTCCACTTTGTTTTTTGGCCATAATTCTTTAAAAATAGAAGATAAATTTTAAAAGGTAGCAAACCAAGGGGATTTGCAAGTACTGAGGCCTGTGATGGTATTTGCTTATTCTTACTGTGACACACAATGGCCAGACCGAAAGTGGAACTTACAGAATCCTAGACTTTTCTAGGCTTTAGGAATTACAGCAGTTTCAGTCCAAACCCCTGAGATGAACAAGCAGGTGCTGGGAGGCTGAGCAACATGGGCAGAGTCTCCCCAAGGTGGAGCCTAGAACTCTGAACTCTCAAACTCAGCCCGTGGTTCCCCGAGCCAAAAGATTCTCTACCGTCATGTTTAGCTCTGGGCCGCACTTGGCTCAGCATAACTGAGAAAGATTGTGGAAATAATTTAAGTAGCAGCTAATGGAATTCCACATTCAGGGTCCAACGATTGGTTTTTTTTCTGCATTTTCTTTCTCTGCTTTTTCATCATCATTTCCCCTGGTGACCACTAAGCTACTTTATTTGCAGGGAACAAAAGCCCATCAGTGGGATGTGTCTTGTCTTTGTGTTTTCCATTTCCGGTATTATATATTATTTCTTCTGAGATTAGAGCAAAATGTCAAATAAGCTTCCTTGTTGACAGAGAACTTGGAAGTCTCATGTTAGAAGTTAATGAAGATAACCTTACGGGGATTTCAGATCATTTCATAGAGGATAAGGATTGCATAGCAGAGAATAGAATTGTGAGGCAACTTCTGGAAATAATTAAACCGACTGTTTTTAAAAATTCCTCTTAGGATGGTTTTACATTAAAAGGACATTCGAACTAGCATGGACACAATTCATACAAACCACGGATAGGAGAAGGCACATTGGGTCAAAGTTTTCATGACACAGCCCAGCAGACTTCTAGACCTTCCTGGAGAAGCCTTGCCCGTTGGCTGCCTCGTTCCTGATACGCTGAAGGAGAAACACGCTGCCCCGAAAATCCAAGCTAGCAAGCCCAAGTCCAGCAGTGGTCTCCCAAAGGCACTTACATTTTTGTAATTTGTGGTACTTTTGTAAATGTCTGTGCTGGGAATGCTTCCAAGGCCGTTCCATGAAGGACTGAAAGAAGAAAAGATTAGGTCAGGATTCTTGGAAACAGGCCTACTTTGGAATAAAACATTAGAAGAAATCACAGATTAGGAAAGAGGCCACCGTCCTGGCGTTTTTGGACGCGACTTCAGTACAGATGACATCTCCCTGCAGCTAACTCTGAAGCGAACAGCTGGTGTTCGCGTGGGCCCGGGAGGAGGAGGCCTTTCCTGAGGGCTGAGAGAGCTCACGAGCATCCCACTTCCATGGGCATGACACTTCAGGGGACAGGCAAAGAGCTTTCACACAAATTCTGCCTCAGGGCCACCCTACTTCTGGAAGGTCAGCAGTGCTATCTTCATTTTTACGGGTCAGCGGGCTGGGGTTCAGGTCTGAAGGGCCCCAGAGGAAGGGGCAGGGCAGCCTCTACATTTGACCCAGAGCTCCTCACCGCCTGCACAGCGCCTGGCTCTGGCTCGTGAGGTGTAGCAACTTTCTGAGCAAGTATGACGAGTCCTCGGGGATCAAATGAGTCTCCGTGTATGGAATTGGGAGCCTGGGGAGGGGGCGACCAGGAGGAAGTTCTTCCCACCAACCAGACTACCGACTTCCTGCTCCTGATGCAATCAGATCAATCCCATGAGTCTACAGGTGTGAGCAGGCCCAGGTGCTAAGCACGACCCCTGAAGGAAGAGTATCTCTTTGGGGTACACTCAGCAACGCGCTCCCTGGAGCAGCCACGTAACTACTGGAAATGGAACACTGTGGAGGACACGGCTTTGGCTTGGCTAAAAGCCTAGTCACCAGATCAGCAGCTAAAACGTGCCACTGCCTTATCCTCAGCTTGTTGGGCGAGGCCGAATTTCCACGTAAAGCTCACAGGCTACATCGTCTCCCTCCACAAACCCTCTCTCCAACCACAGCCCCACAAGGCCTAGTAGACACTGAGGCAAGTAGAGCAGGAGAAGCAGCATCTTCCAAGGACGGGTTCGGAGTTCTGTCCCAGCAGCACACTGGGCACGTTGGGAGCTTATGAACTCTCTGGACTCTTGGGCACCCAGGTAAGGGCGCCGAGGGAGTGAACACAAGCTTTTAGGGAGACCCCAGCATGCCAGGGTAGGGAAGAAGTAGGAGCAGAGGAGCTAGCTGCTAAGAATAAGAAGGGTGGGCTTATGCTAAGTAGAAGACTGATGCTTTTCCAGGTTTCTTATTCCTCTGTGGCCCAAGCACAGGCAGAGAAGAGGCCAGAAGCCTGGAAAGGTCACGGACGTTTTGAGGAGAGAGACAGGCTCTGTTCGCCTCTCTATTGGGACAACTTCACAGACCCAGGAGGGCACCTACTAAAAGCCTTTCAACAGTCAAAACAAACCCAACAAAGAAACAGATACTCTCCCTGACGTCAAGCCACGTCATTGCTGCTTTCCCTCTGCATACGACCCAATGACGTCTACTTCATATCATGTAGCTGATTGGGTGCCTGCTTCCTTTTCTGAATGAACTCTGGCTACAACTGATGCT
Organism: Vulpes lagopus; assembly: GCF_018345385.1. Lineage (NCBI taxonomy): Eukaryota > Metazoa > Chordata > Mammalia > Carnivora > Canidae > Vulpes > Vulpes lagopus. The sequence continues at coordinate 12,868,456 of NC_054834.1, forward strand.
TTCAAAGTCTCCTGTTCTGCATTACTGGCTTCCATAGAAAATGAGCTGTGCTATATTTAGCAGCTACCTGTCCCAGGCCCCGGGCCTGTGCCCTACACACTGCGTCTCATTTGCAGAGGGGACCACAGAGCCACCTCGGTCCTTTGCTGAGTCACAGATCTTTTAGTCTTCCCACCACCGAAAGGAGAGCGCAGCAGGAGAGCACATGATTAAGTGCACAGACCTGGGAGTGAGATGCATCCCGGTTCAAATCCTGACTCTGCCGCTTACTAGCTGTGTGATCGTGGGGAAGGTTCTTAACCTTTCTAAGCTTCAATTTGCTCACCCATAGAATGAGAATAATAAAACCTATTCATGGGATTCTTTTCCGAAGACTAAAATGACAACATGTGCCAAGCACTATTGGCTTAATTTGTAGAAGCCCTCAATATACAGTAACTACTATGAAAGGGGGGTTCCCTATATTTTATCAAAATGGTATAAGAAATCTCAGGGTGTGTGGTTCTGTTTATGGGAAATCTGGCTCTTACATTACTCACAATTGAACTCTCAGGACCACAGTGAGCAATCCAAACATGAGACCAGCTAATAAACCGAGGTCCAGCCCCAGAATGATGGATGCTATGCACGTAAACACCCAGATAACCTAGGACAAAATGGAAATGGGAAGGATTGCATTAATCCATCAGGCACCATCAAATGAGACTACCTATAAAAACAAGAAGATCAATTGTCCATGAACGAATTACAGCTTTTTAAAATATTCTGACTTCATTTAATGTTTAAGTGGGAGTGGAAATTGACCTTTCCGATAAAGACCATTTGTCCCATTTCAATGTGTGTGTGTGTGTTTTAAGATTTATTTATTTATTTATTTATTTATTTATTTATGATAGACAGAGAGAGAGAGAGAGAGAGAGAGAGAGGCAGAGACACAGGAGGAGGGAGAAGCAGGCTCCATGCAGGGAGCCCGATGCAGGACTCGATCCCGGGACCCCAGGATCGTGCCCTGGGCCAAAGGCAGACGCCAAACTGCTGAGCCACCCAGGAATCCCCCATTTCAATGTGTTTTAATTTAATTTTTGAATAGGGAAAATATGGACATAGGTCAAAATGGAATTAATATTGAAAAGGTGGGACATTTGGCTTCCAACCCTCTCCATGTGCACACTTTCACCAGCACTTTTTTTATTTTTTTACAAATATAAGCAAATACGACTGAACAGTATTTTATTTTCCCATATTTTAATGTATCGTACACACTATGCCATTCCGCACTGGTCTCTCTTTCACTTAACAATGTGTCTTGGAGAATTCTCCATGTCAAAAAAATAGAGAGTTTTCACATTCTTTTTGTCTGTCCTGGTGTAAATGAGAGCAGAATTCTAAAGGACTTAGCTTCTGGTTTTTAGAGTTCCTTAGAACTGTTGCAAAGGTCATTTGTACTCAGCAAGGATTTTGTAGTTTGGTTTTGCTTTGTTTTGTATTTTGTTTATTCTCATATACTACAGCGGGGTTTTTTTTATTCTTTGTTTTGTTTTTTTAATTGGTTTGGTTGGTTTGGTTGGCTTGTTTGGTGTTTAACTTGGGTGTATGGGATCCTTCCTAGATGGAAATCCCCGGAGATATGGAGCCTTCACACAACTTGTGGCAGGCTTCACAGCATTGTCTTATCCACACAATTCTAATTTCTGCTCCAGGAATCCCAAAACACAAGTGAGATTGAGGAGATAAGGGGAACATGATGATGTGGCAGGAAGCATATAAGAACCAAATCTTACTTCAGATAAAAATGGGCAGCAAATGACTTACAGCATCGATCTTATTCTGTCTCCACAGACGAGGAATGTCACACACCTGCATAAACATCCCTTTCAGGTTGGCGATGACAACAGCGGCCAAGACTGACTGCCAAGAGAGACAGGGAAGGCCGTGTTATTTAGGGGAATGGCTTTTCATGGGATGATTTTTAAATCTCCTGTTATTTCTCCGGTGGCAGAGCAGTGAAGAGAGATTATGCAATCAGGGTTGTACCTTCTGCAAAGGTTCCAGCAGCTTCCCCAGGGCGACAATGGCGATCATCACAATCCCCGCCGAGATGATGCCAGCAATCTGAAAGACACACGCCTCCCGTGAACAAGGCTCACCCTCCTCCCTCACACCTTCCAGCTTGCTGGATGTGCCCAGGAGGGCCTGTTCATGGGTGCACCTCCCCTCTTCTGCCCAATACTGTTGAGAGAAATGAGGATTATTTCCTAAAGTTCTATACAACTAAAGAAAAAAATGGGAAATATATAGAGGGCATCTATGGCAGAGAAATTAAAGAAAACGTGGAGACCGAGCCTGTTGGGGGAAAGCCGGAGGGACCTGGATTTCCTCTGGATGTACGACAGACCTAGTGCCCCAGTGTCCATTTGGGAGGCCGACTTGTAATCATCTGCTGTGGCAGGAAACCTGGACCTCACCCTTCCCCAACCACAGGTCACCCTATGTTCTTGGGGAAAAAAAATCCTTGCAGCACACATCGGATTCTTCGATTTATGGAAGCAGCAGCCATAACAGCAAGTCTGCAAACACTTTGTACTTAATAGCGTGTGATTCCCACAGAGCTCTCAGACGGAATAAGTGGACCAGTCCCAGTGCAGATTCAAAATGCGACATGAGCGTAACGGCACATGGGACCGCGTCCCCGGACGCAGGCTCAGAGCTTTGCCCCAGTGATGATGGGGCAAGAGCAGAGGTTAAAGGACCTGTAGACACTTTACCTTCGCTGGCCAAAAAGCTCTCCTAAGATCCATAAATAGTTAGGAGAGAGGCCGAGGGGGTGGGGCTATGCTCTGTGTGGTTAGCTGACCAGGGACCTCTCCCCTAGACAGCTGGAAGATGGCCCAGGTAAGACCAGAAGCTCTGAAACAGAGGAGCAAAGGAGACAGGGCGCCAGAAGCAGAGTGACAGGAGGAGCAACGGGGAAGACTGTCCTGGGCACAGGTGCTGCCGGCTGTGAGAGATTGGAGGTGAAAGAGACGGGTAAAGCCAACATAAATGGAAAATCCAGAAACTTCAGGAAACTTTAAAGTCACAGTCTTTCCACCTGGCAAATTGATCATTCACGTTTCAATTATGGTTGGATCAGCCTGAGGCAACATTATAAATCCAACAGACTAAAAACTTGGTACTTCCAGGCTCTTTGTTGCCTGTTAGCGCCGCATCTCCAGGTTACCTGTACCTCAGTGGCTTCCCCTCTCCTATCTGAGCAGAGAAACTTATATCCTCCCTCCCTCTTCCCTTCCTTCCCTCCCTCCCTCCCTCCCTTTCTCCCTTTCTCCCTTCCTTCCTTCCTTCCTTCCTTCCTTCCTTCCTTCCTTCCTTCCTCCTTCCTCCCTTCCTCCCTCCCTTCCTCCCTCCCTTCCTTCCTTCCTTCCTTCCTCCCTCCCTCCCTTCCTTCCTCCCTTCCTCCCTCCCTCCCTCCCTTCCTCCCTCCCTCCCTTCCTTCCTCCCTTCCTTTCTTCCTCCCTTCCCTTCCTTCCTCCCTTCCCTTCCTCCCTTTCCTTCCTTCCTTCCTTCCTTCCTTCCTTCTTTCCTTCCTCACAATTGCTTAACAACACTGGTTGCCTATCATGAGCCACTTGCATCTCACTGTGGAGGTAGGGCTCTGTGGATGCTGAAAGAAATGGAGATCTGGGGACAGAGACCATAGCCAGCTGTCTGGCTCATGCCAGGAGAGTAGCCACGTCCTTGCCAAGTATGTGTATCAATAAGCTGCCAGTTAGGGGGGCCAAGATGAACTTTGGTCACTTTTAAAAATCTGTGAGGGATGCATTACTTGTACTTACTTTATAAGGCTGGTTTGTGGGAATTGCTGTAGTTTCTATATGGGAGCACATTCAATCACTAGATAATGATTCTGTTACAAGCGAGAGGGTAATCAGAGCTGAGAGTAGCTTGTGAGTCAGTAGGAGTCAGATGGGGATGAGAGAAAGAGCAGGTTGTAATGTTAAGCCTGTGCTGCAGGCAGTTAACAGAGCCCTAACCCTCATCACTCCATTCATTCGTTCAGGAAATATTTGCTGGGTGTCTCTTACGTGTCGGGTACAGCACATGTATCACTGCTATTACGACGCTCCTCCCGTCAGGAGGGGTGCCTGACTGGAACAGTCAGCATTTACAAGCATGTGCCAGGGCTTTACGGACATTTTTATTCAGTCCTCACAACATCCCTATGAGGTGGATACAATTACTATTCCCATTTTATAGATGCTGAGCCTGAGGCCCAACATAAGAGGAAACATGAGAAGCCACACAACAAGGGAAGACCTGCCAGTGTATGTGGTCATGATGAGTCCCTGGATCTCAGTCCGGGCACTTAGACTTTTAACCCCAGAACTTAGTATACATTTCAGTAATTAAATATCAAGCCACTTCTGTGCTTGCTTCATTCTTCACTCCTGAAATCCTGGCATCCTTCATTCCTAAATATAATACATGCCAGTGTGCGGCGGCGGGTGTCAGCTTACCAGAATGCCATTATCCCCTCGCCCTCTGCCAAGGAATCACTTTACACGGACATTCTTCCTGGGACGGCTGGCCTGTGCCTCCCCGGAGCCTGGAGGCAACAGCAGGAGAGTGGACATCACCAGCTGGGGACCCGCCTGCGCCCGCCGACAGCCACATGCCTTCGAGCGACTCCGATGAAAACCACAGAAACGCTGCCAGCTGCCGCCCGAAGGCGAGTGCAGCTCTGGAAGTCACCTGTGACCTCTTCCCCTGCACCACAGGCCCCTGGCTCTGCCTCCTGGTATGGGCCCTAGTGTCTTACCTGCTCCCTCAGAGCTGGAAAGGTCTGCCCCCGCCCCCATCAAAAAAGGAAGTTCCATTTTAAAAAGAAAGATTCTGTAAATTGAAATTTGTTCAATAGGAACCAAGAAATTGGAAGAGGCCCCTTCTTCCAATCCCCCCAACCCCCCACATACACGCACAGAGAGCCATTATAAATGGGAAAGGAGCATCACCCTTTCCAGGGTGTCCTAGCACCCTGGGGACAATTCGGGCCCCCGGGGGCAAGCCACTGCAGGGAGTCACTGGTTTTCTCCATTAGTCTCTTTTACTTATGTGTGTCTCTGCCTTAATAAAACCCTATCTGAAGACTGGGTGTGAGGGATGGTGCTTCCTCCGGAATCGGTGTCCACCTTTATAGCCTCAGTGCACTTTTTACTCTGAAACAATAGCTCTGTGCAGAGGGAAAACGGCCCCCTGCCCCAGGCAGGGCAGGAGCCCGGTTCCGGAGCCTGCCCCCGGCCCCATCCACTGGCTCCGGCCCACCTGAGCCCTCGCCCTGCTGGAAAGGACGGCCTCTGACAACTGCTCCCACGCTTTTTGGCCAATCGACGGTGGGCTCTTTGGAGATGAACAGGGATGCTGGACTTGGGGTCCCTCTGTGAAGTCTACAACTTGAAGCCACATTTAAAAGGCAAGATTAAACCCACATTCAGAGCTTGAGGAATAAAAATCGTCCTCAAGAGGAAATGCCTAACTGCTATGGCCAAAATATTCTTGGCTGGCAAGCTTGTTCTGTGGGACGAAGGCGTCTGGAGGAAGTTCCTGATCCTAGTGGAGGAAACGTAGACAGACAGTTGGTATTTTCCTGAAAATACAAAGCCTCACTCCAGCCTCGAAGTGCTGGAAACTAGGCTGGCAACTAGGGAAACTAGGCCTTCTCTATCCCCAGATCACAAACTGATAAAAATCAGCATTCTACACCACTGATTCCTTATCAGTTGTTATCAGCCCTGGAAAGGCAGGTGGAGCGGAGCTACCTGCCAGCTGCGCACAAACATACAGATTCCTTGGAGAATCTGTGCATTAGGAAACCACCAGCGTTGCTTAGGAGGTTTTTGGTGGGGAGAGGGATGGAGGAGTTGGCTGAGCCCTGGGGAGGGTCGGCCCAGGAAGCACAAGCCTAGGGTCAAAGGCTAACTGCCTTGCTGGGTGCTTGTGGAAGACTTCCTGAGGGCCACCCCCGGCTCATCCTGCAGTCAAGCTGCTGTTCCGTACCTGAGTCTTCCCCCCAGTACTCTCCTGGACGGCAGTGCGGGACAGGGCAGTGGTGGCCACGAAACACGAGAAGAATCCGGAGAAGATGTTGCTGATCCCAAAGGCAATGAACTCCTAAGGCAAAGACCGGGTGACACAGGGATGCTACGAATCCTGGCAGGTCCCTCTCCCGGGATTCAAGGAAGAGTAAGAAAGCAGACTCCCAAGCCCACCCTAACCTGTCTGGTGGCCCCAGTTTAATCCTGTACCATTAAAGGTTCTTGGGGGTCTTGAGAGGCCCCAGGGCCTGCGGTTCCTCGGGGTCTAAGAGAGGCCTCGCTGTCACCAGCTGTCTCTAAGCTCGGTAAGGAATAGTGACCCAGGCCTGTCGGGCTGACACGCTTCCTGGGGAGGGCTCTGCTCACATAAAGCGCCTCTCCTGCGGCCGCACGTTTGCTCGAGGAATGTTCTGACTCGGACCCCTCACATTCGGCTTGACCCCTAAGCATTTGGCTGCCCTAAGGGCTGTTCAAAACCAAACCACACTGGCCGATTTGTGAGCAATTGAAAATCGGCTCATCTGCCAATGCCCCATATGTCCACAAAGACGGGCCTGAGCGCGTTAGGGACCTCAATTCAAAGTGGTCACAACCATCGTCGATGGTGTTTGGTGCGTCATCTCGCCCTATGACAGCCACCACTGCAGAAAATCAATCAGGGGACCCTGGCCTGCATGGAAAATGCTTTTTTCTTTTCTTTTTTTTTTTTTTTAATTGGAGTTCGATTTGCCAACATATAGCATAGCACCCGGTGCTCATCCCGCCAAGCGCCCCCCTCATCTTATGCTGATCTACTACGTGAGCTTCGAATGTTATTTATGACCCGACTGAATTAACTCTTAAAATTTGGGTTACTTCAACTTCTTTCTTTTTTTAAAAAAAATATTTTATTTGTTTATTCATGAGAGACACACAGAGAGAGAGAGAGGCAGAGACCCAGGCAGAGGGAGAAGCAGGCTCCATGCAGGGAGCCCAACATGGGACTCAATCCCGGGTCTCCAGGATCACACCCTGGACCAAAGGTGGCACTAAACCGCTGAGCCACTGGGGCTGCCTTTTTTTTTTTTTTAAAGACTTCAACTTAGGGACGCCTGGGTGGCTCAGTGGGCATCTGCCTTCGGCTCAGGTCATGATCCTGGGATCCAGGATCGAATCCCACATCAGGCTCCCTGTGAGGAGCCTGCTTCTGCCTCTCTCTCAGTCTGTGTTTCTCATGAATAAATAAATAAATCTTTAAAAAAAAAAAAAAGACTTCAACTTATTTCTTAAAAGGGAAAGAGATGCAGCCTGAATATTTCCGAATAATTTCACTGAGGGGGGCACTTGACGGGATGAGCACTGGGTGTTATGCTATATGTTGGTAAATCGAACTCCAACACAAAAATACAAAAATAAATAAATAAATAAAGTTTATAAAGTCTTTAAAAATAGTAATAATTTCAAATGAGTGTGCATAAGAGGGAAACCAGCTCGATAAGGGCCAGTGGAAGACACCGATCCCTTCTTCAGCAGACAACAAAATCTACCCTGTGGGCTCCGTTTTCTTCTTCGCAGCCCTACAAAAGCGGTCCAGCACATGGTGAGCATACCTGGTTCCCATCGATGGCGTAATCATACTTGATGGCATAAACTTTTCCGACAGACACTGCAATAGCATAAGCCACCACGGCGATGGAAAACGAGGCAGCCAGCATCTCAGAAAACAGGCTCACAGGTGGAAGTACAGGAGGCAAAAACCTAGTGAGTTTTTAAATGAAAAACACGCAGTGAAGATTTGACCACAATTCTGTTCCTACCTCACCACAGGCTATATCCACCCGACCCCAGGCCAGACATGAAAGTGCTTGGCCACAAGGGGAGAAAGCACACTGAGACAAGTAAGTGGTAGCATCGTTTTTACAATCTTTAACTAGAAGTTGGTGCTAGCTCGCCAGCTGACTTTCTGACCCCTGTCCAGAGCCTACGAACGCTCCCTTATCTCCACCTCTGACATGAATAAACCTGTCCTAATGGATTCTCTAATATCATGCCATTTCACACGTTAGTGTCTCTTCCTGCACAATTTTATCTTAAAGGCCTTTGAGTTTAAAAGATAGTCTGGCCATTAAATGAGGTTTGCCTTGCATGAAGAAATGTCGGGTTGATTAAAGAAACAAACAATAATAAGATTTTAAAAGAGCTAAATAGAAAAATCCATGTCTAAGAGCCCTGATATTTAAAATCTTGAATGTAGAAAAGATTAAATTTACGTAATTATCAGAACGCTCCAGAATCACAATGACTAAGACCTCCCAGTGACTGTGGGGTAGAAACTACTGTTTGACATATCAGAACTATTCTATAAACCATGTAAAGAGATAAACCTAGGGGTGTCTGGCTGGCTCAGTCGGGAGAGCATGTGATGCCTGATCTCAAGGTTGTGAGTTCAAGCCCCATGTTGGAGGTAAAAGCCGGAAAGGAAAAGAGGGAAAGGGAAAGGGAAAGGGAAAGGGAAAGGGAAAAGAAAGGAAAGGAAAGGAAAAGGGGAAGGAAAGGAAAGGTAAAAGGGAAGGAAAGGAAAGGAAAAAGGGAAGGAAAGGGAAAGTTTATACTCATGCCGTCATCCCCAAATATGAAAACTGGGCGAATGACTGTCATGTACCTCTATCTTGATGACTATCCACCGGGTGTATATCCAGAGGTCCCTAGCCAAAAAATGTCCCAAACAAATTAAAAAAAAAAAAAACCCACCAAATAATCTCCCTCACTTACCTCACTTATGTCTGAATTTCCTTTAATAGGAAACTACACTTTCCCCTTCTAATTAGAGGGAGGTACTAAAGCAGAAATAAGAGCTTACAGAAAACCATAGAAATTTAGAGAGAGCTAATAACCTGATATTATCCAAATTAATATGCTGTCCTGATAGCCTGGAAATGGTTGAATCTACCTCTCTCCTTTTGCTGAGGTCCAGACAAGTGAAGTGATGTGCTCGACGTCAGTTAGTAGAGCCCAGGGAGGACTGTTGATTTCCTACGTAACAAGATCTGTCCGGTTCTCTACCCCTGGATCCTTCTTCTCCCAAACAGGTGAGGTTACTTCCCAAACTCCTTTTCATCTACGTCACATCCTGACCCACACGTAGGCTCAGGAGTGGATCTTCTATGTAGACGGACAGGATGTTAGAAACCCTGATCGGGCCCTTGAGTGACTCTGGATCACACCTCCACTTTCTGGACATGAGCTTGGACCTCACTCTTAAAACCAGGCTTGTGACTCTTTCCTGAGACCCGATCAGCGCTACTTCAGGTAATTTGGTCTGTCCGGAGGACTTGCCAGTCCTGCAGAGTTCACCTTTGATTGTGACCTGATGCCCACTGCCTGCCTGTCCGCCTACTTCTCCAATTCCAGATCCTTTTACCAGGTCCTTGATTCCCCAAGGTCACAGTATAAAGTACAGAGACTTGAAATCCAATGACCCGGAAGCTGGCTCCATCGCTCTGTAAGTAACTGATTTGGGGCATGTTGTTTGAACTTATTTGAAGTCCCAGTTTCTTCAGCTGTCAAATGGAGACCATATACTCTTCTCTAGGGTGTTGGAAGGAGTAAAGGAAGTATGGTAGGTGTAAGTAATTAGTACCTACACACATAGTAGGTACTCAGGAAATGTAGGGAGCCCCTACATCTGCCACACACCTGCGTCTGTTTGTACTACCTTGCTGGATCTTAGCAGTGCCAATTTTTTTACCCCAAGCCACTCACTTGGGGCCCTGGCTGGACATCTTCTAATGACCTTTGAGTAGTCCCCTATCTCCTGCGCCCCCTTCAGTGGCCCTGTGTGCTACAGCCAGCCCCCCCATGTCTGGCCTGATCATGAGATAATACCACGAAGGGGAGTGACTAGGAAGGACACTTTTTTTTTTAAAAGATAAGGGTAGGGAATGGTGGGTCCCAGTAGGGCCAGAGGACCCCTAACCGAGAGTCAGGCATGATAAACATGATGCCAAGGGCATATCTTGACTTCAGGTTGGCCCCAAATGTTTGGCAAATGCACCAGCACCTGACTATAAGGGCAAAGTGGCCCTCGGAAGGCAGCTGGGAGAAAACCTCTGTGATTTTGCTGGCCTCCCCGCTCCTGTTCCCCCTGTGCCATACTTTCAAGTACAAGTACAAAGCACAAGTCACTTCAAAAGCAACGGTCACGAACATGATGACAAGACCCCTGGCACAGTGTGCTCAGAGAAGAGGCAGGAGAAAGAATGGAGACTACAACTTAGATGAGAAAGCAGTCCATCTTGTTGGTTTATGTTAAAAGAAAGAGAGAGAGAGAGAGAGAGAGAGAGAGACTAAGCGATCCTAACATACAGACTCTCAGTGGGGGAAAAGGAGCTGCCAACAGCGACCTTACTTTACCCCTCATCGGACGATTGAAGCCAGGAGGAGATAAAGAGGTGGCCTGCACCATCTTTCTCTTTGTACCCCTTCCTGTCATGGAACTCACCTCAACACTCTACTTTCCCTTCTCTTTTCTGGTCTCTCCCCCACCTTTCTTTTAGAAGGTTGTTGATGTCATGACACTGGTTTCCGAGATCAGACAAAAATGGCTTACTTGTAACAGCAGAGGCTTGGCTATTCTTCCCTCAGTGCATATTTCTGGGGACTCCTATGGGACAGGTGCCATGCTACGAAGATGGCGTCAAACAAGACAACAGGCCTCAAGCCCTCCTGGAGGAGCTCACAGGCATTTCAGAACAAGCCCAAATTAAGAATTTGCCAGTTATCATTACCCTAGTTCTATAGGAGACCCTCCGCCCCCTGCCCTCAGTCATCGATCTAGGTGGTGACAGAAGGGGACAAAGGAACTCAACTCTTTACTCTTCTAATTCCCCGAACTACCAAACATCTATAAAACCTCCCTTGAAGATAATGCATTTTATTCATAGGAACAAATGACATAATTATTATTTAAGATGGACAAACTAATGGGTGGAGAACTTAGGTCAGATGTCCCTTATTCCTTAAGGAGATTGTCCTCATTCTGATAAATGCTACAAACCGTGATTCTATTTGTATCATATTGTAATTACACACATGAGTTTAAGTCAGGAGTCTGGTGGTAACTGTACATGTCCTGCCACATTTTCAGAAAATGAAAAAACAGAGCCTGTGGGAGCTGCTTTTCAACAAATGGCTTGAACTTTATCTACATGTGCATACCATCTATCTGATCCTTTGCACAAATGGGTGTTTCTTGAAGATCTCACACAGAGAAGACTATTGAAGGAGCACCAATGAAATGCAGCTTATAATAAAAGGTTTCCTTTAAATAGAAAGTACTGATTTAATATATTAGTCTTGCCTAAGAGGAACTCCACACTCACCCCCTCGGGATGGATTTAACAATGCCAGCATTGTAGTTTTTTTCCAGGTTGGCTGCATATGAAATGGCAGTAGCAATTATTGTCTGAAATAAAACAAAAGAGGTTAAAAAAAAACTCCATGTTTTAATAACTCCTTTTTTTTTCTTGTCTCCTCATTGGGCAGTCTGCCCTGTAGGTCTCTTCTTTTTTTTTTTTTTTTAATCCAAGGATAATTAACATTTAGTATATTAGTTTCAGGTGTAGAGTGTAATGATTCAACTTTTCTAGACACTACTCAGTGCTCATCAAGATAAGAGGACTCTTAAAAAGAAAAAAAAGATAAGAGGACCCTTAATCCTCTTCATGTTTCCCCATCCGCCACCCATTTCTCCTCTAGCAACCACTAGTTTGTTCTCTGTATTTAAGAATCTAGGGGTGGGGAGTGTTTGTCTTTTTCTCTTTGTTCATTTGTTTTGTTTCTTAAATGCCATATGTGAGTGAATCACTTCATATCTTTCTCTGACTTATTCCACTAAGCATGTTACTCTCTAGCTGCATCCATGTTACTGCAAATGGCAAGATTTCATTCTTTTTTATGGCTGAGTAATATTCTCTATATATAGTACAACTTCTTGGGCCACCTGGGTGGCTCAGTGGTTGAGCATCTGCCTTCAGGTCAGGTCCTGGGATGGAGTCCCACATCAGGCTCCCTCTGCCGTGTCTCTTCCTCTCTCTCTCTGCGTCTCTCATGAATGAATGAATTAATTAATTAATTAGTCTTTATTATAACTTCTTTCTTGTCGAACTAATGAATGCAAATTTTCTAATTACATGTTCTACTTACCACAATTACTTCTATAGGAATAGGGACTGGAATTTTGTGCTTAAATCGATCATTCACTTCCTTAACTGCCATACAGATGATAATGGTGAGTAATCCAGCAATGAAATCAGCAAGATTGGTGTTGCCAACATTTTGAAAAATCTCAATCAGAGTCTGTAAAAAGAAAATAATTGTATATTCTTCTCTTGTGAAAAATCATATCATCATGAAACAGCATTTAAAAATCTAATGACAATAGCAATTCTTGTGTTAGCTAAAACAGAGACCATTAAAAATATGCAGTTTTTGCAAGTTATGATATATTATATATACCAAGTTATTAACGATGGTTAATTGGAGTGGTAAAACCATGGGTGATTTCTACTTTTTTATTTTTATCTGCATTTTTTACAATAAAAATGAGATGTTTGAAAAGAAAAAATATTGCATGTTGAATTTTACTTGGAGAAAAGCTTTATATCTTAAAGTGGTTTTACAGGGGCTATTAAGGGAGCTAATTTCATAGTGTTGATGTGGTATTATTGGGACTAAAAACCAATAAACCAAAAAGTCCCAATCAGCCATTATTTTAGGTAAAACTCTTCCCCAACCTGAATGATATAGGTGGTCATAAAAATACCTAAAGACTTCATATGTAGATCCATAGGGATCAATCCAGTCTTCATGCTAAAGCAAAGCTACTGAGTTGATATATAGCTCAATTCCTAAATTTTAGGAAATTAATTTGGCACTTAGTTCAAACTTAACTGAGACGACTTAAATAAAAACAATTCTTTCTAAGTGGACAGACAAGCCAACTCAAGAATTAATTCGTCCTGTTTTGTAAATAGGAGGTTTCTGGGAATCAAGGCAGATTAGCAACAGAGAAACAGAGAATCCCAGGGAAGAACACTAATACCTTTGTTCCAGCAGCTTCAGTCCTGTGGAAGGCAGGATTTAAGAAGGCATTCTTTAATTCTTTGAGACAATCTCTTGGTGAATGTTTTTTTTTTTTAATGAGTTGTTTTATAGATATATTTTTATATGAAAATAAAGGATAGAGCATCTTATATCCCTTATAACATATATCTTACTTAATTTCACAGACAAGCTGTATTTAAAGTAATTTTAATGACAACCCAATAATAGCTATGTATAAAGAACATTAAGTGATCTAGCAGTCATTTTGCCAACAACTCCAATTCTCTAGAAAACATTCAAGGGTAGAGGAATGAAGGGAGAAGTTTTCACGCTAGCAAAAGACAGCCACCAAGTTCTTGAACTAGATAGAGTTCAAGTTTTCGACTTGCAGGAAGCCTCTTAGACTTTCACTCAGAAGGTATATTTGCGCTTGCTTTAAACCCAATACCAACAAATTTACTTTGCCTTCCCGAGTCAGTCAAAATTGCCAGAGGCAGATACAGTGATAGCAAAAGATGAAGCAAGTGATAGCTGTGTGAAAAAGAGAAAATGAGAGCCTCTGGGTGGTTCAGTGGGTTAAGGGTCCAACTTTTGATTTCGGCTCAGGTCATGATCTCAAGTTCACAGGATGGAGCCCAGCATCCAGCTCCAAGCTCAGTGGGGAGTCTGCTTGGGATTCTCTTCCCATCTCCCTCTGCTCCCCTGACCCCAGAGAGCACGTGCTCTCTCTCTCTTTAAAATAAATAAAATCCTTAAAAAGAGAGAGGGAAAATGTAGAAGTACCACAAATGGTCACTCTAACTCAAGAATTTAGGGCATCTGCCATAGGAGCCAAGAGTCCTACATGCCTCAGAGTCGTGATGGTATTGCTCTCTGGCCCTTTCAATCATCAATTTTCTGATGATGAGCCTCATTAATTCATAAGCAGGACACCATATTTCACTTAACTGTCTATACAGTAAAGGTTTACTTTCAACTCAAGAGGGAAAAACTCAAACTTGAAAACAAGCAGATAACTATCCCAATCATAAAAACATTTCACCTTACTAAAATGATTGCTCCAGGATTCCCATTTAATCTAGGAGATCTTGGAATAAAAAAAGCACCTTCGGTATATTAAAAATGTGACATGAGTTGCAATAAAACCCAAAATCAGTTTATATTACACAACTGCATTAAACAAGCATATAAATATATTTGTTGCTTATATACTGAGGCATCTCCCATGAAAATTTCTACAATAAAAAGTCTAGTCTATGTGAAAATAAAACCTACATAAACTGAAGGAGTCAAATTATACTCAAAGATCATAGAGATGAGTTTCGAAGAAAGCACTGAAAAGTAATTCTAATTTAGTTTACCATGAAAATACTTACTAAAATATATTTAAAATGTGGATACACATATGAATCCATATTTCAACCGAGTATTCTGAATAGTTCAAATCCTAATAATGACCATTTCAATGATGGGAAATATTTTACTATATTTCCTACCGTGCTTGGAGAATTCTAGGACCATTTGGATCATTTCTTCCTTCTTTGCCTAGCGTTACGTGGGCATATGAAGCCAGCAGAAAAAAATACACACCTGATGTTACATATGAGGAAATTTATCAGTTAACTTTTGGTGCCAAATTTAAGTCTTCTTTATCAATGTGACAAACCCTTTCTAATCACCCCTTGCAGTCAGGCATTTCCTCCTACCAGAAAGAATTTCTGCCCATACGGAGATCAACCCTTTAAGTGTTCTTTTCTTTACTAGAGTGACTTGGTATTTATGTACTGAAGCAGATTTGGTGGCTTTCAAGACTCTCATTATCTGGGCAGAACTTTTCCGTGTTTTCCTCTTCATTAGAGGAAGAAATGAGGGGGTGGTATCAGTTCAGTAAGGAAGCAGAAAGCCTCCCTTTGTCTATTGAGACAAGGCATTTAAAGTAACGATAGGAAAACACAATCATTCTTCCATGTGCTATGGGATTTACTTACATAACTGAGTAGCTACACCGTGCATGAGGAGTATTACCAATTCCGAATCCTGCCAACATCCTGTCATTCCCCCTTCTACAACCTATACTCAGTGGCTCTGGCATTTGTGAATTAGAGCTTTAGTTTTTCTTACTGTCCCAATATTTCCTCCTCTAATTCTTCGTATTGTTTTCCTTTTGGGGAGGAGTTGGGGGAGGGAAACAATCCAAGGTACAATCTTCTAACAAAAGGCATGTTAAGTTGCTACATGCCATGGAAAGTATCTTACAACAATCTTCCTATTTTTCCTGGAGGAGTCCACTACTGCTCTGCATTTGTTGAAGGATTCTTTCATTAATGATTGCATCGGGTCATGTCATAAGAAAAATTCTCTGTTCAAGTACTGAGTGGTTTGTTCAACCCTTTGCAATCCTTTTCCAACCTGCTGATTCCTCATTTTCTGAAAAGCAAGCTCAGAGGCATTATCACACGGGGAAGATTGAGACATCTTCATCCAACCTGACTGCTCTGGAGGAATTTCTCACAAAATTCCATGATACATTCTAATCTAAGATTGCAAGAATAATGTTCAAGAGGACATAAGTCGCAGAAAAATTGTGCTTGGTTTGGGGCGCCTGGGTGGCTCAGCGGTTGAGCGTCTGCCTTTGGCTCAGGGTGTGACCCCAGGCTCCTGGGATCAAGTCCCACATCCGGCTACCTACATAGAGTCTGCTTCTCCCTCTGCCTATGTCTCTGCCTCTCTCATGAATGAATAAACAAAATCTTTAAAAAATATTGTGTTTGGTTTAAAACTATTTTTGACCTTGTCCTAGTATTTCTTGATCACTTTTGTCCCTGTTTCAAAGTGGGATCATTTGCAGCAAGCTTTGTCTTAAATAGTCCTAGGAAAGACACAAAGGAATGGAAAGATTGTGGATTGGAAGAACAAATACTGCTAAAATGTCTGTACTACCCAAAGCAATCCACACATTTAATGTAATCCTTATCAAAATACCAATAGCGTTTTTCACAAAACTGGGACAAACAATCCTAAAATTTGTAGGGAACCACAAAAGACCCCAAAGAGCCAAAGCAATCTTGAAAAAGGAAAACAAAACTGGAAGTCCCACAGTTCCAGATTTCAACTGGTACAGCCACTCTGGAAAACAGGTGTGAAGTTTCCTCAAAAAGCTAAAAATAGAACTACCCTAAAATCCAGCAATTGTATTACTAGGTATTTATCCAAACGATTCAAACATAGTGATTCAAAGGGGCACATGGACCCCAATGTTCATGGTGGCAATGTCCACAACAGCCGAAATACAGAAAAAGCCCAGATGTCCATCATCAGATGAATTGGTAAAGAAGATGTGGTGTACACACACACACACACACACACACACACACACACAGAGGAATATCACTCAACCATCCAAAAAAAATGCAATCTTGCCATTTGTAATGACATAGATGGAGCTAGAGGGTATTATGCTAACCAATATAAGTCAGAAAAAGACAAATACCATATGATTTCACTCATATGTAGAATTTTAAAAACAAAAGAGCAAAAGAAAAAAAGAGAGAGACAGGGCACCTGGGTGGCTCAGTTAACTGTCTGCCTTTGGCTCAGGTCATGATCCCAGGGTTCTCGGGCCAAGCCCCCACATTGGGGCTCCCCATTCAGCAGGGGTCTGCTTCTCCCTCTCCCCCTGGCTTGTGCTCTCTCTCACTCACTCTCCCTCTCTCAAATAAATAAATAAAATCTTAAAAAAGGAAAGACAGAAAGAGGCAAACAAAGAAACAGACTCTTAACTATAGAGAACAAACTGCTGGTTACCAGAGGGGGGCGGGGTGGGAGGATGTGTAAACAGGTGATGGGGATTAAGGAGGGCACTTGTGATGAGCACCAGGTGCTGTATGGAAGTGTCTGAATCACGATATTGTCCACCCGAAATGAATAACACTATATGTTAACTATACCGGAATTAAAATAAAAGCTTAAAAGAAGAAAACCAGTCCTAAGAGACCAGAAGAACTATTCTTATCTGCAGAGGTCCCCGAATGGCCAGGGCCTAAGCCCCCTGTGATCTGTGTGGATGCAGGCCAAGCAATGTTTATGAAGAGGTGAATATACTCAGTAAGGGGTATCTTGGTGGATTCAGGGGTCAGTGGATTTGTATAGGGAGAAAATAGCTCCTAGCACATTGGAGGTAGTCTAAATACCTATTTAGATGAATTGTATGAATGGCAATGAAGGAATAAATGAATGAACAGTTGACAGGGAAGGTATGAA
This sequence comes from Vulpes lagopus, assembly GCF_018345385.1. NCBI lineage: Eukaryota > Metazoa > Chordata > Mammalia > Carnivora > Canidae > Vulpes > Vulpes lagopus. The sequence goes on from NC_054834.1 coordinate 12,885,888, forward strand.
AGCCAAAAAAAAAAAAAAAGCAAGACGTGCCACGGACTGCAAAGGTGAGAGAGTCTGTCAGAGAAAGGCAGTCAGAAGGTTTCAAAATGAACCAAGCATCTGGTAGGAAAAAAAAGCAACAACAACAAAAATAATACTGAATCAAGAAACAGCCTACATTCATAGGCTGGCTCCTTGGGAAGTGAACTGCAAGTTCCATGAGGTCTATTCACCTTAGTCACGAAAATAATAATAGTAGTTATTATTATTATTATGAATTAAATGACTAAGCTCTTACTATGAGCCAGGTAGTGTACTAAGTGCTTTACACAGAGTATCCTTTTTAATCTTGGCAATTCTAAGAGGTGGCTACTGTGATTACTCCCATTTTACAACTGAGGACACTGAACTATAGAAAAGTTACATATCACATGCCCCAAATCATGTGGGTAGTAGGTAGTGGAACTGAGATTCCAATTCAGGTCTACTGAAATTCAAAGCCCCGGACTAATCCCTGCGTGAGACTACCTCCTTTACCTATTCCCAGGGCTCAGGCGGTACATGGCCTGTGACAGGCACTGGGCAGTATTTGTTGAAGGGCTAGAGCAATGTGGGGTAACGGCTAGAGCAATGTGGGGTAACGGCATTGTCGTGGAACTGAACAAATTCCTGACCACCTGGCTAATTTTTACATATGATACACGGCCTTACACTGTTTCCAAAGCTAATCCATTGGGTCGTTAAAGGACTTAAACTCCATTCTTAAGGCCTAGCACGTTATTTTTGCAGAGTATCATTCTCCCCAAGCTAGGATGACATCATGTTACTATCATTATCATTTTCAAGCATCAATAAGCATGTTTTATATAGAACGTATATTTAGGCCCAAGAACTTTTTCAAATCTAATTAGTGTGATCTACATCCTTCTTTTGCATCTCTTTTGCATGTTGAATCATCTCTGAATCTAATGTTCCTTTTCATCTATAATTGCTGAGACATTTACATTATGCATTTTACGGACTGTCGCAGTTAGAGAGGGCTTTAGAGCTACATCTCCAGTCGTTTCATTTAACAAATAAAAAAAGAAGCCTTGGCATATGAAATAATAATTTTAACCTAACCACTTTTTTTCAAGTACTTGTCATGTGCCAGCCTCTGGGCCAAGTGTTTCTCTGACACCCTCATTTAACTTAACTACGACTATAGATAATTATTACCAAGTCTATTTGGCAGAGAAGGAAACTGAGGCATGGTGATTTGCTCATATCACTAGTAGAGTCAGGACATGACTTCCAGGTCACCCGGCTCCAATCCTGAGCTTTCAGCCACTATCCCCCCAGGTGTGTCTACAGTCACTAGAACTTATGAGAAACCAAGCTGACACTGGAGTTCAAGTCCACGGCATCCCAGACCAGACTTCACTTCACTATACTGCTTTGTTTTCATTAATATTTTTGAGTTCAGTGACACTTTCGAAACCACTCTGACCAGTTGAGAACGATGATCTGTAAAATGTGCCGTCTTCAATGTTACTCCTGATTCTATTGCTTGCTTTTTGGAGAAGGTTTTTCATGGCATCCCAAAGTATGGCATGGGGGGAACTTACGCTCTCCAGATGCAGGTTAAAGGGGAAGGAAGAGATTTTTCTCAGTGAGCCATCCCCAGAGTAAGAAGCCACACTTACATAGATGATGGAGAGAACTCCATTATAGTTTTTGGTTGAAACGTTGAGAACGATTTTCAGCTGTGAGACCAGCACTTGGAAGGCAGCAGCTGTTGTGAATCCGCCAACCAAAGGATCTGCCAAGTACCTCACTATGAATCCAATCTGCAAACCTCCAAATATCAACTAGTATAAGAAGGAAAGAAAAAGTTAATGTTTGTCTGGGAGAAGGACCGACTCTTTTAACGAATTAAACTAAACATCAGTTAAAACTCTGGTAGCCTGCTAATAATACAAAAATACTCGTAGGCATGCCCCTCCACCACTCTAAAATTTGAAAACTCCGGTAATATGAACCTTGAAGTATTTCTAGATACGTAATAAGAAAAGCAAAAATCATGTGGCTTATTTCTGTGACTTTCAGATCCCATGGCTCTGCTCACCAGGACACTTTTTCTCCTTTGTTGGTTCTGCACACTTCCCTTCCCTCATCCTCATTTGAATCACACATGTTATTCTGATTTTTTTTTTCTGTCTCTGACTTGGATGGTACTCGAGCCTTCATAAGTGGGGTCTTGCTGACTATTTCAGCATCTGACCTAAAACAATATAATTTAGAAAATAACTTTGGGGGGGGTCCAATAAATTGCTCTGTTTCGCTTTTAAATGAATCTCGAAGTCCACATGCTTCATGCTCAGTTATTTCAAATAAAACTCATGCCAATCCATCTTGTACTTGTAATCCCATTACCTGGATGATTCCAACCAAAAGAGTAAGGGTGCTCGCAATCAAAACTCTTGCTGCATCTCTAGCCGCGTAGTCTATCACGGTGGCATTGAATGCAGTGCCGTTACCGCTGGATATGTGGAAGTGTTCATCCGGGGCCATGCTCAGTACGACAGATCCCACCATTAAACTGACCACTGGGAATGGCCCTGGGGGAAAGAAGCCTCTATCAATTAATAATTATTCATCACCAATGTTTAGGTTCAACATGTCTACATAAGATTAGACGTGTGAAATTCTTAGCTATGATTGAGAAAATACTTTTTGTTCACCAAGGAAGCTACAAAGCAGACATTGCAAGCAAAGCACTTGTGACCCAGAAATGAGCAAGAGAGACATGCAGGTAGGCAGTTCTAATACGGCATTCCGGATGCTTGGTGATTACACAGGAAGGTTATCTAACATGTCTTTGCGTGGTCTTCATGCATGTTGGGGCGGGGGGTGGGGGAAGTTGCCAGGAAACCTTTCCTGGTGGCAAACAAGCTGAATCCTTACTTGTTCTATCCCATTTCTTTCATACAAGCTCATTTCCTAGGACATCCTATGCCCTGATCTCGATGGATCTGAGTACCTGGTCTCAGCTCGTCTTCGAAGAGAAACCTAGACAGCTAATTAGGAAAATGATGCTTAAAATAAATACAATGGCACAAGGTCCAGATTGGGATATAGGGACAGCAAAGAGAGTATATAGTTTATCTTCTTCTCTTTTCAAGAGAAATCTTTTTTTTTTTTCATATCAAATGCCAGTCTATAAGATGCTGTGTTTTGAAAGGATTCCTTCTCTCCCATTCACTCCTGATATTTTTATCCGTGATGGTGATCCTATCGTTTCGTCATGGAAGGCTCTGACAGTTGGAAGGGCTCGGTACCAAAATCCAGGAACCTGGAGTGTCTACACGTATAGGATACCAAAGAGAAAAAAAAATCAGCTCCTATGTTCCTCATGTTGTCGAGCCTCTGATACTGATCGATTCTCCCAGGCGAGGAAGTGCTTCCAATCAATAACCTTTTCCTGATCTCCTTCCATAGACAAGGCAATACGCCAGGTACTGGGGACTATACAGCTAAGGACAGGGCTATGGTTTGAGATACAGTTGATGATTGTGTTTGTCTCAAGCGGATTGTCCAGGTAGACATGTCTAGCCAGCAGATGGATGTAGGCGCAAAATTATCTCAAGTATAAATGTCAAAGTCACAAAATAGCATTAAAACATTCACTTACTAGAACATTCCAGCAAAAGAGAATTCAGATTTTAGGAACAGCAGAAAATAAGCCTATTTTGAGCCATACCAAGAAGGAAAGCCAAACTTAGTTTCTAAATAGTTTTGGCACACTTTTGCTAGCCTTTCAATATTAGTGACTTAAAAGGAGTACAGTTTTTAATGAAATGATGAATATGTATTTGATGAACATAATTTAGTAAATGATAAGTTGGTCTAGTAAAACAGGAGGTTTGAAGACCCCTTGAAGATATTTTTCCCATTTTGCATTTTGGAAGTGACCACTTTCTAAATACGGAGTCAAATTCATTACATTTCTTAAAATGAAAATATGCTAGAACTTGAAGGTAGACTGTTATTTTGACAATCTTTCAATTCTATCCTCTTTAAAAAAAAAAAAAAAGAGTTACGTATAAACTTAAGACCAAAGAGATGGTATTTTGAAAGCTAAGAAGAACCACTACATCGTCACATGGGAGAAGCCTGTGAAGCATTGAAGGCCTATTTTTCTGGAAAACATTAACAAAGGTATGGAAACCTCGTACCCATCCTGTAGCCAAAGCACGTTAAACAGGAATAAATGCAATTGTAGTGTTGCTTCTAATTACCAACTGAGATGTGTCTTGATGTTCCGAAGATAAAATATGTCAGGATGGGGAAGAAAGCAGAGTAGAGACCATATCCAACAGGAACCGCGGCTAGCAGAGCGTACGCCATGCCTGAAAGTACATCCAAAACGAGTAAATTCACACACAAAAGTTACAGCATCATTTCTCCTGTTCAAAGAAAGGCCTTTTCATCCATACTCCAAATTTGCAGCTCGCCCTGGCTGGTCTTGCTTGGTTTGCGTACAGTCCTGCTGGGGGCCACAGCAGGTTGCCCAACGTGAACTGGATCAGCTGAGAGAGCGATTCATCCTCGAGCACCACCTGCTTAAATAAATTGATCCAATCGATCAGTCATCCCATTATCCACTGATTAGACGAGTGGAAAAGCGAAGGCAAGTCAGTTGGTTAAAGACTCCGTGGATTCAGTCCGCGGGCTCAGAGCAGTTTTGCCAACAGATGTTGGAGGGAAGGCAGTGTTGGTCTCCGTGTCCACAGGGGCACAGTCATTCCCCCCTGTCTTGCTGGGGAACGAACTGGATCCAAACCCAGGAAACCATGACAACCGCGCACAGGTGCAGGCAGGAGCCCGGCGCCTCCACCCAGCTCGGAGTCCTGGCTCCCCGCGGGGCGGAGTCCGTGCTTGCCCTTGGCTAAGTACTTCTTGGGGAGTCATCACCTCCTCACATTTCACTCCCAGTGAGAAGAAACTCAAGCCCATTGATCACTGGCCCCTTAACAAAGGACTACATGGAGGGCAGTTTCAAAAAGGCAGAAAACAACCTAAATATCCTGGCTCGCAGTGCCCCCATGATTTACTAAATACACGTCTTGGTGCATTTAGGTGACCCCCTGTACTCGCAGGGCGGCAAAGTGCTTACCCAAGTTATACCTGACGCACCGTAATCCTGTAAAAGGAAATTGATGTGATGCATAGGAATACACCTACTGACGTGGAGCTAGGTAAAGATAAAGCAGTGAGGACAAGCAGGATTCAAAATCACGGTACAGGGGCGCCTGGGTGGCTCAGTCAGTTGAGTGTCAGTTGAGTGTCAGCCTTCGGCTCAGGTCATGATCCCGGGGGCCTGGGATCGAGCCCCAGGTTAAGCTCCCTGCTCAGCAGAGAGCCTGCTTCTCCATCTCCCTCTGCCCCTCTTCCCTCCATTTGTGCTCTCTCTCTTTCAAATAAATAAATCTTTTTAAAAAAATCATGGTAAGTATGCACACTCTCACTTTTATAAAAAGTAAACATGGATGTTGCATGCACAAAAGAATCTCGAAAGATTTTCAGTATTATACTAAGTCACTTCCATGTACAAAAAGACTAATATACTGAACACCCATGTGTTCACCTTCCAGCTTAAGAAATAAATTGCCAGTAAAGTTGCAACTCCATATACTTCTCCTGCGTCACATGGTCCTTCCTCCCTCCCCCGCCAGAAGGCAACCGCTCTCCTGAATTTAGTGCTTTTATCATTCTGACATTTTCTTCTTTTACAGAATTTATGTGTCTAGTAGGATATTTACTAAAATATTAGTGGGTTGTCTGCATGGTAGGATCAAAGGAGGCTTCTAGATTGCAGAGGAGGTATTTTTCAGCTTCCTCGTGTGTATTTTCTCACTTTCCTACAATAAGCATTCATGCATTCCACTTGACGACTATTGATCATAGACCTCCCATGTGCCCGCACATGGTTTGGGAGGATGTGGGAATGGACAAGAGAGTCTGCCCTTACAGAATCTGCATTCTAGAATAATCTGTATTCCTGATGCAAGCGTCTTAATACATAACTTACAAGAAATGGCGATAACCCCTCATGCCAAGAGCTTGCAGCCAAAAGGTGACTCCACAGTGGGAAGATAAGAGGAGCAGGAAATAAAAGCAACCTCTTCTCTATGTACTTTTCTCAAGTGTTTCTCAAACTTCACTTCCCTGAACTGAGCTCTGCTGTGTTTACAGGCCCCAGGAAACAGGGACTTTGTCTGTTTCCATATAGTGTCCTACTTAGGGACAAGTGCTGCTCGAGGATACTGTAAGCATCTTTTTTTTATAGAGGAATGTGGTGCATAAGGAAATCTGAGCCATTGATTGAAGCCCAGAACCTCTGCTGGTGGCCTTCACGTGTAGGTGGCGGCACACGCTGGTAAAGGTAGTGCTGGCGAACATTGGCAAGGGGCACCTGGGTGGCTCGGCGGTTGAGCCACTGCTTCAGCTCTGGGCGTGATCCCTGGGTCCTGGGATCATGTCCCCGCATCGAGCTCCCTTCCAGGAAGCCTGCTTCTCCCTCTGCCTGTGTCTCTGCCTCTCTCTGTGTCTCCCATGAGTAAATAAGTAAAATCCCTTTTAAAAAGGTTGGCAAGCATCTAGAAGGCAAGAGTAGAAACTGGAGGGCGGTCTCCCCCGTAGTTGGGAATGAAGATACCCCTAAAAGGCTTGCGTTGATATTTTGCTGCTTGGTGGTAACTCCTTTCTTTATATATAACAGAAGTCAAAAAGATCCCATTACCCTTAGCAACAAATGGCTTCTGGGGAGTTGAGCCTGCCCTCTCCCATGAGTTACTGGCCCACCCATCAGGCGCCAGGCCAGCCGAGGGTGTGGTGTGGCCCCCGCTCGCCACCACTAGGGACTCTGGTCCTGCCCTGCAATCTCCTCCCTCTCTCAAACCATTGCCTCCTAGCCTTTCAGTTGACCTACTGGGCAATCCTTGCTGCTACATTTCTTTGTTCCCATGAGGCTTCCAAACCATTGACTGATTGGCTCCCTCCCTGTTCTTGGTGCCTCCCCTGTCTTCTCTTGCCTCCTGCCGGTGGACTTTCTCACCTACTCGGAACCCCCTTGCCTCACTCTCTCCCCCCTTCCCTTTGCTTGTCTGGTGAAACCCTGCCTGGCTGAACCCGAACACCCACCTCGTGGGGTGACAAGCGCTTGAGCAGCTGGAGAAGCTGGCCTGGACCAGGTAGTGTGCACTGGGGCCCGCCGGCCTTGCGGGAGAGTCAGGCCCCAGGTGGGCGCTGGGGAGCCCTGGTGGCTCAGACCTCCCCTCCCGGACTTTCTCAGGCTGCCCCTCCCCCTTCTGCACACCCACCCGGTTCCAAGATGAGTCTTAGGCTCCACCTCAAGAGTCCCTAAGAGATGTTCCCAATTTGCTTTCCACCATAATTTCAAACCCCTCTATCCTTGCACCATTTGTTCTTTTTGCTTTTAAAAATGGGGGAAATATCCCTCCTGTCTTTAAGGAGCAACCCCCCTACTTCTGTCCTCGAGCCCCATCTGCAATCCCCCCTTCACACCACGTTTTAGTTTCTCCTCCGCCTCTTGAGCCAGAGACGCCTCTCTCTCTACAAGGACGCCCCCACCAGTCCCCACACGTGTTCTGGTTCTCTCTTCTATGAAAATAAAACGAAATCCTCCCTCATTCTACCTCCATCCCCTACCTCTCTCTCTGCTTACAGCCATTTTTCTATTCTGCTTCACAGTAAACCTTTTTTTTAAAAAAAAATTTTTTTTAATTGATTTGAGAGAGAGAGAGAGAGTATGTGTGCAAGCAGGGGGAGGGGCCGAGGGATGGAGAGACTGTCCAGCAGACTCCGCACTGGGCACAGAGCCTGATGTGGGGCTCGATCTCAGGACCTGCGCCTAAACCAAGAGTCAGATGCTTCACCGACTGAGCCACCAGGTGCCCCACACGCAAACCTTCTTAAAAGGCTGCTCTGTGTTGTGTCTTCAGACTCTCCCCTCAAGAGTAGGACACTACGGGGCCTGTATCCTTTTAAAGCAACCTTGTCCCCTTGGCTTCTGACCCCACATCCCTCCAGTTGCTCTTCCTCTGCAACCTCCTGAGCCACCTCATGTTTCTCCTCCGCCTCTTATCTTCCTGACCTCTGAATGGTCCAGCCATCTTCTCTTCCATCTGCCCTTTCTCCCGGGATAAAGGAGAAAATAAAGGGAATTCCTCAGGCATTCCCACTCCTTTAGAGATCACCTCGACAAAGGGATGCTTTCCTGATTTTTCTGCCTAGCCCAGACCTCTCCCCTTCCCTTGTGATAGCTCAAGAGAAGCTCTATATTTGGCATTTCCACTTAGCGGTCTCACGCACGTGTCCAAAAGGAAACTCTTCACTTTCCATCCCAAACCTGCTCCTCAGCCAGCCGTTGCCATTTTAATAAGGGACATAACCATCTACCCGGTTGCTCAAGCCAATAACTTTGGAGCCATCTGGGATTTTTCATCTACATGCAAAATCCATCAGGAGACACCAGTGATTGTTGCTCCAGAATATATGTCAGATCTCTGCGGATCTCTCCATCTCCTGCTGGAGCTGGTTTAAGCTGACACGCTTGTCCTCGGGGCTGGGAGTGGGGTGAGGCAAGCCAGGGGCCCCAGGCACAATATTTAAGGAAGCCTTCTGAGAGCAAGTGCCTCACTGCCTCATCCTAGCCCCAAGCCCTGCCCAGCCTTATCTCCTGTTCACCCTCCCCCCACCCACTGCACCCACCCGCACTAGAATTCTTACAACTCACTTGAAAATACTGAACTCCTTTTGGCCTTGGGCCTCTCCCTGGTAACACTCTCCCTTCTGCTCTTTCTATGGCGTCTCTTTATCCTCTGGACCTCTGACTACATTTTGTTTCCTCAGTAAGGCCTTCCTTGACCATTCTATCTAAAATAAATACTCCCTCCTCAAAATAATCCCTAGTACAGAGTATATAATCCGACACAATGGATTACATCTATTACAGTCAGTAATTATTTTTTCACTTTATATACTTAATTAATAATTTAATTAAATTAATGCCCACCATTCAAAAGGAACTCCATGAGGTCAGTACCTGTGCTTGTCAATAAACCACTGAATCTTCACCGCTGAACGCCTGGCGTACAGAATTGGTTTACAAATAGTACTAAGTGAATGAAGGGTGAATGAATGCAGGAATGAACCAGGTTCACCTCCCAGAAATTCGCCTTACAAAGATGACTTTACTGAGATAGAAAAAGGCTTAATGGATTTCTCATCTATCTAACTAAGGGGTTAATAAATGTTTTCGTGAAGATTAAATGAGATAATTGGCCAAAGCCTCAGCATAGTGTCTGGTACTTAATAAACCAAATTAAAAGTAGGATTAATTCTTAGGCGGCCTATGAAAATTTGGGAGATAGAGCTTGAAATATCATTTTTCACATATAAAGGTGATTCATCATCAATCCTCTTCACTAAATGTTTAGGAGGCCACCTATTTTTGTACCAGTCTATGTGCTGGGCACTAGCAAAGCAAACAGGAGTTCGATGGTTCCTGTCCCCCAGGAGTCACATGATGTTGCTACGTCACAGCTTTTAAGAGTCCACTGTGCACGTGGGCACGTGGCATCATGGAACCTATGTGCTGCACAGTCCACCTCTGTGATTGAAAACACGGTTGGTCAGGCTGGAGCTGCACACTGGGGGCCACAGAACATCCTCCTCTGTGGAAATCTACCGGGCTTGCTCTGAGTAACCCTGAGAGCTCTATGGGCAAAGGTTGGCTCATGACATTGCTCATCGACTGTTGCTACTAAGTTTTGAAATGGTCCATTTTCAAGCCATCTTTCTACCCACATCCCCACCCAACTCTACTTCCCAACGTTTGACAATCTCAGACTTAACCTTCCAGGAAACTCCACTGTGGCAACTTGGCCTCCAGGAAGTCATTCCCAGTCCCCTAAGGCTGGGTGGTGAGCCTCTAAGCTGGCTCACCTCCTAGGCTTTGAACCCCTGTCCCTGCCTGTGTTGAACTGTCATTACCCACTTTCCCACGGGACCACGAGCTCCTTGAGAGCAGGTGGTACATCTTATTCATGTCAGCATACCTAGTGCCTGGAGCATATCAGATGCCCCCTAAAATTACAATAAATAAATGAGACTTCTGCTTTCATGGTCCAGGGGCTTTGTAGAGTTGGAGGGATAGCAGAAGGAAGACAAGGGGGATGGGAGACAGAGGAGAATGCTCATACTGCTCTTCACCAACCATGCAAACAGATTTCTAAGATGTTCATGGAAATATAAAGCCTGTTTAAAACAAAACACCTCTGTTAAGACATTTTGCCAGAGATTAAAATAAGAGGATGGATTAAAAAAAGGAAGGAGGACAGAAAAAAATGCTATGTACAACACTCTAGGCTAAAATACGTCCTTCACTTCCCCTTAAGCCACCTTCAAATTACAGGTCAAGACCCAAGTGTGGGATGCAAAATAATTTAATGGACGGCAATCATCATTTAAAAAATATAAGCAGAATAGAATAGGACAGAACGGAAACTATCAGAGTATATCCCTCGTAGTGAGGGTAAATATTATCTCACAAAACTTGAGGTAAGTGTGTGCAGATCTATTTCTTACTGTGAGTTGTGGTCAATAAAGGTTGGGAAGCCGCTGCTCAGGTGCTAGGGCTCTGGCTGAAGCCATGAAGGGTTTCCCAGGAGGAGAACTCTAAGGAAGAGGAAAGAAGAGGCAGATCTGTCCACTAAGGGGCTCTAGAGGAAAGATGAAGATCTCGAACGGTAAGCAAACATTTGGTACAGCCTCCTGGGAGTCAGGAGCTGCTGGAGATTGTGACTCTCAGTCACCTGGAAGCCAATCCCCCAACACGTACCTTGCAGCGTGCCCACTAGCCCAGTACTAACTCCCGAGATGATGTCACTAAGCAGCCATTCCTTGATTCGGTATTTGGGGAGCCAGTCCAAGATGGGCAGGAGAGTCTTCAGCACACCAAGGCCTCTCTTCCTTGAACAACTGTCAAAAGGCAAGAAAAGTGGGTTTCCAATACCATCTCGGGCACGACCAATTGCAAAGCACAAAGTTTTGAGCAGGACTGGGCTGATCTTTATAACCGTTTGGAGAAAGAATAAGAATTGCATGGCAAATACCAACGCTGAAGTGCTTGCCATGCTTTTGCCAAGAACCCTATCTACCCTTATAAATGCCCTGTACTAGAAAACACAGGATTAAGTGTGGCCTCCCCCTCTCCCACCTTTGTAATCCTCTGAGAAAATATCCCCACACAAGGACCCATTTTCTAGACCAGCCACAGAACGATCAATGTGGAGTCTCTAAATGGAGATTAATTTTCAGACTTCTAACCCAGGCGCCTTCTCCTACTCCTTTTTTTTTTTCTTTAAAGAAAAATAAACACACTCTCTTTATTTTGGCAACACAAGCTTGGAGCCAGTTTATACAAAAATCTTAACATGATAAATGTACACTTTGTTGCGCCTTGCTATTTAGTATTTTCTAAATTCAGCACCCTATAGATAAAAGGGGAAAAAATGTTAAGAGTGGGTGGGCATTATCCTCATTCAACTGAATTATTTAAATTATGACACAATTGGAAATTTTGACTTTTTCATATTAAGGAATTATTTTTTAGGTGTGATAAGGTAGCTGCTTTTTTTTTTTTTTAAAGAGTCCCTAGACACATATACCGAAATACATACAGACAAAAAGATATGCTACAGGGGATGCCTGGGTGGCTCAGCGGTTTAGCTCCAGCCTTCAGCTCAGGGTGATCCTGGGGTCCTGGGATCGAGTCCCGAATCAGGCTCCTGGCTTGGAGCCTTCTTCTCCCTCTGCCTGTGTCTCTGCCTCTCTCTCCCTCTCTGTGTCTCTCATGAATAAATAAAATAAAATTAAAAAAAAAAAAAAAGATACGGCATATAGGATTTGCTTTAAAAAAAAAAAAAAGTAGGGATGCCTGGGTGGCTCAGCGTCTGAGCATCTGCCTTCAGCTCAGGGTGTGATCTGGGGTCCAGGGATGGAGTCCTGCGTCTGCCTCCCTGCAGGGAACCTGCTTCTCCCTCTGCTTGTGTCTCTGCCTCTCTCTCTCTCTCTGTGTGTGTGTGTGTCTCATAAATAAATAAAATCTTTTTTAAAAAATAGAATGAGGACAAGTGGGTGGAGAGAGAGAGAGACCAGGTCGTTGAAGCGGAGTGATGGGTAAAAACATGGAGAGGGCTTCATTATACTACGTCTACTTGTGTATATACTTATGTCCTATAATAAACGATTCTTTGGGCCCCCGGTGGCTCAGCGGTTGAGCGCCGGCCTGCAGCCCAGGGCGTGATCCTGGGGTCCCGGGATCGAGTCCCACGTCGGGCTCCCTGCAGGGAGCCTGCTTCTCCCTCTGCCTGTGTCTCTGCCTCTCTCTCCCTGCGTCTCTCATAAATAATAAATGAAATCATAAAAAAAAAAAAGATTCTTAAAACCAAAGAAAATCTGGCAGCAGGTGACAGTTGTCTAGCTCCTGTCGTGGTAGCCGTTGGCGGCTGGGGAGGGTGCAGGGCTCCCTGGGGGTCCCGCTGCCCCGGAGGCCCGAGCCTGGGCGTACCCTGGGCGCCGTCGGGTCCCAGCCTGCAGCCCGCGCCTCCCGGGGCGCCTCCCGGGGCGGAGAACGGCGGAGCCACCGGCGAGCGGGCAGCCCCGCGGCCCCGCAGGCTGGCGACGCCCCCCGCGCCCGGCCCGCGCTACCTGCAGCCGCGGGCCAGGCTCTCCCGCAGCGTCTTGCGCTCCTGCAGGCGCCGCTCGTGCTGCTGCTGGAAGGCGAGCTCGCTGAACACCGGCCGCGACACCACGTAGCTGCAGCTGTACTCGGGGAGCGGCGGCGGCTCCAGCCGGCGGCCCGGCGCGTCCATGACCTGCGGAGGCGGGCGCCGCGGGGCCGGGAGGGAGCGGGCCCGGCGGGGAGGAGGGGACCGCGCGTCAGCCGCCGCCCGGCGCCCCCCGCGGCCGCCCAGCCCGGGGCCCGGGGGTCCGCCGCCCGCACCTGCTGCCCCGGGGTCCCGCGGTCCCGCCGCCCGCACCTGCCGCCCTGCCCGGGGTCCCGCCGCCCGCACCTGCTGCCCCGCGGTCCCGCACCTGCTGCCCCGCCGCCCGCACCTGCTGCCCTGCCCGGGGTCCCCGGGTCCCGCCGCCCGCACCTGCCTCCCTGCCCGGGGTCCCGCCGCCCGCACCTGCTGCCCCGCGGTCCCGCACCTGCCGCCCTGCCCGGGGTCCCGGGGTCCCGCCGCCCGCACCTGCTGCCCCGCAGTCCCGCACCTGCTGCCCCGCCGCCCGCACCTGCCGCCCTGCCCGGGGTCCCGCCGCCCGCACCTGCTGCCCCGCGGTCCCGCACCTGCTGCCCCGCCGCCCGCACCTGCCTCCCTGCCCGGGGTCCCGCCGCCCGCACCTGCTGCCCCGGGGTCCCGCGGTCCCGCCGCCCGCACCTGCTGCCCCGCGGTCCCGCACCTGCCGCCCTGCCCGGGGTCCCGGGGTCCCGCCGCCCGCACCTGCCGCCCTGCCCGCGGTCCCGGGCTCCGGGGCTCGACCCAGCCCCCGCCCGCCGGCCGCCGGGGCGCTGTCCGCGTCCTGAAATCTCCCCCAAAGCCCGGCGGGAGCCCGCGCTCCTCCCGCGCGGCGCCGACCCAGGGCGCAGCTCCGGCCCCCGGGCTGGGCGTGGAGACGTCAGGCCCCGGCCCCGGCCCCGGCCCCGGTCCCCAGGCAAATTCCAGCGGCGGTCGCCGTCCGGCCGGGGGCCGCGTCTGGGCAGGTGCAGGGCCTGGCGCCGGCCCCCGCCCCGCCCCGCCCCGCCCCGCCCGCAGACCAGGCGGACCCCGCGCGGGGCCGGGCGCTGGCGGGGCTCCCGGGGGAGCGGGCGGGGCGGCGGCCGCTCACCTGCTCCGGCTGCGGGCCCGCCGGGAGTGCCCCGGGCCGCCGCGCCGCCGCCTTTATAGCGTCGCACGAGGCCGGACACGTTGTATTTATGGAGCAACAGAGACACCTGAGTCGGAAAGACGGACGCGGAGGCAGCCGCCCTCCCCCCCGGAGCGCGGAGGCCGGGGGCTCGGGCCCTCGCCACCTCCCCCAGCCGCGCGGGCCGCCAGGTCGGGGGGGGGGGGGCTGCGGGGACTCGAGGGTTTGCTCCTGGGCTCTGGGCTCGTTGTGGCCGCGCTCCTGCGGGCCCGTGTGCTGCCTCTCACGGCCGAAACCACGCGGCGCGGGATGCTCAGCGCTGCAGCAGCTGCCCCCGGCCCAGGGCGCGACCCCGGGCCCCGGGATCCAGGCCCGCGTCGGGCTCCCTGCGCGGGGCCCGCTGCTCCCTCGGCCTGTGTCTCTCTCTCTCTCTCTCTCTCTGTGTCTCTCATGAATAAATAAAATCTTAAAAAAATAAATAAATAAAACCAAGGGCCTCCCTTTCCTACCCCTGCTGACTCTCTGGTTCTACCTTCCTTCTCAGTCATCTGGGCAACTAAGGAAGGGATCGCGGGACTGGACAGGGATGGAGACTGGCAGGCAGTGGGGGAGTGGGGTCTGTCCTACCGCAGCAGGGTTCAGATCCTGCTGGGATGGATTCGCTAAAACCGACTGTCGCAGGTGAAGATGAGGGATGGGGAAGATGAAGGATGGGAGAGCTTGGTAGCTTGGTAAACGGGAAGACTCTATCCTGATTGTCGGTGCTCCCAAGTAAATACCCAAGCGACTGCAAAAGAGACTGCGGACCTTCTGGGCACAGCCTGCAGTTGCTTAGCTGGAAAATGCAGACCAAGACAATTCTTTAAACTCCAGGAAACAGAACTCCTCTGGGGAGAACCCTAGTGTAAATTCCCTGTAATTGTATTCCACACGGTGTGACCATGTGCATTTTCCTGATAAATGACTGAGTCAACAGCTTTCAACAGATGCGCAAAAAACTTACTTGATTCTTAAATAGGGTTAAGGAGTGCCTGGCTGACTCAGTTGAGAGAGCATGCGACTCTTATTTAATCTCGGGGTCCTGAATTCAAGCCCTAAGCTGTTGAGTGTAGAGATAACTTCAAATAAGTAAAACGAATACACTTTAAACGAAGAACCATTGAAGGGACCCAAAAAATAAAAATCAAGATCATGAACTTGAGAATTCTTATCCACTCACAGGGGAGGATTTGCTTGTACAGTTGACCCTTGAACAACACGGCTTTGAACTACACAGGACCACCCACCTATATATGGAAATTTTCTCACGAGTACAGTACAATACTGTAAATGTGTTGTCTCTTGTGATTTTCTTAACGTTTTCCTTTATCTACCTTCATGTAAGAATACAGTGTATAATACGTAAGTCACAGATAATATGTGTCAATTGACTGATGGTGTTCCGATGGCTAAGGCTTCCAATCAAGAGTAGGCTGTTTGGGGAACCCTGGGGTGGCTCAGCGGTTTAGCGCCACCTTTGGCCCCGGGCATGATCCTGGGGACCCAGGATGGAGTCCCATGTTGGGCTCCCTGCATTGGAGCCTGCTTTTCCCTCTGCCTGTGTCTCTGCCTCTCTCTCTGTGTCTCTCATGAATAAAGAAATAAAATCTTAAAAAAAAAAAAAAAAAGAGTAGGCTGTTCATAGCCAAGTTTCTGAAGAATCCTCCAGCTTACTGGAGGATTTTCAACTCCACAGGGTTTGGAACCTATAACACCCATGTTGTTCCAGAGTCAACTATGTATACCATTGGTTCTTAACGAAGGGCTATCTTGCCCCTCAGGGCATTTGGTAATGTCTAGGACATTTTTGTTGTCATGCCTGATGGTATGCTACTGAAAACTAGTGGAGGAAGGCCAGGGATGCTATTAAACATCCTATGATGGGGTTCGAAGGCCCTCTAAGGTTCTGTAGTTATTTAAAATATATTTCTTGGGGCACCTGGGTGGCTCAGTGGTTGAGCGGCTGCCTTTGGCTCAGGGCGTGATCCCGGGGGGTTCTAGGATTGAGTCTCACATGGGGCTCCCTGCAGGGAGCCTGCTTCTCCCTCTGCCTGTGTCTCTGCCTCCCTCTCTGTGTTTTTTCTTATGAATAAATAAAATCTTTAAAAATAAATAAAATATACTTATATTACTAAATTGCTAAATGTACTAAACATACGCATCTCTCTCCAAACATATATATTCATATATGTATGGTGTATAGGCATCGTATAGTACATGTGTATACAGTGCACGGGCATTTTCTATAAGTGACACATTGTTGGACGTGTAACTCAACTACACTGAAATAGAGGCAAATATTTGTCTTAAAATAAATTCAGAATGTTTCTATTCTATACACCCTCACACTTAGCTTCGAGCTCCTTAAAACTCTCTCTCCTCCATGAACATTCCTTGATGCTCTCAGGCAGCATTAATCCAGTCCCTTTTCTGAATTCTCTTGGCCCCTTATCTGATTCTCTTTTAAGATGCCTTTCGCTATCTACCTTGGTATCCTGATTCTGTTTTCATACAAGTCTTATCTCCCTCTCTAGACCAAAACTTCTTCTTTTGGGAGAGCAAAACTTTTTGAAGACAAGTACTATGCTTCCCTCAACCATCATTACCTTCTATAATGTTTTCTAAGCAGATATACTCATACCCCAAACATATTTCTTTAAAAAATGAAAACTTAAATTATATATTGGTCTACAACTTTAAAAAAAAATTAAGTCTATGTCACTCATATCTTCCAGGGGAGTATATGGGGATTTTTCCTTTTGCCAATGGCTGCCTGGGATTTCATATCATCAGTTCATATATTGGTTCCATGGTCGCTCATCTAGGTGACTCACAATTCTTAGTTTATTTGGACGCTCTATGCAAATACAGATGTAACCCACATCCCATTCTGAAACTTCTGCTCCCTGTTACGTGCTCTTTTGAACACTTGCAGTCTGGGCCAGTCAGCTCTGCGGACCACTCGTATCGGAACTTAATGGTGGTTTGGTGGTGGTGGTAGTGATCAAACAAATAAGGAGTGGGGTAGAGATGTCAGAAGGACACAGGAGAGAATAGACTATCAACTTACACTAGAAGGCAAAGTAGCTTCCGTTGGAGAATAGAATTATTCTTTGAACCTCATCTTTCTATATAAGAATTTGGTTTAATAATCATCACACTGTAGTAAATGCTGCCTGTACCTGGTTAAAGATACTGTTTTCTTCTTCTTCTTTTTTTTTTTTTTTTTTTGATACTGTTTTCTTCTGTTAAATGCCTTTTCCTTTTTTTTTTTAAGATTTTTTTTTCATTTTTTTTCTTACCTTTTTCTTTTCTTTCTTTTTTTTTTTTTTTTTTTACAAACCCATGTGTTGAGAGATGACTTTTAATAGATCGCAGCAAGGGAATCTGCTCTGCTACCTGTGAAACCCCAAAACAGAAGCAGGTTGTGTACAAAGGGATGTATTCATTTATTTGAGAGATAGAGCGAGAGAGCAAGAGCAGTGTGGTGGGGGAGAGAGGCAGAGAGAGACTCCTTAAGTAGACTCCACACTGAGCACAGAGCGGGGGTAAAGGAGACTTGATCCCAGGACCCCAAGATCATGACCTGAGCCAAAATCAAGAGCCCGTGGCTCCATCAAGTGAGCCACCCAGGTGCCTTTTAAATGCCTTTTCTAGGAAAGAAAGAAATGGTGCATGGACAGAATGGCATCTCCCTTACAGGTTTCTATAAAAGTAGAGGATTGCTTTTCTCATAGGTCTGAATTTGGTTGTCTTTTAAAACAGTGAGGAGTAGGATGTGATAACAGCTTGCTCTCCCTGTCGATTTACTTGTTATATTAAACACCTCAAATTACTCATTTAGGCTTTACCAACCAAGCTTCACCTGGTTCACACAGAGGTGGGTGGTTCTTATTTATCAGAATTTAATCATTTCCAGGACTTCTTTCCAAAGAGATAATGCGTCACCTCAAAATAAATGTTAGACAATGTTATTGCTACTTTCCAGCACTTATTCAGTAGTTAATGCTGATTTAAAATGCATTTCTTGGGCAGCCCGGGTGGCTCAGTGGTTTAGCGCAGCCCTCAGCCCAGGGCCTCATCCTGGAGACCTGGGATTGAGTCCCATTTCGGGCTCCCCACAGGGAGCCTGCTTCTCCCTCTGCCTGTGTCTCTGCCTCTCTATGTGTCTCTCATGAATAAATAAATAAAATATTTAAAAATAAAATAAAATGCATTTCTTATTTACCATTTAGGTATTTGAAGTGTAAGACAAACTATTAGAGCTACATACTCACTATTAGAGCTACATACCCGTTCATTCATTCATTCATTTGTTCATTCAAGGATTTATTAAGAATTGATTAGTGCCGTCCATGGATATAATAATGAACAAAAAAAGAAGCATAGAAACTGGTCTCATAACTGGGTGCAGCAGACATTCATCAAATAGTCACAAAATGTATACATTATTTTACATTACTGATTCTTAAATGCACATTTTTCACATTTTATTAGGACTCATCTTATAATTGATTGTATCCTGTAGTTCAAAGAGTAGAACTTTTTTTTGCCTTTTTTTTTTTTTTTTTGCAGTTTTTTACTTTTTCTGGTCCAGAGGGCAAATTTATGACGTAAATTCTTACTTTCTTCTCTTCAATTTTTTAATTCTCTAATCAGAATAAGTGCAAACTACTGGAAATGTGCAAATAATGTCCCAAATCTGGTTTCAGAAGAAACCTCAATTTTGATGTTTATCATCTTCTACTTTTGAATTGTAACGTGTGTAGCTCATTTATTATTTTTTTCTGTAAAATTGAGTCAATTCTGTTTGGAGGCAGCGTTTGGAACTCACTGTTGTTCACATTGCAAAGAGAAACATTGTTCACATCTCAGGCTGGTGGTGTTGGTGATCAGTAGAAAGTCTGAAAAATCAGCTGCCTGGGAAAGTGGCCATTTTCGCTGGGAAAATCAAGTCTAATCCTGAGCATTTATTTTCATTTTGCTTGTTGACTTTCTCGACAATAGATGCTAAATTTCTGCCATATTTATATGCAAAGAGAACTTTCACTCACCTTTCTGATCTCTCCTCTGAACAACTGATTGAGCTTCCTTTCAATAACCATACAATTTCATATTCAATAATTCTACATTTGTTCCCTGAATGTTACTTTTTTCTCCCCTCTCCAGATACAAGATATGCTGCTTGATGACAGAAATCATATGGATATGTCTTTTATACAACTAAAAAATGAGACATGTCTATAAGTGGACAAATTAAAAATATATTAAAATAGAAAACAGCAATCACTTCCTTTCCCATTGCCTCAGATAATCACTGTTAAACTTTGATTATTTCCTGCTTGTCTTTTTTTTTGTTTTCCTATCTGTAGTCTTCTTTTGTATCTCTACACAATACCTTGGCTTGGCAAATCATGATGATGTAATAGGAAATGAAGAAATACTTGTGACATTATTGATTGGTTGATCTTTAATGAGGTAATCTTGAGAAATTGTTAGGTAGGAATGAAACTAAAAAACTGAGAATTCACGCTTTAAAAAAAAAAAAGAATTCTTTCTAAGACTGTGTGGCCATGCATTCCAATTTAAAACAACTTTCAGGGACACCTGGGTGGCTCAGCAGTTGGGTGGCTGCCTTCTGGTGCAGTCATGATCCTGGGATCCAGGATCCAGTCCCACATCAGGCTCCCTGCGAGGAGCCTGCTTCTCCCTCTGCCTATGTCTCTGCCTCTCTCTCTCTCTCTTTCTTTCTGTATCTCTCATGAATAAATAAATAAATATTTAAAAAAATAATAAAACAACTTTCAGTGTCACTAAAAATGTTTTTTTATATAATTCTGTAATGTCTCAGATAGTAGAGGAAGAACCACATTCTTTAATATGAGTCCAAATTTGACATGTTGGAAATTTGTCCCTCAATAGCATGAAATTTTAAAGTTATCTTTGCACATTTTGTCCTGTGGTTTCTCAGTAGAGAGAGAAAAGAAAAAAGTAAGGAATGTGGCGTGTTGTCAAGTAGGATGTTTAGGTATTCCATTCATTCATCTATCCATCCATTTATTCATTCATTTGGTGAGTATTTATTGAACCCCCCTACATGTGTCGGACCCCATCCTAAGTGTTAGGGATACAGTGAGCAGGTCTAATAAAGTTCCTGGCACCAAAGAACTTCTACTCCCATGGGGGGACAGTGACTATAAGCAAATACATAAATCAGATAATATTCTAATTGTGATGAGATCTATGGGAGAAATAAACAGAATGATGTCACGTGGAATTGCTGATGGGGAAAATGCACAGCGCAGAGAGTGGGGGAGGACTGCTTTAAACGAGGTGATGTCATCGGAAGAGAGATCTGAAAGATGAGGAGACAGCCTTCCTGGAAAAGGAACAGCAGATGCAAAACCCTGAGTCAGGAAAGAGCAGGCTATGCTTGGGAAATGAAAATGAAGGCAGTGTGGCTGTAACCCAGGAAAGTCAGATCTAGAGATAGCAAACTGGGAGCCCTCCGCAGTAGTATGCAGCAATTACACACAGGCATTTCGGGAGGGGAGGAACGGACAAGGCCAGATAAAAGGGCCAGCGCCAAGCCCTTGAGAGGTCATAAAGGAGAATGAAAGACCTCTTTTCTTCCGTAAGATGCAGATGATCCTTGGATTCAGGTGGCTAGGAAAAAAAAAAATCTCGAATACTTTGACCTCTTGGGGGGATGAGGGTAACAGGGTGACAGGCATTAAGGAGGGTACCTGATGGGATGAGCACTGGGTGTTATTACGCAACTGATGAGTCACTAAACTCCACCTCTGAAACTAATAATACAGTATATGTTAATTAGTTGAATTTAAATAAAATAAAATACCTTGAACTCTTTGGAGATCTATTTTCTGAATAAAGTTGTGCTGGTAGCTGTGTTTTTAAATGACACGTATAAAAGGGGAAAAAATTTAGTATTTAGAATTTATTCAATTGTTTCTAATTACTGCATGTATGACTAATAACTTTACTTTTGGGGGGCTGATGGTGCCTTACACTCAGTAAGTTCTCCTCAGTAGTTAAGATAACTCGTGTTAGATCTGAGCAGACATTGATCCAGCCAATGACTCTAACTGCTTTTGGTAGAAAACAACAGCATATTATCTGGGACAGTTTACCTTTCTTTTTTTCTGGCTGGCTGATCGCTACTTTGCTTTATTAAAAAAATGGTTTTTAAAATTATTTATACTCCCTCTATTGAACTACAAATTAGTAAGAACACAATTAATCCTAGAATCTGCGAATTCTTCATTAAAAAGCAAGTCTTAAATATCGAGAGAGAAAGCCTATCATACAGAAAGGGACAGATTGGTACTATGAGCAGAGAAGGAAGACAAGGGAGGTTGAAGACAAAGAATCAAAGGACTGGAAACGGGGATCCCTGGGTGGCTCAGCGGTTCAGTGCCTGCCTTTGGCCCAGGGCGTGATCCTGGAGTCCTGGGATCCAAGTACCACATCGGGCTCCCTGCATGGAGCCTGCTTCTCCCTCTGCCTATGTCTCTGCCTCTCTCTCTCTCTCTCTCTCTCTCTCTCTCTATATATATATATATATATATATATATATATATATATGTAATAAATAAAATCTTTTTTTTTTTTTTTTTTAAAAAAAGGACTGAGAACAGGGTGGAAATTTATGGCATGATTTCCACTGAATGTGCCATATTACCCAGTGTGGTATGACTTGAAAACTGAACTGCTTTTGAGCAGAAGAATTTCCTTGAGGTGGATATTGTTATTCCCATTTTACAGATGAGGAAGTACACATAGAAAGGTTAAGTAATTTGCCCAAGATCACACAGGTTGGCTGACCTGGAATATGAACCCAAGCAGTTTGACTCCAAAGCTGACCTTTTTTAAATTCCACCTTCTTCTGGAGAAAGAGCTTACCTCTGGAGAGCTTTGGCCTTGTCGGTTCCTCTCACCACTATATCTTGAATTTCTAGTCCTATCTTCTCCATTCATCCTAGGCTTCATTCATGGTCCCTCTGCTAGGTTTCAGTGTTTAACTCCTCTCTTTGGATATAATATTTTAAAGTGTGATATGCACGGACAATAGATAGTAGGGGGTACTAATAAAGTTGATAGACATGAACATGGAAGGGAACCCGAAATGATTAATAGATGAAAAAAAAAGGCAAGGTGAAGGAAGTGTGTATAGCATGCTCCTAGTCATATCAAGGAAAGGAAGATACATTTGTGTATATTAGTCAGAGTCCAAGCAACAAAGCATAAGACCTGAAAGACAGTTAATAAAGGGACTGTTTATAGAAGTGTGGGCAGGTCATGGAAAATCAACAAGGCAGTGGTGAAGCACCTAAGGGCTAGCTGACGGGAGCTGTCAGCTGTCTCCTGAGAAGACAGCTGCCAGCATTTCTAGCCTGAGGGAAGAGGAGGTGGGGGCTCTTACCACAACCCTGAGGGTAGGAGAGGGCCAGCTGCCCAGCAGGAACTGTGGCCCTTAATAAAGGAATGGAAGCAGGCCAACAAGGAAGAAGCTTGGGGAATAAATATCCAGACTTCTCCGCTTCCTTACCTCTCATCTTTTGCTAGTTGGATCTTCCCCACCCCTTCTTTCTCCATTGCCCAAAATCTACTGGAAGAAGCCAGACAGCTAAGGAGCCAGACAGTTTGTTCATTTGCTCATACGGTCAGTCGTCAGGGCACAGAGCAGAGTAGAGAAAGAATAGTGAGGGGTGAATTGACAATATCTCTGCATATAAACAGAGTATTTCAAAAAAAATAAAAAAATAGAGTATTTCTAGAAAGACTCATCAGAAACAAGGTTCTGATGGAAGCAAGGGACTTTTTAAACAATACATTTTATTTTTAGAACAGTTTTTGACTCACAGAAAAACTGAGAGGATAGTATGGAAGAGTGATCATATATATATATAGCCTGTTTTTCCTATTGGCACCTAAAATTTCTATGGTATACTTGCCACATTAAAAACAAAAAAACAAAAAAACAATATTGAGGTCAGCCTCAGTGGCTTAGCGCGGTTTAGTGCCGCCTTCAGCCCAGGGCGTGATCCTGGAGACCGGGGATCAAGTCCTGCGCTGGGCTCCCTGCATGGAGCCTGCATCTCCCTCTGCCTGTGTCTCTGCTTCTCTCTCTCTCTTTCTCATGAATAAATAAATAAAATCTTTAAAAAATATATTGATATGTTATTATTACCTAAAATCAACGGTTTGTTCAGATTTCCTTAGTTTTTGCCAAATGTTAGTTTTCTGTTCCAGGATACCACATTACATTTCTTGTTTCCTTAGGCTCTTCTTGGCTGTGACAGTTTCTCAGACTTCTTTTGTTTTTGATGACCTTGACATTTTTGAGGGAATCCTGGTTAAGTATTTTGTAGGATGCCTCTGAATTGGAATTTATCTGATTTTTCTCAGACTAGTGTTATGCTTTTTGGGGGGAGGAAAACCATACAGGTCAAGAGCTATTTTTATCATATCAAGGATACACAGTATCAGTATGATTTATCATTGTTGATACAGTATTGACCTTGGTCACCTGGATAAAGTAGTGTTTGTTAGGTTCTCCACTGTAAAGTGACTCTCTCTCCCCCTACGCCCTTTCTATAATCTCTTTGAAAAGAAGTCACTATAAACTGGCCACACTTAAAGAGTGGGGAGTTAACCTCCATCTCCTTGAGGGTGGAGTTATTTATATAGATAACTTAGAATTCTTCTGTAAGAGAGATTTGTGTCACCCCCCCTTTATTAATTTATGCAATTATTTATGTCAGTATGGAATCATGACTTTTTTTACTTTGTATTAGAATCTAATACTACTTTATTTTGTTGATCAAATTATTCCAGCTTTGGCTTTGAAAGCTCTTTCATTTGGCTTCCAAATGTCCTTATCAATGTAGGGTAGTTTTTGTTTTTGGAGTACTTCCTTACTTTCTGTCATTGTAAGGTGCTCTAGGTTTACCTTCTTCTTCTTCTTCTTCTTCTTCTTCTTCTTCTTCTTCTTCTTCTTCTTCTTCTTCTTCTTCTTCTTCTTCTTCTTCTTCTTCTTCTTTTCCTCCTCCTCCTCCTTCTCCTTCTCCTTCTCCTTCTCCTTCTCCTTCTTCTCCTTCTCATTCTTCTTCTTCTTCTTCTTCTTCTTCTTCTTCTTCTTCTTCTTCTTCTTCTTCTTCTTCTTCTTCTTCTTCTTCAAGTAATCTCTGCACCCAGCATGGGACTCAAACTCACTCGAGTCACACACTCTATTGACTGAGCCAGCCAGGAGCCCCTCCAGGTTAATCTTGTATATTTTCTATACCAGTCTTTGGATCTGCCAGTTCTCTAAGGAAACCCACACAATTCCTTTTATTGGGAAACAGTATTAGAAACCAAGATGTGGGCTGTACATGTGCTCATTGCTGCTGGGATGTCATTGCTGATAGAGCAAAGAAATACATGTGTGGGGATGCCTGGGTGGCTCAGTGGTTTAGCACCTGCCTTTGGCCCAGGGTGCAATCCTGGAGTTCCAGGATCGAGTCCCACATTAGGCTTCCTGCATGGAGCCTGCTTCTCCCTCTGCCTCTCTCTCTGTCTCTCTCATGAATAAATAAATAAAATATTAAAAAAAGAGAAATACATGTGTGTATTATGAAATACTATGATATAACATTTTCTATATTATGTATATAAACATATCTATAGTACTTCTATACGTAACCATCTGTATCTCTCTTAAGCTTAACATAAGTTCATACTAATGAAGAAATTTATTTTTGTTGTACACTATATATTGTACTGTTTGAGGTTTTTCTTTTCTTTTTTAAAAAAAAATTTTTTTTTTAAATTTATTCATGAGAGACACAGAAAGAGAGGCAGAGACACTGGCAGAGGGAGCCCGACGTGGGACTCGATCCTGGGTCTCCAGGATCAGGCCCCGGGCTAAAGGCAGGTGCTAAACCACTGAGCCACCCAGGGATCCCAAGGTTTTTCAAAATTATATCCATATGGTAGTCTGTCAATCATTTAAAAAGAATTAATATGATGTTTGAAATGCCCTATTAATGTCTTTTTTTTTTCTTTTTCTTTTTATTCATGAGAGAGAGAGGCAGAGACACAGGCAGAGGGAGAAGCAGGCTCCATGCAGAGAGCCTGATGTGGGACTTGATTTCAGGTCTCCAGGATCACACCCTGGGCTGAAGGCAGCGCTAAACTGCCACCCCTGAAATGCCCTATTAATATCTTAATAGTTGCGGATTACTAGATGAAAAAGTTCTATTGAAAAGGTGCATACATATAAAAACCTTGTGAATCAAAGGAGGGGGTGCCTGGGTAGCTCAGTCAGTTGGGTGTCTACCTTCCCCTCAGGTCATGATCCAGAAGCCTGAGATTTAGCCTTACATCAGGCTCCCTGCTTGCTTTTCCCTCTCTGTCACTCCCCCTGCTTGTGCTTTCTCTCTCTCAAATAAATAAATAAAATATTTTAAAAAAACAAAAAAGAAAAGTCCATAAAAGCTTGCTTCCTGCTGAGAAGGTACACTCTGAAGCAGAAGAAAACTCATTTACTAAAAATAAAATAAAACATATTAGGGGAAAAATATATTAGGGCAACTGGGTGATTAGAATAACTCATGTGAATTATTCTTCCATAATGATCCTCCTATAGATTTGTATGTTGCATGAGGACCTCAACATAGTCAAAATGGAATTAATTATCTTCTTTCAGACCCATTCTTGAATCTGCTGCTTTTCCTGAATTTCCCATCTTCGTGAATGGCATCCCATCCATTCAGTTGCCCAAGGCAGAAACTTGGGACAACTCTTGATTCTGTCTTCTTTGTTGCCTTTGATGTCATTCTACTTGTCAAGTCCACTTTTTTAAGTAACTCTCCAGTTCCTCCAGTTTTTTCCATCTTCACTGCTATGGCCTGGGTTTAGGCCAGGGGTGCCCCCAAGGCAATAGTCCCCTCCTAGTTCTCCCTGCTTCTATTCTTGTGCTACTCACAAGTTATTCATCAAAGCAGCCAACAACAGTTTTAAAAATGGGTATCTGGTCAGGTTTGTCCTTAGCTTAAAATTTCTCAAAATGGCTCTTCATCATCCTCTTCTTCTATCCACCCATGGTTTTGAGTGAGCGCTCTCTGCCTTGGAGGCTTGCTTCTTCCTTTGCTTGGGACTCTTTTCCCCTTTCCCCATCCTTAGCTTCAGTCTCGGCTTAGTTGCCCTTTTCATGGAGCCTTGCCTAATAGCCAAAGGCCAGGGTCTTTGTTCTTCCTACATAGGTCACAGTTCTCTCTCTCTCTCTCTCTCTCTCTCTCTTAAGTAGGCTCCATGCCCAATGTGGGGCTTGAACTCATGACTCTGAGATCATGAGTGGCTTGATCTACTGAGCCAGCCAGGTTCCCCTTGGCACTCTTCTTATGCATGCACTTACCACACTGAAGGGTACTTGTCTGAATCCATTATTAGGCTCTAACCTCCTCAAAGGCAAAGACTTTATCAGGAGTGCAGTGGAGTCAGACTATCTGAAGCTTCAGTTGTCTAGACGCTGGCTCTGTCATTTTCTACCTGTGGGCAGTTACTTCTCTTCCCTTTGGTTCCATGTCTTCACCTTTAAAATAAGATTGTATGAGAAGAGTACCTACCTAACTCATGATGTTGATGTGGGAATTAAGTGCAACGCCTGGCACATAGTAAGCCCTTGATAAACGTTAGCTATTATAATTGAGTTTTGGAACCTGGGAAGTAGTTCGAGTTAGATCCTGGTGTATTTTGAGCTTCATTTCAAAAAAAGGTACGTGAGTGTATGTATATATGTTATTTGATGTTGCCAGGAATAGCTAATTTTATCTGTCAAAAATTTCTTCCTAGCACGCTCTTTTGAGTCACGGATTTTGGCTTTTAAGTAAGCTAAAGGTTGTTCATTGGGAGAACGGCCAGAAAAACTTATCCACGGCTTTTGAATCACATGTTGAACAAATCTGGCATCACAAGCATCAAGCTGCCTTCTGTTTCTAATCATTTTTCTTTCTAATTTAGTTTCTCCCACCAAAAGGGATTATAATTGATTTTCATTGCAGAGTCCATGGAAGATGTCACAAGATGTAAAGGCAATTATTTTCAAGTAGATGGAACCCATATTTGCTGAGCGTCACCACTGGCTCTGTCCCAAATGCTAAGCAGTAGCAATACTTCTCTGGCTTGCAACGATGTGACACTCATCTGAGGGAACTGGCATAGGTCTTGGCTAAGAGACTTCTTCTTTCTTCTCACCTACACCTCTGACATTCTTAAAAACAACAACAACAACAACAACAACAACAACAACAACAACAACAAAAAAAAAACAACAAAAAAAGCAAAACCAAAAACAGAAACAAAAAAACGCAAGTGGTAGCATCTTATTTATGAAAGCCTCTCCAAGAACATACTGGTCAGTGGTCTGGCCCCGGAAGGCTTGAGTCCAGGTCCTATCTCAAAATAGACCTGCCTCAGGGAAAATCACTCTCCTAAACTACACTTCCCTTCCTTTCATCTCTTTACTTCTCAATAGCTCCCCTCCTCCCCTTTCTCTAACCTGCAGAGAACCTCCCTCTTTTTGAGTTCCCATCTTCTGCTCTTTCACTCATTCTTACCATTTCCTAAACCTAGGCATTTTTCCTGCTTTGAAACTCCTATAAAAAGAGGGGAATCTGGAAATGATTTTTGTCAACATGCAAGCCAATATATTGTAAAATAATAAACATTTAAAAAAAAAGAGGAAAATTGCAAACACAGCAAAGAACACATTTGGCATCATCTTTAGATGTGCCAATTCCTTTTGGATTTGTGTGTTTAACCCCCAGTAGAAGTAAATTTCTTGAGGGTGGAAGCTTATCTCTGTGATTCTGGGTGTGTTTTTTGGTCAATCTCACAAAAAGAAGGAAGTAATAATCATTCTTCACATTGTTGTGATAATTAAGTATAGTGAGAGAATTTTCTACACCACAGTAAAGTGCTCCTGTCTTTCTTTGGTTTTGAGGGTCTCCTCCACTGGGAAAGGACATGCAGCATGGATTGGGAGTGTGGATCCTGGGTTTGAGTCCCTGCTCAGCCGTTCCCTAAGGAATTCAGGAAACATACTTCATCTCTTCATGTCTCATTTTCCTTGCCTGCAAATTGGGAATGATAATGGTCTTTACTTCATAGGGTTCTTGCAATAATTAAATGATGCGGAGTAGGTAAAGCAATTAGAACCTAGCACGTGGGGAGGACTCGACAAATGTTGGCCGCTCTTATTAGCATAATGCTCAGTGTAGAGTAGGTGCCTAAAAAATACTTAGGATGAATTGGAAAAAAATTCACAGTGTGGTCCTTTTAATAAACAGATCAGCTGGGGTAACCTTGATTGCTACCCAATGGTTGTCTTCTTTTTTATTTAGTTTGCCAATTTATCTTACACCTGGGCCTCGTAAACCATTTGCTGGACCAGTTCAAATTGCATTCGGGTCATAAAAATCAAAAATTGTTTGGAAGACAAAAGCCAGAAGGAATTAGTAAGTGGAATTATAATCAAATAGGAAAGGTGTTTAACGTGGGTGAAGGAGAGATTCCCACCGGTATACATCTTATTTAAAATCTTAATTAGAGTTCTGGAAAAGGCAAAGTCATATGCTAATGTAATGTTAATATAATTACTTTGGGGACAAATGGAAATGCTAATACGGGCTGAGGACCGATATAAAGAAATCTAAATAAGGCTTTTTTTTTCTTCTGAAAAGCTCGTAATATATTATAAACAATCTCATTAATCTGGATCTAAGCATTTCCAGAAAAGTAGAATACAATTGTTCACTCAGTAATATCGCTTTCCTTTCAAAAAATTTTTTTAAAATTTTGATTTAATTTTGTTACAGTAGGAAGAATAAGATAAATAGCAATCCTCAGCCCCTTCCCCCAGGTTCCCTCTCCTAAAGGGAACCACTTTTCAAATCCTGTAGCTGATTCTTTCATGTGTATGTCCACATCTCTAAATCATATTCATGCATTTTTAGGTTTTTTGTTTTTTCGGTTGTTTTTTTCCATTTTTCTCACCAGGTGAGATGAGGATTTAGCTC
Source organism: Vulpes lagopus (assembly GCF_018345385.1). Classification (NCBI taxonomy): domain Eukaryota; kingdom Metazoa; phylum Chordata; class Mammalia; order Carnivora; family Canidae; genus Vulpes; species Vulpes lagopus. Next base: position 12,914,963 of record NC_054834.1, read on the forward strand.
TCTTTCCTGTGTTCCCACTAATGCCAAAGCCCTGTAGACCATGTTTCTCCACCTCCTGAGACAGGGTCATAATTTTGGCTAGATTTATAGTGACTATTCACATTATTATAATTCTATTTTCTATTCACAAGGGAGCTATGTGGTAAGCTGCTATTATTTTTTATGCTCTGGACTTATTTTTCTGGTGAGCCTTAATTTCAGTTGTCTTGGGTTTTTTGTTTATCTTGTGTTACTTGCTTAGCTTTCTATGACCGCTAACACACATCACTACCGTAACCCCAAACCCTCCTCCAGTGAAACTGATGTTTCCTTTCAGTATGTTCATTACGTTCCATATGTTCATTTGCATCAAGCATTTAATTAACCTCATCTTGAAAAAAGCCTCTCACAGGGTCACCTGAAGAGCTTCACAGCTAGAAATCTGCCTTTCCCATCATCCTGTGCTTTCCCCATCTGTGCTCTGAGCACATATCCTTTTCCTGGTTCCCATCTTCCTCTTCCTTGGTTTACTCATCCTTTAGGTGGAACACATCCTCTATCCACCTGCTTCCCGGTGAAAGGATGGGTGGGAGGTTAAATTTTTGAGAACTTGCAAGCCTGGAGATGTCTTTATTCTATACTCATACTTGATCTATAACATGACTGGGTACAGGATTCTGAGTTGGAAATAATTTCCCGTCAGTATTTTGAAAGCACTGCTCCACTGTCTTTATCATGTTCTAGCATCCCTTTGGAGATCTGAACTCATTCAGATCCCTTTGAACTGGTGAAACAACAAAAACTGAACAGAGTAAGTTTTAAGATTGAATGGGTTTTATTAATCCATTCGTAAATTGGGTGGCATCCCATCTAGCAAGTAGAGGGAGCTCCAAGAGGCTGCAGGAAGGGAAAAGGTTTTGAAGGTAGAGAGGGAGCAGATGAAAGGAAATTATGAGTAAATGATCAATCCATTGTTTTAGGCAAGGTCACTCTCCCCAGGGGAGTGGGGGTCTATCAGTAAACTACCCAGTTCTGACCAGGAGATTTCCATGTGGACTGGTTAAAGGTTACATTTCTGGGGACTTGAAACTGCAGTTAGGCTAGGTATCAAGTGCTTACAGATTTGGGGCTTTAGCCCAAGTGACGCCATTTTGGACCTGGTTTTCTTTTAAACAGCTTTCTCCCCAGAAACTTGTAGAATCTTCTCTTTGGACTTGGTTCAGTGGTGTGGCTCTATTTTCAGGTGCTGTGCGGGGGATTTGGTGGGCTCTTTTCCTATTTTTTCCTAAGGGCTCTTTTTTACTTTCTTAAAAAAATCTGTTTGGGGCACCTGGGTGGCTCAGTGGTTGAGCATCTGTCTTTGGCTCAGGTTGTGATCTCGGGGTCCTGAAATGGAGTCCTGAATCAGACTCCCCACAGGGAGCCTGCTTCTCCCCCTCTGCCTATCTCTGCCTCTCACTGTGTCTATGAATAAACAAAATCTTTAAAAAAACTTAGAGCTTCTAATTCTGATTTTGTAGATGGGCTGAAATAAGAATTCATGGCTTCTCTGAAGACAGTAAAGGTTTGGTTTATTTTTTAATGTACATTTCTTCTTCCTGTATGCTTTCTATTTTCACCACATTTTTTTTTCTTCTGTTTGTTTTTTGGTTTCTATGTTTTCCTATTAGGGGCTTTTCTCAGATCTCCTCATGCTTCAGTGCCTGCTCTTACTTCAAGTCGGGGCCTCTGAGCTGCCTGGGAGCTCTAAGTGGGTGTGATATCCCATAGGGTGAGCTGGCTGTTTTGTGGGAAACCCCTGATGTCATCATCCTTGTCAACATCATTAGGTCTTTATCTTGGGTCTAATAGATTCCCATCTGGAGAAACATTTGTTTGGTCTTCTACTTGGAAGGAAGAGACTGGCTGCTATCATTCTGGGTTGAGCAAGTTCTGCAGTGTAGTATGCAGATGTCATCTACTTAACTCTTCTGCTTTCTGTTTATTAGACACTCCACTCTCCTTTCCCCTCTTTAAAGATGAAAACTGTTGTGTACTGGGATGAGGGAGGCCCATCACCCAGGAGTCTGCAGGGAGAGAGGGGCATCTAGAGACCTGTCCTCTTTTGTCATAAGGGGCCGGCCAATTCTCAAGCCCTGATGATTTGGTGGCTTCAATGGACAGCTTTTCCCTCTGAGGAAACAGAATTCCTTCTTCATCAGTTATAGTAAGTCAGTACCACATGTTCATTGGCTCTGCAGCTTTTACAAAGTTTCTTGTCATGCTCACTTTATCCCTGTAGTTTCATGCCTTAAAAAACTGCCCTTCCTTTAGTTTCTATGCAGTTTAGGAGAGAGTAAAAGCCTGTGTTCAATCGGCTATTTTTTGCAATTCTGCTTTCTTTAGGGTGAAAATCCTACATCTGATATTTTCTAGCATTTGGAGGAGTTTTGTAGTTAGTTGCCTTCAACTGGAGAAAAACCAAAGACGGCATACTTCTGGGCATGCTAAGCTCAGAGTACCAACTCCCTTTCAATTCTGAAATGTACAATTGTGCTTTGGCTTCCCTCACAAATCATCTGATTAAAAATAAAAATTCTCCAAATGGAGAACCAATAAAGAGTTACAGGAATCTGATTGCAAAAAACTTTTTCCAAAGTACTTGGCACTTACGGGGCACCTGGTTGGCTTGTATGGAGGAGCATGGGACTCTTGATCTTGGGGTTTTGAGTCTGAACCCCATGGTGGGCCTTGAGATTACTTAAAAAAAAAAAAAAGTAACTGGCACACAATTTCTTCACTGCGGTAGACATCATAACGGCCTCCTGAAGAGGATTGACTATATTCTAATCCCCAGGAAACTGGAAGTATGTAAAGTTATAAGGCAAAGAGGAATTAAGGTAGCAGATGGAATTGACAAATCAATTGACTTTATGATAAAAGGATTACCCTGGACCATCTGGGTGGACACAATATAATCACAAAAGGTTTGTTTTGTTTTTTAAGTATTCTCCATACCGAATGTGGGGCTTGAAATTATCACCCAGAGAGCCCAGAGATCAAGACTCATATATTCTACTGGCTGAGGATGCAGACACGCCTAATCACAAGGGTTCTTAAATGAGAACAAAGGCAGCAGAAGGTCAATGTCAGAGTAATGTGGTATAAGACTGACTGGCCACTGCTAGCTTTGAAGGTAAAGGAAAGGGCTGTGACCAAAGAAATGGGAAGCTGGAGAAAGCAAGGCAACAGATTCTTCTTTAAAGGCCCCAGAAAGAACCAGCCCTGACTATGCTGATTTGAGGCCTGTAACACTCACTGCAGACTTCTAACCTCCAGAACTGTAGAGAATAAATTTGTGTTGTTGTACATCACCAAATTTTCAGTAATGTGTTACAGCAATGACAGGAAACTAGTATACCTACTATAAAATAAGTGACTGTCATTTAGAGCCCTTTAAATTTTGAAGGTTTCAGCAAGCTGATTACATTATTTTGCCTTCTCATTTCTTTCCCAGAAGTAGATTTATGCCTAGATTTAGAGTTAATGAAGTTTAAGCTTTGGGTCTTTCACAGCATATCGGAATCCTCAGGACACTGAAGTTATAGAGTGTTTTAGACAGAAAGGAGGAGCTGGTGTGCATCCAGGAAGCATTCCTAATCACCTTGGAAGAAGTGGATCTGGATTTCCAAGGTCAAGCAATTTGTTGTGATTTCCGTTCTCATTCTGAATAAATTGTCATGTTCCACCTAATTTTGCTCAGGTAATTCTATATAATTTTCTTACAGAGAACTCTCCATATTGTATCTGCTCCAGGACCCCCAAAACCCTAGATCCACCTGTGTCTCTTGTCTTTTTCTTTATGAAGAGTTAAAAACATCACACACACACACACACACTTTAATCAGTGGGAAAAACAAAGAGTGGTCGAGCACCTGGGTGGCTCAGTGCTTGAGCGTCTGCCTTGGCTCAGGTCCTGATCCTGGGGTCCTGGGATCAAATCCCACATTGGGCTCCTTGTGAGGAGCCAGCTTCTCCCTCTGCCTATGTCTCTGTCTCGTCTCTGTCTCTCTTGAATAATAAATAAAATCTTAAAAAAAAAAAAAGAAAAAAGGGTGATAGTTGAGTTTCAAGAGGCTGATGAACCCTTTACACCAGGGCCTTTAACAACATCAACTCTGCCAATGAGATCTGAAGGGAAATGTGTCTGTGCCCAGGAATTGGGACTTACTAATTAATATTTTAAGAAAGTTGGTCAAAACTGTAGCTGATTCTGTCATGATCTTAAGATAACAGGACACACTCTAAAGAGAAGGAATGGGAAGTCATGTGAAGAGAATCTGACACATTAGAATTGAAACACAAGTGCAATCCAAATAAGCAAACATTTATTGCATTCCTCAGCAGATGGGGCAACATGTTTTGTCTGGGGTGGTAGGGGAATGGCTGCTCATAGCTGTTAGGACAAGGCGTCCTAAATTGCCCCATGGTACTCTGTCATACGTAGAACAAGGGTGTCCACTTTTAAAATGTAGTTACAGGGACGCCTGGGTGGCTCAGCGGTTGAGTGTCTGCCTTTGGCTCAGGGTGTGACCCCAGGGCCCTGGGATCGAGTCCCACATTGGGCTCCCTGCATTGGGCTCCCTGCACGGAGCCTGCTTCTCCCTCTGCCTGTGTCTCTGCCTCTCTCTGTGTCTCTCATGAATGAATAAATAAAATCTTAAAAAAAAATAAAATGTAGTTATAATAAATTCTTCTTTCACATTATCCTTTTTTTTTTTTTAAATGGGAGCAATTTACCACTGGGTAACCAGTTTTTTTTTTTTTTAAGTTTTTATTTATTTATTCATGAGAGACAGAGAGAGAGAGAGAGAGAGAGAGAGAGAGAGAGAGAGGCAGAGGGAGAAGCAGGCTCCCTGTGGGAAGCCTGATGCGGGACTCGATCCTAGGACCCCAGGATCATGACTTGAGCCAAAGGCAGACAGTCAACTGCTGAGCCACCCAGATGCTCCTGGGTAACCATTTTTTGTATGATGTTCAGAGTAGTTTATTGCCAGAAAAAGTTCTTTATGTTTTTCGCCTCACTTAATTCTGTCCAGGAGGTTGAGTCTTGCTGTCACTTTACAGGTGGAGATTCTGAAAGTCAAAGTGGGTAATAAAGGAGAGGGGATTTGATCCCAGGTAGTCTATGTGTGTAGTCACTTCTGCCAATAAAGATTCTTGAGCATCTTCTGCCAATAAAGATTCCCTTGAAATTTCCAACGGTGAAGTTAAATGCTCTATGTCATAGGACAGTGGGCCTCATTCCCATTTTGAGGACTCACACACTGGGTGCTCACTGCACAGTCCCACCACTGACACTCGTTGTCTGGGTCAGCAGTTCTTTCTCTGTCCCTCTCTTTTTTTTAAAGTAATCTCTATTCCCAATGTGGGGCTTGAACTCTGAGATCAAGAGTCACGTGCTCTACTGCCTGAGCCAGCCAGATGCCCCGAGTCAGCGTGTCTTGGTGGTAGGAGGGATGGACTGGGCATATGACTATGACTTTATGTAGTTTGAAAAACCCTGACCCCTCAGGTGATGTTTCTACAACCTATTGTAGGTCCTGCAGGAGAATCCTGTTGTAGAATACTTACTGATGTTGGGAAGGGGGCAGACTAAAGCAGGTCACAAAGCAGTATGTATGGTATAATCTCATTTTGGTAAACATTTGTATTGTGTGTGTCTAACAGCATTAACCAAACTGCTAACTGTAATCCTTTTGCTTCCCATATTTGCCATCTATCTTGTTTCAAGAGAAAACAAGCAAACTTGAATCAAAACACATTTTCAGGAAGTGAACCCTTGTGGAGGTTTCCTTCAGGGAGCCATGGGCTGAGGACTGAAGGTCCTGAGGTTAAATGTGTTCCAGGAAATTGGCAGTCTTGGAAGAACAATGAGATTCTTTACCATGGGTGGTGCTTCAGGAAGAAGAGATTTCTGGAGAAGTGTACACTTTCTGGAGAAACCTGGCTAACCAGGAAGGCATCTGGTTTGGGGAAGGGGGGGGAGCAAAGCCAAAACTTCACATCGGCAATTTGCTCAAATTTAGGACAAAGGCTGCTCACTGAGAACTAAACTCTGTAGGAACTTCATTTTTCCTGATATCCATAATTATACTTCTAGCCCTCCAGCACTACATGTGTATATACAATGTAACAGCTCTTGGTTATGTGGTGTTTGTTCACCTTGTGGCAAGAGTCACAATAGAGACAAGAGACATGGGCAGCCCTGGTGGTTCAGTGGTTTGGCGCCGCCTTCAGCCCAGGGCGTGATCCTGAAGACCCGGGATGGAGTCCCACATCGGGCTCCTTGCATGGAGCCTGCTTCTCCCTCTGCCTGTGTCTCTGCCTCTCTATCTCTGTCTCTGTGTGTCTCTCATGAATAAATAAAATCTTAAAAAAAAAAAAAAAAAGAGAGACAAGAGGCGTGAATAGACCAGAGATCTACTTTTCTATTGAACTGTTTGGGAGTGAAATTCAGCATAGATGTAGTGGGGGCACACTGCAAGTTACTGGTGTGCTAATGATTAAGTTAAACATAAAAAGCTGGGGATCCCTGGGTGGCTCAATGGTTTAGTGCCTGCCTTTGGCCCAGGGCATGATCCTGGAGTCCCGGGATCGAGTCCCGCGTCAGGCTCCCTGCATGGAGCCTGCTTCTCCCTCTGCCTGTGTCTTTGCCTCTCTGTGTCTCTCATGAATAAATAAAATCTTTAAAAAAAAAAAAAAACAAATAAACATAAAAAGCTGAACACGCAGACAAAACAGAGGATGTAATTTAAAATCATCACCACATAAAAGTCAGGGGTGACAAGACTCTACAAGTAGGAAAGACAAAGAAAAAATTTGATGGTTTTGTGCTATATCTGACAAACGAATTTTGGCTTTTCATTCACATCTAGGCCTTTAAGAGAGACAATGCATTAAAAATAGCTGATGTTGGGGAGCCGGTTGACTGTCTGCCTTTGGTTCAGGTCCTGATCCCAGGGTCCTGGGATGGAGTCCTGTTGTATGGACTTACAGCTCAGCAGGAGTGCCTGCTTCTCCCTCTTCCTATGTCCTTCTCCCTGCATATGCATGCTCTGTCTTAAATAAATAAATAAATAAAAACGTGAAATAAGTGAAGTCATGCAGTTATTCAGCTATTTACTGAACAGCAATTCCCGGGAGGTATGGTGCTCAGGGACACATGTCAGGGGCACAACATCCTTCTACCTTGTTGCTTTAGCTTGTATGACCTCAAGCTCATGGTCTAAGATGGTGATATCTGTGTTTCATGCAGCAGGGTGGAAGAAGAAAAACAAAGAAATTGTTAAAATGTGACGTTCCTTTTTATAGCTGCCTACAAGGAGAACAGAAAATGTCATCTTTAAGCTTGGTAGTTGTGTGTAAAAATATCGGGGGATCTATTACCATAGATGAATGAAAGAATGGATATTGGGGTATAAGTAGTATTCCCAGGCACAAGCATCTATTGCAGGGTATCTCAATCTTGGCAATCCTGACATTTTGGGCCAGATAACTTGTTTTGTGTGTGTATTGGCTATCCTGTGCATTGTAGAGTAGGCTTAGCAGTGTCTCTGGCCTCTACCCACCAGGACCATTCCCCCAGTTATGACAACCAAAAACATCCTGAAACATTGCTAAATGTCCCTGGCTATATTTTCCTTACTCTCTATTGAGAAACACTGTTCTATTGTGCCCAGGAACTGTTTGTCACTGTGCAGGAGACAAAACCAAACCAAAATAATTTCAGACAGTGATAAAAGCTATGATGAAAATAAAATAAGGTCAAGACAGATTGGGTTGGAATGTACTGTGCATGCAAAAGCCCTGAAAGAAAAGAACTTGGCTCCTAGTAAGAAGAATCAGAGTGCAGGTGGGGTTGGAAGTAAATGAGGAGCCTGATGAGGTCTTGTTAATAGGGTCTTCAAGCAGGAAATGGTATGATTTATGAAAGCACGAACTAGAAGAGGAGTAAGAGAATATAGGGAGACCAGTTGTTCAGGTGAGAATGGAGGATGGCTGGGTTTGGCAGTGGAAACAGTGCAAAATAAAATCGTGGAGAAAAAGAACGAAGATCGTAGATGGCTATGGCAATCTCTGATTTACCCAGCTATTGGGAAGGCCAAGTGGTGTTAACAGGTGTCTATTTCCCACAAATTGTGAAATTCCCATGATAGATTTGTGCCGTCTGTACCTGTATTAGTTTCTTCCTGTGGCTGCTATAAACACATTACCACAAACTTGGTGGCTGAACACAAATTTTGTCTCATAGATTTGGAGGCCAGGATCCAAAATCAGTCTCACCAGTGTCTGCAGGGTCACATTCCCTCAGGAGGCTCCAGGGAGAATCTACTTCTTGCCTCATCTAGCTCTGGTGGCTATAGCACTCCAGTCTCTGCCTCTGTGGTCCCAGTGGCTTCTCCTCCTTGGTGTGATGACATCTTCCTTGCCCCTTTTTAAGCATGTTTGTGACAGTATTTAGGGTCCACCCAGATTATTCAGGACAACCTTTCCACCTCATGATCCTTTTTTTTTTTTAAAGACTTTATTTATTTATTCATGAGAGACATACAGAGAGAGATGCAGAGGCACACACGGAGGGAGAAGCAGGCTCCATGCAGGGAGCCTGATGTGGGGACTCAATCCCGGGTCTTCAGGATCATACCCCGGGCTGAAGGCGGCGCTAAACCGCTGAGCTACCCGGGCTGCCCCACCTCACAATCCTTAATCACACAGTTTGCCATATAAAGTAGTACTCACTTTTGCATGGAGGAGAATATTTCTAGCTTCCAGGGGATTAGGACATGGATGATTTCTGGGGAGCTGTCTTTTAGTGCTGCAGTGCTAGAAATCACTTTGGCTACAGTAAGGAAGACATGTTTGTTTAGCAATTAAGGTGGAAGGCACCACTGTGGAATAATAAAATGCCACTTAGTAAAAGAAAACAAAAGAAAATTTTTGTAAGTGGAGTTTTCAAGAATTCTAGGAAGGGTGGGCTGAAGGATAAAAAGAAAAGTTCAGAAGAGCTTCATGGACTTTAGACAAACCCACTCTAGATATGAAGTCAGTGTTTCTGAGGACTGCCATATTTACACAGTATCAAGTGGGTGTTTGAATGCAAGATGTATCCCATGGGTACACCTTGTTGGTAGTGCTGGGCATGGGCCCTGCTGCTGTGGTGGGGCATAGGAGGGAGGGATAGCGAGAAGGCAGTGGACAATGGAATGGGAAGGTGGAACCAGACCAAGTCACAGAGGCTGAGCAAGACAACAGAAGCAGGTGCACGCAAGCAGCTATAGAGGAGAGGTCCAAGGAGGAAGCAGAGTGTCAGTTCAGGCTAGCAGAGACCAGCACTGGAACCATCAACATGGGTATTCAGAGATCCAGGCAGGCTGGTGGCATCAGGATAGCAGAGAAAGCAGTTAAACTCCAGGCTCTAGACTGGGGGTCAGGGTAACTCAGTTATTAATACTGGGCCCAACACAGAGCCAGGGAAGCAACCAGGATGACTCATGCCAAATTCTAGAGTGCTTACTTAAGACTTCTTAGGTACTATTTTCTGTAGTCCAGAACCTTAAGTTAGACTTACAAGTAGGGAATCTGGCAAACCTCTGTGTAACTCTGATGGAAAAGGGCAAGACTAACACTCCTGTTTTGGGATCTATGACCCAGCCTCTAAGACACAGCGAAGTCATTACTGACAATATGAAAGAACATGACTTAATATGCAGTATAACTAAGTCCACGGGATACATGTTTGTTTATAACAATAGGACGTGGTAAGCACCATCGGGGGTAAGGAGAGTAATAAGAACAAAGAGGCATAGCTTGAGAGGCAGCTCAGTATGGAGACTCTGGAGCCAAACTCCCTTGGGTTCAAATGCTGGCTAATACATGACAATATTTCATTTAGCAAATTATCATTAATCTGTGTATAAACACCAGCATAATGTCTGGGGAACTGGAATACACTCAGATCCTGGCCCTGAATCTAACCGTCCACACTGCTTTGGGGGAAATTGCTCAAACTTTTAAGGCCTCAGGGTGTCTCCAAAACTGAAAGGGTTGAGGTCTGAGGTTACTTAAACATATGCTTTAAATTAAGTGCTTTCTGCCAACCTCTCAATCTTCCAAGGGTGCCCAGGCTTTCCCCTTGCTGCACAGTCTGAAAAACTATGAGGATCATTGTGGCATCTTAGTTTACATCATAATCCTGACCTAAGTGTTATTATTCCCATTTTGGAGATGAGGAAATAGAAGTCTAGCAAGTTGGAATAATTTGTTCAAAATCACACAGTTAAATTAGTGGTAAGGTTAGGATTCGATTTTAGTTCTGGCAGTTCTAAAGCTGCGCATCTTCTACTTGTCTCTCTCTTATTTTGTCATAGACTTGATTTCTGTGCTCAGGAGGCCAGGATCACAAATGTCGGTTACCTTCATACTTGCCCACTCTGCTATTTCCTAGGAGATACCCAAGCTGTGCCTGCTCAGCTCCCTCCTACTCGAGACTCCCCCTCCTTGTTATTCATGGTGTTGTCAGCCCATATGGTTTAACTCCAGCGCTCACTCCTGTTAAATGTCTTCTGCATGTGTGTTTTCTAGCAGTAGCTCCTGACTTGTATCTGAAATAAAATTCTTACGTTTTTGCTCATTTCATCTATGTTACAATGACAAAAATCAGATAGGCATGAAGTCGGTGCTAAAATGAAAATAAACACCAAAGGATGAAACAGATATTGGGAAAGTAAAAACTCTGGTCATTATTTTACACTTTCATTTATATTTAGGTCTTGATGAGACAAAGAAGGTGACATTCATGTCTAAACACTGTAACAACCTAAATCATTAATACTACTGAGTCACTATCATGTTCTACAGAAGATTCTAAAGGAATATGAATGGAAAAATAATGTTTAAGATTTACTTTCAAAATACTGATACATTACAGAGAAGCTGTGACCCCAGTGTATATATAGTTGAGGTAATACTTGTATAATTAGTAAAAGTTACTAATTGTATAATGGGAAACATTGCTCTTTAGATATGTACACATTAGCTTTCTGAGTCAAGAATTCCACCTTGATGTAAAATAATTTTAAGTTCAGTGCATGGCAGTTATGCATATAGGTGTAAACTTCATTACCAAACGAGCTTTAAAAAAGGTGTAATGCCTACTAATTATGTGTTATTAACACCAACGTCCACAAAAACAGTCCAACAGATATAGAAGCACAGTAACAAAAATATAATTATCAATATAAGAGTTAACTATCCTTATAAAAAACAACTAAGGTCATTGTTTTTATTTTTTGCTCTTTATAACTCTTCCTTATAAATACAGTGGCTAATTATGATCATTTATCCTTATTTAATCTCCCTATGAACAAATTTGCTGATACTGAATATTATCTTCAAATATATCAGCATTATCATCATCTCATTAAATGAATTATTATTATTATTACTATTATTATTATTACTGAAAACTCATCAAAGCTTTTAAGGCTATTAATTGTTTCATCAACTTAAAAATCTAGTTTTGGAAGTAACTGGTTACAAATTTGTCCTTTTATTGGCAAACAGCAACCATATACTAGTATTACTCTCAACATCTCAATAGGGTGCTTATCATGCTTACATTTCATGTGAGAGCTGGAATACAGACTTTACAATATATCCCAAACAACATTAAATATTGTCACAATGCCGTTATGATAATAACCTATATGTGGCATTAAAAAAATTATTGGCTGGTTGTAATAGTACCTTTTTCCAAAATAAATTTTAAATATTCTAGAGGTTAATGTGATAACAAATTGATTATCTTCACATGACATAGCACAATCTTCTTTCAAAGTTCACAGGCCTTTCTTATTGTCTCTCTCTGAACGATTCTGTGGGAAAAAAAGAGGTAAGTAATGAAAAACAGATTCATAGATATGACACGTTTTAAAAAAATTCTCTTTTCTATGTACAGTTATTAATTATGAGAATAATCAAATGTGAAAATATGGATTGGAAAAGTCTCAAACTTAAAAAAAAAACTATAAAGTTTGTGGGTTTTATTTGAAAAAAAAAAAAGTCTCAAGGGGAAAAATAACACTCTTGATAAGTTCATTTATTTCCCTGCCTTAATCTATTTTGCTTTTGTTTCACAGGTTATACCAGGAAAACAAAATTTCTCAAATTCCCCTCTTATTCCCCTCTTACAAACCCAATTAAAATTTTTGGCAAGGAAATAATGAAGGGAACCAAAAACCCCAGATGGGATGGCCTTTTTTTGTGTGTTTGTTCTTCAGATATTTGCCAATAGTACTGACTTCTCAAATTATATTCTTTGCTGATCACAAGAAGACTATAATGTATCATTTAAAACTGGAGGAAAATGGGATATAAATGAATAACCTTAAGAAATCATTTGCATTTAAGAAAGCAAAAGTTGGGATGCCTGGTGGCTCAGTGGCTGAGCATCTGCCTTTGGCTCAGGTCATGTTCCTGGAGTCCTGTATTAGGCTCCCTGCTGGGAGCCTGTTTCTCCCTTTGCCTTTGTTTCTGCCTCTCTCTTCGTGTCTCATATGAATAAATAAATAGAATCTTAAAAAAAAAAAAAAAAGCAAAAGTCTATGGTGAGAAAAAAGAACTCAAAATGGAGTTGAAGTATTACTGCTTGCACGTGAGAGGCTCATCAAGCTTCTGTTTAGGTTGAGCCCTAATGCTTTCAGAACAACTTTAGAATAACATTAACCAACCAAATTAGAAGACAGGATTAGGTATTTTGCATGATAAGGTACCACACCACTTTCACATGTTTGTATAGATCTTACTACTTCAGATAAAAATCACAGCTTTCCCTACTGAATGGGAGAAGATATTTGCAAATTATTTATCTGACAAGGGGTCAATACCCAAAATATATAAAGAACTTATGCAACTCAACACCCAAACCCCCACATAATTTGATTTAAAATGGGCAGAGGACCTGAATAGGCATTTTTCCAAAGGTGACCTATGAATGGCCAACATGAAAAGACGCTTAACATCACATTGTTGGAAATGCAAATCAAAACCAAGACAAGGTATCATACCTGTCAGAATGACTAAAATAAAAAACACAAGAAATAACAAGTTTTGGCAAGGAAGTGGAGAAAAAAAAAAAAACTCATGTACTTTTGGTAGGAATGTAAACTGGAGCAGCTTCTGTAGAAAAAAGTATCGAGGCTCCTCAAAAAATTAAAAATAATATTACCATATGATCCAGTGATTCCACTATTGGGTATTTACTTAAAAAATACAAAAAACACTAATTCAAAAAAGATATATGCACCCCTCTGTTAATTGCAGCATTATGTACGGTAGCCAGGATACATAAGCAACACAAATGTTCATCCATAGACAAATAGATAAAGAAGATGTGGTGTGTGTGTATATATATATGTATGTATTTACAGGAATATTACCCTGCCATAAAAAATGAAATCTTGTCACTTGCAATATCATGGATGGATCTAGAGAGTACAATGGTAAGCAAAATAAGTTATATAGGGAAAGACAAATACTGTATTTCACTCATATGTGGAATTTGAGAAACAAAACAAATGCACAAAGTAAAAACGATACAAAAATACAGACTCTTAAATACAGAGAGAACAAACCAGTGGTTGTCAGAGGGGAGATGAGTGGGGGGATGGGAGAAATAGGTGATGGGGATGAAGAGTACACTTGTGATAAGCACTGAGAAATGTACAGAATTGTTGAATCATTTTATGTCTGAGACTAATGTAACACTGCACATCAATTATAGTTCAGTTTTAAAAAAGGAAATAATCTTGTACTTATCCAAAATACAAGTGGACATGAAGATTAAAAAAAAAATTATAGCTTTAATGGAGCTGTTATTCTGGATAAGTACTTTAAGTGAAGGGTGATTTTCCAAAATGATATTTGAAAATTGGCAAGTGCTGATGGGTTTGTACTGCCCATAACCCTCAGTTAGTTTTGCTTTTTCTTTTCTAGAAGACAGCTAGGGCAAACAAGGAACGGCAAAGACTCTGTATCTTGAAGGGATTATTTTCTAATATTTATTTAGTGCTTATAACAGGAAGGGGACCAGATGGGGAAATCCAGACAGGTTTAAAAAATGCAAAGTGGGATTCGTTTATGGTAAGGAAATCAGCTTTCTCCTCTTCCACCTTTATTTTTTTAATATTTTATTTTTTAAAGATTATTTATTTATTCATGAGAGACCGAGAGAGAGAGAGAGAGAGAGGGAGAGAGAGAGAGGGGCAGAGACACAGGCAGAGGGAGAAGCAGGCTCCATGCAGGGAGCTCGATGTGGGACTCGGTCCCGGGACTCCAGGATCAGGTCCTGGGCTGAAGGCGGTGCTAAACTGCTGAGCCACCCGGGCTGCCCTATTTCCTTAATATTTTATTTTGTTTATTTATTATTTTTTTTAAAGATTTTATTTATTCATGAGAGACACAGAAAGAGAAAGAGGCAGAGACACAGGCAGAGGGAGAAGCAGGCTCCATGCAGGGAGCCCAACGTGGGACCCAATCCCAGGACTCCAGGATCACACCCTCAGCTGAAGGCAGTGCCAAACCACTGAGCCATCCAGGCCACCCCTATTTCCTTAATATTTTAAAGGTCATTTTATGATTATTTTATTTAAAGCAAACCAACTATGTAAAATTGGGAAAGCTAAGTTTCCCAAGGAAGGAACTTTAAAGATAAAATTCAATTATTAAGGTTGGTTTCACAACAGAAGTAAAATTCATGAAAGGCAAGTTGATACAGCTGTTTACTACAGATGGTCTACAGCAATTTTTTGCTTCTCAAGTAGAGTTCATAAGGTGAATATCAAAGTGTACGAGTCACTTTTAAGAAAATGGTAGTCATGTAATGACACTTAAATCTCAGAATCTTCTACAAGTTCTCACACTGGACAATGGAGGGCAAATGGGGAAAAATGTGTTCAATCAAGAAATAACTACTAGCACCTTACAGGGATATAGAGCTTTTCTTGTTTAAAAATATTAAAAATGCCTCTTGTACAGGATCTGGTTTAATGCTCATAAGGTATTATAACCACCATTTAAGTAATGGAGAAGCCAAGGTGCCTGGATGTCAAATCATCCACCTGAGGTTTACAGAACTGGCAAACTAATGGAGCTGAGAGAGGTTTTGTTTTTCCCCTTCAAACAGATATTTATTATGGGAAATTGGTATTACAGGTGATGGAAGAGGAGACAGAGGCGACAGTGTGGTAAGACACCTCAGAGATTAGTACAGAACCACTACCATTCCTTGGACTGGAGGCACAAGGGAGGAGATAGTGTTAAGGACCTCAGGAGCAAGGGCCACCATGTGGAAGTTGCCCAGTAGGTATTGGGACCATGGAAAGAGATAGGGCTGCTGTAGCAGAGGCCACCCAAAACAGAGAGAGTGGGAAAAAAATCCCTGGCTTTGTCCTTCCTGCCTTCAGTCTCCTTCTGGTGCCTCCCTTTGCTAAACCTGCCCAGAAGAAAGCAGAGGAGCTTGGGAAGTGTTGCTCTCTGAGACTGAATAGAGGAGAAGTAGGAAGGCCAAGGATCCGAGAACACAGTCCAATAACCAGAACAGGCCGAACAGCAGAGTTCTTAAGGACTGGGGGATCAGAGAAAAAATTCCTGATTGTGAATCCAACTTGGATTCCTACTGATTTCTAGTTCAGTGATGTTAGGTATGTTATATAACATAATTTCTGGGTCTTGTTCTCCTCATCCACAAAATAGGGTATTAAAATATTTTAATTTAGTGGGCTGTGACAAGAGTGAACAAAATCACACACGTGAAGCCATTACTAAGTGCTTGGTCCAGAGCACATCTTCAATAAATATTATCCATTACATATTTCAAAAATAACAGAAGAAAGTAGATCGAGGCCTTAAATGCACTAGTGAGCAAGGCCCAACTCTCAGCGTGGCACTTGGCATATCTGGGATGGGCCATTTTTCAAAGAAATAGGTGTGACAACTTCTGGGGAAGGAATTACTCAGAAAAACTTCTTAGCATCTGCAAATCAAGATTGCATAAGCTCCAAACATAAGGGGTTTTGGGGAGAGGAAAGAAAATGGGTTGAAGGAATCTCACTGTCACATATACAAGGGGACATTCAGTGATGGTCAGTGGCCGTAAGAAAATGAGAGAATATTGTTTCTTTTTTCTCCATCCAGGGATCTAAACGTTTCTGACCTGGCAAAGTCCAGTGGTATGGATACTCATCCTTTTGAGTATACCCTAACCTCACAAATAGGAGGAAAAAGAGTTCTATTTCTAGGCAAAAGGCTTCTTCACTTTCCATGGCGGATCCTGAAGGATGCCCTGGAGTAATTCTCATCTGGCCACGGTGATGTAGCAATTTTAGGACCTGTGTTTTAGAGATGAGGAAAGGGTGGTCTTGCTGAGAATCTGACCACCTACTCTAGAACATGGGAACTGAGCTCTTGGTATCCCAGGTTTGAAGCACACATGGTTTCTACCCTTTTCTGGATTGCCCTATTGTCAAAGTAGGTTAGTTAAACTAAACATGCAACTCAGCTAGGGATACCAGATTACCAATGCGTTTTGCATTACTTCTTGACTGGCTCTAAATCAGGTCTAAAGTGGCTGGTTGGGAAGAAGTCATTCTTCCAGCAGGACTTCTACAGAGGAGGGCAGCCCTGGTGGCTCAGCAGTTTAGCGCTGCCTTCAGCCCAGAGCCTGATCCTAGAGATCCAGGATCGAGTCCCATGTCAGGCTCCCTGCATGGAGCCTGCTTCTCCCTCTGTCTGTGTCTCTGCCTCTCTCTCTCTCTGTGTCTCTCATGAATAAATAAATAAAATCTTTTTTTAAAAAAAAAAAAAAAAACTTCTACAGAGGAATGTATGCTGCTGCTGCTAATGATAATCCTTTTTTTTTTTAAAGATTGATTGATTTATGACAGAGAGAGAGAGAGACAGAGAGAGAGAGGGGCAGAGACACAGGAGGAGGGAGAAGCAGGCTCTATGCCAGGAGCCCGACCTGGGACTTGATCTCGGGACTCCAGGATTGCGCCCTGGGCCAAAGGCAGGCACTAAACCGCCGAGCCATCCAGAGATCCCGATAATGATAATTCTAGTAGGTATCATTTCTTGAGGGTTTCCTATCAGCCAGGCACAACGCTACACATTCTATTTAATTCTACTAAAAAATTTAATTCTACTAAAAACCCAGCAGGCCAGGTGGTATTATTATTCTGATTTTACAGATGAAGAAAAGTGAGCTGTAGAGGGGTAATATAACCTGCTTGGGATCATAAAGTTAGTATGAGAATCAGAGTTATTCTAGGTCTGACTTTGAGTTCTATCAGTATAGTACCTGGTATAGTACCTGCTTGCCTTTTGCCAGGCACAGTCCTGGACCCTTGTGATACCATGACCATTAATATGCAGAAAAATGAGTCCTGGGACTAGGGCTTCTCCTATAGTGAAGCAACTGTAGAGCTGTAATTGCTAAAAAGCTCTGATTGAAGGCCACAAAAGCTGCCAAATTCTCAGCACAAGCTCCCCTCCCCCAACCCCCACCCGCCCCATCGCAGGAGGAACTGGGAGGGCCAGCGCTGCCTCTGGAATGATCTTTTCCCCCAAATCTCCCCACATGTGGTCAAAATGTGGCTGGGAAATCAATTCAGATTAGGGGCTGCCAAGTCAACAGGGAAGGGACAGTCAAATTTATCATGGGTGAATGCAGGGCACGGACTCTTGCTGGGTTGGAGGGGAAGAGAAGGAAAAGCTATAGCCCTTGACTCTGTGACTTTAATAACAAAAGGGTTTTTCTACTTTGTCTTTAAATCCATGTATCTTGAATGCCATAGGTTTTGACCTAAGATGTCTAAAACATTAGGATAGGAGGAATTGTGTGAGGTGGGACTTCAAATTTTGACCTTATTTTTGGCATGAATAGAGCAAACACTGCCAATGGCAAAACGAAATGTTTACAGAAACAGCTCATTTTTCAATGCTGCCATTTTTGTGGCTCAATTCTTTTGCTTAGAATTTCACTAGAACTAGCTAGAACTAGAACGCAGTAAGTTAGCATGTCAGTAAATCTCTATGCTATGACTGTCTTGCATTTTCATGTAATGGCCTCATCCTCACCCTCCAGGTAAAAGTCTGATTTCCTTAACCATTTTTAAGAAGGCAGGACTGAGTACATCCTCTTGATTTGGGAAAGGCAGACAACCCAAATAGTTGACTTAGTAATCACTATTTCATAAAATTTAGGTTCATAAAGTGGAGGTCACCCACCTGAAGTTCCGAGTGTTCTTTCAGGAGCCGGTCATATTCTTTTGAAAGTCGCTCCGATTGCATTCTCATTGTCATCACATCCTTCTGTGCTTTAGAAAGAGCTAGAAAACATGGGATGGAATTTTTCAATTTTCATTTTGAAATAATTTTAAATTTACAGAAAAGTTGCAAGACTTAAATAGAAAACTCTTTTGTAGCTCATGCTCAAATTCACCAACTGTTAAGAGGTGGTACATTTGTTACTGTATTTTCTCTCACACGCAATTATTTCCTTGAACCACCTGAGAACAAGTTACAGACATCATGCCCCTTTGCTTCTTAATACTTCACTGTGTATTTCCTAAGAACAAAGGTATTCTCTAACCATAGCACTGTTGGTAAATGTAGGGAATTTAACATCAATACAATATTTTTTAAAAATCTCATCTATCGCTTATATTCCAATCTTGGCTACTGTCCCAATTATGTCCTATCATTTTTTTTCTACTCCAGATCCAGCCCTAGGTCAAAGATTAGCATTAAGCTGTCATGTTTCTTTGGTTTCCTTTAATCTGGAATAGTTCTTCTGCCTTCCCCCTGCATTCCTCTCCCCTTTCGTAACACTGATATTTTAAAGAATACAGGTCATTTTTTTTCTTAAGTGGAAAGTATTTCATTTGGGTTTTGTCTGATGTTTTCTCATGATTAAATTCAGATTATGCATCCCACTTACATACAAATATGACAGAAGTGACGCTGAATGTCTCTCAAGGTATCACATTCAGAGGCCCATCTGCCTCTCACTGGTTTATCCATTTTACACTTATTTTCTTCCTTGGAACTAAGATGCAGTATGTGGGGGGAAGACAAGACTTTCTTTTCTTACTGCACTAGTGGGCCTTCCAACATGATGTTGAATAGGAGTAATAAGAAAGAATGCCCTTGACTGATCCCTCACATTAGGAGGAAAATGTTCAGGTTTTCATTAGGTAGGTATGATGTTAGTTGAAGTATTTTTTTCCAAAGTTTTCTTATCAAGTTTAGAAAATTTCCATCTATTCTTAATTTGCTGAGGTTTTTGTTATTACGAATGTTAGATGTTGTCAAATACTTTGCCTCCATCAATTGATGTGATCATCTGATTCTTCTTCTATAGCCTGTTGATATAATGTTGACTAGTTTTGAATATTGAACCAGCCTTGCATCCTTGGAATAAATCCCATTTGGTTGAGGTGTATGAATTTTTTTTGTAGATCATACATTAAAACATTCCATTTGATTGTAAAAAAAAAAAAGTATGTATCTTGCTCCTTGTCAAAACTTTTCCCTTATAGTTAGCATCCACTGATAATTCCTGACTAAACCAATCTCTAATGTCATGGTTACGCAATGGTGATTTTCTAGCTCCACCATTCTATCCACATTTATCAGTCAGCATTCTACTACAAACGAGGGCCTTCCTTTCTTCTCCATCCAACCATCCAACTATCTATTAATCAATATATCATCAGTAGGAACTCACAGGTTCTTATTTTTTTTAACAATTTATAATTCATTATTATACTTAATTTCTCCCAGATACGGCTAGTAGGAACTCTGTCAACCTGGCTCTTAAGTTTTCTGACTACGTCCCTATCATTTTTTTTGAGTATTCTACTTTCTGGCATAAGATGTTCCAGGCTCATCCTAACCTTTCTTTTCCTTAATTCATCCTGGACTCAAGCATTATAGTACAAAATTTATTACAAGGGTCTGCTTTTGAAAAAACTGAGGGAGAAAAATATATTTTATAATTCTTACCAAGGGCTGAGCAGTCATGTTTCTTATACAAAGTTGAAATATACTGTATTTTTCAACTTTGTGTAAGAGGGTGTATGACACTTAAAGGGCTTATCTCAATATGATACACAAAAATGGCTATTAGACTGTCTACAAAGGAGCTGCAGTCTAAGACAGCAAATTAGACAGAAGTTTTAAAAATATGTGTATATATCATAAACATTTAAGTCAGCACATTGTGGAAAAGCTAGTGAGCAAATGTGTAGAAAGGAAGATTAGCACAAGATGGATTAGATAAATTCTGGAAATCCTGAACTAACTCTATACACAATTTTGCAGTTGTAAATCTTTTAGGATAGAAGTGTTAGGAAAAGAACGTGGGATTAATAAATATAAGAGTCACTTTTTTGGCACAACGGAATGAAATTACAGGCTCTACTTTTTAAATAAATAATCTGGTTATTTTTCCTCTTGAAAAGCCATCATATGGGCATTTTTATATATAAGTATATAAGTCATTTTCAACTAAAGTGGCTTTGTATCAGTACTTTCTAGACAATGCTGTCAAATTTAACTTCCTGTATTGTAGAACATTTATTAGAAAATGAAGATGTGGAACATCTGTGCTGTCTAATATGACAGCGATTAGCCATAAGCGGCTATTAGGCACTTAATGTAACTGAAGAACAGAATTTTAAATTATACTTAATTTCATTTTTTAAAAGGTTTTATTTATTTGGAGAGTGTGAGGGGGACAGAAGGAGAGGGAGAAAGAGAATCGTAAGCAGATTTCATGCCGAATGCAGAGCCTGTTGGGGCTCGATCTCAGGGCCCTGAGATTATGACCTGAGCGGAAATCAAGAGTTGGATGCTTAACCAACTGAGTCACCCAGATGTCCCAATTATACTTAATTATAATTAAATTTTGATTTAAATAGCCAAGTATAGCTAGTGGGTAGCCATACTGGATAGCTCTACATTATGATTTCCTCCATGTTAGTTTACAGATCCATAACTCTTAAGTTAGGTATTAAAGGCTAAATTTAACAAATTTAATGTCACTTGGTAAAAGTACAGATTAGGTATGGAAGAGAGATTTTTTTTTTTAATTTATGATAGTCACACAGAGAGAGAGAGAGAGAGAGAGAGAGAGAGAGAGAGAGAGGCAGAGACACAGGCAGAGGGAGAAGCAGGCTCCATGCACTGGGAGCCTGACGTGGGACTCGATCCCGGGTCTCCAGGATCGTGCCCTGGGCCAAAGGCAGGCGCCAAACCGCTGTGCCACCCAGGGATCCCCCGGAAGAGAGATTTTTGATAGTGGTTAGATTTCATTGGAACCACAGCTACAACATGAAAATTTACATATTAGTTTTCAATTTGGATTATCTAGAAGGCATCTCCTAGAGCCTACATGAAAAATGAAAGACACTGTTAACTTAAGACCTTACCAAAAATGTGCAAGAGCCTGGATTTCTGGTTTTTATTTTATTTATTTTATTTTTATTTTTTAAATTTATTTATTTATTTATTTATGATAGTCAGAGACAGAGAGAGAGAGGCAGGGACACAGGCAGAGGGAGAAGCAGGCTCCATGCACCGGGAGCCCGATGTGGGATTCAATCCTGGGTCTCCAGGATCGCGCCCTGGGCCAAAGGAAAGGCAGGCGCTAAACCGCTGTGCCACCCAGGGATCCCGGATTTCTGGTTTTTAAAAAGCAAAAAAGATTCTACAGCTTAAAATGTCTGACTAGCCTACAATGGTTGTCCGGGGTGGGTCTAAGAGAGTCCAGGATGGCAGGAAAGGAAGATCCTGAGCTTAGCTCCTCTCATGGACAACATATCTATAAACACATGTGGAATAATTCCCTCTGAACAGGAACTAGAAACTGGATGACAAGAACCTCTACAACAAGGGCAGTGAGATGGGTAGAAGTGGCAGAGATATAATCTCACTAAGGAAAAAACCCTACATTCTAGGAGTGGCATTCTATGATACAAAGGGATCTCAAAGGTAATGAACTTTTTCCTGAGGAGTAAGAGATTTGAGTTCCACATTAGGTACCCAAACCCTTAGATTCTGCACAGAAGAGGCAAGTCTCAAAATACGTGGCTTTGAAAACCAACAGGGAACACGTCCAGGAAAACTAGAATTGCAGGGAAGACCTACTCTTAAAGAGCTCACATGCAGACTTACTTGACTGAGAAATAAGTGCAAAAACACAGATCAAAATTGTATGGACTATCGAGACCTACTTACTAATCTTGGAGTGCCTGCTGGAGGGACAGGAGGTAACTGGTCCTCTCCTTGGGACTTAGACACTAGTAACAGTCATTTTTGCTATCTTGTTCTGCTGTGATGATTGTGGCACTGGTGGACACCATTTTGGAATCCTCCCTGTAGACTGCTAATGCCAGGTGGTGCCTACCACTGATGTCTTTTTTTTTTTTTTTTTAGTAGAAGACCTATTTTTTTTTCATTTTTATTTATTTATGATAGTCGCACAGAGAGAGAGAGAGAGGCAGAGACACAGGCAGAGGGAGAAGCAGGCTCCATGCACTGGGAGCCCGACGTGGGATTTGATCCCGGGTCTCCAGGATCGCGCCCTGGGCCAAAGGCAAAGACGCCAAACCGCTGTGCCACCCAGGGATCCCTACCACTGATGTCTTGATCAGTTCTGCTCACTAGGTACATCCAAAGTAGTCAAGGTCAGATATGCAGCTAGCTAGCGTGAGAGCCAGACCTACCTACCAGTGTGCCCATGGCAGTACTGCCCCATCATCTCAGAGGATACACGCAACCTACATGGGGAACACCCCAGGGCACCTGGTTCTGGTGAATGGAGGAGATTGTACTTCTGGGCCTGACAGGACATTTACATAAGGTCACTCCTTCAAGACTGGGAAATGTATGTTGTGATAGACACCAGGCATTGTATGTAAGTGTTGAATTACTGCATTCTAAATCTGAAATTAATATTGTATTGTATGTTAATTAACTGGAATTTAAACAAAAACTTTAAAAAGAAAAAAAAAAAGACTGAGAAATGAAGCTGAACTACCTAATACTTAAAAACAAATACAGAGTTAGGCCAAATGAGAAGACAGAGAAATGTGTTCCAGACAAAAGAACAAGACATAACCTCAGAAAAAGAACTAAATGAGAGGGAATTAAGCAATCAACCTGATAAAGAGTTCAAAGTAAGGTCATAAAAATGCTTATCAAACTCTGGAGAAGACTAGATGAACACACAAGGAGAACTTCAACAAAGAGAAAATATAAGAAAGTACCAATCAGAGATGAAGAATGCAGTAACAAAAATAAAGTAATATACTAGAGGGTATAAATGGAAGATTTGATAATACAGAAGAACAGATCAGTGATCTAGGTAATGAAAGTCACCCAACTGGGGCACCTGGGTGGCTTAATCGGTTAAGCATCTGATTCTCAATTTCAGCTCAGGTCATGATCTCAGGGTTGTGAGATTGAGCCCTGCATTGGGCTCTGCAATGGGAGTGGAGCCTGTATGAAATTTTCTCTCTCCCTCTGCCCCGAACCACCCTCTCACCCCCACTTGTATGCTTTCTCTCTCTCAAAAAGTCACTCAAACTGAACAAAGAGGGAGGGAGGAAGGAGGGAGGGAGGAAGAGAGGGGAGGGGAAGAGAGAGAGAAAGAGAGAGAGAGAGAAAATGAAAGAAAGAAGAAAGAGACAACAAAAGAAAATTAGAAAAAGGAAACAAAAAAGGAATTTAAAAATGAGGATAGTTTAAGGGATCACTGGGACAACATAGAGTACTACCGTTCACATTATAGAGAGGTCCCAGAAGGAGAAGAGAAAGAGAAGCAGGCATAAAACTTAAAGAAATCATAGCTGAAAAATTCCCTAAGCTGAGAACCTTCCCAGGTCTTTTAAAAAAAGCACAGCTCCCAAACAAGATGAACTCAAGAGATCTACACCATGATACATTATTAAAATGTCAAACACTAAAGATAAAGAATGTTAGAAATAGCATGAGAAAAGCAATTAATTGCATATAATGGGAATCCCCATAAGGCAA
This sequence comes from Vulpes lagopus, assembly GCF_018345385.1. Classification (NCBI taxonomy): domain Eukaryota; kingdom Metazoa; phylum Chordata; class Mammalia; order Carnivora; family Canidae; genus Vulpes; species Vulpes lagopus. The sequence goes on from NC_054834.1 coordinate 12,939,080, forward strand.
AGAGCTGATTTTTCAGCAGAAACTTTGCAATCTAGCAGAGAGTGGCATAATATACTCACAGTGCTGAAAGGAAAAAACATAAGAATACTCTAACTGGCAATGTTACCATTCAGAATTGGAGGGGAGATAAAGTTTCCCAGCTTGGGCAGCCCAGGTGGCTCAGCAGTTTAGCACCGCCTTCCACCCAGGGCATGATCTTGGAGACCCTGGATAGAGTCCCACGTCAGGCTTCCTGCATGGAGCCTGCTTCTCCCTCTGCCTGTGTCTTGCCTCTCTCTCCATGTCTCTCATGAATAAATAAAATCTTTAAAAAAAAAGTTTCCCATCCAAATAAAAGTTAAAGGAGTTCACCACCACTAAACCAGATTTACAAAAAATATTAAAAGGATTTCTTTAAGAGGAAAAGGCCATAACTAGAACTAAGAAAATATGTGAAAGAAAAAAAATCTAACTTAGATTAGAGGCAAACATATAGTGAAGGTAGTAGATCAACTACTTATAAAGTTGGTATGAGGGTCAAATGACGAAAGTAGCAAATAAACTATAACTCTAATAATTAGTTTAAGGGGGTACTTGGGTTGCTCAGTGGTTGAGTATCTGCCTTTGGCTCAGGTCATGATCCCGGGGGTCCTGGGATTGAGTGTCACATCAGGCTCTTCTCCCTCTATGTCTCTCTCTCGTTCTGTGTTCTGTGTCTCTCATGAATAATTAAAATCTTTAAAAAAATTAATTAAGGATATATAAAATAAAAGAATGTAAAACCTGAGGTCAAAAACATAAAACACTGGGGGTGGGGAGAGTAAAAATGTAGTGTTTTTAGGATTTGTTCAAGTTTAAGTGATCATCAAATTTTTTAAAGTTTTTTTTTTTTTTTAAGATTTTATTTATTCATGAGAGACACAGAGAGAGGCAGAGACACAGGTAGAGGAAGAAGCAGGCTCCATGCAGGGAGCCTGATGTGGGACTCGATCCTGGGTCTCCAGGATCACACCTTGGGCTGAAGGTGGCGCTAAACGCTGAGCCACCTGGGCTGCCCAGTGATCATCAATTTAAAGTAAACTAAACTGCTATACATACAGGTTCTTATTTATGAATCTCATGCTAACCACAAACCAAAAACTTGTACTAGATACACAAAAAGAGAAAGAAATCTAAACATAACACTAAAAAAAGTTGTCATGTCACAAAAGAAAAGAATAGGAATAAAGGAACAGAGAACTATAAAAAATACCATTAAATAATTTAAAAATGGTGGTAAATACATACCCATCAAAAATTACTTTAAATATAAATGAACTAAATGCTCCAATTAAGACACAGGGTGGCTGAATGGATTAAAAAATAAGACCCATCTATATGTAGTTTATTAGAGATGTACTTCACATCTAAACACATAGAGACTGAAAGACAGGATGGGAAAATATATTCCATCAAAAGGAAATGAAAAGAAAGCTAGGGTAGCAATACTTCTATCAGACAAAATACTCTATTTTTTATTTTATCTTACCTAAAACCTTTAGGTAGACTCTGCCCTGAGCACAGAGCCTGATGTGGGGCTCCATCTCATGACCCCAAGATCATGACCTGAGCCAATATTGAGAGTCAGATGCTTAACCAACTGAGCTACCCAGGTTCCCCTAAACAAAATGGACTTTAAAACAAAGGCTGTAAAAAGAGAACCCCCAAAAAAGGGTATCAAATAAAGGGATCAATTGAATAAGAAGTTCTAACACTTCTAAATATTTATGCACCTAACATAGGAGCTCCTAAGCAAATACTGACAGATGCACTAAGGGAGAATGACAATAATATACTAATAGAAGGGGACTTTAACATTCACTTACAGCAATGGATAGACTACCCAAACAGAAAATAAGGAAATATTGGTCTTAAACAACACATTAGACCAGATCAACCTAATATATACAGGGCATTCCATCCAAAGCCAGCAGAATACACATTCTTTTCAAGTATACATGGAACATTCTCCAGGACAGATCACATGTTAGGCCACAAAAGAAGTCTCAATAATTTTCTTTTTATTGTTTCTTTTTATTTTTAAAATGTATTTATTCATGAGAGACAAAGCAAGAGAGGCAGAGGCACAGGCAGGGGGAGAAGTAGGCTCCTTGCTGGGAGCACAATGAGGAACTTGATCCCTGAACCCCGGGATCATGTGCTGAACCCAAAGGCAGACACTCAACTGCTGAGCCACTCAGGTGTCCCAATAAATTTTTTTTTAAAAGATTTTATTTATTTGAGAGAGAAAGTACAAGCTGGGAATGGGGAACAGAGAGGGAGAAGCAGACTCCCTGCTAAGCAGGGAGCCTGATACAGGTCTGGGTCCCAGGACTGACTCCAAGACCATGACCTGAGCTGAAAGTAGATGTTTAACCAACTGACCCACCCAGGCACCCAAGAAGTCTCAATAAATTTAAGAAGGTTGAAATCATATCAAGAATCTTTTTTTTTTTTCAAGAATCTTTTCTGACCACAATAGTATAAAAATAATAATACATTATAAAAAAAACTGGAAAAAGCCTAAGTATATGGAAACTAAATAACATGCTACTGACCAACCAACAGGTCAATGAAGAAATCAAAGAGGAAATAAGAAAGTACTTGAGACAAATGAAAAGGGAAATATAGCATTCCAAAACCTACAGGATGCAGCAAAAGCAATGCTAGGAGGGAAGTTTATAGTGATACAAGCCTCTCTCAAAAAAAAAAAAAAAAAAAAAAAAAAAGGAAAGAAAAGAAAAGAAAAAAAGGGATCTAGAAAAAAAAGAAAGAACACAGCCCCAAGTTAGTAAAAGAATGGAAATAATAAAGATCAGAGTGTAATTAGTGAAAGAAAGACTAAATAAACAATAGAAAAGATCCATGGAACTAAGAGCTGGTTCTTTGAACAGATAAACAGAATTGATAAACCTTTACCCAGACTCATCAAGAAAAAGTAAGAGAAGACTCAAAACCAGATGTGAAAGAGGAGAAACTACACTAAACAAAACACTAAAGAAATACAAAGGATTATAAAAGACCACTATGAAAAATTATTATGTAACATACTGGCCAAACTAGAAGTAGATAAATTCCTGTAAGCATACAATCTTCTATGACTGAATCAGAAAGAAACAGAAAATCTGAATAGACCAATTATGAGTAATATAGTTATAGTAATAAAATTCCCAACAAACTAAGATATAGGACCAGACAGCTTCATATGTGAATTCTATTTAAAGAAGAGTTAGTATCTATCCTTCTCAAATTATTTCCCCCACATTGAAGAGGATAAAAACTTCCAAATTCTTCTTACGGGATTAGCACTACCCTATAATCAAAACCAAAAAAAAAAAAAAAAAAAAAAAGAAAATTAGAGGTCAATATTCTTAATAAGTAATAAGTATAATGGAAAAATCTTCATCAAAATATCAGCAAACTGAATTCAACAATACTTTAAATGATCATACACCATGATGAAGTAGGATTTATTCTAGGGATGCAGGGATGGTTCAATACCTAAAATCAATCAATGTGATACACAACATTAACAAAATGAAGGATAAAAATCATATAATCATCTCAATAGATGGATAAAAAGCATTGGACAAAATTCAACATCCATTTAGGATAAAACTTTCAACAAAGTGGATACAAAGAGAATGCACCTCAACATAATGAAGGTCATATATGACAAACTCAGAGCTAGCATCACACTCAACAGTGAAAAGTCAAGATCTTTCCTTCTAAGATTAGGAATATGACAAGGATGCCCATTCTCACTACTTTTATTCAGTGAAGTATTGGAAATCCTAGTCATAGCAATTAAGCAAGAAAAAAAAGACATTCAAATTGGAGAGGAAAAAGTAAACTCTCATTATCTGTAGGTGACATGCAGAAAACACTAAAGCCTCTATGAAAAAACTATATTATACATAGAACTACCATATGATCCAGTAATCTACTTCTAGTCATTTATCCAAAGAAAATGAAAACACTATTTTGAAAAGACATATGCACCCCTATGTTTGTTGCATAACAACCCAAATTTAGAAGCAACCTAATCAATAGATAATTGGATTAAAAATGTGGTATATATATTTACAATGGATTATACAATTATACAGCCATAAGAACGGAATGTTGCCATCTGCAACACACACAGATCAGAGGGTACTATGCTAAGTAAAATAAGTTAAAGAGAGGGAAATACCATATAATTTCATTCATAGGTGGAATCTAAAAAAAAAAAAAAACCAATACAAATGAACAAAGAGAACAAAACAAAAGAGATACAAAGAACAAACTAGGGGATCTCTGGGTGGCTCAGCGGTTTAGTGCCTGCCTTCGGCCCAGGGTGTGATCCTGGAGTCCTGGGATCAAGTCCCACATCGGGATCCCTGCGTGGAGCCTGCTTCTCCCTCTGCCTGTGTCTCTGCCTCTCGCTCTCTCTGTCTCTCGTGAATAAATGAATAAAATCTTTGAAAAAAAAAAAGATTGGGGGGTTTCAAAAAAAAAAAAAAAAAAAGAACAAACTGATAGTTGTCAGAGGGGAGGGGGTGTGGGGGTGGATGGATGAAATCGTTGAAGGGGATTAAGAGGTACAATCTTCCAGTTATAAAATAAAGAAGATGTGGCAATGTTATGTACAGCATACACAATATAGTTAACAATACTATAACAACTTTGTATGGTGGTAGATAGTAACTAGATTTACTATAGTGACCATTTTATAAAGTATACAAATATCAATTCAGTATGTTATGCATCTGAAACTAATACAACATCGTATGTCAAGTATTCTTAAAAATAAAGAATGTTGGCTAGGAGCCTATACCGAATAGGAGTTGGTCTTAATGTTAAAAATGATTCATATTTAAATTTCTGACATGAATAAATTACTCATGAAATTTAATAAATCCTAGACATCAACCCATTAGTTCCTTATTTAAAGATACGTATTGTTAGGAGACAGAATGGGTCAGGACGTCCTACATATCTGTAAAAGAAGCTAGAAAACCACATTGCAGCCTATCCAGGAGTTTCCCCTGATTACTACTGGTAGTAAGGTATGGCAAAACAAATGCAGGCAAATCCTATTTTTCTGGCACTTATCAAGCCAAGGTATGAACTGTGTTTCCTATTTTGTTTTCTATCTCAGTAGATATTAATAAACCTAATGATTACTATCTTATTTAATTCATTCCAATTAAGAGAGGCTGTTATTGTCTAGGAGCCTTTTGGACTATTTCCCGGTCCTTTTTCTCTTATTTTATAAAAATTACAATATTCTGTTTTGGATGCCTTCTACCTCCCTTCTGGAACTGCCTTCATGACTAAGGGATTATATAAACTTGTTATCTGACATTTGCATATGCTTATTTCATTTTGAACCATTTTATTTTGGAAGCAGCATTTATAGGAAAGACATTATTAAACAAGGAGGCTTGAGGTGATACATCTAAGTCACTATTGCAATTTTCTCATCTGTAAAAATGAATTGCTATCACTTTCTGGTGGCTTCATGGAAATGCTGAAAGATTTCATGAGGATACTGGCCAGATCTAATTAGAAGCCTGGTTGTGTCCAAGTCAGTAGGAACTTTCTGAGGCACATATATCATTTATTAATACAGAGAATAACCCCAACTGATATTACAGTGAGATGTAGTAAGCAAAAATGTTTGTGTAAAATATTTGTGTAAAATGACATGTAAGCAGGCCAGCAATGTTTGTAGTTTTGCAAACATCAAACTTACATTTCATGGAGTTGTTTGTACAGTGCAAGAAGCTGTGAGACTTATGCAGTGTGTAGATGTATCACTATGATTTCTACCTGAGATAACAGGAACTACCAGCCAAGCTCTGCCAGGGAATGGAAGAGAACATTCTAGAAGCATTAGCAAGACAGCTAAAGTTGGCTGTTGTACAATAGGTATAAGGACTGCAACAGAGGAAGCCATTTTTAATTTGAAAATTTTCCATACATCTAGTGTTGGTTTCTTTTCTGTTTATTGGGTTCTTTCTATTTTTGAGACCTTGAGAATGAGATATATTGGAGCTCTTTAATACTTAATCCTCACATGTACCATTCTTTTACTAGTGACCAATGACTGGACTGTTAATCTACAGTAATGCTTCCAAGACACTTGGAGAGTAGACACACAAACTTTAGTCCAGTAAAGATCATAAATTGTGGTTTTAATTATATTATATAGTTACTTTTTTTTGTACATGCCTATATTGTCAGGTACATGTAGGTCAGGTCCGTTTTATTCATTTTAATTATCACTGACTCTCTTTTTTAACCTTATATCCATCTGTTGATAAGCTCTGTTGATTCTACTTCCTTCCTCTATCTCATCATTCCATCCATGCTACTGTTACCAATGTTCCTCATCTCTAGTTTAGATTACTGCAATGGATTCCTTACCTAGTTTCCTGGCTATTCTAATTCACTGTCCACAGTATTGTTAAAGTGATTGCTCCTCTGCCTAAAAACCCTCCAATACTACCCCCCAGGAATGTGGACATATAAACATGAGGCCCTCCATGATGGATCTTATGCCTTCTATTCCCCTCTTGCCACTGCAGCTGTCTTATTTTATGCTCTAGTCACAGTAAGTTTCTTATTGTATTTAAAAAATGCTATATTCTTTTAGTTATATGCTGCTCATTTTGTTAGAACTTCTTTGCCCATCTCCCTTCACCTCCCTACCTCATTTGCTCCCCTTTCTTCTAGCTAATTAATATCTCTCCTTCAAAATATCAAGAAATTATCCTTGATCTCTACTGTTGGCTTCTATTTCATCTTTAGCTCACCTAAATTATAGCACCACCGTGCTGAAGTATAGCTATGTCCGCACTAGACTGTGGACTACTTAAGAAACAGAACTGTAATTGGTCTCTCTGTTCTGAGAATGGAGCACTGTGCTCAGCACACAGAACGTACTTAAAATATGTTCTCTGAAGGAAGGAAAAAAAATGGATAAATGAAAAGCCCAAGCTTTAAGCATCTGAAAAATTTACTTGTGTGTAACCAGTTCATTTCCTGAGATTGTGATAAATGTCAGGTCAACAATGAAGTATCACTCTATTCACCTGATAGGAATCTTGGTTGCAACTAAAAACAATTATATCTTTAATCAAAAAACAAAACGTTCATTTCAGTAATGGAATGAATAAGTAATGGGGATAAAAGGTACAACATAGGAAATATAGTCACTGGTGTTATAATAGCACTACCACTGATGAACAGATGGTAGCTATTCTCGTGGTGACATAGCATAAGGTATACAGTTGTCAAATCACTATGTTGTACACTTGAAACTGATGTAATATTGTGTGTCAACCATACTTCAATTAGAAAAATACTCTGGATAGCTGGAGAGTCACAAAGCAAACAGACCGTTTTAAAATATTTTGATAAAAATAGAATGCTACAAATATCTCATGCTAATTCAAAATTAAAAACAAAAACCAAACAGTATTACAGAATCCAGTTCAATTAAAAAAAAAACAAAAACCTAAAACACTGACCCTAGGAATGGGGCTGGATATAGGCAAGATAAGCCTGGAGCAGCTTATAGTGTCAGATAAGAAAGTACTCAAAAAACAAAAATAAGGGGATCCCTGAGTGGCTCAGCGGCTTAGCGCCTGCCTTCAGCCCAGGGCGTGATCCTGGAGTCCAGGGATCGAGTCCCACATCAGGCTCCCTCCATGGAGTCTGCTCCTCCCTCCTCCTGTGTCTCTGCCTCTCTCTCTCTGTGTCTCTCATGAATAAATAAATAAAATATTAAACAAAACAAAACAGGGATCCCTGGGTGGCACAGCGGTTTGGCGCCTGCCTTTGGCCCAGGGCGCGATCCTGGAGATCCGGGATCGAATCCCACATCGGGCTCCCGGTGCATGGAGCCTGCTTCTCCCTCTGCCTGTGTCTCTGCCTCTCTCTCTATCTCTCTGTGATGACTATCATAAATAAATAAAAATTAAAAAAAACAAAACAAAACAAAACAAAAAAACAAAAATAATACAAATCCACAATAATGGGGATATGTCAAAGGGACACGGAAGCCAAATGAAAGAGCTCTCAATGGACAGCTGAAACAACAAAAATAAACAATAAAAGTGTTAAATTGCAATCCAAAGTATAAGATGAATACCCATAAGTCATAAATAAATGAATAAAGAAATAAACAGGGGTAAAGCAGACAAATCTCTGCAGAAGAGTTTCAAATTATTTAAATAGACACTCTATCCTCAAGGAGAAAAAAATTTTTTTTTAAGATTTATTTATTTACTTGAGAAAGAGAGAGAGAGAGAGAGAGAATGTATGTGCGTGCCAAGTGGGGAGAGGAGCAGATGGAGAGAGAGAGAATCACAATCAGTCTCCCTGATGAGCATGGAGCCTCACTTGGGGCTTGATCCCACAACCCCAAGATCACAACCTGAGCCAAAACCAAGAGCCAAGAGGCTCAACCAACTAAGCCACCCAGGCACCATTTAACCAACAGTTACAGAGTAACCATTTAAGTGTGAGCTGTGACTTCTTTCCAAAGAGTACACTATGGAAAGGGGGAAGAAAAAGGATAACTTTACAGAAGAGAATCCTGACAAACATTACCAAAGACAGGTGATCAAGTTCAACAGCAACAGTGATAAATCATGTTGGGAATGTACTCTTGATGTAATGTGACTGACGAAAGTGGCACTTTATCTCTGTGGCTTTCCTCTCAAATTCCACAACCCTAGTCTAACCACGAGAAAAACATCAGATAAATGCCAATAAAGAAACATCCTACAAAATACCTGACCACTACTTCCCCAAACTGTCAAGGTCATCAAAAATAAGGCAAGTCTGAGAAATCATTATAGCCAAGAGGAGCCTAAGGGGACATGACTACCAAGTGTACTGTGGTATCCTGAATGAGATCCTGGGAAAGAAAAAAAGCATTAGGGGAAAACTAAGAAAATCTAAAGCAAATAAGGAATTTAGTCAATAATAATGTATCAATACTGGCTCCTTAATTACATAAATGTACCACATTGATGCAAGAAATCAATAATAGGGGAAATGGAGTGTGGGCTACATGGAAATTCTCTGTACTCTCTAACCAATTTTTCTGTAAATCTACGCTGTTTTTTATTTTATCTTATTAAGATTTATTTATTTATTTATTTATTAAAGATTTTATTTATTTATTCATGAGAATACACAGAGAGGAGAGAGAGAGGCAGAGACACAGGCAGAGAGGGAGAAGCAAGCTCCATGCAGGGAGCCCGATGTGGGACTTGATCCCGGTTCTCCAGAATCACGCCTTGGCCTGAAGGCGGCGCTAAACCGCTGGGCCACCCAGGCGCCCAATCTACACTGTTTTAATATAAAAAGTTCATTTAAAAAGTGACAGGATGAGCACTGGGTGTTACTCTGTATGTTGGTAAACTGAACACCAATAAAACATAAATTTATTATAAAAACAATAATAAAAAAATAAAAAGTTACAAGAGCAACATAACAAAACAAAACACTGCGTACAGGATCAGATATAACAACATTCATTAGTTTATAAGTATCATCCAAGTAAGAACCTATCAAATAGGATATGCCTAACTCCTTTGTTCTAAGGAAAGAAAAATTTAAATATTCTCGTGTAGAAAATCTTTGTTTTTCAGTTATATATTATAGTATGTATTAAAAAACAAACAAGTACCAAGTGGTAATATTTTAAAAAGTCAGTGAGTGAGCAGTGAGAAGGTGAATAAAGGAAAAGCATATATTCTAGTAAAGAAGCATGAGTTTAATATGTTAAACATTTAAAATCAGAGTTCATAAAAACTGTAATCATGTATTATGGTCAATATGTACAATAAGTATAGAAGGATGGTGAGAAATAAGCTCCTTAACAGCAATGGCAAATTTTTCCTGTTTCATCAAGAATATGAGGAAAGGGGTACTTGGGTGGCTCAGTCATTAAGCTCAGTCAATTAAATCAACTCTTGATTTCAGCTTAGTTCATGGTCTCAGGGTCATGAGATTGAGCCCCGTGTCACGCTCTGCACTCAGTATGGAGTCTGCCTGAGATTCTTTCTCCCTCTGCCTCTGCCCCTGCCCCTCCCCATGCAGTCTCTCTCAAAATAAATAAAATCTTAAAAAAAAAAAAAAGACTATGAGGAAGATTTTTCTTCTTGTCTCTAACTGCTGACATAAAAGATGAAGTTGTTATATAGATGAAACTGTCCAAAGACTAGGAAGTTATCTACTCATCTATCCATTCAAGAAACTTACGAGGTATCAGGCATTTTTTCTGAGTGCTAAGTGAAAAGACAGCTAGGGTCTCTGTTCTCATAAAACCCATTTTAATCTGGGAGGAAGACACACAATACAGAGACCAACCAAGTGCTAAGTATCATGCAGAAGTTAAGACAGATGCTTGCAGTGAATGACTGTATGGGGGATCCCTGGGTGGCGCAGCGGTTTGGCGCCTGCCTTTGGCACAGGGTGCGATCCTGGAGACCCGGATCGAGTCCCACATCGGGCTCCCGGTGCATGGAGCCTGCTTCTCCCTCTGCCTGTGTCTCTGCCTCTCTCTCTCTCTCTCTGTGACTATCATAAAAAAAAAAAAATGACTGTATGGCTACCACTGATGGGGCAGTCAGGAAGAATTTCTTGAGAGAGGTGGAATTTAAGCTACCATCAGTTTTGTCTGCTGAGAGAGTCTATAAATAATGACATCCGGTAGGAATGGGCACATCCAGGATACAGATCCTATCTTCTAAATACCATTTTCTGCTTAAAAGAACCAAGGCTCATTGGAGAAATGGTTGATTCAAGGGCTGGAGGAGGAAAAGTATAAGGTGAACTTGGAATGTCTCATTATACCAGAAAAGTAAGTGCTTACAGAATGGGGAAATGACAAAATGATATGAGATCCAGCATGCAAAGACTTCCACTGCCAATTCTGAGACAATCTGAACAAAAAGCATAATGCTCATAATGGATTCTAATCCACCGAATGAATTAAAGAAATAAATAACTAGGGGATAAAGGAAGACTCCTCCATATAACAGAATGGCATCTAACAAATGCACAAGGAATAAGGGAATTAGAAAATCAACATTTGGAAAATATCCAAATAAGTGAGAGAATAATACAAAGAGAGTGAGAGAAAAAGATGAAAGGCAAATGTCAAGTGTTATTTTTGGGTAACTGAGTGAAGAGTACAGGGGAATTTCTTGATATTATTCTTGCATCTTTCCTGTGAGTGTGAAGTTATGCCTGAATAAAAGGTTAAAAGGAAAAAAGGAAATTCGGTTATGAAGTAGAGCAGTAACTGGAGGAATATGAGATGAAGTTTCTGTTCTGTTGGGGAGGAGATCCCAGAGGATGCTTGCAGGATGACAGGAAGTACAGCAGTAACTGCAGAAACCAAATCCTGGAGACTGGGATCCACAGCACTAGATGTGGGATGGAAACTACATTCATGGGAACCCATGGGCCCAGCTGCAAGAGGACAGTAGTTTGGTGGTGAGAAGATGAAGTTTTTGTCTAATTAATTCTTTGCATCCATGGAGAGAGGGTGAACCTAGAATTTCAATAGGACTGTCATGCAGTGTTGTGGTCCCATAGAATTTAGTGACCATTTATTTAAAGCAAAAGGTTGGTCCCCTCAGCAATGCTGACGTGTTTGGGTACAGGGGCCAAGTAGTGAAGCTGTGACTACTACCAGAGTTTGGTCCTAGAGTGAGCCAGGGAGTAGAGGAGGGATGGAGAAGTGACGAAGTAAGGAGACTAGGAGTTAGCAAAAACATAATTAAGGATAAACCGTGAAATGAGAACTGGGTAAGGAGGGAAAAGAGGGCACCGAAGTCAGTTTTTGGAACCCTAGAAGCATGCTGGGGACACAAAGTTTGACTTAGACATGGCCCTTGCCTTCAGAGCACTTATAATCTAGTAAGAAAGGTGAACGAATAAAAAGGTAATTGCTGTAGAGTGCACTGATCAAATAAGCAAGCACGCAGCAATATGGAGGCCCGCATGGGGCCAATCAGTCTAGCTGGAAGCAAGTTTCAGGGAGGCTTCTGGGACATGGCAATGTCGGAGCTGAAGGATGAGCATAAGCCATCAACAAGAGTGAGGGATTAAGGAAGGAGACCTGCAGTCCTGGGCACAGGTGACATAGCAGGGCAACATCCACCTTAAGGGGAACTACCAATTGTGCTATTTAATGGAGTCGGAGTCTCACATTTTGATTAGACAAGGTTGGGGGACAAAGCTGGAGATGATGGTGGGTGGAGATCACAGATTATGTGTGCTATCCTGGAGAGCTGTAGACGTGACAGGAACCAAGAAAGAGTTTTAAATAGTGCAGGGGCATAATCAGATCTTTGGTGCTGAGTAACTCCTCCGGTGGCAATATGAAGAAGCCAAACTAAAAGCAGAATGACAAAATGGGGACATGCTTTAGAAGACTGCATGCTCTGCAAGAGGAGGGTTAAAACATTTCTGGAATGGAAACAAAGCTGCACAACTAATGATATCACAGAGCAAATATTAATAAATAAAACCAAATATAGATCTATTTTTCTCCAGCAAAGAACAAAGGGGGAAATGAATGATTACTTTGAATATACGAGTGCCTACCCATACATTCTGGGCTACTGGGAATATGAGGTTGATGGGTAAAGCATTTTTGGTTTTGGGTTTTAGAAAAGACACGGACTTAAGGCACGTAGATACTTATTGAGATTTCTGGTTCTATGGGCCAGGGAACTTGATAAACAGGCTTTCTAATTTAATAAATAAAATAGCCCCACTGCATGTGCTGTTGGCAAAAAGAATATCAAATGCATAAAGACTTCCTCAATTAATCTTAGTTAGGTTGCTTCAATGTTTAAGAAAACAATTTTGGATCTGTTAAAAAAATTTTTGGGATCTGTTATTAGCAAAGAATAATTATAAACTATATTAATACACTGGCTTTCCACTTAAAAATCAGGATGTACATTTTAGGCAAAGCACGGTGTAAGTACAGATTATACAAACTGCTTTGAAAAAGGGTACACTTTTTATGTAAAGTGTACTTCATATGTAAGCAGAAGCAATACAGGACATCTAGAAGAACTGTCAGCCCATCATATAGAAGGATTGGGAGTTAACCTGCAGGGACTATAAACAAAGAACTACCTTTCCTATACATGGTATATATAATTTCTTAAATTATTTGGTCGATATTCAACAAGCAATTGGTGCACGCCAAATTCTGTAACAATACTGATGGCGGAAACAATTTTTTTCAGCATCACCTCATATATACTAAAAAGGTATTTTTTCTTTCTTTTTTTTTTTTTGAAAAGGTATTTTTTTCTTTTATTTATTTTCTTTTAGTTTTTTAAAAGATTTTATTTATTTATTCATGAGAGACGCACAGAGAGGCAGAGACACAGGCAGAGAGAGAAGCAGGTTCCACGCAGGGAGCCCGATGTGGGACTCGATCCAGGGCCCCAGGATCACGCTCTAGGCCGAAAGCAGATGCTAAACCTGAGTCACCCGGGCACCACAGGAAGGTGTTCTTCATTATTTGGAGTACTTTTTTTTTTTTTTTGGAGTACTTTAAATACGGTTGCCAAAATGTTTCTAAAGGGTCAGACAGTAAATATTTCTTGTGTGCCCTGCAGATTGTCTACTCAACTCTGTAGTCATAGGAAATACGTGAACGAGTAAGTGAGGCTTTGTTCTAGTAAATCTAATCCATAGAAACAAGGCAGCAGGCAGGATTGGCCCATCCTTTGCTGGCCCTTGTCCTATAACAACACTTGTGTTATCAGTTTCTCTTAGATTATAAATCTACTCAGAACTGTAGGGTCCAAGTCATACTGAAAATTTTAAGAACGCTCCTAAGACATTTCCCATTCTGAGTCTATCAGTTTTCCTTAGAGAAACAACAAAGGCTATCCAGACGGGGTTGGCAATGAGATTTAATTTTAGAAAGTAAAGGCTTTTTCCTCCTTTAATTTTCTAGTGATGTAGCTGTCTTGCTTTGAATCCAGGAACCCAAAGAGGGAATAATTTGGAGAGGATGACAAAATTATTTTTGGATGGGTTGATCTGAGGCTCTGGGTGGAGTTTCACATGGAAATGCCCCCACTGGGCAACTTCTAAAGCAAAAACTCCTCTTTTTGCTAAAGATTTTATGTTTAAGTAATCTCTATACCTAATGTGGGGCTAGAACTCACAACACTGAGATCAAGAGTCACATGTTCTACCGAGTCAGCCAGGCACCCCTAAAGCAAAAACTCTAGCTCCAGCTTTGAAAGCAAAACCAAATCCATCTCATGGTGTTCATCACCCAGAAACACTGGGCATTTAAAACACACTGGGCCCAACTAATATCTTTCCAAGACACCCATAGGAAAGAACAGAGCTATTATTTTACTTTGGTTTTGTAAACCAGCCCCAGATTTAATTAGCAAATGAACAACTCAAACATCTAACACTGCATGTTGTATGACTGATGAGACTCTGAAAGGTCTTCTTCTCTTTTTCAACTTAGAAGCCCATGAAAGACTTTACCTTAAACTTGGCTGCCTTTTCATTATGATATACACAAAAGGCAATAGTACATGAATTTGGAAAGTAAGATACTGTCAGAAAAATTATCCCTCAACTTGAGGAAAATGTTTTAAGTTGGTTTTGACAAAATTTTTTTTAGGTTGAAAATTGATGTATAAACTTTTCTTTTTCTTTTTTTTTTTTTTTAAATTTTTTATTTATTTATGATAGTCACACACAGAGAGAGAGAGAGAGAGAGAGAGAGAGAGAGAGGCAGAGACATAGGCAGAGGGAGAAGCAGGCTCCATGCACCGGGAGCCCGATGTGGGATTCGATCCCGGGTCTCCAGGATCACGCCCTGGGCCAAAGGCAGGCGCCAAACCGCTGCGCCACCCAGGGATCCCTAAACTTTTCTTTTTTGCTTTAGTCATTCCTTAACTTGGAAACCTTTCTGATAGAAATAATAATAACAGCAATAATGGGAAAATCTAGTGATTTATTAAATTTGAACACAGACCAGGCAGTGGGCTGTGTGCTTTATATGCAATGACTCCATGAAGAACTACAGCTGAGAATAAGTACCTTCCCCCAAGGTCACAGAGAGGCTGTTACACAAAAGCTGGTCTCAAATATGGGCTGAGTAACTTTAAACTCTGCATTTCCAAATAGCAGTAAACAAGCCGTGAAAGAGAATTCTTAAATAAAGACACCTGCACACTTGAAAGTTATTTATCTTTCTTCTCTATCTAAATCTCTGCCCACAATTATTTGGTAAAAGACTGTTTCTGGCTATTTTCTCGCTAAAAACCTGCTGCTACCTCTGGACTTACTTTAGAATAGTGGACTTGGAAGCATGGTACTCATGGCCCCCAGATCTTGACTCAGATTGTCTGCTCACCTCATCATGCCCACTCCATAAACCCAGCCATCAACCATCCACTTAGGCATAATGGCCTTTCTCCTTGGATCATGTGCGTTCTGGAGACTAGGGGAAGATACGGCCATCTCTGCTTCTGAAATCTCTCTCAACCTTGAGACCAAGATCCAATGATACCTCCCCCATGAAATGTTCCTCAGCCCTTCCAGTAAGAATCAATCACTTTCTCCTCTGTTCTACCACAGTCCTTTGTGTTCTACCTTAAGTTATCATCCCTTGCGCCTCACATTCTTATTATTAGTGAATCTATTTTTCTCACTAGAGATTCTTGAAGACTGGGATGACAGTGTATTCACCTTGGTACCTCTCCCAGCATACAGCACGATACTTTGTATATGGCAGGTACACGTAAAAGTTCCTAAATGGGAAAAGTTTTCAATTAGCAATAACTGTGCCTTGGATAAACCTCATTGGCTCTGATACTGCTACTGCGCAAAGCTAAAAGTTCATAATTGGAAGGGAGCAAGGTCTCCATGCTGATAAAATCCCTTTAATATGTAACCCTGCAGGAACATGTGGCCATCTGCAGAATCCCAAACTCCAGCACCTGAGCCTATAGAAACTGTTGAGGGGTTATTTGCTTCTTGAAGGTTGTGGGGACTTCTATAAAGCAGAAGAACATGCTATTAATCTAACATAGAGAACAAAGCAAGTTCCAAGAAAATCACTGATGATTTCTTGAAATGAAATCCAAACCTTCAGAAGTGCTGGGTAAATAAAAATTGACCTCAATAGAAATCTCCTGCCAATAATTGAGAAGAAGTTGAAATTATTAGATGGGGGAGAAAGAAGTGAAGGAAAATACTATTGGTTTTCAAGCTTGGAAGAAAAGATCAAATTGCAGCAATCTGTGAGGTAGTTCAGGGAGAGAGGAAGGAGCATGGCTGAGCAATCGTCTTTGCTTCCCAAGGTTTAGATTCCTCATATACCCTAACTTCCTCCAACTCATGTTGGCCACACACTTTTCACTCTGTTCCTCCTTGCAATTTAAGAAAAATGCCTTTCAAAGATTTTTCTTAGGGATCCCTGGGTGGTGCAGGGGTTTAGCACCTGCCTTTGGCCAAGGGCGCGATCCTGGAGACCCAGGATCGAATCCCACGTTGGGCTCCCGGTGCATGGAGCCTGCTTCTCCCTCTGCCTCTCTCTCTCTCTGTGTGTGACTATCATAAATAAATAAAAATTAAAAAAAAAAGATTTTTTAAAAGATTTATTTAGGGGATCCCTGGGTGGCTCAGCAGTTTAGTGCCTGCCTTTGGCCCAGGGTGTGATACTAGAGACCCGGGATCGAGTCCCACATCGGTCTCCCTGCATGGAGCCTGCTTCTCCCTCTGCCTGTGTCTCTGCTTCTCTCTCCCTGTGTGTCTCTGGTGAATAAATAAATAAAATCTTAAAAAAAAAATTTATTTATCTAAGAGAGAGAGAAGACACACAGTGCATGCATGTACAAAGGGAGGGGCAGAGGAAAAGGGGGAGAGAGAATCCTCAAGCAGACTCCTCACTGAGTGTGGAGCCTGATGCGGGGCTTGATCTCATGAGCCAGAGATAATAACCCAAGCTGAAACGAAGAGTCAGATGTTCAACTGACTGAGCCACCCAAGTGCCCCGCAAACATATTTTAAAATTTTAGAAGAAAATTTTATAATTACACTTAGCATTTTGAATTATAAATACCTTCTTGGTCATTAGCAGGCTTCATATTATTAACAGACATTGGAAAGCTGAGGTGTTTGCCTGGAATCCAGGGGATCTCTACTACTAGCTGAATGACCGAGAATTAGAGGCCAGAGGTGAATCATTATCAGGTAGAAAGAACCTCTGATGATTCTTCTCAGCCAAAGCCTCAAATGTTGGTAAGTGCCAGCATTCTGTGTTCAGAGCTCTCCCTCCTCTCTCAACAGTCTTCCTTGACATTCCCATTAACTCCTTGATTTAATTGCCAGAGTTATCCATATGTATGATGGCTTAGACTCCAAGCTTGAGATGACCTTTGTTCTAAGCTTTGAGTTTGTATTTCCACCTGTTCTTTGGGCATTTTCACTAGGATATCCTGATGGCCCCTCAAACTCAGCATATTTATAACCACAGTTATTTTATTTGCTTTCCCTTTCCCAATAAAAGGAGACACCCCATATCTCCTTTGGTCTTAATCTAGGTTAAAAGCACAACCTACCTAGTGAATCAAATTAGAACCCTGGAGTCGTCTTAAATTTCTACTTTCCTCATTCCCCTAATCTTGTTGGGGCTGCCTGCCTCCTAAAAATCTCTCTCATGATAAAACTTTATGACTCTGAGGACACAAAGAAGGTTCCACAGTTTCCAGAAGGCAAAACAAAACAAAACAAGACACATACAAAAAGAATCTGGGGCTGGAATGACTCTGGCCATGTTAACATACACAACACAAGCAAGAAGATAATGGAGCACTGCATTCAAATTTCTGAGGTTAAACATTTTTCAATGAAGGGTGAGGCTAGGGATCCCTGGGTGGCGCAGCGGTTTGGCGCCTGCCTTTGGCCCAGGGGGCGATCCTGGAGACCCGGGATCGAATCCCACGTCAGGCTCCCGGTGCATGGAGCCTGCTTCTCCCTCTGCCTATGTCTCTGCCTCTCTCTCTCTCTCTCTCTCTCTGTGTGACTATCATAAATAAATAAAAATGAAAAAATAAAAAAAATAAAAACTACTTAAAAAAAAAAGGGTGAGGCTAAAATAATGATAGTTGTTTTCAGAAAATATAGATTTCCAAACATTCACGGCTTCAGATTGTTTACCTTTCATGTACTCTGCTCCTCAGGAAGCTATTAGATTGTATGTTCCACCAAATGGAGAGAGTAAATAAAAAGGGGAAAACATGGAATTCAGGAAAGAAGGTATCGGCACAGGAAAGAGGCAAGGGGGTTTGTGTAATGATGAATAGCAGATACATAGTCATAATAATGTGCGGTACGAAAAAATAGGATATGCTTATATTGGGAGTGATGGAGGATGGGAAATGTGTCTGAGGGGCTTGGCAAGACAAGAGAGCTAAGTTCTTCTCTTCCATGTAAGGAAGTCAAAGATAAAATCCCACATACTGAAAGATCAAAAAAACAGCTACCCAAACATTACACTTGGAAATCTGGAGATGAACATCAGAAGAAACAGCTAAATGAATTGCAAGTAGCTGTTTTTGGGGATGGGTCTCAGGGAACTGTGGTTTTTCACTTAAGTCTTGTAGTACTTTTGACTTTTAGTATTCATGTACATGAAAACTCTGGTACAATAAAAAAAAATTAGGTACCGTTTAAGCATGATGACTACTTTGTGTTCTAATTCCATAAGGAAAGATTCTTGAAGAGAAATGCTCTAAAGATCTCGTCTTACTTTTTATTTCCCCAATATTTATAATGAAAAGAACATGCTGATTTCTTTGCTTAAATTATTACTTCTCTCCTACAGTTTTATTATTGCATATCAGTATTCCAATAGATATTCTAAACAAACAACTACACTATAACCTAGCGAGAAATGGTTATGTCTCACCCAAGAGAGTTAAGATTTGTAGACCCATTCCATATAACACACTTGGGCTATGAGCTAATAGGAGGATAAAACATGCCAGGCCCTGTCCTAATAATTCTAAGCCTACATGAAACATTTCTCTCCTGTGAGGAATATGGCTTCATTAACCACCTGCTGAAGTTCAGTTTGGAAGAAAGGTAACTTACGGTGAAAAATTTTCTCTCATGAAAAATAAACAATTTTAAGGGTCAAAAAGCCACAGTGAAAATAGTTCATGATGATCACTTTGCTTAATTATATTATTTGGAGATACACAGACATTAAAGGTTAACTAATCTATTCCCTCATTTTACAGAAAACTGTGGCCTAAAAAAGTTTAGTGACTTGACTAAAATGACCCAGTCTATCTTCAGATTTTGCAAGGTCATCTATGTCACTTAGCAAAGGTCAAACAAGTAATATGCAGTATTTACTCTCAAAGTAAAGTTGGGAATAGAGTCAATCACTTGTAATTCAAGAAAAAAAAATAAGAATGCTATAAGATTACCTTGATTTTTGGAAGAGAGCTTTTTTTGTGTGTGTGTGATCCTTTTCACTGTACACATAAAAGAAATTCATTACAGAAAATAATTTCGACTACAGAAAAAAACTGCTATTAAGAGTTTGGTGCAATTTTTTTGCTTGATTAATATACTATAAATTATATATTGCTTATTGTCACATTCATCAAACTCTATTATTTTTTAATATAGACTTTTCTTCAGTTATTAAGAGAAGGGAAGGAGATGGCAAAAACCTAGAAACTGGGGGATCCCTGAGTGGCTCAGTGGTTTAGCACCTGCCTTCAACCCGGGGCATGATCCTGGAGTCCTGTGATCAAGTCCCGGGATCGAGTTCTGGGATAGAGTTCCAGGATCGAGTCCTGCATCGGGCTCCCCGCATGGAGCCTGATTCTCCCTCTGCCTGTGTCTCTGTCTCTCTCTGTGTCTCTCATGAATAAATAAATAAAATCTTTAAAAAAAAAAAAAAAAAACTAGAAACTTCCAGATGTATAAAGAGCAGGAGCAATTTGAATTTCTTATTCAAATTACAAAAGCTCATTAAAAGGCAATAAAGCAAAAATATGACCAAAACTAATATATATATATTTTAAGTATTAACAATTTTAAAATAAGGCTATGACTTTGATATAGCTACAAATTAAAGCTAGTTCATGCCCACAACTTTCAACTATAAAACATGCTTAGGTTAGACTTTGGGAATTTATTTTTATATAAATAGATAGTTCAAATAATTAATTGGTAAGGAATTAGAAAGCCCTCAGTTTTATTTATTTACTTTTATTTTCATTTTTTTTTTTAAGTAGGCTCCATGCCCAGGATGGAGCCCAGTGTGGGGCCTGAACTCATGACCCTGAGATCAAGAATCGCATGCTTACTGACTGAGCCAGCAGGTACCCTGAAACTCAATTACTTTTTTTAAAAAATTTTTTTATTAACATTTTTTGTTTCATTTCATTTTATTTAAGTAATCTCTATACTCCACATCAGGCTTGAGCTCATGACCCTGAGATCAAGAGTCACATATTCTTCCGACAGTGCCAAGCTGGTCCCCACTCTTAAAATCATACCTACTTTACTTTATTCTTCCAACAGTGGCAAGCTGGTCCCCACTCTTAAAATCATACCATGCATAGCCTGCATGCAGGCAATGACTAAATGGTATGTGTTTCCTCTAGTTGATATATATTGAGAAGGTATTTATTTATTTATAAGCAGACATGCCAAGAAGATATTTATTTGTAAGAATAAAAACCAGTAGCTATCCTGGGGGACTCCTCCTCTGAAGTCAATCTTCTTGTACATCATAAGGTTTTCCACCACATACAAGATCTGTTTTTATTATGAGAGCTTCTAAGTTTATTATTATAAGAGCTTTGTAAATTCTTCAAAGCTTATGCTCTTATTTTTCATGGCAGTGCCCTTTCCCAATTACTCCACATATGGGGATATCAGAGTTATTGTTAAATAGATCATTAAAGATGACAGACCAGGTCCTTATACCTGACT
Organism: Vulpes lagopus; assembly: GCF_018345385.1. NCBI lineage: Eukaryota > Metazoa > Chordata > Mammalia > Carnivora > Canidae > Vulpes > Vulpes lagopus. The sequence goes on from NC_054834.1 coordinate 12,960,131, forward strand.
AAGTTAGCCCTGAGTATAAATTAGGTGCTTTGGGACATGCATGCTCTCTTTGGATCACTAGGGTCATATTACTGCACTGAAGCACAGACAATTTACTAACTCTGGTCCAAATCTGAACTGGTGATTAAAAACTGATGGTGTTTGACACTAATAGAGTATTCTTAATACCTGTGTTCAGAACACTGCTTTTCCAATTTGAGGCTAACCAGTTTAAATAAACATTTGTATTTATGCTTTATCTCCACTATTATACTTTGGAGAAAATATTTCACTTAGATTAAACGAACACCAAGGATAAGAAAATTCATAATGAAATACTCTATTTGCCTCCATTAAGAGACAAATGATACTGCTTTTCTACTCAATTTTCAAATATAAAATAAGTTTCTGAAACATTTTTAAAGTGCTGTCAGCCTTAATATCCTCAATGTTGAGAAATCAATGACTATTTTTGAATGGTAATAGGCACAAAGAATTGTGCTACTGAATTCATCTGAATATCTTGCACTATTAATTTATGTAATTTCTTAGTTTTTGCCTTAATAAACTTGACTGGAATATATCAAGAGAACATAGCCAAAGATATACCTCCTTTAGAAATGGAACTCTGATCTTTTCAAGGTCGTTAATACTGTTATGTGAAATAATAATTTTGGGTACATAAAATGTGTTCATAAAATATTGCACATCTTGCAGAAACCTATTAGGACATACTCAAACAGGTAAAATCTGCTTTTACCTCAACACTGATTCACTCTGAAAGTAGGTTTGCAGTCTACACTTTAAACACAGAAGCTGGTATCTCTTGCTATCAGATTATAAACACAATGTCTATATTATCAAAGGGTTCATCTACTGCAAACATCTGAATTGTCCGTTACAGAAATATTGAGTTTCTTTATATTACTCTAAAATAATATTAGGTTTAGAGTTATATTTCAGACTTATAAAGTCAAAGCTCAAAATATCTCAGCATTGGATTTTTGAAAGGCAAAAGGAAAAAGAAATTAAACTGCTCAAAGTTAAGACAGGTATAGTGTGGCAAACAAACCTATTGTCTGTTTATTATTTTTGTACCACTCTTCTCACATTAAAAGAGGGATCCATGCCATGGCAGGCATGAAAAAAAGCAAGATTTTGAAACAATTTTTTTTACACTAATTAAAGGCGTTTTGGAACTAGTCCCTTGCGTTCTTCAAAAAAGCTAGCAGCAATACTTTATGTTGGGTAAAAAAAAGAACACTGCTTCTCTTCTTAAATGTCCAATGTAGAGGGTGGTGATTACTAAATTTATTTTCATATAAATGTTAAAACTTCTTGATCATGTTCCAAATCTTTTGTAAAAGAAGCAACTGTACCAACAATGAATTTGGGGCTATACTACACCAACCACATAATACACTATCTTGTCTAGAAGAGTAACTTATTTTTTAACTTACTGCCTCTAAACTAATCTTTTTTTCACTCTAAGAAGCAGGAAGTTAAAGAATTTTATATCATATGAAATATCCTACGGATTTTCGTTTTGTTTTTACAGAATCATCTTTTATCTTTGGGCTTTCCATATCAAATTCAAATTCATCTTGATGAAGTAAACTCTATCCAAATATTGTAAATAGATAATCAATAAAGCAAGTTATACTATAAAAAACTTTTATTAAGCTGAGATCTATTTAAAAAAAAATAAACTTAGAAATGGTCTAAAGTAGTTCCTTGATTTATTCACTGAACATTCACCAATTTACCTCCAACATAAAGTAGTGGAAGAAATTTGAAATTGGGTCCATCTTAACTCTGGCTGGCTGAGAGATCTCCCATTGTCTGGACAACATCAAGGAATATCTGTTACATGCAGGGATATTGCCCAGAGGTCAAGCCCAAATTTTTACTCCGAGTTTCCTGAGATGATGCTGGACTTGGGGTACCTACTTTTCTGTGTTATGTGGCTATAAGTAATAAGAATTTTTTCTTCAATGATGAAGAAAATACTATCAGAATTATTTCTTAAAAAAAAAAAAAGAAGAAGAAGAAATAGCTGCCTTCCCAAGTCCTGACTGCAATGTATTTTAGAATAAGCCATTCAAATTGTCAGCTGGCATCCCAGATTGCTGCTTACTCTAAACTATCCACCTCTTTTCAGGGAATGCTTTCCTTATATCTGGCAGGTAGGAAATATTAGAGCTTGAGATAAACAATATATTTTCCTGTAACCAAAATTGTCCCCCTGCGGTTGCTTCTTTCAAAAAAGCGATATACTATGATGGAAAAATGTGATTCATTTTCCAAAAATGTGTTTACAAGCAACTTTTTAGGAACATAGCTCTTTTGCTAAGGCAGGAACATCTGTATTTACAACACAGATCTGAAACACCTACTTGTTTTTCTGTATAACAGAGCATGTTTCTCTTGGCCAAAACCATGTTTTATCTTCATATTTGAGCAGGAATTTATAAATAGGTCACTCTTGGTATTTTAGCCAGAAGAACACTGAGCCATTAGTTTTGTTTTAGGGAAAACAATGAAGTGTAACCGCAAAAAATATCATGCTACTCTTTCTACTTCCGCACATGCACATGAAATTACCTTCTGAAGTCTTCTTTAATTCAGTTTTCAGTTTTTCCTGGTCTTCTACTAGTTTTTTATTTTCTGTTTCCAAAATGTGTTCCTCTTCCTTGACATAGCTTTTCAAGAGCTGTCAGAAAAGAATTACAGAAAGAAGTAAGCTTAGGCTGAAATGACCACATATTATTTCAGGAAACAGGCTGAATAACATATTTAAAATTATTGGTCTTTATTTGAATCTTTGTCCTTTTAGCATTTTATAATTTTCTATAATATACTTTTGCTGATAGAAAGGTGAATATTTGGCAAACAAAAAGATTTCTTCTCACTAAGGTTGAAATCTCTAAAATGAAAGTAAGAGTTCTTGGTTGGGCTATAATTAAAATTATGTTTTGAGGGGCACCTAGGTGGCTGAGCTGGTTAAGCTTCTGCCTTTGGCTCAGGTCAAATCCCGGGGTCTGGGATTGAGCCCTAAGTTAGACTCTTGATGAGCAGAGAGCCTGCTTCTCCGTTTCCCACTCCTCCTGCTTGTGTTTGTTCTATGTCAAATAAATAAAATCTTTTAAAAAAATTGTGTTTTCAGAAAGTATTTATGTAAGTAATATGAATGTCTTTTTCTCCATTAAGTATGTGATATAAATCTAAGGAAAAAAACAGTTCTGAGGATGATATTAATTGGTAAGCCATTATGTATGTTCCAATTACAGAGCTGTCTACTTAGACTATTTTTATGCAGACCAATCTGTAATATATATATATATATATATATATTTATTTACATATATATATTATATATATAATGTCAGGGTGGAGATGGGCAAGTGTAAAATGACAGGGCCATCTCTATGCTCAGAAAATTGTACTTATTTTTGAATAGTCATTGAATAGTTTCCAAATTACTTTTATTCAGTTAATCTTTTACAATGTTTTTTATATTTTGAAATCTACGTAGGTTTTTACAGCAATGTTTTTTATATGTTTATAGATCATCTTTTCTAGGTAAGAAAAATTGACCGCAATAATAAAATATTTGACTGAAATTAAAATATTATGGGGTAAAAATTTCATACTCTGTATGTCTAGAAGGACATCATCATAGTTAATAGAATTAAGAGGCTTACTTATGTTAGAGAAATTTTAAGATATTTAAGTTACCAAGAAAGACAAATTAATGTCTGAAAAACAGGACATGTAGACACTGGCACGGGTTATTTGAGCAAATAAAGTGGCAGCAACTTGATATTGACAACTTCCACAGGTGAAAAAAAGCAGCTCAGGATAATTTTAAACAAAGTGACGGAAAAGAATTTCTGCTGCAGAGTAATTCCTTTTCTTTCTTTTTTTTTTAAATATTTGTTTTATTTAAATTCAATTAATTAACAGTGTATTATTAGTTTCAGGTGTAATTCTTTTTTCTGATGTAAGCTGGTACATCCAACAAACAAAACTCACAAAGTTCTACTAAGCATGGGCTACATACAAATACATTACAATTTTTTAAATTAGGTGATAATAAGGGATAAAAATGCAAGAGAAACATGGTCTCTGCTCTCATGTGACTTCAATCTAGTGGAAAGGATGAGACAAAAGCATAAAAACTGTAGCCTAAGATCAAATACAGTACTATTATGTTAGAACAGAGATTAGGCAGCTCAGAAGGAGGAATTAAAGCTCTAATGATATATTATATGACTGCAAAGAATTTTTTTAGGAGACAAAAAACCAAACTACATACTTTAGTTGAAGGAGCCTCCTATCTTTAAAATTAAAAAAGAAAAAATCCTAAAGAGTAGAAATAAGAATTTTTTCCAAATCTATATAAATTTGTTGCCTATTTTATGTTCAAAATAATCCAAGCTGTTACTTCACTGAATTCGGTTCACACAGTCTCCAGTGATTACCCAAATTGGAAGAGAACCACTGAGTTGCAGGAATGTTTATACTGACTGCTTGAATTATTATGCCATTGAGTTGGAAAAGTTGGATTTGTGTTGGTCTTGTAAATAAGCTTTCATTATTGCACCTGCAAACTTGTCCAAATTTATTATGTATGACTTGATGCTGGAGAAAGACCAAGAGCCCTGGGACTGAAATTCAATAGCTACTAGCTGCAATAATGTATGTGTTTACTAGCCCACCCATCTTATACCACCCTGGTAATTGGCTGGAAAAAAAAACTAGTAAGAAGTAAAGTTCTGTCACTGTTGTTATTTTAAAGCAGTTAAATTAAAAGTTAATTGGTCTTTCCTAATTATTTCGTCACCTGAATATCAGAACAGAAAGGGGTACCAGGTACCATCTATACATCATCTTATAAGACAGCATACACAGGGCATGAAACAATGTGGTTAAGAGTGTGGATACTAGAGCCAGGCTGCTGGGATTCAAATTTTAGTTCTGTCATTAATTGAATGGTTCTGTGCAAGTCACTTAACCTTTTGCGCTTCCATTCCCCCGTATATAAAATAAGATAATAGCAGTACCAATCTCATCGTGTTGTCACAAGAATTAAAAGTTAATACTTTACTGTGACGGATCTGAAGCAGTACCTAGCATAGTGTTAGCTAGCTATTATTTATAACAGTTGAGAACATGTGAGGTGACTTGCCCCAGGTCACAATGCTAATTACTGATAGAGTTAGGACTAGCACCTAAGTCTCTTGGATCTCAGGATAAAACTGCTTAGATATGGTATCTCTGGTACAGAATAGAGTTGTTTCAGCAATTTTATCTTTCCTTAGATAATATTTCAAAATCTACATGGAATGTCTAAAACAGAAGTCATATTTGATATTCTGACCTTTGGCTTTTGCCAATTAGGTCCACTTTGGGCACTGACAGTATTTGTATGCAGCTCATAAACTTTCTCCTTACAGCATACTGGTTTTAGCTCAGTGTATCTACGTGTCTCTCACGATCTGGGGCCAATGAGGTCACAGATAGGAAGCAGGGAACGAGGACAGGATGGAATCAAAGGGGAGGAAAACAAAAACAAAAATGATAAAAAGGGGAGAAATTGCTGGGGAATCAAAGAATCAGTGGTCATGAAATAAATTTCCCTGCAATGGTAACTTGTGGAAACAATTGTAAAAGAAAAGTTCTAAAAATATTTTGAGGAAGGTGCTTTTTTTGAAGGACAAGACTAATTTAAGTATGCTAAATATAGTGTATATGAAAAAAATAATAGTTCCAAAATTTGATAAAAACACTTTCCATTTTCTTAAAGCTGATGAGTAAAAGGAAAACAACTAAAAAATAAAGAAAAATGCAGTGCTCTCTTAGTACTTAGAACTCATTACTCTAACATGATAGGCATAATTTTATTTATTTTTTATTCATTTAAATTCAATTTGCCAACATATAGTATGTTGCTCATCTCAGTGCTCATCTCATCATGGATGGGCATAATTTTAAATCAAGATAGGTACACAGTAAGTTTACAAATATGAGGCTCTGTGCTTTTGAGTTCAGCCGTTATATATTAATCAAAGCTTTGAGGGTTTTGTTTTTTTTTTACTTTTACCATTTTGATGTAAGATTAAAGGATAGAAAATGAAGCAAGTAATATTGAGGTACAAAATAAGGCTGATTTCATTACTAAGACATTCCAAAAAAGCAAAGATGACTTATTGCCTATTTTTGAATATGGAAATATCAAGAGCTTGATTTTCCAGACCTATATTTACTACAAAGGGAAATTTATATGACATCTATGGATCAGTGCCTTTTCAAAATAGAACAAAAAAAAGTAAAAAACAAAGTGGTGCTGATTCTCTAAAAGTTTCCTTAAAAGTTGGTGTTTACAATCCCTTCAAAGAAATGTTTGAGTGCTTTTTTATATGGAGAAAAGTCCTTTCTTTACCTTTTCGCTGTAGTGGAAAATAAGGCAGACATCATTAGAAATAAAACATAGGTTCTGAATAGGTGACCATTATACTAAACCACTGAACACATTTTTTTGTATGTGTTGAGTTTTGCCTTATTTGAAAGGTTCTGGAAAGCCTTCTATTATGTACTGGCTAATTCATTTAGAACAGATATAAGGTAGTGCTTACAGTTCTTTCTAGAAGAGGCTAGGCTCTAGGTCTAGGATAAATTTTTTCATCTCTACTGTTAAACCTGATACTTTTTACATAAATATAATTTGATATAATACTCAATTGATTATTTGTGTTTCAGGAATTTATAATAGGGAAATCATTTTGTTGTATTATTTTAGGAATGCTCTTTTAAGAAAATTTGTTTCACTTCTGAATGGTTCCACTGACATTTTCTTCTAGGAGGTAGAATTAGCAAAACTTAAGAGGCTTAATATGAACTGCAAACATCCAAGCTCTGACATCTAATTCCTAAATTTTACACTGAAGAAAAAAAATACCCCAAATCATTTTGTAGCTATCATTTTCTCATCTGTTCTTTTTATTTTATAGGGAAAATATCAGTTCTTAACATACACTTTGCCTAAATGGCAGGGGAATTATAGCAGAGGGTTCTTAAAGGAGAATCAGCAGCATGGCGAAATTAAAGATTTAAAATTTTTTGTGTAGTCATCAATCTAGCATTAACTACTTTCCTCTGCTTCCTACAGAATGAATATTTAAAAGAAAAAAAAATTTAAAATCCAGGCTTAATAAATTATTATAAGAAATAATTTAACTGAAAAGAAAATGGAAACATAGAAACTTCTAAAGATTTTCTTTAGGTTATAAAGTAAAATTAATGGTAATGAAGGAATTAAAATCCATATTCCCAGAATACTGTTTTTTTCTCTTAATCTTAGTAAATAGGTTCAATGGCATTAATATACTATGGAGGGAAACGGAGAACAAACAAATCTAAAGGAGAACAAGATACTTTTGAAACAATCATTTCATAGAACACTACTGTTACTTATGGTCATTTTTTGCTTACATATCAGAAAAAAATGTTTTTGATACTCAAAAATAATATACCTTGGGAAAACTGACAACATTTACACACACTTTTAAAAAACAAATTTAAATACCTGTTTTAGTCTTTCATTCTCTTCCATGAATTTTTTCGCAGCCTCATTAGTATTTTCTGCTTGAGTTTTGAGGACTCCTTTGTTTGACAGTTCTTTAGCCAATTGAGTAATAAGGGTAACCAGACGTCTCAACACTCTAAACAACAACAGTAACAACAAATCAAAGTATTTATTGTATAACTAATCATTAGAAACTGTGATTGAAAATAAACAGTCACTGTCAAATGATTTCCCTTTAGGTATAGGTATGGTGGAGGGAGATAATGTTTAGAAAGGACATCCGTTTGTTTGTTTCTATTTTTTTAAATCTAAGCCTTCCTGTCAAAATCTAAGCCTATGTCTCGTTCCTTTGGAATCTTTGTTATAAGACTAGCATTTGGAGAATAAGTTCAGCAGTACTTGTTAATTAATTATCTTCTCTTTTTAGAGGCCTTTGGCCAGAAGGAAGAGAAACATAATTTTAGAGAGTGTGGTAGGGACAGTAAGAAGTCATTTTTGTTTTTTTGGTCCACCACTGCCCCTTTCTCAGCATTTGCTATTTATTTATTTTTTTTAATTTTTATTTATTTATGATAGTCATGCAGAGAGAGAGAGAGAGAGAGAGAGAGAGAGAGGGGCAGAGACATAGGCAGAGGGAGAAGCAGGCTCCATGCACCGGGAGCCCAATGTGGGATTCGATCCCGGGTCTCCAGGATCGCGCCCTGGGCCAAAGGCAGGTGCCAAACCGCTGCGCCACCCAGGGATCCCTAGCATTTGCTATTTAAAGAGCATTGTGTGAGGCTGGCCAAGCTTAAAAACTGCTCATTCACATCGGTTTATGGGTAACTTCCATTGTTAGAAATAGAAATTCGTATCTTCAAATATTCATTCAATGGGTATTTCCTTGGCTAAGTGTTAGGAATTGCTAAGTGTTGAACACTGTGCTGGGTACTGGGGACACAGAAGGAAATGAGATTAAAGTCTTTCAGGAGTTTAGTTACTGGTTGGAGAGACAAAGAATTAAATCAGTATTTAATTGCAACCTTGAATGATACTAAAATACACACACACACACACACACACACACACACACAGATACATTTGGTGGAAACATACAACGGAGATCCCTACTTTGGGAGAGGGGAAGTGATGGTCACAAAAGGATTCTCTGTGAAAAGGGCTGAAGGATAAGTACAAAGTTATCCAGGAAAAGAGGGGAATGTTTTGGCAGATGTTAAAGCAAGTGTGAAGACCCTGAAGTAGGAAGGAGTTAGCTACACAAAAGGAACTCAATAAAGATTCCTTGCAAGAATGAAGGTGTGAGCAGTGAAGCTCAGTGTGGGTAGACTGTGGTGTAAATGTCAGAGAACAGTATGAGAACAGGCTCCAGAGAGAAGCAGGGGCCACAGCATGCAAGACCTTGTGGACCTATCAAACCTAGAAGGCATAATGACAATTATGTTATTTGGGTATATTATCTGCATTCTTTTATGAAGATGTCAGTATACCAAACAATATAGAAAAAAAACTATAGGATAGGTAGGAAAAACAAGGAATGGAAACGTAACTCATGTTGTAAAATTGTGCTTTTTAAAAAACTTACAGCCAAAAAAATAATGAAAATCCAGAAATGTAAAGATTTCTTTGAGACCTAAAAAGTTTCATCTGTGCATGTTCATAGGCTCCAGGTCTGGTGGTTAAGCCTTTTTCAATGGCAGGTATAGAGGAGTATTTCCTTACTTCTCTCACGGCATCTATTACAGAAGAAAACATTGATTTTGGCTTTTAATAACATAAAATTATTATTAAAGTGGAAAGCAGTTTTAGAACTGAACTTTTAAAAAATGGACTTCTGATATGAGCTCTCTTTTTGTCTTTTCCTCTACTATCTCTGGGAAGGCACCATACTCAAAAATGAGGCTCTGTAAGTGGATGCTAGTGGGCAACTTTGACTGAAACTGGAATCTTTTTTTTTTTTTTACTCTTTATCTAGGACTTATTGTCTCTTATCTCTAGCTACATTGTAAACGATTATACTTCACTTTCTACCCCTAATACACTGAGTAAAAACCAACCTACTGACAGTAGCATATAGGTCATCTCCCATTCCAATCAATTCCAAGAGACTATTCTATTTTCCTTACTGTATAAGCATTTTATTGTATCTATCATTCCTTTAATATCATCAAATTATTATAGTAATTATTAAATACTGTTAAAGTAATATTAATACATTATTATTAAAATATAATTATTAATACTAATATTAATATGACTTTACTGAGATTTCAGAAATATTTGGTTACATTGAGATTTCCACTGGCAAAGGTTAAATGAGACTTGACCCACAGGGGCATATGTTCCCCCAATGGGCACGTGGATGGCATCTGCTACTGGAAATCTCCAATGAGCTGCACTTTTGATGAATTTAATTCTGTTAAGTCTCAGGATCTATTTCTTTCCAGTGAAAAATAGAATTCAGCTTATTCATATCTATATTTAGTGCACTCTTAAGTCACTGGATTCTTTTAGGTCCTAGATAAGTTATTTGCCTTAGGTGTCTCAAAGACCAATGGGGCAAACAAGTCAGACTGCTTCTTTTACGTAGCCATCAGCATTCTTAGCAAAGAGTTACTGCCATAGCAAAGAAGATTCCAGTTAGAAAACTGAGGTCACTTAAACTATTTTATTTTTATTTTATTTAAAAAAATATTTGAGAGAGAGCATGTGCCTGAGAGCTTGTGAAAGTGAGCATAAATGGGTTGGTGGGGAGGGGCAGAGTGGGATGGGAAAGCAGACTCCCCACTGAGCAGGGAGCCCAATACTGGAGGCTTGATCCCAGGACCCATGAGATCATGACCTGAGCTGAAGGCATACACCCAACCAACTGAGCCATCCAGGTGACTATTTTATTTCTAATAGATGCTTCATTTGGTTGTAACTTACCCTAAAATTTACCCCTTTCGAAATGAATAATTCAGAAGCTCTTGAGTATATTCACAAAGTTGTGCAACCAACCACTAATTTCTGAATATTTTCATTAACCCCTTGGAAAGCCCCATAACCATTCCACCCTTCTTTCCCCATCTCCCAACAACCACCAATGTACTTTCTCTGTCCATGGATTTGCCTATTCTGGACATTCTACACAAAAGCAATCATTTGCTACGTGTTTTTTTGTGTGTCTGGTTTCCTTTACTTAGCATAATGTTTTCCAGGTTCATCTGTGTTGTACTTCGTAGCAGTATGCCATTGTTTTTTATGGCTGAATAATATTCCATTGTACAGATCTACCACATTTGCAAAACAAGAACAAACAAAAAAGTAGCACATTTGGTTTCTGAGGACGTTTGGACTGTTTTTATCTTTTGGCTATCATGACTAATGCTGCTATGAACGTTTTTTTCTCTTTGTTGTATGTTGCCAGTCTTATATAGTATTTGGTTTAATATGTTTTGGTTTCTTCTTCTTTTTTTTTTTTAAGGATTTTATTTATTTATTCATGAGATACAAAAAGAGAGGGAGAGAGAGGCAGAGACACAGGCAGGGGGAGAAGCAGGCTCCATGCAGGGATCCCAACGCGGAACTCGATCCTGGGTCTCCAGGATCACGCCCTGGGCCAAAGGCAGGTGCTGAACCGCTGAGCCATCCAGGGATCCCCTGTTTTGGTTTAGTTTCAATTAGATTGTTTACTTTTCTAGGTTCTTAAAATTTAAAGTTTTCTTTCATTAAATTCCAGAACAGTTTAAGCAGCATTAGTAATCTCTATTTTTTGAGAGGGGTAGAATTTCTTGAAAACCTACTTGGGGGCAGCCTGGGTGGCTCAGCGGTTTGGTGCCGCCTTCAGCCTGGAGAATGATCCTGGAGACCTGGGATCGAGTCCCACGTCGGGCTCCCTGCATGGAGCCTGCTTGTCCCTCTGCCTGTATCTCTGCCTATCTCTCTCTCTCTCTCTGTCATAAATAAATAAATAAAATCTTAAAAAAAAAAAAAGAAAAACTATTTGGTTTTATTCTTTCTGAAGGGGATAGCTTTAAAAAAACTTTCTGTAATTCTTCAATGGAAAACTGGTATGCTTAAATTTTCTATATTTACTAGAATTCATCTGATAAGTTGTAGTTCTCTACAAAATTATCCATTTCATCTAGGTATTCAAATTTATTTGTATAGAGGTATATAAAAGTTTTTTTTTAAAAGATTTTATTTATTTATTCATAGAGTCAGAGAGAGAGAGAGAGAGAGAGAGAGAGAGAGGCAGAGACACAGGCAGAGGGAGAAGCAGGCATCATACAGAGAGCCTGATGTGGGACTCGATCCAGGGTCTCCAGGATCACGCCCTGGGCCGCAGGCGGCGCTAAACCGCTGCGCCACTGGGGCTGCCCTATAAAAGTCTTTTTTTATTAAAAAAAAAGATTTTATTGGGATGCCTGGGTGGCTCAGCAGTTGAGCATCTGCCTTTGGCTCAGGACGTGATCCCGGGGTTCTGGGATTGAGTCCCTCATTGGGGTCCTGCATGCAGCCTGTTTCTCCTCCCTCTGCCTGTGTCTCTGTCTCTGTGTGTCTCTCATTAATTAATAAATAAAATCTTAAAAAAATAAAAATGAAAAAAGATTTTATTTGAGACAAGAGCAAGCACAAGCAGGGGGAGGGACAGGGGGTGTGCAAAACCTGACACAGAGCTCTATCCCAGGACCCTGAGATTATGACCTGGGCCTAAGTCAGATGCTTAACAGACTGAGCCACACAGGTGCTCTGGTCTTTTAAATTATCTTTAAAACGTTTTCTTGATCTTAATGGCTATTTCCTCTTTGACATTTCTCAGAATGCCACAATAATGTAGTAAGAGCATAACAACCTCTAGAGAACAACTAAAAAAATCTCAAACAAAATAGTACTTATAGGCCAGAGAAACCACATAGTAGTATGAAGGATCATTATGCTTGCTATTTAGCTTCTTTGGCTTTTAAATGAAAATAGTATTTCTGGATTCATTATGCAGAAATGCAGAAGATTAATTAGTAATATGAAAGAAGTTTATAAATGTAAATGATCATACAAACCTACCTGGAGAATAAAATCACCTGTCTAAAAGCAGGAAAACTATGTCTGAAAAATGAAACCAGGGCGACCATATGGGCAGGGTGTGATGTATAGTCAAATTTCTAGAAACCATCTGAAGACAGCCTATTTTTTGGATCACTTGTGTAACCTTGCAAGTTCCTAAGATGCATTTCTGCTGACACTAAACACATTTCTGGGTTTCCTGCTTCCTTTCTGCCTATTCCCACCCCTTAAAACACACACATGCACACACACACATTCAGTTAGTAATGGCTCTAGGAACATTAGCACCGTGTCATGATTACCTTATTAGAGAAACAACCATCAAGAAAAATGAAATAAATTTAAAAGGAAAATACAAATGGAACTTGAGAAATCTACTAGTTTTCCATAATTTCCACCATCATCATTCTGGTGGACAAGAACACTAGACTGTGTACATTCAGTACTACATTTAAATCTTCCAACACCTGGGCAGTGTGGGTGGCTCAGCGGTTTAGTGCCACCTTCAGCCCAGGGTGTGATCCTGGAGACCCAGGATCAAGTCCTGGGTCGGGCTCTCTGCATGGAGCCTGCTTCTCCCTCTGCCTGTGTCTCTGCCTGTCTGTCTCTCACACGAATAAATAAATAAAACTTAAAAAAAAAATCTTTCAATACCTCAGTGAAGTAGGTGTGATTACCCTATTCTGAGATGGAAACACTGAAGCTTAAAGAGTTGGTCCCTACTTGCCTTCCTTTACCATTCAAGGTCAAAGCTCCCTGCATTAACATCCATGATGTCCCTCATCTCTGAAAATTAATTACCCACTTGGCCTAGCCAGTGGTCATGGTTCTGCTTTGTGACTCCTACCCCTGGCCATAGCTTACCAACGATTGTGTACCTGGCATTAGCTGGCTCATTTATCATTGGAACTGGGATTCAGAAATGGCTAATTGACCGTTGCATATATGTGGCTGTAGTAATGATATTTGGCAGTTATTTGGTGCCCACTTTCTGCCTTGAGAAAAGAGTATCAGGTTCCAGAGGGATAAGGAAGAATGAAGTAGACCTATGGAGTAATTCAAGGATGAGAAAACAACACTTCAGTTCCTAGGAATAGTCCCTCCCTGGAATTTGGCTTCCTTCCTTCCCTGAGCTGCTCTAAAACAATTCTGTATTTTATTATAAGTTCCCCTTTCTTGCTCAAGTGAACTTCAGTTGGTTTCTGATATATGTAACCAAGAAAACTTTGGACTACTGTTTTCCTTCTTTCTTTGGATTTGTGTCAGTTTTTCAGTAGAAAGTCTTGTGATAATTTTAGAGTTAAAAGATCACAATATTACAGGGGTGCCTGGCTGGCTCAGTCAGTAGTAGTAGTAGTGACTCTTCATCTTGGGGTCACGAGTCTGAGCCCCACGTTGGGTGTAGTACAGATTACTTAAAAAAAGAAAAAAAAAGAGATCACCATAGTTTAGCCAGTAGGAGCTACAGAAATGTTTGCCTTTCCTTTTTCCAGTCCAGTTTTCTCCCTTTGTTTTGCAAATGGGTAAACCAAACTCAAAAGGCATTTAGTTTAGCTGGTGGCAGAGTTGGGACTCATTTTTCTTATTGTGATTAACTTGGTTAGTGTTACTTCTTATGGCTGGAGATATACTTGATAACAATAGCATACCACAAGACAAATATTGACATTTTGATATGAGGCATGAACACATTCACATCCTGACACAATCATACCTTCCTCATACCTTCTTGCACCAGCTGTTCCCAGTTTTATAAAAAGAAATTCATTTCAGAGGCTGGTGGTATGGAACATGGGAAACATTTTCTCATAAAACAGTGGCATATATGGTACTTATCCCAGGATGGCATCAACTTAGTTAATTAAAAACCCAGTGAATTCATTAATAAAAACACCATAGAGTTAAGCCTAATGAAAAGGGAAATCCAGTACTTACCTAGAAATAGAACAATCAATAGGATTATAATAGTAAGGAAAGCCTTGTTCCAGAAAGTTGCAATTTTACCCCAGACATTAAATGAAAAAATCTTCTGCCATCTGTAAAATAATACAATTACATTAGCTGTAAAAAAATCAAAAGATTTTGAAATGCATTGCAAATATCCAATTACCATTCTGGTTAAGTGAATGAAAAAAAATTACAGAAATTTAATTTTTATGTCGTATCAGAGAAATGGTAATTTTCTGATATGACATAATATCTCATGAAATCAAGAACAACTCTTCCAAGTTTAGTGATAATTCTGATATTATCTTCTGTCTGTTGGCTTAAACATTCTATAGCAAAAATCACTTTTAAAGTAAACATGTGTGAATTCTTATGTTATATTGCTGATAGAAGTTCTCACTTTATATCTTTTTGCTAATCAGTGTAATAACACAGAAATAACAAAGACTTCTACTGGCCTAATAATCAGCAACATTTCAGGTGTAGGGGGTCTAACTGTGTACTATTTATTTTTATATAACACACCTCTAACATTTACCCCAAGTAAAATAATTTTTCCATCTTTACCGCAGATAAATATCACTGGGACATTACAAACATAAAGTACAAAGATCTTAAATAGATTGATGAATTTTTATGTATGTATATACTCATGTAATTGCCACCCATATCAAAGTGTGAACATAGAGGAAACAAAATGGGGAAAAAGACAGTTTAGACAAATTAAGGAGTATAAAGATACAGAGGTAAGAAAGCATGGATTATAAATGACAAAGAATGACAAAGCAATCCACCATACAATTGGAAAGGTAACAAACTTTGTACAATGGCATTTCATTTTATTTTACTTATTTTTTTAGAGAGCATGTGCATGTGAGCAGGAGGGGCAGATGGAGGAGACAATCTCAAGTAGGATCCATGCCCAGGCTCAATCTAAAGACCCGGAGATCCTGGCCTGAGCCGAAATGAAGGGGTGGACTGAGCCACCAGGCGCCCCAGTACAAGGGCATTTTAAATGAATAACAGATTTATGGAATCCAAAGCACCTAAATTAACTTCAAACACAACTTCAAAAGAAAAGTTTTACTTTAAGATTGTGGCAAATTATTAAGTTTGGAAAACAACCCCAAGTAATAACTTGAAGTTGGTGAGGAGAGGGAGATTGATGTAGATGAATGAGGTTCTTTTGCCTCTATGCTTCCAATTCCAGAGATGCTATTCAATTTTTTCATTACAAAAATTTTGTGTTTTTAGATAGAAAACGTAAGTGGTAATACCCTCATCTAAGTCCCAATGCAAATTCACATGTCAAGGGTCAGTGTAAAAGGGAACACAAAAGAGACTTCCTACAAGGAACAACTAGCAGTTTCTAGTAATACTCAGTTCAAAGGAAGAAATGATAATAGTTGTTATATTGAGTCATTTCTATACTACAGTTCTAAGCACTTTTACATATTTTAGCTCATTTAATTACCACAACCACTGTATGAGGTGGGTACTAGTATTACCTCTATTTTACAAATGGGGAAAACGGCCAGAGATGGTAAATAATTTGCCCAAGGTCATGCAGAGTTAGGACATACATCCAGGCAGCCTGACTTCTAACTATGCATCTTTACATTATTGGGTTATATGAGTAAATAATGGCCAAATTAAATAAAGAGTGAAGCCTTTTCTTTGACAAGTATGGTAATACATAGTATAAAAGATAAAAAGATGTGAATATAAACATAAGGACATATTTTAAATAAACTGTGTGCATATATCCCATATTTTCTTATGTGTATTTGTACATGAGCATGTATATAATCAGGGTACTTATATATACATCTATTAAAGAGCTTCGTGAATTGTATAGTGAAAAATTATATTTGGCAGGAAGAAAAAGATCCAAAATCTACAAAATATATATACATATTTGCAAATTCTTAAGCCTTATTTATAAATCAGATGTTTATAAATAACATCTTTCCTTCTCTTGAATATAGGAGTCTCTTGTTGCAACTACTATCAGAAAGCAAACAGGGTATTATACAAATTTGAAACAAATGAACAGGATGCTCATTAGAGTAGAAAAAGCACTGGGCTCAAAGCCAGTTACCTGTCTAGAGTCTGCCATGGATGAGCTAGATGACCTTAGACTATTTTCCCTATTGAATGAGTGGGTTGGATAAAATGATCTCTAATGCTCCTTGTAGTATGATTCAATTTTTTTTTTTTTTTCAGTAAGGAAGAAAAAAGTGATGGCATAGCTGTCAGACAAGGACAGAAATGAGTAGAATCTAGGCAGGTTAAGAAGCAAGTTCAGAGATTAAAGATCACCTGGACCCTGAGCCAGAGTAAAAACTTTCATTGAATCTCTTCCAGTCATGGGATCTCATTTATGAGAAATTTTCTCTTACGCCATGAGCATAATAAACAAAGGTGTTGCAAAAGTTTTATTATAAGCCTATTTCACCATTCCTACTATCAACTTTCTAGATCTAAAACTGAACTCCCCAGAAATGGCAGCTACACTTGTGGTGAGCAGAGCATAACTACAGAGAAAGTGAATGAGGTACTTATACATCTGAAACTCATGCAACATCGTGTGTCCACTATACTAACCACCCGCCCCACCCCGCACGGCCCCCAAATTGAGCCATAGGAGGATAGTACAGGGGGAAAGTGAGCCAATGCTTCAATGTAAATACTGAGGACTGTACTTAAAGATCTTTGAAAGGGCAGCCCGGGTGGCTCAGAGGGTTGGTGCTGCCTTCAGCTCAGGGCCTGACCCAGGAGACCCTGAATCGAGTCCCAAGTCGGGCTCCCTGCATGGAGCCTGCCTCTCTATGTCTATCATAAATAAATAAAATCTAAACAAAACAAAACAAAACCCAAAAACCTTTGAAGGCCTTTACTAAGGAATTAATGGTAATGTATGGTTGTGGTGCTGAGCACTTTCCATACTCAGCGTTTTCAGCATATATTCACTGTGTGTGGGGGATGGGGGGAGGGGCATTAATCAGTTAAATTATTAGTAAAATTAAAATTAATTAATTAGTAAAATTGGCATTAGACATTAATGCAACCGTCTCTGGGTTACATAAGAACAACACTGAGAATAATTTACTGGCTTCACTTTCTACATTGTTGTTCCACTGCCTCAGTGAAACATTTCTGCACCGGGGCGTGCGGTTAACGTCCTTTATCCATTTCCCCTTTTTCTAGTTTCCTTTTCCAATTCCGGGTAATCAACACGTCTGATGACAACAGATAGTAAAAGCAGAACCAAAAAGAAAGAAAAAAAGAAAAAAAAAAAGTGTGTGTGGGGGGGAACCACTGCTTTACCGTCTCTGTAGTCAACAGAACCCAGAAGACCTGGGGCCTCCTTCCAGGAGGGAGGGAAAGCACGTGAACGCGTCTGTACGTATACTAGGAAGGTTTGCATCCAGGGATACTTTAGTAGTGGTGGACAGTCCCTGCAACCTGTGAGTTTCCAGGGCACCTTCACACGCAGCGTCCGGAACTCCGTAGCGTCGGGGCCGTCCCCACGCCGCGGGCGCTGCGGGGCAGCCGCGGGGGGGGGGCAGCCGGGGGGGGGGCGGCCGGGGGGGGGGCAGCCGGGGGGGGGGGCGGCGCTCGCGGGCGCGCACACCACCGGGCCACGCGGGGTTGCCTACCTCTGAGGAGGAATAAAAGGCAGACAGAAGATTAAAATAAGTCCTATTTCAGCATAAAGAAAGGTTGCGACTGCCACCCACTGCAGTGTCATTTCTTTCTCTTCACACCTAAATAAAGAAACACTCAGTTCACTTTGCCGCCGCGTGAGAACCGGGGCGGGGCGGGAGCCCGGGGGACGAGCCCGCCCGCGGCCGCCGGCCCCTCCCCTCCCCTCCCCTCCTCTCCCCTCCGCGGGGACCCGGCCGAGCCGACCCGGCGGCCTGCGCGTCGCGGCCCGCGAGCTCCCGCCGCCCTGGCGCCGCCGGCCCCTAACGCCCCCCCGCGGCCGCCCGCGCCCAGGGGCCCCGCTCCGCGAACGCGCCGCGGCTCCGGCCGGCGCCCGAGGCCCAACGGCGCAGGGAGCGGCGCGACCCCGCGACCCCGCGCGGCCCGGGCCCTCCCCGCCGCGAGGCCGTGGCTCCCGGCGCCCCGCCGGCCTTACCCCGCCTGCCGCCCGCCTGGCTCCCGGCGCAGCTCCGCGCGGCCGACGCGCGGGACGTCAGACGCCGCGGCGGGGGGGGGGCCGCGGGGGGTGCAGGGGGAGGCGGGCGGGCGAGGCGGGCAGGTGCGGCCAGGGCGCAGGGGGGCGGGCCGGGGTGCGCCCCGCCCCCGCCGGCCCCGCTCCCAGCCCGGAAGCGCGCGGCCCGCGCCCGCCGAGGTGGCCGGCGGCGCGGGGACCGGCCGCGGCTGTTTCCCAGCTGTGCACCTGGAGGGCGGCTCGGACTTCCCGGTCTGGGGGCTCCGCGGCCGACTGCTCCGGGCCGCCGACCTTAACTTCTGATCGCGCGTGGTGCGGGTGGGAGGGGCGCGGGGCCTGCCCGGCCGTCGGGGGCAGCGGCTCCCGGCCCGAGCCGCGCTAGACTTCAACGGCGGGGCCCGCAGGGCCCGCGGCAGGGCGCAGCGTTCTGTCCCGCGGACGCGGAAGCTTTTGCAGCTTCAAAACCCATTTTCCTGCTCTTGTCCGCAGGCTGGGAAGAGAGAGTTCTCCCTTCTCCCTAGGGAGACGTTTAGGGACGGAGAGGGAGCAAACCGTGGGTGGGCGCATTCCTTCAGTCACTATTGTCCAGGTGGTCGAATTGCGTGAATATACTTAATTATTGTTTCATTATTGACAAGGTCTCAGAAATACAAATGACAGTATTTTATCCTCCTGGGCAGAATTATTTTGGGAATATTAAATGATGTAAGTAAAGATATGATTATAGAATAATAAAAATACATTTAACTGGGTGCTTTTTCTTATCATCACAGATATACTTGATCACACAGAAAAGAGAGGAAAAAGACTATGAATTAACTATGAAGGTTTTTTTTTTTTTTTAAGATTTTATTTATTTGAGAGAGCAAGCCCCAGAGAGAGCATGAGTGGGGGCAGGGGAGAGGAAGAAGCAGGCTCTCCGCTGAGCAGGGAGCTGGATATGGGGCTCCATCCTAGGACTCTGGGATCAGGACCTGAGCGGAAGGCAGATATTTAACCCACTGAGCTACCCAGGCTTGAATTAAGCAGTTTTAGATAACCGTTTCCTTATAAAGTTTTCATGTTGGTAATATAGGCCAGTATCTTAATTATGGAACTGTTTTAATAACTGAGATACTGAATTCTTGCAGTGGCACTTTCACCAACAACAAAATTCTCTTAGTAACACTCCCAGACCATGGAACTATAAAATTAAAATTATCAAAAAAATTATTATCAATTGCTGGGAAGTGTAAAAATAACATCATAAATAAATAAATCACGGGGATCCCTGGGTGGCTCAGCAGTTTAGCGCTTGCCTTTGGCTCAGGGCGTGATCCTGGAGTCCCGGGATCCAGTCCCACGCCCGGCTCCTTGCATGGAGCCTGCTTCTCCCTCTGCCGTCTCTCATGAATAAATAAATAAAATCTTCAAAAAATCACTAAAAACAGCATATGAAAATTAGGTTTTTAAATTAAAATTCTCTAAGAAATATTTCAAATATATAATCAGCTCCAGATTGGCTACCAAATTTTTTATATATAAAATGTGGGAGACTAAAATTAGTTTTTGTCATTTTAGGTACAAGTGTATTTACCAAGCAAGATCTCAATCTTCTAAGGATCTAGAAGACTTGAAATGTAACAAAGTTAACATCATTTAGAGTTTCATGGATCTTATTAATTTTAAATCATAGAAAACATCACAGATATTTAAACTCATACAATTTAAAACAATTTAAATAAGTTACATAGAATTTAAAACACATACCTGGAAGTGTCATTCATGAATTAGGAAGTACCAGTTTGATTTTCCAATTTGAATTTTTAATCTAAGCCCTGAAAGTAACTTTATACAAAATTCTTGTTCCTTTTCATTTTATGTAGAAGTTGGCATTTGTTCTGTCACTTTGCACTTATTTTCATTCAAACATGCTTCATGTTGACTTATAAATACTATTAGACTTATACTTTTAGTATTAAAATAAAAAATTTATTTAAAAATGTTAAAAACACAATTCCTTTAGGAAATTTTTTTTTTTTAAATCCATAATAGGATTCAGAACAATATTTTGTCAATGTTTGGAAGAGTGACCGGGATGTGTGCTCTACCTGGGGTCTTCTTCACAACTAAATTTTGTTTCCATCCTACAGATGTACTGAATCAGAATCTCTGAGGATGGGGTCTAGGACTAACTTTTTAAAAAGTTCTCTGGGCACTGTTTTTATGCTTATGGGGGAGAGACACTGACTTAAAGTAAAAACCAAAATGTGACCTTGGGTGGTTTCACTGTAGATATAAAGTGAAGTAAATATTAAAATACTTTAGGAAGTCCAGTCAAATCCCATAATGGTCTGTAAGGTAATCTAAAACTGCTGATGTGCTTGACAAAGCATTAAACACTCTTTTTTCCTGCCTTGAAGTTATTTTTTCCATCATGTACATTAAATGTTGATGGAAACACATATAAGGAGTTCCAAGTTCAAGAGCAATGTCAATCCAGTCCCAGATGCACTGCAGCGGGGTTTCGTCATATCCAGCAAACATGGCAGGGTTTGCTAAGAGTCCTCTTGCAACCATCACACCTATAAAATAAAGCATATCACATTTGTTCACACATTAAGAACTCACAGGTTATGAGGTCACACTTGAAACAAACTGACAATATTGAAAAATAAGTAGTATTATAAGGTTTCACAATACCCACATATTTGTATAACTCAATTACAAAACAATTTGCTACATTTGTAAACTAAGAATATTTAAATGTACTTACAAGAATTAAAAAAATTTGTTTAAGATTTCTACATTAAACAATTAGTCTCTGGGGATTTTTTTAACGGTTAATCCAGGCTGTCATAAATTGGGTTTGCTTAAAGTTAAGTTTATCCACATTGTCCCATCTAGCAATAGTTATCACAGATTTTGGTACACCAATAATCCAAGGGAGTAATAAAACCACAGGAGTATGTAGCTCCTTTGACTTCTAGGACCACTTTGTGTTCACTAATTCTCATCTCTATTTCACAAATAGGCTATCTGGAAGATAGCCTTCTTAACTGGTCATTCACTGGATATGATGGTGGCAGAAAGTAACTGACTTAATTTATCCCAATTAAAACAATATACTGCCTATATGTAAAAGAGTTAACATAATTTTAATGAACTGTTTAGCTTAAATCAGTACAACAGAAAAATATGGCTCCATTTTAGAGACAAATAATGAAAAATCACTTTAACATCACTCTCCTATTCCCTTTTTTTTTTTTTTTTTTGGCTAATTAAAAGACAAACTCAAGTACTTATTTCTTACCATCTGTCCCAGTAATATGCCAAACATTTTCTGCTTCTTTTAAGCTTCTGATGTCTCCGTTAGCAATTACAGGTATAGACATGTTTTCCTTAATTATTTTAATGGCCTCATAGTGAACTGGCTGATGTCTTTCTTCAACAGTTCTTCCATGGACTGTAATCCAAGAAACTCCTGTTGCCTCAGCCTTTCGACAAAGATCTATAGTTCTTGTAAGGTCATCATGGATCCTGTCATTTCAAAATTACATCAGTCTATTCACCACATGCAACTTTTAATGCTAAAATTAATAGATTAATAAAATAATAAAATAATATTTCATCTGATACATTATTCAGTTAGCTTTGCTATATTATCACTACATGCCACTATAAGAAAGGTTTTGTTGAGATCAGTTCCCATTTAAGACTTTAAATTTAGCTATTTCACTAATGGCAAAAATAGGATGACAATTTTTACCTTACCTAATGCTTCACCCTTTTGGCTTTGATAACTGAAAAACTCATCAGTACTGTCATAGAGGGATGGAAAAATGGTATCCTAATACCTGCAATGTATCCCCCAATCCATGAGTAGGATAATATATTATGAAATGTGTTTTTAACCTGTCACCCAAAAACCTATTCCAGGTTTATTTTCTTTTCATTGTGAAATTTTATTGCAAATATTACTCTACTCTTGGTACCAGGAATGTTTCTTCTTCTTCTTATTATTATTATTTTAAAGTAGACTCCAGACACAGCATGGAGCCCAATGTGAGGGCTCATTTCACTCATGATTCTGAGATCAAGACCTGAGCTGCAATCAAGAGTTACAAGCTTAAATGACTGAGCCACCCAGGTGCCCCTCGCAGCATTATTAATTAAGCAGTCCATGAAAAAAACTGAGGGTTTCTTTTGAGGGAAAGTTTTTAATAATAAAGGGATGTTTTAATTTCTATTAAAAAATACAAAAATGAAGTTGTTCTGTTATTTTTATAAATAAAAACTATATGGTACACAGTCATTTACTAAATGTCTTGTTTCAACATTTCTATATACTAGCTACCAATTTATTAAAGATGGATACTTCCACACTCTTAGACAAAAGGAATATTATTTTATTTCCTAAGTAATGGAAAATTGTGTCAGTAGATTAAAATATTTTCTTTCTTTTTTTTTTTAATAAATTTTTATTTATTTATGATAGTCACACAGAGAGAGAGAGAGAGGCAGAGACACAGGCAGAGGGAGAAGCAGGCTCCATGCACCGGGAGCCCGATGTGGGATTCGATCCCGAGTCTTCAGGATCGCGCCCTGGGCCAAAGGCAGGCGCCAAACCGCTGCGCCACCCAGGGATCCCTAAAATATTTTCTTTACCTTATTTTAATAGATATTGAAAATCTGGGATTTTCCACTTGATTTCTTACTTGTTTCACCATATCTCGAACAAGCTCTGGCTTGTTTATTAAGCAAGCTCCATAACCTTCTGCCATTGCCCACCTTTATAAAGCAGACACAACAACAAATGAATTGTAATTAGTCAGAATAGAAGATACAATTTTAAAAGCTCTGTAAGTGCATCTATTTCTCTATCTTAGCGACCTGGAATGGAATCAGACTTTTATAATTCACAGATCCAACATTTTAATGTGGATCAATATGAAATAAGGAAAATATGTTCCCAGATCAAAAAGTACTTAGGAGAAATGGTTTTCATTGGCAAGTGAGAAAATTAAATTAAAATTCATTCAACCAAAACAGACTTAGGTATTTGTAGTTAATTGCAATTACTTCAGATTTTTAAAATTCCAAATTTGATGTTTATTGTACATAACAAGACGTTTTATTAATCTTAATAGTAGAAAGATATTTTTGGCTTACAGCATTCCAAGACCACTAAACAGCTTATTTAACTCTCCTAATGAGTATACAAATATGTCTAATCTGTTTGGATTATGATGTACTTAAAACCTTGATTTTATTCTTTGGACACATTTTGTATTATTGACAGATAATCTAACACAATGCTAGGAAGGTAGGGATATTATTATCAAATTAAGCATCCTATCAATACCCAGTTACTTATTATTTTTTTAATACCCATTTACTTAGACTCAACCAAGTAACTGGTACAAACAAAGGGTAACTATAAGGAGGTATTCTTACAGAGAAAATTAGGAGAAAACAAGTGTCAATTTCTCAAATCATAGAATCACAGTTTCTTATCTGACATGGCAGTAAAAATTCATTTTAGGGACTGCTATAAATGTTTAAGTCTTCCATAACCACTTTTGGATGAGGATCAAGGCAGATCCACATATAAAAAAATGTGGTAAAGTGAGACAAAACACTTATCAAGTGATCTATGGATTGTTTTAGCCATAGAAAATACCTTTGCATATATTTCCCTACATAATATTTCCTTATTTTTTCCTGCGTCTTATTTGGAGCCCAAGTGCTTTAACTCTATTTTCTTTACTTTTTAATTCTTGGAAAACTGGAGAAATAGTTTACCATGTTCACATAGTTTTTTCTAATTTTTCTGAAAATTCTTCCAACTTCTTTGAGCTTTACCTCTGAGGGCAACCGCAGTTAATGTCTATTCCATTCGCATAAGGACAGACAATACGAGCAGCATCAGATAAAAGTATCGCATCATTAGCAGCAAACTGAACAATCAATGGGCAATCACCTGATAAAATGAATAGCTCAACATTAAAATTCATAGAAACACACACACACACACCATGAAACTCTTCATGTTTGTACAGGATAATGATTACTTTCAGCCTAAGAAGTATCTATTTAAACAAGATAGCATTAAACTAATCTTAAATATTTAAAATTAAAGTAATTTACATTTAGTACAAACAGTATGAAATTTGATAAAATGAAAACTATAACACTCTTGATGAACAGATCTCGTTTTCAAAGATGAGAATTAGTTTATTGTATTCCAGAACAATTTTATGTATACCTGTAAAATTTAAATAAACATGAACATTTTATGTACATTTCTATGCCTACTGCTTTTTCCCCCTTGATATATCTGGGAGCTGTACTCCAATGTATTTTCTTTTTAGTAGTGTATTCTTTTGAATGGATGGACCATGCAGTGTACTTTTAGACTTTTTTTTGGGTGGCTTTTGCAAACAATGCTGCGATGAGAATACTATTACACACATGCTGCGATGAGAATACTATTACACACATGCTCCTCTGAGTATATTCATAGGGTAAATTCCCAGGAATGTAACTGCTGGATGGGCATCTAACTAACATTTTGATAGACATCACAGTTTTCTTTCAAAAGAAAGAGAGATGACAGTTTTTGTTTCCTCACAACTTTTTCAACATTGTATATCCAATAGAGTGTATTTTTATTTGTGGGTTTGCTCTCCATATTCTCTGTCCACTTTTCTATTGTTACTCTTCTTTTAATTGTTCTTTATGTTCTTATTATTTTTTAAATTTTTCTTATAAAAGAGCTTTATAAAAATTAGCTCTGCTATCTATTGTAAATATACACATACACACACATATATATTTTATATATTTTATTTATTTGAAAGAGATAGAGAAAGGGAGAGCACTAGTGGGAAGAGGAGCAGAGGGACAAGCAGACTCCCCACTGAGCTGGGAGCCCCACTCAGGGCTCAATCCCAGGAGCCTGGGATCATGACCTGAGCCCAAGTCAGGCGCTAAACGGACTGAGCCACCCAGGTGCTCCTCTATTGTAAATTATAAATATTTTATAACTATAAATATTTTCTCCAGGTTTTGGTTTGTCTTTGAGTACATGTGTGCTCCTTTCTTACACATAAATTTAAATTTTAATATAGCAAATGTGTCAGATATTTCTTAAGTTTTAACGGACATATTTTTCTCATCTTTCTTTGGGTTAGTGTTATAAATTCTGGACAGATGTATTTTAATTTTCCTAAAGTTCTTTTGAGGACCATCTATATGAGATACACTGGGTGTTTGCCAAAATGCAGATTTCTGAGCATCGTCTTACTTCCACTGATTCAGAATTTTTTTATTTTTTCTTTTTAATTTATTTTTACTTATTTTTTTGATTCAAAATTTCTATGGCAATTCACTGATTTATAGGACTAACATGAGAATATGCTTTTCCCTGAGGGTGTAAAATGTTTTTTCCCATTATAACTCAGGGAGTTACAGAATTTCAATTTAATAACCATTTATTGGTCTAATATATTTTCAACACAGGGCTAGAAGCTAAGGGTACGAATCGGTAAGAGGTTAATTCCAGACTTCAAGGAGCCCATAGTCTAGCAGACAGGCATACAAAGAAGAAATTATAATACAGCAGGATTAAGCCCAGTGAAAACCTTGTGAGCGAGGACAATAGTGGAGGGCAATCAGGCAAAGTCCCCGGCCACAAACTTTGAGAGCTGGATTAAGAAGCATGTGGTATCATTTGCCAGAGAGACATGGATCTGGGGTGTAGGCATGGCTGAGGAAAGGACATTCCAGGTAGAGAAGTATGAGAGGACGGGGCATGTTCAGGGACTTAAACAAATTAGTATTGCTACAGAATAAAGTTGCTGGGGCGGAGATGCCTGCGTAGCTCAGTTGATGAGGCCTCTGACTCTTGGTTTTAGCTCAGGTCATCTCATGGGTCATGGGATGGAGCCTCGTGACAGGCTCTATGCCCAGCAGGAAGTCTGCTTGAAAGATTCTTTCCCTCTGCCCCCTCACCCACTCATATGTGCGAGTACACTTTCTCTCTCAAAATAAATAAATAAATCTTAAAAAAAAGGAATAAAGCTGGTTGGCTATGGAGAGAAACTAATGGAAGATAAAGCTGCAAAAGATATATTCAGAGGCTGGATCATGAGGAATGTCATATATTACTCACAGGTACTGGGATTTTTTTTTTTTTTTTAAAGTAATCTCTTCACCTAACCTGGGGTTCGAACTTTCCACCCTGAGGTCAAGTATCACATGGTTTACTGACTGACCCAGCCATGCACAGTGACAGGTACTGGAATTTTACTCTTTAGGCCACTGGTTCTCAATCTTTAGCAAGCTCAGAATCACCTGGAGGGCTTTTAAAAACAGATTGCTGGACCATATACCCAGAGTTTTTGATTCAGTGGGCCTGCGGCAGAGCTGGAAAATTGCCATTTAGAACAAGTTTCGAGATGATGCTGATGCTGCTGGTCTGGCATATCACCCCTTGAGAACCACTGCTTTAGGGCATGAGCTGTCCAAGAAGGATTTGAGGCAGTGAAGAGATGTGATCAAATTTACATTTAGAAAGGTTCCTTTGGGCTATTTGTAGGATGGGTTGGAATGGGGCAAGACTGGAAGCAGTGAGATAAGAACCTAATAGCTCAGGTGAGAGGATGGGGCCCCAAGGAAGGCTGACCTCACACTTATATATATCATCCAGAGTTTACATGGTACTCAATAAAAACATATGTTAAAAACTTATTACAAACATAAAGAACTATAATATTTAAAAATAAAATCTCTGAATTATGTTGTTTCTGATTAGACAGTTTTTTGTTTTTTGTTTTTAAGTTTTACAAAGTCAGCAAACTCTGGGTTTCACATACCTTGGTTTGTAGTAAATTCACTGTCTCGGGCTTTTATTGATCTGACAAAATCAGCAGCAACTATCATTGGTGTATAGCACAGATCACAACCATATTTTCTTACTAATGTTCTAAAAGCCAACCTGTGAGCATATAAAACTTTAATTAGGCATTTAGAAAACATCACAATCATATGTACTTCCAAGTTTAATTGTTAAATATTTATTAGAGGAAAGTCCTGCCTTTGAGAGGATAGAGTAGACATACTTTTCCCTATTCTGGCTGTTAAAAAAAGAAAAAAACAAGCCCAAATTGGAGTCATTTGCCACCTCCATGACTGCAAACCAAGACTTAATTACAGTTTCCCAGGAATGTGACCTTTTAAAGTCAATCTGAAATTTCTTGAACAGCAATAATAAGGTAACCTGCAGGATAAAAAAATTCCTGTTGTCCCTGTCCCCACCAAAAGATGTCCTGGCCTGAACCAATCTTCCTTTTCTTTTGCTAATAACTTCTTGCTCTACCTTCCTTCCTATAAAAACCTCCCATTTTGTACAAATCCATGGAACATCTCTTTACTTGCTAGGTGGGATGCTGTCTGATTCTGAATTGCTTAATGAGGCCAGTGAGATCTTCAAATTTACTCAGTTGAAATTTTTTTTTTTTAACATTGGTGACTATACTATATATAAAACAAACATAAGAAAACTCTGAAAGGTGGAGACAAGAAAACAGAAAGGCTAGTGACCTTGGGATATGAGGAACAACAGTGGTGAGTTTTTGCCTGGATTTCCTTTTTGCTTCAAATATCCCAGATTTGGCCCTAAAGAAGCTGGCAACCCACAAATACCAATAAGTGAGACAAAAAGAGCCCCAACAAAAGTCAGCTCTCTCTGACCAAGTACTAGGAAAGGGGAAGTCTAGTAAGACAGAACAATTACAAACCAAACACCAGAGACAAACCTGTGGCCCCACCTCCAGAAGCATGTGTTGAGTGGGGAGCTTAGACTTCCACCTTTCCAAGGCTGTAACAAACTTTTCTAACACACCTTTATAGTGGCGTCAGAGAAGGCCAGGTAGGGAACTGGGACTTTAATAACTTGCTGGCCAGTAACTTTAATACTTTCTCCCTTCCCACTGTTAAATAGTATCAGAGGATGCTTGGTGAAAGGCTAGGACTTTCAATATAGTCCAGCAGGTACCAGGCCATCCCCTTCATGGCTTGCCCCCAGGTTAGCAGTAACGAGGAGCCATTCCCCCTGCACCCAGAGTGTCAAAGGAGACCAAATAAGAAATCAGGACTTTTACTTTCACCTCCTAGTAGTGGGGTAGTGCTTTCTCATTTCTCTCCTGCTATAGTGATGGCAGAAAAAAAAAAGTTAAAACAGAAGGTTCAAAATTCAGAATCAATCAATAGAATCTACTCTATTAAAAAGCTAAAAGAAACATCATGTAATTGTATCAATCAATATAGAAAAAGCATTTGACAAAATAATACTCATTCATGATTAAAAAAACCAAAAACTGAAGAAAATAGAAGAGGGAAAACCTTCTCCACTTGATAAAGAGCATCTACAAAAAAGTTCTATAGCTAATATATGTAAAGATGAAAAACAGAACATATTTCTTTTAGATCAAGGACAAAGCAAAGATGCTTGCTCTCATCATTCTTATTTAACATAGTGCTGGAACTTCTAGCCAGTGTATGAAAAAGAAATAAAAGGCATATGATGGAAAGGAAGAAATAAAACTGTCCCTATATGTAGATGAGATGATCACATAAATAATTCCAAGGAATTTATTTTAAAAATCCTTCAATAAGGAAGTTCAGTAAGTTTACAGGATACAAAATTAACATAAAAATCGATTTTATTTCTGCATATAACTGTGAATACATGGACACTGAAATTAATAGTATAATATCATTTACAATCGCTCCAAAAAAAGAGAAAAATACTCAGGTGTAAGTCTTCAAAACATGTATAGCACTTAATATGCTGAAAGCTATACACAATGATGATGAAAAAAATCAAAGATCTAAATAAATGGAAAAACATACTATCTATGTTCATGAGTTGGGAGACTCAACATAGAAAGGAATTAAATTCTCCCCAAATTGATATACATATTTAATACAATTCTTCTGGAAATTCCAGCAAGATATTTTGTAGATAAAGACAAAATCATATTATAAATTATTTAGAAGGGCAAAGGAACTAGAATAGCTAAAACAATATTGAGAAAGAAAGATAAAGAAAAAAAAGAAAAATAAAGCTTGAGGAATTAGTCTACCTAATTTAATTAAATACTTATTATATAGCTATCAGGATTGTGTAGTAATCAGGATTGTGTAGTATTGGTTGGGAGATAGACGTATAGCTCAACAGAACAGGAAAGGGAATGCAGATAAAGAGCTACATAAACATGTCCAAATGATTTTTGAGAATGATGCAAAAGAAATTCCACACTGGAAAGAGAGTCTTCAACAAATGGTGCTGGAGTACTTAGACATCCACAGGCAGAACCAAACCAAACCAAAATAAAACACCCCTCAACTCTAAACCTCACATTTATACAAAGATGAACTCAAAATTGATTATGGACTTAGATGTAAAACAAAAAAATAAGACTTTTTGGGAAAAAAAAGGAGAAAAACTTCAGGATTACGAGCTACACAAAGTTTTCTTAAACTTGACATCAAAAGCACAATTTACAAAAGGAAAACTTGGTAAATTAGACTTTATAATTAAATAAATAGGTTTTGCTCTGCAAAGACCCTGTTAAGAAGATGAAAAAATATGCTACATACTGGGAGAATATATTTGCAAATGACATATCTGACAAAGGAATAGTATCTAGAATATATAGAGAACTTTCAAAATTCAGTAGTAAAGAAAAACTCAACAACAACAAAAACCTGATTCAAAAATGGGCAAAGGGTTTGAGTAGACATTTCCTCAAAGATATAAACACAGCTAATAAGCACAATGAGATACCACTTTACATTCACTAGGATGACTATGGAAAAAACAAACAATACAGTAAGTATTGGTGAGGGTGGTGAGGAATTGGAACTCTTGTTGGTGGGAATATAAAAATGGAAAACAATATGGACATTCCTCAAAAAAATTAAAAATAGAATTGTCATATGATCTAACACTTGCTGCTGGGCATATATCCCAAAGAACTGAAAGACATTTATATATCCATATTCATAGCAGTATTAGTTGAAATAGCCAAAATGTAGAAGCAACCCAAGCATCCATAAATCAATAAATAAAATGGAGTACATACATACAAACGGAGTATCATTCAGCCTTTAAAATAAAGGAAATTCTGATACATGCTATGACATGGATGAACCCTGAGGCTATAATGCTAAGTGAAATAAGTCAGTCTCAAAAAAGCAACTATTATATAATTTCACTTATATGAATACCTAGAGTAGTCAAGTTCAAAGAGTGAGAAAGTAGAATGATGGTTGACAGGAATGGGGGTGGTGATGGTGGAATGGGGAGCTATTGTTTAATAGGTGTAGAGTTTCAGTTTTGTAAAACAAAGAGTTTTAGAGATTGGCTGTATAACAATGTGAATGTACTTAACATTATTGAACTGTACACTGCAAATGCTTAAAATGTCTAGGCTATATTTTACCACAATTGAAAAAAATTTAAAAACCAACTCAATAGTAAAAAAGCAAATAATTTAATTAGAATATTGGCAACAGACATAAAGAAATATTTTTCCAACAATATACAGGGGACAAATAAACATATGAAAACATTTCCAACATTGCTAGCTATAAAGGAAATGGATATTAAAATCATGAGATATCTCTCCACACCTATCAGATGGCTAAAACTAAAAAATGACATTACTACACATTGATGAAGATGAAGAGAAACTAGATCCCTCCTATTCTGTTGGTAGAAGTGTGAAACAGTACAGACACTCTGGAAAATTTGGCAGTTTCTTAAAAAAAACTAAACATATAGTTATCACATGATCTAGCAATTGCAGTCGTAGGGATTTGATCCAGACATGTGAAGACTTATGTTCAAACAAAAACCTGTGCATGAATGTTTAGATTTACTTAATATCCTTTTATTTAATATCCACTATATCTTTATAGGTGGGAGTTATAAACAGATATCTTTTTTTTTATAGATATAAAAAGGGAAGTTTGAAGGGGTGAATTGTTTACTCAAGACCATGCACATAACAGGCATACACCAGCATGCCAGCCTAGACATAATCCCAAAACTAGGTGTTTGATGATCCCATATGGTGGTCAGAGCACAAAAAGGAAATCACATCTTGGCTCATTAACCATTTACTAATACTTACTTTGAATATCGAACCATTGGGGCACAGACTTTTACCAGCTGCCCAGAATGAAGCATTTCTATTGGATCTTTTTTTCTTTCTTGACATATTGTGGTTGGTATGCAGTCACTCTTCATGAATACAGATTTGTTTCAAATCTGAAAAAGACAGTTTGCATAGAGAAAAATTACTTTCATTAGATGAATTCCCATCATTCTAACAATTTCAACTGCCAAGAATATATATTTTTTTGTCAGGCTTGTGGGCTCAGGAATCTTTTTAGCTTTTTTTTCACAGTATCAAATAGGATACTACAGAATCCTATCTCTATAAGTCACTGACAGTTTTTAGTACACTGTGAAATCATCACGTTTATATATTCAGTACAAATTATGCTTGTTCGTGTCAAACACTAACAGATTCAAATTCTATACTTAACTCACTAAAGTAACATTTTCTGCTCAAATTAATAAATGCTCAAGATGTGGAAAGCTACAAGTTTTTTTCTTAGCATAGCACGGCTTTTCAAATTATGTTTAATATTTCCCATGTTACTTTGTTTGGTATTGATAAACCAGAGAATCTGATTTGAATAATTTAATGTATAAGACTGTGTATGTCTGGCACTTGAAATACCTTGTTTTATACAGGAAAGCTAAATGGGGTTAATTGAACAACTTGAAGTAGTTAGCATTTCCAAGATTTACTGGTCTATTTAATGTTTATTGTTATTCACAATTTCTATTCTTTGTATCTGGATCAGAAGGCAAACTCTTATTTAAAAATTTAAATGTGCTATCAACTAGCAAAAATTCCAATTATGATCATGTAATTGAATACATCACTTTTTTAAAAAGATGATTTTTATTTATTTATGCATGAGAGACACAGAGAGGCAGGGGCACAGGCAGATGGAGAAGCAGGCTGCCAGTGATGAGCCTGATGCGGGACTCCATCCCAGGACCTCAGGATCACACCCTGAGCTGAAGGCAGATGCTCAACCACTAAGCCACCTAGGTGTCCCTGAATAAATCAATTTTAGATCCAGATACAAGTGATTAAGTAGTTCCTAAATGTTTTTAAATTTGCTATACTTAAAATGCTGTCATTTCATAGTGTTGGCCGCTTTCCATATTCCAATGTTTGGCCTCAGTAACTTAGCAACAGATATGGGCAAACTTTAGGAAGGTCTAATTGCTCAACATGCAATTTTTTGTTTAGCTCACCTAGAAAGTAGTTATAATCTAAATATAAGCCAAGAATTTCGACTTCTTTAGGTAGTGTACAGTTGAAACAAGCTAGCTTTATTGACCAATGTTCAGTCTTTTATCTCTTTATAATTTTTATTTACTTACTTTAAAGAGTTTGAGAGAGAGTGTGAGTGAGCATGGGAGAACAGAAGAGGGAGAGGGATGAGCAGACTCCATGCTGAGCACAAAGGCCAATACGGGGCTCGATCTCATGACTCTGAGATCAGGACCTGAGTGAAATCAAGAGTAGGATGCTTAACTAAGACACCCAGGCACCCCTTACCTCCTTTTTTAAAGTAAAAGTTTATGATTAGACCAATGTAAGCCCACATAAGTAAAACATAAGCAACAGAAAGGTAGTTCCTTTTCATGAATCAAGCCTGTTTCTTCCCTCTGGCATTTCATATCCTAACTATGCCATCCCTACACACTCAAGTCAGAAACCTGGAGCTTGCCCTCCACTTCTCCATGTCCCACAAGTGTGTCAACCGAGCAATACCTTTCATCAAATCTCGAGCATTGCCCTAATGTGTGCACTCAATCATCCCCCATCTTGATTCTGTCTTCTCTGAATCCCAGATAGATGATCTTACTTACTCACTACACCCTAGGTTCTCCTGTCACCATGTGCACTTTTCATTATTATAGAGTATAATAACACATCCACTTGAGTTTTTGAGGGCATGGACATGTATTTAATCATACAACAAATATTAAGTTCCTGCTATGTGTTGGGAATACAGATGGAGATACATTTCTTGTCTTTAAAAATGTATTAGAGTTAGACATACTTACACAAAATGGTAGTTCTAACACATGCACTTAGACACAATTTAACTGTTGTGGAAATAAGTGTCTAGAGAAATGAGGGAATACATCAACCGCAGAGGAGGGAAAGCTTTAGCTAACATATGTGGGAGATGGGGGGCTGTCCTACTGTCCTGTTACAGGGAGCAACATATAAAACCAGAGGCTTGAAAATGATGAAATAAACCTGAAGAATGCACCATTAGTAGCCCTGTGTTATTTGAGCATACTAGAAGAGGGAGAAGGCCTGTAGAACCATGGACCTTTATTCTAACCTGGAATAAAATCTAAATAATTTTATACTATAGGGCCTTGGTTAACCATTTTTCCACCTCCGTGGGTGATGTTTCATATGTGCCCAACATGCATGTGCATATAACATACTTTCATACATAGCAGGTAGTTTTGGATTGGCTGTATGTCTCTCCTTGTATATGTGTAAATGAAACATTTTAGTGGGAAAATGACATGATTGGATTTCTGATTTAGAAAAATTTTACTGAAAGGGGGAAGGACTTTTGGCAAAATATCAAAGGAGGCTATTGTAGTAAGCCAGTCCGATGCATAATGAGTGTCTGACCTGGGTTGCTAGGAATAAGAAACGAGAACCCACTTAGGAGCTATTTAGAAATAAAAATAAGCTGACAAGATATTTAGTTGGTGGAAATCAGCTAAATTTCAGGAAGTGCATGTTGTATAGTATGAGAGAATTCTAGGATGACGTGCACGCTTTGGCTTTTGAGGCTGGGTGGGTGTAAGTCCAATCTATGAGACAGAAAATAAAGAGGAATAGGTTTTACCAGGGAAACAGGAGTTCATATTTGGGCACATTAAATTTGAGGTGCTCATGACATTTCCAGATGGTGATGTCTCACAACTGCTTATACAGATATGATGCTCAGGAAAAAACTAGACATACAGACTGATGGTCTTTACCTTTTAGGTAATAAGTTGAAATGAAAAAAAATCAAGAACATGGACAAAGCACTTAAAGATGCCGTATCTGGCAAGAAATCCTTAGAAGCATCAACATTCAACTAAAAGAAAAAGAATGCAGAGGAGACAGTGATATGAATTCTGGAGCTGAGAAGAATAAACCTGAAGAGTGATATTCAAAGACTGAAGACGGGGGGATCCCTGGGTGGCGCAACGGTTTGGCGCCTGCCTTTGGCCCAGGGCGCGATCCTGGAGACCCGGGATCGAATCCCACATCAGGCTCCCGGTGCATGGAGCCTGCTTCTTCCTCAGCCTGTGTCTCTGCCTCTCTCTCTCTCTCTGTGTGACTATCATAAATTAAAAAACAAAAAAAAACAAAAAAAAAAACAAAGACTGAAGACGGGAAAGTGTCAAAGAAAGAGGGGATAAGCATCTTAAACATCACAGAAGAGTTAAGTAAGGAAAAGACTAATAAAAAGCATCTAATAGCAACTAGGTCATTAGGAACTTCAGCAAGAACAATTTCATTCCCACTCATTCTTGTAGTTCCAGTACATGGTACAAAGGCCTCCCTCAATATGTATTTGCTTAATGAATAAATCAGTAGTTTTCAATCTTGGTTCTACCTTAGAATAATCCGGGGAGCTTTTAAGACTCAGGATGCTCAAACCATACCCTAGACCAATTAAGTGTGAATCTCTGGGCTTACCATGCAGGTATCAGTGGGTTTTTTTTTTTTTTTTTTAAAGCTTTCTAGGTGATTTCAATGTGTAGTTAAGCTTAATAAACAAATCCAAACTACCAAGCACCTGGTACCATTGTTTGTCTACATGGGTTTCTACCTTATGAGCTCTTCTGGGACATGACAGGAATGGAGTCTCATTTGTAAACTCATGCTGGTGTGTACGGTTGGGGCTCAAAACTCTTCACTAAATGAACGAGTTTTACGCAACTTTTCTAGAACCTTCCCAAAGTAAGAGCCAAGGACAGAAAAAAGAACCCATAATTCAAAGATATTATTCAGGGCAGCCCTGGTGGCTCAGCGGTTTAGCGCCGCCTGCAACCCACTGCAGGATCCTGGAGATCCAGGATCAAGTCCCACGTGGGGCTCCCTGCATGGAGCCTGCTTCTCCCTCTGCCTGTGTCTCTGCTTCTACGTCTCTCGTGAATAAAAATCTTAAAAAAACAAAACAAAGATATTATTCATCAACATTAAAGAATTCTTAAAAATTGTATTATGGATAATGAATTCTAGTGTGAGTCTGAGCACATTGCCCTGAGCAATTCACGTGATTCATTCAGAACCAACAATTCTAGCCAGACTGTGATTGAGACCAAAAACACTAGGGAAAAACCTGAGACAAAGTCGAGGGAAAGCATAAGACACACGCTCACCTGAGTGGTTATGAGCATTACATGCACAAAGTACTATTACAGCACCTTGTTGAAATACTATTAGCAGAATCGAGGGAACCATGTGGCTTCGGAATTGGGAAAAATTGGTTCTCTGTGTATAGGGCAAGTTATATTACAGATTTTTTTTAAAAAAGATTTTATTTATTTATTCATGATAGACACAGAGAGGAAGAGAGAGAGAGGCAGAGACCCAGGCAGAGGGAGAAGCAGGCTCCATGTTGGGAGCCTGATGCGGGACTCGATCCCGGGACTCCAGGATTACGCTCTGGGCCAAAGGCAGGCGTGAACCGCTGAGCCACCCAGGGATCCCCTATATTACAGATCCTTGTGCTGGGATGCTTAACCTTCTCGTACCAGGGTGGCTGACCCCTTAACTTATCAGTGTGCATCTCGGGGGCGGGGACCTCAGTGAATAATGCAGATGCATTAGCGGGAAGATAATGGGAACTAACTTGATTCGGCAGCTTCAATACTGTTAGTTGGAGATCATGGAAAATCCGTCCGTTTGAAAGAGGAAAAAAAAAGTTTGGCATCACTCCTAGCACGCGGCTGAAAGAGAGAGGAAGAGGCGGAAAAAGCTCAAGGTCAAGGGAGGGCAGAGGCTGAGTCCGCTGGGCTTTCCCGGGCCGGTCCTCCTTGTCCACCAGCCTTCGGCTCCCCCCAACTCTGTCCTCCGCGCTCATCCTTCCCCAGCTCTCCCGCCAGCGTCCACCCCAGGGCGGCCAGCCAAGGCGCGCGGCGCCCGAGGCCCCGGCTGTGCCCGCGGAGCTCCCAGAAACCTCCGCTCTCGCGTCCGGCCTCCGCCGGGAGGCCCCGGTTCCGGGTTGAATACTTGCACGGCCAGGTTCCCGCGCCCGCCGTCTCTTGGGCCGGGGGCACGACGGCACACGGCGCCAAGCCCGCCGCCTCGGCTCCCCGCGCGCGCCGGCTCCGGGCACCGCGCCGCGGCTCCCAGCCCGAGATTCGCGCGGCGGCGGCGCCCGCGGAGCCGACTCCCCAGGCCGTGGGCGGGGCGGGGCCGGCGGCGCGGGCATTGTGCGTCAGCACCTGGGCGGGGCGGGGCGGGGCGTCCGCTGACGTCATCAGCCCGGCACCTGCCAACATGGAAGGTGGTGACGGCGGCGTCGCTGTGGCTGGCCACGGGGCTCTGGGCTGTGGGACGGCGGCAGCGACAGTCCGGGAGCTCCTGCAGGACGGTAAGGAGTCTGGCTCTGTCCGGGGGGCGGGCCTGCGGGACGGTCCTGCTCCGCAGCTGGGCCCGGGCGGTGGACCCAACCCGTCGCTTTGCAGAAAGTTTTCCGGTCTCGACGTGACCACTCCCCCCGCCCGGCCCCCTGGCGCCCGGGTGCGGGCCGCACCAACCTGCTTCTGCAGAGGCTGGCTGTGCCCTTCCGTCCGGGGTGTCCAGCGGGAGCCTCATTCCTGGTTGCCCCCCATTTCGGCTCCACCCTCCCCGCGCCCTGAGGTCCTGGGACCGCCGTGCCCCGGTGGCCCGGGTTGACCGCCGCTGCCGCCGCCGCAGTTTGATGCGAGGAGGCGGCGTCGGATCCCGTGAAAAGTGACGGACCCAGAACCGATAGGCGACAGCTCGTAATGTCAGGGCTTCATCCTTGGGCAGAGTTGGACGCCTCCTCCCTCTGTGAACAGATGCTTGGGTGGCACAGGTGTTTCACACGGCGTTTATCCACAGCCAGACTTGGAGGCGACTTCGGAGCACTAGTTCAGGCAGGGATGAACCATATGTGTTGAATATAGCAGCTTATTGATAGTTTTGGAGAGAAGAAAACCCCAGGAAATAAGTTAAACGTAGCATATTTGAGGAGCACATTAAATTGTGTTAATCCAGTGAACCTGCCACAAATCTCCTTCAGGATAAAGTTCAAGTTTCTTTTCATCTGTTCTTAATTTTCTTATTTTCTTTCCTAATCGCCATCACCTTCTACCTGGTAGTGACATAGTTTGTGTACTTTTTCTGCTGCATTATAGAACTGCTTTTTGTATTTTTTTTAAAGATTTTTATTTATTTATTCATGAGAGACACAGAGAGAGGCAGAGACATAGGCAGAGGGAGAAGCAGGCTCCATGCAGGGAGCCCGACGTGGGACTCGATCCTGGGATCCCAGGATCACGCCCTGGGCTGAAGGCCCCGCTAAAGCGCTGAGCACCCCAGGCTGCCCCGCTTTTTGTATTCCACAGTTCATAAGGGTACCTTTCATATGCTAGGTGCAGGATATATATACTATTTTAATTGAACAGCACAAGAAGCATATGCACACATTTGTAAGCCAAAGTAGGTCATAAATGAAATAACATTCTAAATGACTTGTTTTCTCTTGAGTTGTGTATTTTATCATTGCCCTTAATTCCTTGCCTTCTCCTGATGATGTATATTCTTTTGTCAAAACTTACTAATGAGGTGGTTTTCTGAACAAAGTTGTGTTAGATTCTCTCGGTTAGGATCTCTGTCCAATGCATCTTTGCATCTTAGTTTAAATTCCATTTCGCCAAGTTTTGAACTCCTGATACGTGTGCATTTCCCACCCTCAAACAGCTTGCCATTTTACTAAGGGGAAATAGCTATAAAGGTAAGCATTATAATATAGTGTTGCTGGGTAGCAGAATTGTGTACAAAGTCAGTACAGAGGAGGATGATAGCTGGGAGTGATTAGGGGAGTGTCAGGGAAGGCTTTCCAAATGGAATTGGTTTTGAAGTGTAAATAGAACTTCCCTAGATGAGGAAGTGGAAGAAACAAAACATGCCAGGCATAGGTGTATATTTTATTTTAGTAGGATGCATTCTGGAATTGTAATCAGTTTTTGAAGGGCTAATAGTCCTTAATTCTGCCTTCTGTATTTTCCTATTTAGTTTCCCATCTTCCTCGGTAATTATTTAAATCCTTACTCTTGCAGACCTCTCCTTTCAAGCTTAACAAATGACTTTAAACTTCCATGAAAAGAGATGTGAACTTCCTCCATTTCTTGCCATCAAACCTATAAACTAAGCCTAGATCTGTAACTGTCTTTTTTTTTTTTTTTAACCACCTTGTATTTTCCATTATAATAGAAGTGGCATCTCTGCTTCTAAAGACAGTCTTCCTCCCGTGCTCTGGATTTTTTTTTTCCTGTCTCAAGGACCAAGTCACTTTCATTCTACACCATTGAAATCTCTTTGCCAAGGTCTCTGCTGATCTCCTTGTAGATAAATCAAATAGATACTTTTTGGTCCTTAT
The DNA here is from genome assembly GCF_018345385.1 of Vulpes lagopus. Classification (NCBI taxonomy): domain Eukaryota; kingdom Metazoa; phylum Chordata; class Mammalia; order Carnivora; family Canidae; genus Vulpes; species Vulpes lagopus. Next base: position 12,999,670 of record NC_054834.1, read on the forward strand.
CTTACTTGAACTTGTAAAGAGGGTTTGACTCTTCTTAATACCTCTCATGTGACTTCTGAGTTCTGTGCTTAAAAAAACAATTTCCTAATTTTCTAAGTGCTTTCTTCTAGGTTCCTTTATTTTTATTTTTATTTTTAAAAGTTTTGTTTATTCATGAGACACAGAGAGAGGCAGAGACATAGGCTGAGGGAGAAGCAGGCTCCCTGCAGGGAGCCTGATACGGGACTCGATCCCAGGACTCCGGGGTCATGGCCTAAGTTGAAGGCAGATGCTCAACCACTGAGCCACCCAGGTGTCCCTTTTTGGTTCCTTTAATTGCTTGTCTTCAGTTTGCCCGTAATTCATTGGTTCACTACAACATTCCTAAAAAAAACAATCTGTGTGTAACAGTGATTCACTATGTAAAGGATTTGCCAGGGTAGAGGATAGGATTGATAGGGTTTTGAGCAGATGCATAGTTGAAAAATTTGTGGGGTGCTTCTGATTTTCCTTCTATATGAATGAGACAACTGTAAAGGAGAAGCATTATATGATTCTTCTGATGGACAATCAAATCCTGAAATGCCAAGTCCAGTTTCCAGTATTCAGCCTTCATTGTGTTTGATCTTTGACACTACTACCCACTTACTTTCTCTAAACCATCCCTTGCCATTTTTCCTTGTCTTCTTTTTTTTCCCCTCTGAATGCTCTTTAGTCTCCTTGATTGCTTTCATTTTCTCCATCTCCTTCGAAATTTTTGTTTTCCTGGCTTCTGAACTTCTTCTCCATTTCCCTCTTTTTGTACATAGAGACAGAGAGAGAGAGAGGCAGAGACACAGGCAGAGGGAGAAGCAGGCTCCATGCAGGGAGCCCGACGTGGGACTCAATCCCGGGTCTCCAGGATCACACCCCATGCTGAAGGTGGCGCTAAACTGCTGAGCCACTGGGGCTGCCCTGTGGTCAGTTTTTAAAGATACCTACTTGTTATGTCCCCTGGTTTACACAGTTCCTGGAAATTTAACTGTTGACTCTCAGGAGTCAGCAGGAGCCAGTTCCAGCACACCACCGTGTGACTAATTCCTTTTCAGTCATCCTCCATGATGCTGCCAGAAACTAAAACACAAATGACAGTGCTGTTTCCTGTCTTTAACCTCAATGGGATATAGTCTAAACATTTGAGAAGTCATACCAGTCGCTTTTTAAACTGCCCTCAGTCTTCCTTTGGAACTTCAATTTTCTATCATTCTTGTCCCTTCTGCCCAGCATACACACAGTGTGATCTAGACACATTGACGTCGGCGGTGCCCTTATTTCTCAAAATATGCTATGGCATTTGCTGCCTCTAAACCTTCTTGGAGTGGCCTTCTTCACTTGGCTGCCTTGAAGAATCTTTAATCCTGAAAACTCCTTGGCAAACTGGAAGGAAATGAGGTTTCCAGAATTAAGGCCAAAGTAGCAGCTTTTCTTTCACTTTAAGAGTCATCAAGAATGAGTCTTTGCCCTTTGCAGAATGCTACTTCCAGCAGGTATATAGATGAATTCATCCATTCAACCTGTATGGAACACCTACCATGTGTCAGACGTTGTTCAGGCTCTAGGGTCATGGGAGTAAAGAAAACAAAGCCCTTGCTCTCATGGAGTGTACTTTTTAGTGGATAGAGACACTAGAAGTTTTCTTGTAAGGACTCTATTTTGCTGGTTAGTTTTATAATTTCTTCAGGGTGATCTTACCTGTATCTATCACATGGGTCAAAGATAGTGGTTTTATACCTACAGTGAGCTCACTTCTACGTAACTTTTTAACTCTTAACTCTATTTATCTTTTACCTACAGATTTTTGGGTTTCTGTATGGAAAGATGCCTTAGCATCTAGCATCACTTCTTCTTTGTGTTTATTAAGGCTGTGTTTTGAACATAGTCTCCCTTTCTACTTACTTATTTCGCCCATATATCCCTAATTTCAGTAATATCTATAAGTTTGTATTTGCCTACTTCTATTATAATTCCAGAATCACTTTATTGTGACAGCATTTGTGCATTGGAGATACAAGAGATCATAAATATCAAATATAGTAAATTGGTTTGTTGTCATTGTCAGTGACCTTGTTTTCTTGCATTAAAGCCTGCAGTTAGTAGTTAATTTTTAACCTTCTACTTAATATGTTCCTTTTGACTCACTGGTAAAAGTTAACTTTTCGTAGTATAATATAGGGGTTTATAGTGTGGGCTCTGCAGCTAGGGTGCCTGAATTAAAATCTCAGACAGGTTGGACAGGTTGCATGCCCTGTCTTCACCTGTCTCTTCATCTGTGAAATGGGGGAAACAATAGTTGATAGTTCGAACAGAGTTGTGTGAGGATTGAATGAGTTAATATGTTTAAAGTGTGTAGGTCAATGCCTGGCCCACAGTAAGCTCTCTGTGAATGTTACCATTCCTTCTCATTTACAACAGTTCTCCATGTATAAAAAGATTCAGAGTATGTTATCTATGATTATACTTGTTCTGTTGTGTGCTGTGGTTTATTGCAGTGCAATTAGTATTTAAAGAGTTTGCTTATTTTTTTCTAGAGTGTTACAGTGATTTTTTAAATGAAGACTTTGATGTCAAGACTTATACTTCCCAGTCTATCCATCAAGCTGTAATTGCTGAACAACTAGCAAAACTTGCCCAAGGAATCAGTCAGTTGGATAAAGAGCTACACCTACAGGTATTTCCAATCTTTTGGATCATCTGGCTTCTTCAGCCTACAGTGATAATTTATCACTTTGTAATCCTTTTATTATTTAATCTAAACATGTATTTAAATGAGGAAATGTGCAACTTATGAGTGTGGCTTATTTCTCAAGGTATGTTTTTGCAAAGTTTTCCATAAACTGCTTTTTGTTAGTTGAAAAAGGAACATACCCCTCTCTTCAAAAGTATTTGGTCATCCCTTGTTTGCCCCACCTAATTGATGTGCAGTGACTATAGGTGGGTGAAAAATAGGAAGTCTTTGGTAAAAATAATAGCAAATGAAATTTTGGAAGTAGAACAGTGTAAGGGACGCCTGGGTGGATCAGTGGTTAAGTGTGTCTGCCTTCAGCTCAGGGTGTGATCCCGGAGTCCTGGGAATGAATTAAAAAAAAAAAAAAAAAAAAAGAACAGTGAAAGACATATTGGGAAGTTCACATTGGCGCTTCCCACTTTATGAACACAAAGTGTAACATTTGCTGAAATTCTAGAAAGTTGATAAATTTGTGGTAGCTAGAACACAGTATGGAGAATTAGGAGGTGGCTCTTTTTTTTTTTTTTTTTTAAGATTTTATTTATTTATTCATGAGAGACACACACAGAGAGAGAAGGAGACATAGGCAGAGGGAGAAGCCGGCTCCATGTAGGGAGCCTGATGTGGGACTTGATCCTGGGACTCCAGGATCATGCCCTGGGCCAAAGGCAGGCGCTCAACCACCAAGCCACCCAGGCATCCAGGAGATGGGTCTTAATCTCAGCTGTGCTATTACCTTTGCTATCAGTTAATGTCTTTGAGTTTTGCTTTTAACAAAGGAAATCTATTAAATGAGTTGGAGTGAATAAGGAGGAACAGACGACAGTGGAAGATCTTAAGAGTTCCTTCCTCTTCTAAAATTCTGTAATTTTATGGGGAGTTTTATAGTATACTTCCTGGTGTTGGCTTTTGTCTGTTGAGTAGGCACTTGACAAATATTTAAATGAGTGAAAAAATGCATGAATATATGGAGTTTACCAGGAAACTTGGATCTGTTATAACATGAGACATGTTCACTTAAATATTTTGTGCTGTACTTTATCAATCAAAAGAGTAGCTTAGGACTAGGATGACTTCTAGGATTCCTTTAACTTTATATATTATATATTATATATTTTAACTATACATTTAATTATATATTTTAATTGTCAGGATTTGCATTAGGCTATGGGGATAGAAGAATGAAAATATTTTCCAGCTCTCCAAGGACTCCCCGACCAATGGCAGATACAGAAATAATGACAGGCAAGTGATGCCTGTTTTATTTAGACTAGTACAAAGTGTTCATAAAAGCAGGAGAGAATGCACTTTGCCTAGGGTTCTCAGGGGTGGCTTTTTCTAAGAGCCACCTGAAATTCTTTTTTATGGTTGGTATTTTCTTTCTTTTGCAGGTTTTTATTTAAATTCCAGTCTGTTAACTATGATGTATTATTAGTTTCAAGTGTAGAATTCAGTGATTCATCAGTTAGATACAACATCTAGTGTTCATTACAAGTGCCCTCCTTAATCTCCATCACCCATCCTCCCCCTACTTCCCCTCCAGCAAGCCACAGTTTGTTCCCTATAGTTAAGAATCTGTTTCCTGGATTGCTTCTCTGTTTTTTTCCCCTATGCTCATCTGTTTTGTTTCTTAAATTCCACATATGAGTGAAATCATATGGTATTTGTCTTTCTCTGACTTAATTTGCTTAGCATAATACTCTAGGTCCATCCACGTCGTTGCAAATGGCAAGATTTCATTCTTTTTTATGGCTGAGTAATATGATTAGTATTTTCTTTTTCCTTGCATGCAGTACCTTCTTTGCAGAAATCAATAAAGACGAAAAATTTATTTAACATCTCTTACAGGGGACAAATTACACTTATAATAGTTTGGAATATAAAGTAGAGGCCTAGAATAAGATCTGAACCTGCTATAATTGTTTTTCTGCAGAAGCAAAATTGGGATAATGATAATCAAACCCATAAAAAATCTTTTTAAATATCATCGAGGTGATTAAATAACAAAAGACGTGTTGAGGTATGTTTTAGTTGGAGCATAGGACAAGAAATAGAAACCACTCTAGGCATTTAAAGCAGGAAGATGTTTAATACTGAGGACTGGATGCTTCTGAAGTCAGTGGACTGAGTTGAAAGATCTATGAAGAAAGATCTTCATAGATGCAGTGTGGAGGCCTAGAAACTCCAGCCATTACCTCCTATGCCACTGCTGCAATTCTGCCTTGGGGTATCTAGTAACTAAATTCTAGAATGATTGATATGGCTATTCCAACCATCTCTAAATTCTCAGGTCTCAGGACCTTGCTCATTACTAGCTGAAACAGTAACAGGAAGATAGCTTTCCTTTCCTTTCTGTCTTCCAGATCTCTTGAAAATTCATCCAGCTGGCTGAAGGGGAGTTTATGAAAGTGTATGTAGCTTTAGGATTTTCAACATTTCCAAAGTATTCTTCACACAGGAGAAAGGATAGAGAATTAAAATTAGTCTTGTTAGGATGCATAGATAAATTGATGACCATATCAGTGGACTGGGGAGAATTCAGACATGCTCTGGCAATCTTAACAGACATAGGAGACCAAAAAGTAACACTTATTTTAGATGGATGTGAGAGAGAGGGACTTGATAAAATAAGTGATACCTGATATAGGACAATGTGGAGGTTCCAGTGAATGAATCCTTGCTGACTAGGAGTTTCAGTTTACAGCCTGGATAGGAAACTCCCTATTCATTGGAATAAAAAAAAGTACAAAATGATAAGGACTCTTGCATTACTCTAAAGATTTGCATGATTTCTTGATGTATCTAGGAATTTCTTACATGTGGTCTTTAACTCTTAAACTTTTTGGGTTTTTGATGTGGTCATTCACATTGCCCTAATTTTCATAAAAAAAAAAAATCAGTCTTGCATGGGGATTTTTCGCCATGGGAAACTGAAAGCAGAGAGATACTCAGGAATAGTTGGGTACTGACTCTGCTTTATCTTTTCAGATTAGAATGTGGTCTTGATGATGCTGAATTAAGTTCAAAAACTAAGAGAACCTAATGTTTGAAAACATTCTTTATGGGAAAAGCATACAACAGCATGGCAAGAATTAGCCTGGGTTTTTTTTTTGTTGTTGTTGTTGTTTTCTTTTAGTTTCAATTTTGGCACAACTACCCATGCTCCTTCCATTAGGAAAGCAAGGGGATAGTGAAAAGGCTGTGTCTTTTTTGGCTCTATGTCGAACTATAAGCATGTTTGTGTTTCTGCTAATAACTCATCTCAAGTATACCTTTATCACCTGTATACTTTTCTTTTGTGTTAGTGTTTGCGCCTTCCCGTATGGAGGGAGACCTTTAGTTCTAGCTTGTGGCTATAAAGAAAAATACCTAGTACTTACAGCAAATTCTTGATTTTCAGGTTGTTGCAAGACATGAAGATTTGCTAGCGCAAGCAACTGGGATTGAGTCTTTGGAAGGTATGTTTCCATTAAGTAACTGTAAGTTAGATGGAGCTAGAGCAGGGATTGGCAAACTTTTACTGTTAAGGGTCAGATAGTAAATACTTTAGACTTCGCAGGCCATACCATTTCTGTTGCAATTACTAAACTCTGTGGTTGCAGAGTGAAAGCAGCCAGGTAATATGTAAGTGATTGTGGCTGTGTCCCAACAAAACTTGAATAAAATTTTGTTGACCTCTGAGCTAAACTATCTGCATTCAAATCCTTGCTTTGTCACTTAATAGATATGTGACTGTGAACAAGTTATTTAACCTTTGTGTGCCTCCCTTTTATCTATAAAGGAGGAGTATTAAAATATTCCTGTATGGTGCTATTTTGAGGACTAAGTGAATTAGAAAAATGGTTAGGATAATCCTGGTGCATAGTTAGTGCCTCTATAAAATTAACAGAAAATTGTTAATTAGCAAAAACATCAATACCACCAGAGTGAGGAATAGTGGAAGTAGGCTTGAATACTTTTCTTATTTTTGGCTTTCTTTGAAACTTTTTCAATGAGAATATAATAGAATAATGATGCATTGGAGACTCCTGTGGCTCAGTCAGTTAAACTTCTGACTCTTGATTTTGGCTTAGATCATGTATTGATAAATAAATAAAATCTTTAAAAAAATAATAATAATTGGGATTTTTTAATGAGACTTACTATTTTTGATTGGCTAAATCCTTTTTTTTAAATATTTATTTATTTATTCATTCATGAGAGACAGAGAGAGAGCGAGAGAGAGGCAGAGACAGGCAGAGGAAGTAGCAGGCTTCCTGCAGGGAGCCCAGTGCGGGACTCTATCCCAGATCCTGGGATCACACCCTGAGCCAAAGATAGACGCTCAAGTGCTGAGCCACCCAGACATCCTGATTGGATAAATATTTTATGGATTTTTCATCCTATCTTGATTTAAATTCAATTACATGTTATAAATACGGAATGTTTAAGTGATTTTCCCTATGTTGATCAAATTCTTGAGGAAGAGGGATATTACTTTCTGTGATGCAATATTCTTTAATGCTTCCCCTAGTATTTCTTTTTTTTTTTTTTAAATATTTATTTATGACAGAGAGAGAGAGAGAGAGAGGGGCAGAGACACAGGAGGAGGGAGAAGCAGGCTCCATGCAGGGAGCCCGACGCGGGACTGGATCCCGGGACTCCAGGATCACACCCTGGGCCAAGGGCAGGCGCTAAACCGCTGAGCCATGCAGGGATCCCCTCCCCTACTATTTCTTACACACTCAAAGGTATTAGCTTATTCTCAGCATGTATGCTGTTTCTCAGACATCCTAATGAAGAACTTAGTATTTGGGAGAATGATAGTTCGTTACTTGAGTATTTAGGATGATTAGCAGACTGTTTTCTTGGGAAAACTCAAGCTCTAAGTACTGACCACTTGCAATTGGAAATTATTTATTTTTAATCTCATAATATTTTATGTGTTTCTGGAAGCAAAGTAAATACCTGTTTTATTGTTGAATTTTTTTTAAACAAATGGTAAGTGATTTTTTCATTTGTCAAACCCATAAGGATGGCTGGTAGTACATTGATTCTGAGTGTATTTAGGAGTAGATGCATCATTGCAACAGAAATAGTTCTCATTGTGGTTTTCTTAAATGCAATTAGGTCTGTAATGTGCTTATTTTTCCAAAATGCTTTTCAGTGATTATAATATTTAAAATAAATGGTTAGACTGAATTAGAAAGACTATCCATTGGATAAGTATATGAGGTACAAAGGCTGCCTTCTCTGAGTTCTTGTGATAATCTGAGCATCTTCTCTGGATTATTTGAACATAAAACATCAAAGTATGATTTAGTATTCATTTTGGCATGGTGTGGATTTCTAAGCACTTAATGTTGAAATGGCTGAAGAATAAGTGTGATCTGTATTTGGAAACGAATATTATGCCAACTTCTGCTTTGTCTGCTTTTTTCCCCAAATATTTAAATTTTTTGCCACATAGTTTGGAATTACTTTTATTGAACCTATTTTGTTAAAAATTAACCCCTATTTGTTTTCATTCATTTATTCATTTAAATGTTAGTTGAGAATTTGTTAGGTTCCCAACAGCTATAACAAAGATAGAGTCCCTGTTCTTATGGCATTTAGAGATATATTTAATTAACCCTATTGTATTGAAAAGAGATGTCCTCATTCCTTCCTTCATTTGTTCACTCAAACAGTAACTGAGAGCTTTTTAAGTCCTGTGGACCTGGAACTATAGAAGTCACTGTTCTTATGGAATTAATGTTCTTCTAATGTGGGGAAGCAGACGAAATTCCCACATATGGGAAAATTCAAATATTTTTAAGTCCCATAAAGAAAATAAAATGGATGATTGGGTTAAGGAAAGGGAGCAAGGATAGTCAGGGGAGGCCTTTTTGAGAAGATGACATTTGAGCTGAGAACTCAAATGGTAAGGTAGGAATTAGCTTGGGATGTACAAGGGCAGAACGAAGGCCGGTATGAGGGGAATTTAATGAATGAAGGAAAGAATTATAGATGAGGTTCTTGGAAAAGAAGTTTGATTTTCATTCTAAATGCACTGGTAAACCATTGGAAGGTTTTTTTTTTTTTTATTAGGGGTATGTTGTGTAAGATTTATGCTGTAAAAGCTTTTTCTGATGGCTCTGTAGGAAGTAGGAGTAGAATCAGGGGTATCAATTTAGAAGATACTAGAAGATTAGAGTTGAGTTGATGGTGCTCTGGATTAGAATGGTAGATGTGAAGAGAGGGAAATGGGTGGGATAAAATGGGGGCATAACTGATAGGGTTTGGTGATGGAGATGAAAGGGTAGAGGGGACAAAAGTCACCAAGTGTGATTCCCAAGATTTTAGTCTGAAAAATGGGATAAATAATGGTATAGGAAACTGAGATGGGTCAGAATGGAGAGGATTATAATTTTGATGGGGAAGGGTGGAACAGAAGTTATCTTGGGCATCTTAAATTTGATATGAGAAAGTTCAAGTCCATATGTGTGTGTGTGTGTATGTGTGAGTGTGTGTGTGTGTGTATACATAGGCAGGCAGGCATAGGTCAAATCTGTCTATGTAGATGTGCGTACATATGTGTGTATGTGTATGTATAAGATTGGTATTTTATTGAACAGATAGTATTTAAAACACCAGGATTGGGTGAAATTCTTAAGAGAGATTGTAGATGGAGAAGTGAAACTGGCTGAGCATCAGATCTTAGAGGACTCTAGCAAAGGAGGAACTGCTAATGTAATAGGAAGAAGTGGGGGATCCTTGGGTGGCTCAGCAGTTTAGAGCCTGCCTTTAGCCCGGGGTGTGATCCTGGAGTCCTGGGATCGAGTCCCACTTGGGCTCCCTGCATGGAGCCTGCTTCTCTCTCTGCCTGTGTCTCTGCCTCTCTCTCTGTCTCTCAAAAATAAATAAAATCTTAAAAAAAAAAAAAAAGTAATAGGAAGAAGCCCAGGGAGTGTGACAACTTGGCACCCTAGAGAAAAAGAATATTGTTGGGAGGGAGTGGTGTGACTATGTTTTTAATTTCAGAGGATTTGAGCAAGGTAAAGACAGAACTGACAGTAGAATTTGGCACCTTGGGGATTTCTGGTGACCTCTATAAGATCTGTTTTGGTGGAGTGTGTATGAAAGTCTATTTGAGAGTGCCTTGTGGAGAGAATAAGATGTAAGGACATGATGATAACAAGCGAGAGCAGTTCATTCCTGGAGGTCTAAGATCAACGAGCCATAAAACTAGCAGAAAAATGGGAATCTTCCGGTTGGATTCTATTGGACTAAGCCATACTAAAGCTTATTTGTACCTGATAATGTTTATTAGTTCTAGTATTACTTCATCTAATATATGACAGAGTTATAGAACTAAGTAAATAAACCTAAGTTTATTTAGAATACTATGTTTTTAAACTATGGCTATGCCTGTTAAATGTAAGAACTGAGTTTTAAAGAATGGAGTTCAAAATCATTACAACTATAATATTGAAAAGCTTGTTATCAGGTATGTAAAATAGTAAAATTAAGATCTATCTTCCTGGAAATACTCTTATAGTTTTGTAAAAAAGTTAACCATCATGTTGTGTATGTGGAGAGTAAAGGTGATACTATCCTTGCTATCCATGTGTATGATTTATCTAGCATATAATGAAGTTAACAAACATTCATTGCCATTGGAAGTAGTCTGATTTAGGCTCAGGTCATACAGTAGTGAATGAGAAATATACTTTCCCTAACCTCCAGGAATTTATAGTCAGTGAAAGAGTAAAACATTAAACAGATATAAAAGCGGATATGTAATTACCTAATGGGATTAGTGCCATGAAGGAAATGTATGCTAAGGAAGGAAATAACAAGAAAATCTAAATTAGTTGGGGGATCTTTTAGTGATTGTTTCTGTTAAACTGAGGCTTTAGGAACAGTGGGTGTTTATCTAGTAGGAGCTTGGGGGTGCGGTGAGGTGTTGGAGAGAAAGTACACCATTTCCAGGTGGCGCAGGGCCCTGAAGACCAAGCTGTGGACTTTAGTTTTGACATGGAAGCAAAAGGGAGACCATGGAAGGGTTTTAGGGAATATTGTGCTACAGTTTACCCCTTTAAAGTGCCCTCAGGCTCCTCCTTTTGTGACTAGTACAATACATGAACATGAAACTTAGCCATTGTAAAGTATGTAATGTAGTAGCATTAATTACATTACATTGTTGTGTAGCCATTACTGTGTGGTTCCAGAACTTTTTAATCACCCAAAGTGGAACACCCTATGCTCCTTATGCAGTCACTCTCTATTTGTCAGACTTCTTTACTGGAACAAGGATTGGAGGAGGGGACTAGTTAGAGGCTTTAACAATAGTGCAGGTGAAAGATACCGGTTGCTTAGGTTATGATGGTGGCAGAAAAAAAATGGAAATTTTTCTGTGGGTATGGATATATATATATGATTTTTTTCTTTTAATATATATATATTTTTTGCCTGATTGGAGCCCTTGTAAATTTGTAAAGTAACGAAAGCTGTTATGTTTTCCTAGGTGTTCTTCAGATGATGCAGACAAGAATTGGGGCTTTACAGGGAGCTGTTGATAGGTACTGTTGTTCATTTTGTAAATAAGTGGAGTAGAAAGAAATTTAACCATTGATATTTTGAAGATGTTTTTATCATTACTCTTCTCTTTTTTTTTCTTTAGGATGAAAGCAAAAATTGTGGAACCATACAATAAAATAGTAGCCCGGACTGCACAACTAGCAAGACTTCAGGTGGATTCTCACTTTTCATTTCTTTATACTTTATTATTCATTTTTTTAAATAAGTGGACAAATTTCAAGAGAATGAATTCTGAGGAAATAAGGGTATATGAAAGCAAAGGGGGAAATACTAAAGAACTTTAAGATACCCAGGTTGTGGTATGTTTGTTTGTTTGTTTTTGAGAGGGTGGGAGAGAGAGAGAGACTCTTAAGCAGGTTCCATGCCCAGCGCGGAGCCCAACATAGTAGGGGGAGCTTGATCTCTTGACCCTGAGATGGTGACTTGGGCTGAAATCAAGAGTCGTTTGATTAACTGAGCCACCCAGGCACTCCAAAATACATAGTTTAAAAGATGCAAATCTAAACTATTGAAGTGAATTATTTTCATTCTTAATATGACAGTGGATAATCATTTACTAACTTATCTAGATTCAAATTATTTGTTCGATAGGAACAGGAAGAAACCTAACATTTATGCTGTGCTCAAATGTAAGGAACCCAAACTTCTAACTTGTTCTAATAGGAGTATTTGTGCATTTTGGGGGAAATTTGATTTTTGACCAGCATTTAGTGATTTTTATGGCTGTTATTTTTCCAGATATTTTTCTGTTCCTCCCCTTTCTTTTGGGACTATAATTACACATGCACTAGGCATCTTAAGACTGTCTCATAGATCACTGGATTCTCTGTTCATTTTTTTCCATAGTCTTCTTTTCCATGTGTGTTTTGTTTTGGATAATTTTTATTGCTTTGTTTCCAAGTTCACTAATTATTTCTTCTGTACTGTTTAATCTGCCCCTAATCTTGTTCAGTGTATTTTTCATTTCAGACAGTTTTGTTTCATCTGTAGAAGTTTGATTTAGGCATTTTCTGTACTTTTCATTAATCTACTTAACCTTTTGGACATATGGAATGTTATTAAGATAACTATTTTAATGTCTTTGCTAACTTATAGAGTGTGCCAGTCATACCATAGTCTAGGTTCAGAACATTTCCCATCACCACCAAAAAGATGCCCCCAGGTCTGTTGGCCATTTTCTTATTTCATTTGGGCTGCTAGAACAGAATATTATAGACTGGAGAGCTTATAAACTACAGAAATTTCTTTCTCACAATTCTGGAGGCTGGAATTCTGAGTCCCTGCCTGCTCATGTTCTAGTATAGGCCCTCTTTTGGGTTGCAGATAATCATTTTCTCTTTTAATTTTTTAAATTAAGTTTTTAATTTTAATTCCAATATACCTAACATAAAGTGTTCTATTAGTGTCAAGTCTACAATATAGTGATTCAACAATTGTATATATTACTCAATGCTCATCATGATTAGATAGTCATTGTTGTATTCTCAAGTGGCAGACAGGACAAAGAGAGATCTCTGGAGTCTCTTTTACAAGGCACTGATCCCATTCATGAGTTGTTCGCTTTCATGACCTAGTCACCTCCCAAAGGCCCCACTTCCTAATATCATCACATTGGGGGTTAGGATTTTAGCACATGATTTTTTTTAATCGTTTCATTTTTCTTTTTTCATCATGTTAAGTGTGCTCTTTAATCCCCATCACTGATTTCCCCCTTCTGCCCACCTCCCTTCCCTCTGGTGACCATCAGTTTTATATAATTAAGAGTCTGTTTCTTGGTTTCTTTCTCTTTTTTTTCCTTTGCTTGTCTATTTTGTTTCTTAAATTCCACATACGAGTGAGATTATATGGTATTTGTCTTTTTCTGACTGACTCATTTCATTTAACATTATAGCTCCATCCATGTTGTTGCAAAAGGCAAGATTGTAACCTTCAGTCTGTTCCAGTTGTCTCTACCTATTCCAGTTCTAGGCAGTCGCTCATCTGTTTTCTGTCACTATTGATTTGCTTTTTCTGGTCGTCATTTCATACAAATGGAATTGTACAAGATAGAGTCTTTTGTGTCTGGCTTTGTTCACTTTGCCTAATGCCTTTGAGGTACATCCATGTTGTAGAATGTCTTCAGTAGTTTATTCTCTTTTTTTATTGCTAAATTGTGTTCAGTTTTATGGATATAACACATTTTGTTTCACCAGTGAATGGATATTTGAATTATTTCTAGTTACTTGCTTTTATGAATAATGCTGCCGTGAACATTTGCTTACATGTATTTGTGTGGACCTGTGCTTTCATTTCTCTTAGGTAGTTTTCTAAAAATGGAATTGGTAGGTTGTATGGTAAGCTTAATTTTTTAAGGAGCTGCCATATTGTTTTCCAAAGTGCCTATACTATTTTATATTCCCATCAGCAGTGTAGGAGAATTCTAGTGTCTACACATACTTACCAACACTTTTTCTCTCTTTTTTGATTATGGGCCTTCTAATGGGTATACAGTGGTATCTCATAATTTTAGTTTACATTTTTTACATGACTAATGATGTTGAGTGTCATTTCATATGCTCATTAGTATTTCTTCTTTAATTAGTCTATTCATATCTTTTAGACATTTTAAAGTCAGGTTATCTTATTGAGTTATAGTATTTTTATTGAATAATAATTGACACACAATGTTACATTGGTTTCAGGTGTACAGCATAGTGATTCATCACTCTGTATATTATACTGTCTTCACCACAAGTGTAGCTAACATCTATCACTGTATAACACTATTACAGTACCATTGACTGTATTCTCTATGCTATACCTTTCATCCCAGTGATTTAACTCATTCCATAACTGGAAGGCCATACCTCCCATTCCTCTTCACTAATTTTGCCCATCCCCTCACCTCCCTCCTGTCTGCTGACCATTGCTGTGTTTCTGTATTTATAGGTCTGTTTCTGATTTTTCTGTTTATTTATTTGCTCTTTTTTTTTTTTAGATTCCACATATAATTGAAATCATATGATATTTGTCTTTCTCTGTTTGACTTATTTTACTTAGCATAACACACTCTAGGTCTACCCAAATTGTTGCAGATGTCAGGATTTCATTCCTTTTTATGGCTACATAAATATTCGTGTATGTGTATGTATACATACCACATCTGCTTTATTCATCTATCAGTGGATGCTTAGGTTGCTTCCATATCTTGGCTGTTTCAAATAATGCTACAGTGAAAATGGGGTGCATATATCTTTCTGAATTAGTGTTTTTGTTTTCTTTGAATAAATACCCAGTTAGGAGTTGGGTTGTTTTTGGGTTTTGTTTTGTTTTGTTTTGTTTTTACATATTATGCTACAATATATGATTTGCAAATATTTTCTCCCAGTAAACAATATGTTTCCAGTCTGTGGCTTGATTTTTCATTTTTAGTGGTATCTTTTGAAACAGAAAAATTGTAAATTTTGATGCAGTCCAAATTATCAAATTTTCTTTTATGGATTGCTAGCACCATTACTTAAGAACAACTTTTCCTGTTGAATTTTTTTGTTGCCTTCATAATAATTAACTTTATATGTGTGGGATTATTTCTGGACTCCTTACTCTTGTCAGTTGATCTAATTTTTTGCCTTTATAGTAATATACTAGTCACTCTCTTGATTGGAAAAGGATACTATTTTAGTATCTTTGCAATTACATATGAATTTTAGAATCAGCCTATCAATTTCTATTAAAAAGCTGATTAGGATTTTGATTGGAAATGTACTATATCCATAGTATAGCTTGGGGAGAATTGACAACAATATTGAATCTTCCAACTCATGAATGTGGTGTCTTTACATGTATGTAGGTCTTCCTTTATTTCAACCATATTTTGATTTCAGTTTTGCTAAATTTACCTTTAAATGTTTGGTTTTGTTACTGTACTAAATGGTATTTTTTAAAAAACTCTATTTTCTTATTGTTCATTGCTATTTTATATAGAATTGGTTTTTGGAAATTGACTCTATAAAGGAAATAATGAAGGGTTTTAAGAATGAGTTTTCTTCTCATAAAGTTAGTAGACATTGTATGACTTAATGCCAATATTGTTTGAAGATAAAGAATATAGATAAGATAATGAGGGATTGATAATTGAGCAGCTCTAATTCTTGGTAAGCCATCGGAACATCTCCTGTGAGAAAGATTGTGTTAGTGTTGGCAGAGAATACAAAGATGGGTGGTTTGGTACTTGTTTTCAAAAAGTTTTCATCATGGTTAAAGGAAATCTGAAAGCTATACTAACTTTAATGTCAAAATAATAAGTATTCAGAGGAGAGAGAAAGTATATGCAGTTGGATTATTTTATGAAGTGTTTAATGCTTAAAAAATAGTATTTGAGATGGGCTTAAAGAAATAAGCTGTTGGGATCCCAGGTGGCTCAGTGGTTTAGCACCTGCCTTCCACCAGGGCGTGATCTTGGAGTCCTGGGATTGAGTCCCACATCAGGCTCCCTGCATGGGGCCTGCTTCTCCCTCTGCCTGTGTCTCTGCCTCTCTCTCTCTCTCTCTGTGTCTCTAATGAATAAGTAAATAAAATCTTAAAAAAAAAAAAAGTAAGCTGTTGACAGCTTTGAAGGACATCTTTAAAAATAAATGCAGTTAATAAGGGTTTTAAAGGATAGGTAGGATTTGGGTATGCTAAAATGAAAGTAGGCAATTAGAAGAATATAACAGAGGCATGATCTCTCTCTCTCTGTGTGTGACTATCATAAAAAAAAAAAATAACAGAGGCATGAGGTGGAGGCTTGTAGGGCATATCCAGAGAATGACAATGAAAGTGTGCATTCAAAGGATTAACTCCAGCCATTTCCTCTTGTCCATCCTTCTTATTACTTCTATCTATCAGCCTCCTCCTTCACTAAAGACAGATCTGGTTCAGTTATCTTTTTAGTGAGAGTCTTTACATCATGCTTTCTGGCTTTAGTGCCCATAGTAATCCACCCACTCATCCATCCATTGTTCTGTCCTCACTCTTTGAGTTTCTTTTCTTTTCTTTTCTTTTTTTTTTTTTTTTTAAGATTTTATTTATTTAATCATAAGAAACACAGAGAAAGAGGCAGAGACACAGGCTGAGGGAGAAGCAGGGTCTCTGCCAGGAGGCTGATGCGAGACTTGATCCCAGGACTCTAGGAACATGCCCTGAGCTGAAGGCAGACGCTCAACCACTGAGCCACCCAGGCGTCCTTCTCTTTGACTTTCTTAACTCCGTTTATGATCTTCATCTGAACTGTACCTGAGCCATCTACACTCATGATTACACAATTCACCTCTGAAATCCAAAACTCTTATGGTCCATTTTTTTTTATACCTCCCCTGATTTTCCAATTTACCCCAGATCTGTTTGGGGTTTTTTTTTTTGGAATAGCTTTATTGAACTATAATTCACGTAAGTATACAACTAAATTTTCTCCACATACTGCTCCCTCTGACTCTCCGAATTTGGTCTGTAACTATACGTTTCTTTGTCTTTCCCACCTAAATCTTATTCAAGCTTTTTATTAGGTAATATATAAATTATAATTAATTTTTTTAGTCTGAAATTACATCTTTAACTTTTATAGGTATAAGTTAGAGCTGCTGTTCAGAAAAAAATGTTTTTATATTCGTTTATATCATATTTGCCATCTTTAGCTAGAGTTATCATTACTATCTTCTGATTCTTGTGTATTTGCTTGTAATACTGTGACTTTTCAGTTGTTATAAGACCTTTAATGTTTAGATACAAGCACAAAATCTATTAAGAACCTAACAGGAAGTGTTTAATGGGTTAGGCTTCTGTGAGTTGGACAGTGTTGGTTTGGTCTGTAACACAGGTTTGTTATGCATTGCACTTACATTTTGACTTCAATATAAATACTTCTGATAGAATTTTAATATCTGGGGGTTCTCTTGAATGAAGAATTTACATCACCTATATTTTATTTTAGTTTTTTAAAAGATTTTAAGTAATCTCTACTCCTAACATGGGATTCGAACTTAGAAACTTGAGATCGAGTTGCATGCTCTACTGACCCAAGCCAGCCAGGCATCCCTCATCACTTATATTTTAGAAATTTCTAGTTTGTCTTTTAGGTTTATTAAATAGTAATTCATTAACATTAAGTAATCTTATCGCTTTAAATGTTTAGGGATTATTTATGTAAATAAGTTAAAACTTAAAATTTACAAATTCAAGAAATTCTATTGCCCCAGACATTTAAACACTAATTACAAACTTCCTTAACGAAATTCTTTTTTTAAATCAATTATTTATTTATTTTAAATCAATTAATTAACATATGGTATATAATTAGTTTCAGAGGTAGAATTTAGTGATTTATCAGTTGCACGTAACAGTCAGTGCCTGGGGCACCTGAGTGGCTGAGCCGATTAAGTGTCTGGCTTCACCTCAGGTCATGATCTCAGGGTCCTTGACCTAACAGGGAGTCTGCTCTGCCTCTTTCCACTCATGCTCTCTCTCTCTCTCTCTCTCTCAAATAAATGAAATCTTAAAAAACAAAACAAAACACCACCACCCAGTGCTTATTATATCAGGTACTCTCCTTAATGCATAGCACCCAGTTACCCCATTCCCCCACCTCGTCCCCTCAAATTCTTTCAAACATTAAAAAAATAATAAATTTGGGGACACTTGGGTGGCTCAGTGGTTGAGTGTGTCTGCCTTCAGCTTAGGGTGTGATCTGGGATCCGGGATCAAGTTCTGCATCCAGCTTCCTGCGAGGAGCCTGGTTCTCCCTCTGCTGTGTCTCTGCCTCTTTCCCTCTGTGTCTTTCATGAATAAATAAATCTTAAAAAAAATTAAAAATAAAAATAAAAAATTTGATATATTTTCTTTTTAAAAAATAAATAAAATAAAATTAAATTAAAATTTTAGTTAACATACAGTGCAATATTGATTTCTGGAGTAGAATTCAGTGGTTCATCACTTACATACAAGACTCAGTGCTCATGATAATGTCTATCCTGCCCAAAGGAATCTACACATTTAATGGCAATCCCCATCAAAATACCACCAACATTTTTCACAGAGCTAGAACAAACAGTCCTGAAATTTATATGGAACCACAAAGGACCCTGAATAGCTAAAGCCATTCTGAAAAAAGAAAAAACTGGAGGCATCACAATTCTGGATTTCAAGTTATGTTACAAAGCTGTAGTCGTCAAGATAGTTAATACATTTTATTTAATGCTTTAAACATCTTCAAGAGCATATTGCAAAACATATACTGTAGTGATTACATTCAGACCAAGACTGCTAACAGAAGCGCGAATACTATCGATTAGTTTTTTGGAATAATTATCTTCTTAATCTTATTCCATTTTTTTTCTTCTTTAGTACTGGTTTTTTCCTTTAGGATTGTAAGAATCTTACAGTATCTAAACAAACAAAAAATTCTATCTCAGATCAGCAGTGTTCTTCAGTTAATTTATTTATGGTTATGGCATGGCACCTGGTTTAATAGTCTAAGGTGATATAGCCTCATTAGCCTGAGGCCCTTAATTAAGTTTCACTTATTACATCGTATGATTTTTATTCTTTGCATTTTGTTTAGATTGTGCATTTTAAAAACTTGATGTATTCAGAAGTATTTTTAGTTTTGCCTATCAATTGTATCATTGCTTGTATCATTGTTATGTAGATTGACTTTGTTGAAAAAAACAAAAAATGTATCTTAGCGTATGTCATTATAATTAACAGATTCATCTAAAAGAGTTATCATCTAGACAGGAATTGGCAAACTTTTTTTGTAAGTGGCCATGTATTAAATATTTTAGGCTCTTGGGGTACTATATCTCTGTTGCAACTATTCAGCCAAGCTGTAGTGGAATTGGTTGTATTTCGATATAATTTTATTTACAAGATGAGGTGGAAATTTTATTTTTGGCTCTTGGTTGCTAATTTTTGTTCTGTACAGTGTAGACCTGTTTTCTTTGAGACATTCAGTTAATTAATCAGTTTTAAATGGGATCATGACCTAAGCTGAAATCAGGAGTCAGCCACTTAACCCACTGAGCCACCAAGGTGCCCTATCTTCTAATTAGTTTTAGTTGCTGTACTCCTGTTGATGCTCAAGCTATCATTTTGATTAGTTGGAATCTTTTCAAACTGGCTCTGTTTTTTCAGGGAGCCATTGTGATTTTTTGGAAGTATCTTTGTTCTTCGGGGATTACAGAATGTTCTAGACCTATGCTGATGCTTTTTTCTGGAAGAAACAGGATTAACTAGCTGCTTTTTTTTTTTTTTTTTTTAAGTAAATAATATTATAAACCAGAATTTAAATGTAGGGGAATTGATGTGAATTGATGTTGTTAGCAACTTTTTGTGATGTGCCTAGGAGAAGTTATTTTTTAATGCTCATTAACTCACATTGATTTTTTTTGTATTAACATTGAAAAGTTTGCCATCTTAATCATTTTTAAGTGTACTGCTAACTATATATGCACATTGTTGTATAACAGATCTCCAGAACTTTTTCCTCTTGTAAAACTGAAACTCTGAAAGCCTTAAATAAAAATTTCTCTTTCTCCCTCCTGTCTTCCCTCTTGGTAACTACCTTTCTACTTTCTGTTTCTGTAATTTTGACTAGTTTAGTTATTTATATGAACAGAACATTCAGTATTTATCCTTTTGGTTTATTTCATTTAGCATATTGTTCTTGGGGCTCATCTGTGTTTTAGCACATGGCAGGGTTTCCTTTTTCTTTAAGAATGCATAGTATTCCAGGACACCTGGGTGGCTCAGTGGTTGAGGGGCTGCCTTGGGCTCAGGAAGGATCCTGGGACTGAGTCCAGAGGCCCATATAGAGTTCTCCATGGGAACCTGTTTCTCCCTCTGCTTAGGTCTCTGCCTCTCTCTATGTCTCTCATGAATAAATAAATAAAATATTTAAAAGAGAAAGAATGCATAGTATTCCATTTGTGTATATGGACTACATTTTCTTTGTTAATCCATTGATGGACATCAGGGTTGCTTCCACCTCTTGACTTTTATGAAGAATGCTGCAGTGAACAAATATCTCTTGATATTTGTGCATGGATGTGCAAATATCTCTTGAAATCCATTCTTCTTTGAATTGCTTTGGAGATATCCCCAGACCACATGGTAATTTTATTTTTAATTTTTGTGGATCCTCTATCCTGTTTTCAGTAGTGGCTGCACCAGTTTGCATCCCCACCAGTAGTACCCAAGGTTTCCAGGTTTTCTGCATCTTCATCAGTACTTTTTATTTTCTGTTCTTTTGGTATTGGCCATGCTAATGGATGGGAGGTGGTATCCCATAGTGGTTTTGACTTGTATTTCTACTATGTTGAGTGATATGGAGCATCTTTTCATATGCTTGTTGGCCTAAGTATATCCTAGGAATGCCATTGCTAAGGTTATGGGATTTCTGATCTTTAGCTTTATTATGTAATGCCGAACTATTTTCCCAAATAGGTATACTCCTGCATACCAGCAGTATATAAGTTGGCATTAGTTTGTATCATTCCCAACATTTAGTGTTGTCAAACTTTAATTTTTGTCAATATTTTGAGTGTGTGATGGTTTCTGTTTCGATTTTCAGGAATCACCAAAGAGACTGAATACCTGAGATAAGTTCTTGCTTGTGTGTTTCACATATCCCTTTGTGCTTGTTTTTCTCTTTCTTTATAATATCTAGAGGGATAGAAATGAAATTTACCATTTTTTTCTTTTAGTGTTGGTGTTTAGTTTTGTTTTGTCTTCTTTAAGAGAACTTTCTCTACCCTGAGCTCATGAAGATATTCTGTACTGTTCTTTGTCATATGTTTTGGTCTGTAATATACCTGAAATTGTTTCTAAGTTTACTGATCTATTTTTTTTAATTTATTTTTTTTAATTTTATTTATTTATGATAGTCACAGAGAGAGAGAGAGAGAGAGAGGCAGAGACATAGGCAGAGGGAGAAGCAGGCTCCATGCACTGGGAGCCCGACATGGGATTCGATCCCGGGTCTCCAGGATCGTGCCCTGGGCCAAAGGCAGGCGCTAAACGCTGCGCCACCCAGGGTTCCCTACTGATCTATTTTTTAAAAGTGTCTAATCTGCTGTTATTTCCATCCTTTGTATTTTTGATTTTATATAATGTGTTTTTTATTTCTAGTATTTTTTTTTAATCTTTCTTTTCTATAATTTACTTCTTGAACACATAGAGTATACTTACAATAGATATTTTAGTATTTCAGTCTTCATTATTTCTGGGTCCATTTTTTGTTGACCTTTTTTCTCATTATGGGTATTATTTTTTTACTTATTCATAAGCCTGGTAAGTGATTCTTTGTTAGTGCAGAGCCAGAGAAGCCTTTGGTCTAGGGCTAATTTATAGTTTAGTCCTAAATGTTTATTGCTAGGTCTTTATACTGTGAGCTCTGTGAATTGTTTTAATAATTCCTTCCCTGTGTTTCCTCTTATACATGTATAGATTGGTACTTGTGGCCATCCTTGCAGATAGCCACAACCTCTCCTTCCTGTCCAGTTCTCTGTCTATAAATTCTAGCTTTTTGGTTCTTCTGAAGTCTGATCTGTGTTTCCTCACTGTGAAGAGATGGTCATGTTCTGTTTCTCTTCCCTTTCCCTTTGCTGGGCCCTAAAAATTGTCTCCCAGCAGTAAACTAGGATAGTTAATTTCTCTCTCTTTCTTTCTTTCTTTCTTTCTTTTTTTTTTTTTTTTAATTTTTTTTTTTTTTTTTTTTATGATAGTCACAGAGAGAGAGAGAGAGGCAGAGACACAGGCAGAGGGAGAAGCAGGCTCCATGCACCGGGAGCCCGACGTGGGATTCGATCCCGGGTCTCCAGGATCGCGCCCTGGGCCAAAGGCAGGCGCCAAACCGCTGCGCCACCCAGGGATCCCTCTTTCTTTCTTTCTTTCTTTCTTTCTTTCTTTCTTTCTTTCTTTCTTTCTTTCTTTCCTTTTCTTTTCTTTTCTTTTCTTTTCTTTTTCTTTCTTTCTCTCTCTTTCTTTCCTTTTCCTTTTCTTTTCTTTCCTTTTCCTTTTTTCTTTTCTTTTCTTTCTCTTTCTTTTCTTTCTTTTCTTTTCTTTTCTTTTCTTTTCTTTTCTTTTCTTTTCTTTTCTTTCTTTTCTTTTCTTTCAATTTTCTAGTTTTAAGTAATCTCTACATCCAACATGGGGCTTGAACTCACAGCCCCAAGATCAAGTCACATGCTCTACCAACAGAGCCAGCCAGGCGCTCCCAAGTTCATTTTCTTTCTTCCAGAGATCACAGTTCTGTGCTATCTGTTGTTCAGTGTCTGAAAATAATTTCATATATTTTGCTCAATTTTCTAGTTGCTTAAGATGGGAGTGTAAATCCAGTCTATCATTCCATCATGTTAGAAGTTGCTTTCAGTTTTAAAGCATGTAAGTCACGTGCAGGTGACTTACATGCTTTAAAATTCACCACTTTAGGGGATCCCTGGGTGGCTTAGCAGTTTAGTGCCTGCCTTTGGCCCAGGGCATGATCCTGGGGTCCTAGGATCGAGTTCCTACATCAGGCTCCCTGCGTGGAGCCTGCTTCTCCCGCTGCCTGTGTCTGCTTCTCTCTCTCTCTGTATCTCTCATGAATAAATAAATAAAATCTTTAAAAATAAATTCACCACTTTAAAGTATTTTTAAATGTAAAGTGAGTGGTTTTTACTGTTTGCACAAGATTATGTAACTAGCATGTCTAATGTCAAAACATTTTCATTATCCCGAAAAGAAACTTTATGCCCATTAGTAAACATTCCCCTTTACCTATTCCCCACCGACTCTCCAATCTGCTGTTTGTCTCCATGGAATTGCCTGTGCTGGACATTTCATTTCACACATCACACATTTTGTGGCATTATTTGTCTGGCTTCTTTCACTTAACATAAATGCTTTCAAGGTTCATCTTTGTTGTAGTATGTTTCAATACTTCATTCCTTTTTTTTTTTTTTTAATTTTTATTTATTTATGATAGTCACAGAGAGAGAGAGAGAGGCAGAGACACAGGCGGAGGAAGAAGCAGGCTCCATGCACCGGGAACCTGATGTGGGATTTGATCCCGGGTCTCCAGGATCGCGCCCTGGGCCAAAGGCAGGCGCCAAACCGCTGCGCCACCCAGGGATCCCTTCATTCCTTTTTAAGATCAAATAATGTTACATTTTATGGATATACAACATTTTTTGTGTATCTATTCAATTTGTTTTCCCATTACTTGATAGATATTTGGGTTGTTTCCACGTTTTAACTATGATGAGGAAGAACTGTTATGAATATTTTTGTATAAGCTTTTCTTTTTTAAGATTATTTATTTATTCATGAGAGACACACAGAGAGGCAGAGACACAGGCAGAGGGAGAAGCAGGCTCCATGCAGGGAGCCTGATGTGGGACTCAATCCTGGGACACCAGGATCATGCCCTGGGCCAAAGGCAGGAGCTCAACCGCTGAGCCACCTAGGAGTCCCTATTTTTGTATAAGTTTTTATGTAGACATACTATTTTTGATTATCTTGGCTGTTTACTTGGGAATATTTATTCATAAGGTCACATGCTTCCTCTTGTTTAATGTATCAAATTAATATGTGTACAACCTTAAACTTATATGATGCTATATGTCAATCATTTCTCAATCTCTGGAAAAAGAAACCTCTGGAGGAATGCCAAACTATTTTCCAAAGAAGCTGTACATTTTCCATTCCTACCAGTAAGGTGTGAAAATTTTAATCTCTTTATTTCTTACCATCACCTTTTTCTTTTTAATATAGCCATCTATGGGTATGAAGTTGTACCTCATGGTTGTTTTCTTTTTCTAGTTACTTTTTAAAGAATATTTTAATTTATTCATTTGAGGGAAAGAGAGTGACCACAAGCAGGGTGGGGAGCCTGAGGCGGGGCTCGATTCCAGGACCCTGAGACCGTGACCTGAGCTGAAGTCACGTGCTTAAACAACTGAGACACCTAGGCTCCCCCCTTCATGGTTGTTGTATTTGAATTTCTCTAATGGCTAAAGATACTGAACATCTTTTATTGTGCCTATTGTCCTTTTTTAAAAAATCATTTTATTTTTTTACAGTGTGTTACCAGTTTCAGGTATGCAGTACAGTGATTCAACAATTCCATGCATTACCCTGTGCTCATCACAATAAGTGCACTTCTTAATCCCCATCACCTATTTAACCTATACCCCTACCCACCTCCCCTCTAGTAACCATCAGTGTTGATGGGAATGCAAACTGGTACAGCCACTGTGGAAAATATTACGGAGGTTCCTCAAGAAGTTAAAAATAGAATTAACCTTATCATCCAACAATTGCACTAATGGATATTTACCCGAAGAATAGAAAAACACTAATTCAAAGGAGATGTGCACCCCTATGTTTACAACAGCATTATTTACTCTAGCCAGAATATGGAATCAACCCAAGTGTCCTTCAGTCAATGATGGATAAAGAAGATGTGGGGGGATCCCTGGGTGGCTCAGTGGTTTAGTGCCTGCCTTCGGCCCAGGGCCTGATCCTGGAGACCCAGGATTAAGTCCCACGTCAGGCTCCCTGCATGGAGCCTGCTTCTCCCTCTGCCTGTCTCTCTGCCTGTCTCTGTGTCTCTCATGAATAAATAAAATCTTAAAAAAAAAAAAGATGTGGTTTATATACACATGAAATATTAGCCATAAAAGGAATGAAATCTTACCATTTGCAATGACATAGATGGAGCTAGAAAATATAATGCTAAATGAAATAAGTCAGTCAGAGAAAGACAAATACCATATGCTTTCATTCATATGTGGAATTTAAGAAACCAGACAAGCAAAGGGAAAAGGAGAGACAAACCAAGATACGGACTGTTAATTATAGTGCCTATTAGTCATTTGTATATCTTCTCTGGAGAAATGTTTATACAAATGTTTTGCTCATTTGAAAAGTTGGTTAACTATTTCCTTCTTCTTCCTTTTTTTATTCTTTATTATTTTCTGCACTTTGAAGGTATCACTCCATTATGTTCTGGCTTCTATTTTAGTTGTTGAAAAGCTTTCATTCTGACCTGGACTTTTGAAGGTAATGAATAGTTTTCCTCTGGCTTAGTTTTCTCTGGCTTATTTTAGGATTTTCTCTTGTTTTTGATTCCCTTCAGTTTCAGAATGTGGTTCCTTTTTATTTGTCTCAAGTGTAATTAGTTTTTCTTCTTCCATCTGTTTATCTCTTTCATCATTTCTAAGCCATGATTTCTTCAAATATATATCATTCTTTCTCTCCTTTGTCTGTAGAATCTGATTAAATGTATGCTCAACTTTCCTTGTCATCCATGCCATTTACTCGCTTTTCCTTATTTATGTGTTTTTATTTTTCCTGGACTTTTTTTTGATTATGTTTTCATTTCACTAATTCTTTAGCCAATGATAGCCTGGGTTAAACTAATCTCTTATTTTGCTAAATTTTGGTGTAATTTATTTTTTGAAAGTTCTATTTTTATTTTCCTGAAATGCTGTATGACTTGTCCTGTTTCTTGTGTTCTGACTTTTACTTCTTTGAGTATATTCTGCTGAGGTGTTCTGTTACCTGACTCTGGGAGGTATAGTATTCATAGTGTTTGTAGATATGTTTATTTTTGTAGTATGTTTGCTTGTTTTGTCTAATGGAGTTGAATTTCCATAGGTACCTGGTTATCTTTTGCTGTGTGCTTGACCTTTTTTTTAAAGTTATTTTTTATAATATTCGAGTCCTTCAGAGAAGATTGGTTTTGTTTCTCTATAGCATCAGAAATCACTGTCAGTCCAAAAACAACATCAAATTTAATCAGTTTTAACTGTCTACTCCACTTGGCCTCAGAGGCTGTCAAGCTGGAGTTTTCCAAGATTAGCAAGTGTTCTCAGATTACAAGTGGATTTGCTTCTTTTCTCTCTGGTTTCTCTTGTGTTTCACTTTTAGCTTGGTATTCCTATTCTGTCACTTCTTTGATGCTTTTCAGACTTTTTAAAAAAAGATTTTATTTATTCATGAGAGACAGAGAGAGAGAGAGAGAGAGAGAGAGAGGCAGAGACATAGGCAGAAGGAGAAGCAGGCTCCATGCAGGGAGCCTGATGTGGGACTTGATCCTGGGACCCTGGGATCACACCCTGAGCCGAAGGCAGACGTTCAACCACCGAACCACCCAGGCGTCCCCTTTTCAGACATTTTTACATGTTGTACAACATTTTTGGTTGTTTTCAATGGTAAGCTAACAACCTAGTCTGCCATACGGAAAATAGAAACATGTCTCATCTTTTCTATAAAACAACATCAGATTGTTTTATTCTGATAAAATTATTCATTAGTTTCTTAACAAGAAATAGAATCAAGTGTCAAGTCCTTAATCTGACACATAAGCCAATTCATGATATGGCCTATGCTTGCCTTTATCAACTTTTCTCTTTGCTAGAAATTCTCACATTCACTTCTTTGCACATTTTCTTTCGTCTCTAACTCAGGATGTTATTGTCATTCAACAGATTCTAATTGATGTGTCAATTCTTTTGTGAGGGCTCCTCCTGCCCTTTCTTCTGGCAAAGCAGAATATTTCTTTTTAATTTTTTGGTTCCTTTAATATTCTTTTTTAAATTTTTATTTATTTATATTTTTTTGGTTCCTTTAATATTCTATAGATAATTCTATTTTATTACTTTCTATATAGCTTTTTCCTTTTTTATATTCTAACACTGAGCTCCTTGAGGGCTGTAATCATATATTGTTAATATTTAAATCTGTAGCCTTAGCATAGTGTTGTTATATACCAGACAGTTAAATGTTTAAGAAATGAGTAAAATGATCTTTACCTTACTCTGTGCCCCAGTTTTAATATTTTTTCTAAATATGTAGCATATGTTACTGAACAAAACATGCGTGGTACTAAAATTTTTTTTAACGTCCTTATACATCTCTCCTCTAACAGCTTGAGAAGTATAGCATGTGAGAAGAGTTTGGATGTCTCAGTCTATTTCAGATAGAGAAGAGATATTTTTGGGTTTTTTCAGGGATAGCTACTTAAGAGTATGTGGGGCAGTGAGGATGCATGGGAATCTGTCCTAACAGCCAAAGAGGAATCCTGAAACAGTGGGACATGTGTGCAGTGAGACATTGCTTGGCCTGTAATGGCAGACACACGTTCACGCTTTTCTGTGACTCAGGCTCTATGTGTTTGCATCTCTCTCTGTCTGTTACTTTTTCTTGCTCCCACTACGGATTAACTCTCATTCTCTCATTGTTTCTTCTCACTCTTGGTGCTTTTGTCTCAAGGTTTCTGCTTACTGAGAGAGAACTTCCCTAAAGAGAAGAGTGATTACCAGTAACAAATTTGGGCAGTTCTTGTGCAAGACAATGTCATAGGCCACTGGTGACAGACTTCTGTGGTTTCTGTTTTCCCGTTCTAATCATTTGTGACTGAGGTCTCAAGGTCATATATGACCTGAAGTTTGGTGAACCATGTATAGGGACCTGAGCAAGCTACTTTCCTGAGGAGTATGGACGGACACTGTAAGTGCCCAGAACATTGAAAGAGTTCTCTCCTGTGAGTTAATATTTTAGTTTTATGTTAAAATATATGTTAAAACAATACCTTCTTATAGTTAAGTTGGGATTTAAATATTGCTTTTTAGGGTAACTTTCTCATTTTATACCTAAAATCATGACATTATGTTCAGGGGAATTCTTTTCCTTATGAAAGAACAGACTAACATATAAGGATGGTAGATGTATGTTTAATTTTAGGAAATGATTTAAAATTTGATTTTTTAAAAAAGATTTTATCTATTTATTCATGAGAGACAGAGAGAGAGAGAGAGAGGCAGAGACACAGGCAGAGGGAGAAGCAGGCTCCATTCAGGGACCCCAATGTGGGACTCGATCTGGGGTCTCCAGGATCACGCCCTGGGCTGAAGGCGGTGCTAAACCACTGGAACACCTGGGCTGCCCCAAAATTTGATTTTTCAATTAAAATTTTAATTTTAGTTAATTCCTCGCTTTTAGCTCCAGATCTTAAACCTGTCAGAAATCATGCATTTCTTTTTTTCCCCCTTTGTTCAATACACTCTTTGACAGTAAGTTTTAAGAATCTATTTTTGCCTCTTAGCTAGCTGTTAGCAATAAAAGAAATTTTCATGTTTATGCAGGATTTTATAATGAATGAAAAATTTCAAGTATTCTGAATCATTTCACCGTTATAATAATTATGTTTAGAATTATGTATCTCATCATTTTATGAATAAATAAACTGAGGTTCTGAAAGGCACATATTGGAATTCATAAAGCCTGTGTGCAGCAGTGTTAAGACTGAGAAATGAGATTTCGTTCTCTAAATTTAGTATTCTTTGCTTTTGATTCTGTGGAATACATAAAAGTAGACAATATTGTTTCTGTTCTCCAGAAGCTTGCTGTAGGTAAAAAAAAAAAAAAAAAAAAAAAAAAAATTAAGAACGAGTACAGCTTTATAAGTACTGATGAAGTACATACACTATTCTAAGACTTAGGAGGCCTGACTGCTATTCTTCATTACTCTGTGGTAGTGAGTGAACTTGAGTATCTTTTTCTCAGCTTTATTGAGATATAATTGGCTTATTGTTTAAGTTTAAAGTATATAACATGATAATTTGATACATATATGTACTGTCAGGTGATTACCACAATAAGGTAAGTTAACATATCCTTCACCACTTATAATTACCATTTTTGTTGTGGTGGTGGTGGTAGTGGGGTGATGGTGTAATTTTTTACACTGAAAGTTTGAAGTGAATCTGTGAATTCCCTTCCAGCTCTAAAATGCTATGATTCTGTGAACTTGTGATTCTTTTTTTTAATGAATATTTTTATTTTTTATGGCTACACAAGCATGAGAGGTCGGGATTGTTTGTGTTTCAGATAAATGCTTTATTTTTATTATTATTAAATATTTGGCCTAATTTTCTACACCCTTATACTAGAGGGACAACTAAGTTAAATAATTTTGGTCAAATTATTATAAAGGAAGAAAGAGAGGAAGGGAAAGTAAAGAGGAAGAAATATGCCTATGTACATTTTGATATCTTTATTTCCAGTATTTTTCCTGGATTGACTTCTAGGCAGGCTTACCTTAGGAAGAAAATTCATCTTAGAAATTTGCCTCTTTTAAAAGTATTCTGAAGTCTAGGGGCTCTTTGGAAGCTTATGTTTTAACCATTTTTATTCTGTTCACTTTGTCTAGTTATTTCTGTTTTGAACATTGGGGAAACTTTAATGTCCCTGTTTAATCTTTTTATTCTTTGAGCTTCTAATTCATTTAAATACATGTGGTATAGGAGAGCAAGAAAGAAAGAGCTATGAAGTTGTTTTTGCCTTGAACATAAAATCACTATGATTGTTCTCTCAATTATTTGAAGAAAGTACTTTTACATTTAATTCTTTTTGCTTTTTATCCCCATTTCTCTTTCCAGAAGCCTTTTCTTTCTCCAAGTAGAGGCTTCTGATTTCATCTATATACATGAATACATGAGTTGAATTTAATTATCACCCCAAGAATCATCTATCTTAGCTCATTTTAGTAACATTGTTTGCTTATGAACTGCTTCAGAATTTTCAGAAAGAAATTTGAAGAGCTTATTATCTCTTATATAGAGTATTTAAATTTTTTAACTTCAAAATTATATAAGAAATCAGTTTTTAAATTTTCAGTATAGCAGGTTTGTTGAGATGTAATCCACATACCTATTATATAACATTTTTATCTTCTCAATTTATTTTTTAACTTTTTATCATTTTGCTTTTTAAGCCATACACATATTAGCTTTTTAGTGGAAAGTTTTTATTTTTTTTTTAATTTTTTTTTTAAATTTTAAATTTTTACTTATTTATGATAGTCACACACACACACACACAGAGAGAGAGAGAGAGAGAGAGAGAGAGAGAGAGAGAGAGAGAGAGGCAGAGACATAGGCAGAGGGAGAAGCAGGCTCCATGCACCGGGAGCCCCACGTGGGATTCTATCCCGGGTCTCCAGGATCGCGCCCTGGGCCAAAGGCAGGTGCCAAACTGCTGCGCCACCCAGGGATCCCAGAAAGTTTTTAATTTAATTTTTTAACTTTGAAATTATATAGGCAAGAAAATTTGAGAAAATATTTGAATAAAGAAAGAAGAAATCATCCTTAAAACATTTTCTCTTTTCTCTGTTTTTATGTTTTATAGATTAGTTGCTTTCATCATATACTTTAATAGGTTCCTTTTTAGTTTTCAGTTAACGTGGTTTTAAATGATTTTATCTACTTTATTGTAGATAAGATTGGAATGATGCCTTATTTTACTGGCTGTGTAATTATCCACTAAAGAAGTGAATGTGCCAGGAAGGAAGGAAGAGGGAAAATAACAGCAACATAAAATGCTGGTGTCCCCAAATACTGTAAAAAGAGAGAAAGCAACTACTGTAGCAAAACCAAAGAATCTGTGCTGTGAGAGTGATTTTGTGCTAGTTCTGGACTGTGCCTCCAGGGGGCATAATTGCTTTTGTTCTGCTCTGGGAAAGCCACTGTCTGTCTAAACTGTCCAATCACCTTGAAACTGCCATACTGTGAGGAAGCCCCTGCTTATCATGTGGAGATGATAGGTGCAGAAGCACCGAGGCACGAGGCGTTGGAGGGAAGCCTTTGGGTATTGTCCAGACCAGCCTCCCTGTTATCAGGGTGCCACAGAGTTAGTAATCCTAGGTGATAGCACATGGAGTTTTTGAACCCTACCTAAATTACTGACCCACAGAATAGTGAGGCATAGCAAATAATTTTAAACCACTGAGTTATGGGTTGATATTTTTTTTCCTGCAGCAATAGAGTAATTGGTAGACCTGCCAAACTGATTTTCAAGGATAGAAACAGCCATCCCTAACAAGAATGCAGGGAAGATTGTCTCTGCAAATCTTTCCTTTAGAATCTGATTGTGTACTTGGGAATGACTAGAGAAACACTGAAGTAAGACTGGTGATGAGCATTAGAACTGAGATTAAATGAAGGAGTATAGTAGGTAGTGGCTGTATATTTTGACAAACAACACTCAACTGTAAAAAAATGGTAGGAAAGCATGTGCAAAACAATTTTTTAAAAACTATCTTCAGCTATCATATTTGTATTTGTAGTGTGGGTTTTGTATTGAGATGTTTTCTTTGTGTTGTGCAGCAGAGCAAATGGATAATTTTAAATTATTCTAATTCTGTTATTTCTTGTGTCTTTGAGAGCCAGAAGTCTCTGTGGAAGAAATAATGTAGAGATGTAAGTTAGAGGAATAAGTAAACATCCTGTGCTCCTAATTTTTAATTTGGAAATATCAGTATGAATTCATGAGGTATTTCAATTTTATCTTGACATATATATCACATATGTGTATATATTTGTACATATGTATATGTATAATATTAATCTGAGAATGTTTTATCTATATTATGGAATAAAGCAAATGAATATTTATGTGATGATTTTATTCTGACATTTCCTAGCTATGTCTGCTGAAAAGTCACAGAAATGAGCAAACCTAGTTCCCAGAACGTGTTCTTGAAATGCTGTTGACTTCTAAAAGAAATCAGGACTTCTTTGATAAATCTTTGATTCCACGTGTGGGGCATGAAATATATAAAGTGATCCTAGAATATTTTTATACTGTGTATCAAGGAAGCCATCAAACACTACTAACTAGAGTTACTTAGGACAGAGGATTGAGCCTCTGGGGGTGACCAACAATCTTAATTTTAGCACTGCAAGTCCTGGATCCTGGGAAACCTTCTAAGACAGATTGGTATAACTGATCCCCCTCAGAGGCTCCCACTGACCACAAAGAGACAGGGTGAGCATCTACAAGGGTAAGAGCCACAGTGACTTGGCATCTTTTTTTATTTAAATCTCTGAGTTCATACTGACAACCAGAACAAAACCCTACTAATTGTTCATTTTTGGTGGATATCAGGAAAGCAGTCTTTAATCTTGAAATCTGATAAAGCAAGGGAAAGAGGCAAATATTTATTTTTACTTTTCTGTATGAACAGTACCACCAGGTAAACAAATCGTAGGTGAGGTAAAGTTTCTTTTTATAGAGAAATTTTATATGCTAGCAAATAAACACAGAATGATAGAATTGCAGTAAACTGTATTTTACTGGATTTAGCATTGAGTATCTGTGTGACAACACAGAAAGAGAGAAAATCACATGTGTGCAATACATGTACCACTACTTAAGGGAAATGCCCAAAATATTAACCCTGAGTATGATAAAGGTGCCTACATCCAACTGATGATTCTGATGTACAGGAAACATGGAAGACAGAGGAACATGTTCAGCTGCACTGTGGGAATGCACTAAGTGAAACCTAGTCTGTGGGAAATTGTATGGAACAGATGGTGGAATATATTTAGCAGATTGCAAAGAAAAAGTAAGAGATGGATGAAGGAACCTATATAGATTTTTAAAAAGGCAAATTTAAACCATAGCAGTTATATATGTACACTTCAGTAATGGAACCATAAATAAAAGTAAGGGAATAGCTACCACAAAAACCAGAGTAGTGGTGTTTCTTGGTTGGGATGGGAGAGCTAGAGGAGAATGAATGGAAGGCATCATGACTGGGATAGGATCCATACATGGAAGGCTTCTATAGTCATTGACATGGTGGTTCTGATCTGCATAGTAGTTCTAAGTTCATTTAGCTGTAATTTCTATTTATTTATTTATTTATTCATTCATTCATTCATTCATTCATGAGAGACACAGAAAGAGAGAAAGAGAGAGAGAGGCAGAGACACAGGCAGAGGGAGAAGTAAGCTCCATGCAGGGAGCCAGACGCAGGACTCGATCCCAGGTCTCTGGGATCGCGCCCTGGGCTGAAGGCAGTGCAACCGCTGAGCCACTGGACTGCCCTGGCTGTAATTTCTGTGTGTGGTTTTCTGTGTTTGTAATATCTGTATCTATTTTATTTATTTATTTTTAAATTATTTATTTATTTGAGAGAGAGAGAGAGAGAGAGCACCCAAGCAGAGGGAGAGGGAGAAGCTGACTCCCCAAGGAGCAGGGAGCATGACATGAGGCTTGATCCCAGGACCACAAAACCATGACCTGAGCCAAAAAGCAGATGCTCAACCAACTGAGCCACTCAGGTACCCCTCATTATCTATTTTAAAGACTATTTTTTAGAGCAGTTTTAGGTTCACAGCAAAAGTAAGAGGAAGAAGAAGGTGTCTCCTATATCTCCTATCCCCACACATACATGGCCACCCCCTTAATCACCTATATCCCCTCCCCCCATCCCAGAATGGTACCTTTGTTGCAATTGATGAACCTACATTGACAGATCGTTATCTCCCAAAGCCGATAGGTTATGTCAGGGTTCACTCTTGATGTACATTCAGTGGATTTGGACAAGTGATGGTGATATATATATCCATCATTATAGTGTCATGCGGAGTATTTTCAGCGCCCTAAAAATCCTCTGGACTGTGCCTATTCATTCCTCCAAACTTTGGCAGCTGCTGATCTTTTTCCTTTCTCCATAGTTTTGCCTTTTCCAGAATGTTAGATAGTTGGAATCATACAATATACACCCTTTTTAGATTAACTTCTTTCACTTAGTGACGTATATTTAAAGTTTCCCTCTGTGCTTTTTCATGGCTTGATACCTCATTTCTTATTAGTACTGAATAATATGTTTGTATTATATTTGGTTATAAAAGTCCCAAGTAGGGACTTTTATAGCACCTGGGTGGCTCAGTTGGTTAAGTGTCTGCCTTTGGCTTAGATCACAATCCCAGAGTCCTGGGATGGAGTCCCATGTTGGGCTCCCTGCTCAGCAGGGGGTCTGCTCCCTCTCCTTCTGCTGTTCCTTCTGCTTGTGCTCTCTCTCTCTCTGACAAATAAAAAAATAAAACCTTTAAAAAAATAAAAGTTCCAAATAAAAAATAAGGAAGGGAAATTGGAGTGGAGGCCACTATATTAGAAAATGGTGGCAAGTGCTACCTCATAGATTATCTAAGACTTCTTGACTGAGGATTTTATTAAATGCCTTTGTGAGAAGATTTAACATAATCTGTCAGTAGAGAGCCTCTGAAGTTTGAAAGAGGGGGGCTGGAGTGCTGAAAACTGTATTTCTAAGAAGATAAATATAGCAGGGCGGATTTCAGTAAGAGATTGGAAAACTAGCTAGTAGACCACATTGGGAAGGTGAAGGTAGTAAAGATTTGGATTAGGTGATGTTTGTAGAAACAGAGGTAATGTGACTCTTGTGTTATGTGACAGAAGAAGAGTCAATAAGACTTGATAACTGATTAAATGTGGTTAAAAATAAAAGCATTAGAAATAAGCTCAAAGATTCCACGTTTGAGGGCATATCCTTTATTGCGTTAGATACTAGGGAATTCTGGAAGGACAAATTCTAGGTGATTAGATCTAAGGTAAGATTTGGTATTTCTCCTCATGATGATTTTAGAATCCCAGGGGAATGATTACTAGGGATTCTGCATTTGAAACTGTTCATTTAAAAACGCTGTTCTGACAAGCAAGAAACTGGTAACAGTGATTGTTTTTGGTAAGTGCATATTTGGGACATAGAGATAGATATAAGGATGACTTTTTTATTTAAAATTTTTTTTAAGATTTATTTATTTATTCATGAGAGCCACACAGAGAGAGGCAGATAGACACAGGCAGAGGGAGAAGCAGGCTCCCTGTGGGGAGTCTGATGTGGGACTCGATCCCTGGACCCTGGGATCACGACCTGAGCCACAGGCAGACGCTCAACTGCTGAGCCACCCAGGCATTCTGACTTTTTTTCTTTTGAATCTTGAATTATGTGCTTTTATTACTTACTCAGAAAATAATTTTAAATAAAAGATAAATGCCCAAATCTTCCAATTTTCAGAGATAGTTGGCATTCTTTTATCATCATAAGTGCTTTAGACTGTAGTTACTCAGAAGAGCATTCAGGTAAGCATGTTTAATGATTGGTCGTCTTTGACTTACATGTTTGTAAACTTTGTATTTTTGAATAAACGTGTGTCTCTGTATGTTGTGTGGGTGCCTGTGTGGTTCTGAGTGTGTGTGTGTTTCATTCAGAAGAAAATGTTCATAGCTGGAGCCTCAGCGGTTTTCCTAGTGCTTTTAATTCTTACTGCCTCCAGTTATGATTTTCCTCAGACAGGAAGATGTTCTTCTTAACCAGCTTCAGGACCATAAAGATGGTGGTAATGCAGCAGCATAGACTCTCTCTCTTCATTATCATTATGATGCTGAGGGTCACTCCATATCTATTATTCCATCAGTCTCCCCTCTCCTGTCTCTCCTTCAGGCAAATCCTCTGGATCCAGCTTCTATAATAAAGTGTCCTGAAATACATGAGTCTTCATTTTGTGTCTTAGTCTTTTGGCTAGGTAAAGATTCAGTATTAGATCTGGTGATGAAACGGGAAGAGGAGATGACGTGTGCGTATATGATAGTTTTTTTGTTTTAATCATTCTCTTTCATAATTTGTTATTAGTGATAAAAGAACCATTAGGAAAATTCAAGTAGGGCATACTTATTCCTTAAGGTTTAGTGTAATTGGGAGAAGTTTTAAGTCTGTTCCCTTATGGACCTAGAGAAGAGAAACCAGGTTTGGAAACAACTATATTGTTAAACAATAACAATAGTAGGAAGCAGATGGCCCTAGCATGTGGCTCTCAACCTTGGTTGCACATTGGTACCACTGAGGATATTTAAAAAAACAAATACTGATGCTTAGTTCCAACCTCTAGAGATTCTGATTTCGTTAGTCAGGACCACAATGTGGGCTTTGGAACTTTTGGAATACCTGTTTGAATTTAGTGTGAAGTCTGAGAACCACTTGCCTAGAGAAGAAAACTGATCTAGGATGAAGGAGAGGAGTTCCCAGGTTTTACAGCACCTCAGTCCCCAAATCTCTTCTTTGGAGATACAGTGGAGTTTATTGTAAAATGTTGCTTTTGAAGCTTTGTGATTTTTTTAGGTTTCTGATGGGTAGAAAACAAAAAGAGACATGAATGATTCTTTAGCATCTGAAAAGAATGGAGGGGTTCACATCATAATAGTAATAAAACCTCATGGGTTGATTATACTTAACATTGTGATATTTGTACAGGTTGCCTGTGATTTGCTTCGGAGAATAATTCGCATCTTGTATCTCACTAAGAGACTCCAAGGACAGCTGCAAGGGGGAAGTAGAGAGATAACAAAGGCTGCTCAGAGTCTTAATGAACTTGGTAAGTTCTTTTTTGATTAAAAAGTTAGTAGAGTTTTATAGATTTTTCAGTCACTTGATTTGTTGACTTTTATTATCACTAGTAACAAATATTGGACAAATTTATTTAATAATTGGCTGTATAAAAAACATTGTCACTCTTTTCAAAATAGCTGAGTAAAATTAGTTGATTTTTTAGAAATGCTATTTGTTTTTAAATTCTCATATGATAAGATTGGCCTTTTGGGAGGAAGTATACATGCTTGTGAATTTTAACACATTTAGATGCATGTAATTGCCAGCACAGTCATGATATAGAATAAGTTCCATCACCCCCAAAACTCCCTCCTGCTATCCCTTTACAGTTATACCCTCCCAACACACAACTTTGGCAACCATTGGTTAGTTCTCCATCAGTTTAGTTTTATTTTTTGGAGGATGTCATATAAATGGGATTATAAAGTATGTAACCTTTTGAGGCTACTTTCCGTATTCAGCATAATACCTTTGAGATTTATCCAAGTTTTTGTATATACTGAAACTTTTGTTCCTTGGTGTTTGTTGGAATATCATTGTGTGGTTGTACCATGGTTGATTGATTCAGGGTTTGAAGGAAATTTATATTATTTCTAGTTTTTGGTGATTATGAATAGAGCTATTATAAACATTCGTGTACAGGTTTTCATGGTAACTTAATTTTCATGTCTGTAGAAGAAATGTTGTTTTTTAGGTGACAAATCTTATGTTGACATTATGCCTGGGAGATTTATTGAATTTATTTCTTCATGTGCTTATTCATCTTTCAAGTATTTTGAACTGACTCTTGACATTCAAGGGTTTAACATTCACGGTTTTGACTATTATCAAGCTACAAGGTCCATGATGATATAGTTCATAATATTTCAGGCAAAATTTTGAATAGCTACTGAGTGTATGCAGAACTAACACACTTGCATTTTATGAGGCTTTGTGGTTCTTTTCTTGGGTACCCTATAATTTTTCTGAAGTGGTTGTGCTTAGTGATTTTGTACCTTTGTAGATTCAGAGATGTTTGATATTATCCAATTCAAGTAGTAAGAGGCTACTTATTCTTGGTGATATGCTTTGAAAATAATACCAGAGAGATATGCATTACACGTTATTTTTTAATTTTTATATCTTTGATATATATATTTTAAAAGATTTTATTTATTTATTCATGAGAGACATAGACAGAGGCAGAGACATAAACAAAGGGAAAGCAGCCTCCTCACAGGGAGCCCGATGTGGGACTCCATTCCTAGACCTGGGATCATGCCCTGAGCTGAAGGCAGATGCTCAACTGCTGAGTCATTCAGGCATCTCTCTATCTTTGATATTTCAATTACATAGTCAGGTTGTAATGCTTATTCCATATATTTTACTAAGAAAATAGCATCCTTCGTAAATACTTCAACATCAATTTTTAAGGCTCAAATACATTGCTTAGGCACATCATTGGGAATATATCTAACTTGTGATTTAATATGCTTGGAATATATTGTATAAAGTATAAAAAGTTTATATTAAAATTTTTTTAAATTAAGTTTTTAAATTCTAGTCAGTCAACATCAAGTGTTATATTAGTTTTAGATATATAATATAGTGATTCAACAATTCCATACTTCACCTGGTGCTCATCACAGCAAGTGCCCTCCTTAATCCCCATAATTTATTTAACCCATCCGCCTGCTCACCTCTCCTCTGGTAACCATCAGTTTGTTCTCTCTAGTTAAGAGTCTGTTAAAAAGTTAATTTTTAAGCAGTGAGTAACACTTGAGTGTTTTTTTTTCACAGTGTGTGCTAAATGTAGGAGTGTAAAAATTCTAGTATCAGCTTTTATTTTTTGCTTTATCACATTTAATTTCTTTGCTCCAAAAATAATCTGTAGGATAATAGAATCATTAAAAACAAGCACAAATTATTCTGAGGTTTATTGTGTATATTTGTCATCACTGACACTGTTCCATAATAAAAAAATTACTAGATTTTGATTGTGATTATCACTTTTTCTAGAAACAACAGATGCTGTAATGCAAATGGTGATGTCTTTTTTTTTTTTTTTTTTAAAGATACAAGCGTCAATCATAATCTGAGTTGGTTCAGTGTGGAGTAGAGGATAGGCCCATTATCCTTCCAATGAGGCCTTGACTTTACCCAAAATTTCATAAATATTAAATGATGAGCAGTGGTTGAGAAAGTATAGTTCATGGTGGGATTATCTCAAAATGGATTGTATTAATTAAAATTTTTAAAGCTTTTCAGATTACCATTCAGAATTTGCAAAGGCACCATCTCATCATTTACCACTATGGTTTATTCTTGACCAACACTGGTATTGATAATAAAGAGAAGCCAAGAGGAAGATAAAGTTTCTACATTTGGAATTAATATTTTAATAAAAGTACTAACATTATAGTCACTATTAAAGTTATACAAATATTCAAAAGGGTATTTGATAATTGGAACATCTCTGAAATTATCAGTTTCTCTATCCGTATGGTTCTGATTCTCTTTAGAAAGAATAAAATTATCAAGAATAGTAGCAGTGTTTTCACAGGCCCTTGAAATTAACTTAAAACTAGTCTCTTCAACTTTAAAGACCTTGAGGTTGAATTACAGATACCAGATGAAATACATTGTCTTGTATTTAATGTATTTAGTGTATTTAGTGTATTTTGAGAGACTGGAGGGAATGGTACCTGCTAACGGCTACAGATTTCTCTTTGGGTTAATGGAGTTAAATAGTGGTGATTGTTGCACAACCTCATCAATATACAGAAAAGCTGCTGAATTGTGCACTTGAAAAGGTTGAATTTTATATATCAATATAAAATGTATATTCTGGTACCTGGTGACAATTATTTTATACTGGTTACTTTTTAAAAAAAATTGAGATGTAAGTGACATACAGTATACTGCCCTTATTGAAAATGTACAATTTGGTAAGTTTTGACATGAAACATCACCATTATCAAGGCAATGAACATAACTGTGACTCCCAAGTTTCCTCATGCACCTTGGTAGTCCTTTCTCAGGCACCTGCTGATCTTTTTCTGTCACTATAGATTTAATTAACACTTTAGAGAATTTTATATAAATGAAATCACACAGTTTGTATGTGTTTTTGTGACTTCTTCCAGTCAGTTCATTTTGAGATTTATCCATGTCGTTGTATCGGCAGCTCATTCCTTTTTATTTTTGAGTAGTATTCCATTGTATGAATATACCACAGTTGGTTTATCCAATTACCTGTTGATAGATATTTGGGTTGTTTCTAGTTTTTGGCCATAACAAAGCTGCCATGAACATTCATATACAAGTCTTTGGACATACAAGAATGGACATATGCTTTCATTTCTCTTTGATAAATATGTAAGAATGGAATGGTTAGATCATATGGTAGATGTATGTTTAACTTTTGAAGAAATTGCCAAGGTGTTTTTTAAAGTAGTTCTAAAATTTTAGATTCTTAACAGTAGCATATGAAAATTCTACTTCCTCCACATGCCAACACTTGGTTTAGTCAATCTTGTTAATTTTAGCCATTCTAATAGGGATGTAGTGGTACTTTGTTTTGAGTTTACAAAAAAAAAAAAAAGTGAGCTAATAAAGGAGTTTAGCAAGGTTTCAGGATACCAGATTAATATACAAAAATTAGTTTTATTTCCATATACTCTACTGTTAACCAATTGGAAATTGAAATTCAAAAGTACCACTTGTAATATAAAAAATATGAAATACTTAGGTTGACAAAAGATTTGTAAGACCTATAGACTGAGAACTAGAAAGCATTATGAACAAAGAAAGAAGACCTAAATTAATAAATAAACCTTGTCTGTGAAATGGAAGACTTAATACTATTCTTAAGATGTCTATTCTCCCTAAATTGGTCTATATGAATTCAGTATGGTTATAATCTAAATCCCAGCTGGCTTTCACTTATAAATTGACAAACTGATTTGAAAATTGATATGGAAATGCAAAGGATCTAGATAGACAAAGCCTTTAAAAGAGAATAGAGGGCAGCCTGGGTGGCTCAGTGATTTAGCGCTGCCTTCAGCCCAGGGTGTGATCCTGGAGACCCGGGATCGAGTCCCACATCGGGCTCCCTGCATGGAGCCTGCTTCTCCCTCTGCCTGTGTCTCTGCCTCTCTCTCTCTCTGTCTCTAATAAATAAATAAAATATTTTTTAAAAAATAAAAGAGAATAGAAATGGAGGATTAACCCTACCTGGTACGAAGACTTATTACAAAACTTAAGGGTAAACAAGACAAAAAAATAGATAAACCGATCAATGAACAGAATAGTGAGTCTAGAATTAGACCTACACTTAAATGAACAACTGATTTTTGACAGATTTAGCAAGGAAAAGGTAGTCTTTTCAACAGATGGGGTACTGGCATGATGGGTATCCATATGTGAAACAATGAACTTGTAGTCCTACCTTAGTTCACATAAAAAAAAATTCACTGAAAATGGATCATACCCCTAAATGCAAAACCTAAGTTATAGGAAATCTAGAAAGAAATACAAGAGAACTTTTTTGTGACTTTGAATTAGAAAATGATTTCTTAAATATATCAAAGCATAATAACACACAAACTGATAAATTACATTTTATAGAAATTTAAAAACTTCTGTTCTTTGAATAATACTGTTAGAAGAATGTAAAGGCAAGCCATCAACAAGGAGAAAGTATGGGCAAAGTATATATTTGCTAAAGGACTAGTGCTCAAAATATATAGTACTCTCCAACCTTGGTAAGAACCAAACAATGCAATTAAAAAATAGGCAAAAGATTTGTACAAACACTTCATCCAAAGAAGATACATGGAGGCAGCTATGCATATAAGGTGCTCAACATCATTAGGGATTAGGGAACTTAAAATTATACTAGTGTCTTACAGAAAATTAGCAGAATTAGTGTAGACATACTTGTAATTTTTCATGCAGAGTATTATATAATGATTTTTAAAACTACATAGTTTAGGTTTCAGGATTAAATTGTATCATATTGATTTATGGCTTTTCTTCATGAATAGTCTTGGGACTAAATGAAAATTTAGATGAGCCTTGCTACAAATTGAGAACATTTTTTTGAGCATTAGTAAGATAATGTATTTTAAAATGTATTTTTAGGTACTGTTACCATCTACCTTTTAAAATTGTTGTTAGCCCATTGAAGCAGAGTCTCTACATAATTCACGAGCTTGATATCTTTTCAGAATTTTTAGAACAGCTTCATAAACTGTCATTGTGAACCAAAGGAAGATTCCTCCTTCTCCTCCTAGATCTTATTTATTCATGAGAGATACACAGAGAGAGGCAGAGACACAGGCAGAGGGAGAAGCAGGCTCCCTGTGAGGAGCCCGATGTGGGACTTGATCCCAGGACCCTGGGGTCATGCCCTGAGCTAAAGGCAGACACTCAACTACTGAGCTACCCAGGTGCCCCAGAAAGGTACCTTCTTACAAATAAAATTA
Organism: Vulpes lagopus; assembly: GCF_018345385.1. Taxonomy (NCBI): domain Eukaryota; kingdom Metazoa; phylum Chordata; class Mammalia; order Carnivora; family Canidae; genus Vulpes; species Vulpes lagopus. Next base: position 13,041,695 of record NC_054834.1, read on the forward strand.
ATGTCTGAAATCATGTAAGACTAGAACTATTAAAAAGGTTTTTGTAAAAAGAAAAAAAAAGGTTTTTGTAATATCAGTATGTCTAGATTAGGTTGAATAACAGGTGTCCTTACTCCACGGAGTGCTTTTGTATTTTTCCTGTGTTGATTGACGCTGTATAGTGAAACCAGAAAGTACTATATTTCCACAATTCACATTAGCACTTTGTTTCTCCTTTGGAATGTTATGACATAGACCCCTTCATCTATCCATCATACACTCATTGGTGAGGTCTCTACTGTGCTCTTTGCTTTAGTGTTATCAAGAGTTAAAATTCTGCTGGATACTATTGGATTAGAATATCTAAATGTAGAGAGAACATGGAAGATGTAAATCTGTATCATTTTGAATTTAGGTGGATAATTCTTATATACTAGCTGCCTTGGACTTGGTGAGAAACGATTTTCCTCTTTACTGTGGTTTCATTTAAATTCCTTCCATTTTATTTCTCCTTATTTGTATCAGACCCTTACTTTTCAAAGTTTATTTTTTTAGACCATGAATCTCTTAATTATCTTAAAATTTACTAAATGTTTTTGAGAGCCATGACTACCATGAGCCAGTGTTTACCTTGTGAAGTTACCATAATTCAGAATTTATTTCTCTCTCTCACTTTTTCTGGCTTAGAAACTTTATTTTTCCAACAGTGAGAACTGATTTCATAATTGTTTATGGATATTTAACTATTTAAATTTATTTAAATTTAAATTTATTTAAATTTAAATTTGATTATTTATTATTATATTAATAATATTTAATTGACTTGTAAAGAAGGTATTAATTTGATTTATTATGTATTTTTTTCTTACTATGTATTTTTATAAGAATGAACAACAGATCAAAGGCCAGCAGTAAGATTAAAAGGGTGATCCATAGAGAGTTCCTCTAGTAGCCTAACTTTTTGTGAGTCTTCAGTTGAGGCAGAGATGATTCATGATTCTTCCTCCTTCCATTGAGAGGCATTCTTTTCACAGCTTTTGGGAGAAATGGAATAGGGGATTCATCCATGGGTACAGTTTCACAAACTGTAATGACAACTCATCCTTCTGAAGTTTTCTTGATTCTGCAAATCCACAATAATGCTTCATCTTTCTCTTTATATTAACTAAGTTCATAAGGTACTGGTTTATAATCCAGGACACTGTTCATTAATTTGCAATGAGATATGTGCTGTTCGTTGGGCTGAACACATTTAATTTTCTCTTTGGATGGATTAAATGGAAAAACAAATTTGTAATCAGAGACTTGTTGATAGAATTTGAGTTAGATCAAGGGAAACTGGTTATATGATTCAGATATTTGGCACACACTGTGATAAGCCTGATGCTTATTACATCTTCACATTAATACTCAGCCTACTTTTACCTGGAGTTCTGAATAAGTCTTGGGTCATGGGGAGCCCTCTATTTGGTCTCTGCCAGTCTCTTGATCTTAACTCTTTATTTCTCCTTTTATGCTTCATATTGTTGACTATCCTTATTTAGTTTACACATTATTTTATCCAAGTAGGATGCAATAACATTGATTAGCTTTCTGCTTCCATTAAAATTATATCTCAATGCTGAGTACAGTTATATTCCAGATATGAATTGGGAGTTTGAGTGTTCCCTAGTCAAGCATTTGGTCTCTTGAATTTTAGAATGATTTTCTATTACTCCCACTTGCTGAAAAGAACTTGTTAGTACTTATATACTTCAGATTTATAGGTTAATTTGATGAGCTTTTTATCTTTTTATGGTATTGATGCTTTCTAAACAAATGTCTCCTCATTCGTTCCAGTCTATTTTTATATTTTCAAAGATTTTTAGCTTTAAAATAATATATGTACATCATATATATTGTGTCTTATGATAACTTTATTTCTGGGTATTTTTTTACTACCCAATTATTTTGTACTCATCCTACAAATAGGGATTGAAGGAGAAAAAGTTTTCCATAAAAAAATAAGCAGACCATACTTTCATGGATACTCTCTAATCTTTTTATGAAAATCATGATTTATAAATCATGTAGTTTAATTTAGCATACAGGTTTCAGTACACATAAGCCCTGTAGCTTGTTAGGAACCTGGTATAAAATGAGTAAATGTAGATTTTGTGTTTGGGAAGTTTAAGATAAGTCCTTATCTGAAACTAAGCATAAAACTGATAATGATGATGATGATGATATTATTATTGTTATTCTCATCATCCATGGAAGAAACCAGTCTCCTCTCTTTCTAGCTTTCTTATGTCAGTTCATCTGCATTTTCCATGGGGTAATAAAAAAGGTCCAGTCAGGTTTTCTCCATAAGACTTAGATAAATTCATTCATTCAGCCAGTATTTATTGAATGCCTACTACATGTGCTACGTGCTGTTCTTAATATTGCAGATGCATCAGTGGACAAAACATAAGAAGAGTTCTCTGCCTATAAGAGCTTATATTCTAGTGGGTCCCAAGGTATATGTGTAAACATCTGTTTGCAGAGCCTGAACTCTTAACCACTAGTGCTATACTTTTTTCATTAACCTCTATAGCAGCATTCAATTACTTCACAAAGGGCATTGCTGCAATTAGCAGATCTCTCAGGGTCCTTTAAAAAAAAAAAGGATGAAAAAAATGACATTTAAGATACACTGTGTTTATATAATGTATTTTATGTTGTGATTATTGGTTGTTGTTAGAGACTTCTGTATTAAAGCTTTATTGAGTTTTCATTTAAAGGTCATTTTAAAAAATGTATAACAAAGCATTAAGTTACAATTAAGCAGTTGGATATAATAGAAATTAATTTTTATTGCTTATGGCTTGTTTTCTGAGTTTTATTATTTTGTTGCTAAGCTGCCATACATTACTACCATGTATCATGAGAAAATATTCTGTAAACCAGATTTATCAGAGAAGCATTTTGGGAAATATTTAAGGTAGAAGGAAAGGATTATATATATGTTTGTTCCATCCACTACTGTTCTTTTTCTAACTTCTTTTCTCAATCTAGTGAAACAGTACTTATAGGGAAACATTCCTGACTTATGCACATATGAGAGATGTATGATTTATATAATCTTTGCCACATAGTAGGTGACCGATAATTGACTACACTGATGAATGTTCTTTGAGATGTCTACAAGATGATGTCGTTGGTGACAATTTCAGAAACTTTTGTAATTTCAAGCTTAGTAAAATTTTCTTCTGATAGGAGAATTTGTAAATATACTATGTAACTATTTCCAGTATTAAATTAGGCCCCAGGTGACTTCGTAAATGTAAAACACATAGGTTTTTTTGTGACAACTTCAACATGCAGAGTTCAATATGCATTTTTCAACCTGCATTGTAATTACCTTGTGATGATAAACATTTTCTGATGTTTGTTTTAGATGGTCTCTAAATTATGTACATATGTGACTGGATTCAACTACCACCAGGTGGGGGTGATGCTGTGCTCAAATCCAAATGTTCAGAATAATTGAATTATGCTTAGGTATGGGTTTGCCTGTTATAGAGATAAGCATTTTGAAATTATACACAACCCCTCTTTTAACTAATGGATTTTTTTTTAAAGATTTTATTTATTTATCGAGAAACAGAGAGAGGCAGAGACAAAGGCAGAGGGAGAAGCAGGTAGAGGGAGAAGCAGGCTCCATGCCGGAAGCCTGATGCGGGACTCGATCCCAGCTCTCCAGGATCACGCCCTGGGCTGAAGGTGGCGCTAAACCGCTAAGCCACCCGGGCTGCCCTAACTAATGGAATTTAATGTTACTAAAGTTTATATTTAACAGATGATACCCACACAGCATTTATGATCCTATTTTATTGGTTTTATCTTTTATCACACAGTATCAAAAAAGCAGGATAACATCCAGACAAAACAAGCAGTTTACGTTTTTGTAAACTTCAGAATATTTTCATACATTTCAAAGTTACAGTAGCATTTCTACTACAACAACAACAACAACAACTACTACTACTACTACTACTACTACATTTCTACCATATGTTCATTTAATACTTGTGGAGGCTCTGTATTACAGCTATTTGTCATCCCTTGCCAGAACTTTATAAGTATTTGTGAATGGTTTGTATAGTGTAAGGTTCTTCAGACTAGTAATGTATCAGAGTTTTTTATTTCTTGGTTCTAAGAGTTTTCTTTTCCATTTGGATGCTTAGCCCAGTAGTTCTCAACCTCTTTTCTGTTCTAGTATTTATCATTAATAATGGTAAGTTTTAAAAATTAACATACATTTTAAATGGTTATGAAAAGAAGCCTCAAAATATAGGCTTATTATTTTATTAACTTTTTAAAACTGATTAGTTTATTGACTTCCTTAAAAATGGTGTTAGCCTGCTTCTTAGTGAATTACATTTGGATCTCTAAGTCTGATATTTTGTAGGAAGCTTAGGTGGGATGTTCTACTTTTCATTACTGTTATGTTTCATTACTTTATAAAAAACTCTAGAACTATATGAAAGGTTTTTTTTTTTTTTTTTTTTTAATTTTTATTTATTTATGATAGGAACACAGTGAGAGAGAGAGAGAGGCAGAGACACAGGCAGAGGGAGAAGCAGGCTCCATGCACCGGGAGCCTGACGTGGGATTTGATCCCGGGTCTCCAGGATCGCGCCCTGGGCCAAAGGCAGGCGCCAAACCGCTGCGCCACCCAGGGATCCCATGAAAGGTTTTTTTAATCAGTCTTTGGTAAATTAAATTTAGCTATAGGCCAAGTTAAAAAGGGTTTGATGTAAATTTATGATTGTAGGTATATTTATGGAATTTAGCCTTTTATTTATTTAATTTTATTTTTTAAGATTTAATTGTTTGAGAGGGAGTGAGCATGAGTGGGGCGGAGGGGAGAGGGACAGAGGGAGAGGGAGAAGCAGACTCCAGGCAGAGCAGGGAGCCAGGTGTGGGATGGGGTGCTGGAAAGGCTGAAACTTTTGCTCGAACTTAACAGACTGAGCTACCCAGGCATCCCTGGAGTTTACCATTTGAATGCCATGTAAACAATGGGGCAGGTGGGCAGGAATGATACTCTGAGAGACGTGTTCAGTTTTATTCATTTAAGTTTCTATGTTGTTGGCTTGAAATCTGTGTCAGTGAATCAGAAATATGCTTTTCTACCATATCTGAATGGAAGATAATGCTGATAATACAGTTTTATTATCACAACTAGGAATATATATTCAGTGGTTAGTGGTGGTGATCTATATTATTTACAAGTTTTTTTTTTTTTGAAAGATTTTATTAATCATGAGAGACACAGAGAGAGAGGCAGAGACACAGGCAGAGGGAGAAGCAGGCTCCATGCAGGGAGCCCGATGTGGGACTCGATCCCAGGACCCCAAGGATCACACCCTGAGCCAAAGGTTCAGATGCTCAACCACTTGAGCCACCCAGGCATCCCTATTATTAACATGTTAACACTGAAATTAATGTATCAGTATATTAAAATAATTCCATTTTGGGGAAGAAATCCTGATATCATTCTGTCTGGCAAACCATTTTCTAAAATCCAGTTGATTAATACCATACAACTCAAAATGGCCAGGTTTGTTAGGTAGGACTATATCTTATGGTTAATATATTTTGGCGGGTAAATTGAAAAGGCATGATGATGCTCAGAATGAGATGATACATGAAAATTAATAAAGATTTTCCTTTTTAATTTTTTAAAAGATTTTATTTATTTGGGAGAGAGAGAGAGAGAGAGCACAAACAGGGGGAAAGGAAGATACTGAGCAGGGAGCCCGACGTGGGGCTTGATCCCAGGATCCTGGGATCATGACCTGAGCCGAAGGCAGACGCTTAAGTGACTGAGCCACCAGGCACCCAATAAAGATTCTTTTGCAGCATTTATAGGAATTGGTAACATCTGTTTTGAAAAATCTCCATATCTAAATTATATGGTCTGTGTCTCTGGAGATTCAGTTTTTTAGCTTCTCAAGTTTATCCAGAGCTGCTACTTGAGAAAAATGCTGAATTTGTCAGCAACTATTCCTGAACACCTCCTTCATCTGTTTCAGGAAAGAAGGATTGGATAGGATCTTTATTTTTCAAAACAGGATGCCAACTCTTACATTTTAATTTGATTCCCAAAACATACAGATTTATATTCCATCCATTATTGATTGTCTTCCCAAATCCTGTCTCCCCCTCTTCTTCCTTTCCGGCAGAGTCCAAGATTTGTTGAGTTTTCATCTTCGTAACCCTGGGCTTAGGGAAGGGGCTCTGCCCTTACTCCAGGGCTTAGAACATGATTGGTCTTGGTAGTTTCTTCCTTTCCTGTAATTGTTTAGACATGTGATCTCATCTGGACTAAGGAGATTTGAGTGAAGTGAGCTGGGAAGTTCCACATTTTTTGTAAAAAAATGTAAAGCCTTTTGTAAAGCCTTTTGTAAAGGCTTTGTTTGCAAATAGATGTGACTAAAAAGGAGAAACTAGAGATAGTAATTAGATATTATTCTTATTTCTAGACTTTGAAATTGAGAATTGAGACTTACTACTCTATTTGCAACAAATAAATGGATACCAGATCTCATTACCATTTCATTCAGTGCTCTCATTTTCCTGATTTCACACACTTTTTTTTTTTACTTTTTTTTTCCACACACTTTAAAAAAATTTTTTTCTGGATATTAATACTAATACTTTATATTGGTATGGTCTTAATAACCTATATGTTTACACTTAGAATCTTATCAGATTATCTCCCTTTCAGTTCTCTTCTTCTCTCATTATTTTTCTCTTCATGTCCCCCCCCCTTTTTCCCATTTTATCCTCATCTTCTTTCTAATTTCTCTCACCCACTTCTTTGTCTTCCTCCCCTCTCCCTTAAGTACATTTCTGTTGTGCTTTAAGCATAGTCCCTTATTTCCCAAATAGAGTTGGACTAATGATGGATTTGAATTGAAGAGCTAGAAGAAAAATGTGACACCAGAGTTAGATTGAGACTGGTTTGGGTATTCCTTATTTGAGAAATATCAAGAAAATCACCTTTTTTCAGATTTGACTTATATGCAGTAAAATGCACCCATTTGAACTGTACACTATGATAGGATAGGATATGTGTATACATTGGTATAATTACGACCACAGTCAAGATACAGAACATTTTCATTACCCCAAAAAGTTGTTGGTGCCTCTTTGAGTCAGTGTCCCCACTTCTACCACAAACTTTGGGTTATAGGGATTCCATTTTGCCCTTTCTTGAATTTCATATACTTGGAGTCATATGGTATATACGTCTTTGATGAATAATATTCCCCTGCATGTATATGCTGCAATATGTTTATCCATTCAGCTTTTGATGCATATTTGGTTGTTTTTCATCTTTTGACTATTGTGAATAAAGCTCTTATGAACATTTATTTTCAGTGTTTCTTGGATAAATCCTTGAGTGGAATTCCTGAGTTATCTATTAAGTGTTGTGATTAACTTCTTCAGATTTGCTACACTATTTTCCAAACTAGTCATACTTTGTACATTTTCACTAGCAGTACATAAGAGTCCCATTTGCTTTTTACATCCTTCAGTGTGTGGCATTGTGAGTCATTATCATTTTAGGCAGTCTAATAGATGTATAGTGGTATTTTTGTGATTTCAGTTTGCATTTACATGCATACTAATGATTTTGAGCCTTTTTTTGTGTTTATTTCTTATTTTGTTTACCTTATTTTTGAAGTGTCTTTCTAGATCTCTTGCCCTTGTTTTGAGTGGGTGTCTGTCTTCTTCTTCCTTTTTTTTTTTTTTTTTTAAGATTTTCTTTATTTGTTCATGAGAGACACACAGAGAAACAGGGAGAAGCAGGCTCCCTGTGGAGAGCCTGATGTGGGACTCGATCCTAGTACCCTGGGATCATGCCCTGAGCCAAAGGCAGATGCTCAACCACTGGGCCACCCAGGTGCCCCAGGGTGTGTCTTCTTAATGAGGTATAAGAAGTTTTTATATATTCTGGATACAAGTCTTCTGTCAGATAGGTATATTATTTGTGTTTTTTTTCCCAATATATGGTTTGCCTTTAATATTCCTAGTTGTGGTATTTGAGCAGAAAAATTTAATTTTGATGAAGCCCAGTGTATCTTGTTTTGTTTTGTAGTTTGTGCTTTTGGAGCTCTGAGACAATCTTTTCTTATCCTGTGATTACAAAGAATTTCGCCTGCATTTTCTTCTAGAAGTTTGACAGTTTTAGTTTCTGCATTAAGGTCCATTATCCATGTCAAGATAATTTTGATATAATGTGAAGGAAAGGTTGAAGCTTATTTTTTCCCCCAAAGATATCCAGCTGATCTAGTACCATTTGTTGAAAAGACCTTGTTGTTGCCATAAAATTACCTTGGGATTTTTCTAGAAAATCAGTTGAAAAAAAAACATATAAATAATATATACACTATATATACCATACTATATATGCCATATATATATATATATATATATATATATATATATATGACACACACACACACACACACACACACACATATATATATAGGTGTATTTTGGATTCTATTCTCCATTCATCTCTGTGTCTATCTTTATGCCACATATTGTTATATTTTGTTACTGTGACCATTTTTTAATTTCTATTTGAATTAAAGTGTATTTCATGTAAAAGAATATTGTTGGGTTTTGGTTTTTTATTCATCTCATAATTTCAGTCTCCTTTTGATTGGAGTGTCCATTTGTATTTTTACTAATTGTTGATACGGTCGAAGTAAGTTTGCCATTTTGCTGTTGTATTCTATTTTTGTCATTTTTAAAAAGATTTTATTTATTTATTCATGAGTGACACAGAGAGAGAGGCAGATAAATAGGCAGAGGGAGAAGCAGGCTCCATGCAGGGAGCCTGACGTGGAACTCGATCCCAGGACTCCAGGACCACACCCCAGGCCAAAGGCAGGAGCTGAACTGCTGAGCCATCCAGGTTTCCTGTCATTTTTCTTTTGTTCTTGTCTTTCTTTCATACTTTTTTTTTTAAGCCATTTTTGGGATGCCTGGGTGGCTCAGCGGTTTAGCACCTGCCTTTGGCCCAGGGCGTGATCCTGGAGTCATGGGATGGAGTCCCACGTTGGGCTCCCTGCATGGAGCCTCCTTCTCCCTCTGCCTGTGTCTCTGCCTCTCTCTTTCTCTCTGTGTGTCTCTCATGAATAAATAGATAAAATCTTTTTTAAAAAAGCCATTTTCAAGTGAACAATTTAGTGTTGTTAAGTACATTCACAATGTTATATCACCTTCAACACTATTTTCAGAACCTTTTCATCATCCCAAATGGAAACTCTACAGTTCACAAGGAGTAACGCCCCACTTTCCTTTTCTCAAACTCCTTGGTAACCTCTCTTCTACTTTCTGTCCCTATGAGTTCACATTTTCTAGATATTTCATATAAGTAGAACAAATATCTGTACTTTTGTGTCTGGTTTTACTTAATGTAATGTTTTAAGGTTCTTCTATGTTCCAGTGTTTATCAGAACTTCTTTTTTATGACTGAATAATGTTGCATTGCATGTATATGGGATATTTTATTTATCTATTGATGGATACTTGGGTTGTTTCCACCTTTTGGCTATTGTAAATAATGCTGCTGTGGCAGCACCTGCGTAGCCTAGTCAGTTAAGCCTCTAACTCTTGGTTTTGGCTCAGGTCTTCTGATCTCAGCGTCCTGAGATTGAGCCCTGTGTCCGGCTCTATGCTCAGTGGGGAGTCTGCTTGAGTTTCTCTCTCTCTCTCTCTCTCACTCTTTGTGCACTTTCTCTCTCTCTATCAAATAAATAAATAAATCTTTAAAAATGCTACTATGAACATTGGTATACCAGTATCTATTTGAGTCCCTGTTTCTAGTTCCTTTGGGTGTATATCTAGGTGTGAATTGCTGGATTATATGCTGATTCTGTGTTTAACATTTTGAGAATCTGCCAAACTAGGCTTCCAGTTTCTTCACATCTTCATCATTACCTGTTATTTCCTTCTTCCTCATTCCTTTCTCCTTCTCTCCCTCCTTCCTTCCTCCTTCCCTCCGTTCTTCCTTCCTTCCTTGTAATTGTCATCCTAGTGGATTTGAAGTAGTGTCTCATGGTTTTGATTTGCATTTATCTAATGACCAAGATATTGAGCATGTTTTTATGTGCTTATTGGCCATTTGTATATCTTATTTGGAGAAATATCTTTTCAAGTCCTTTGCTCAGTTTTTAGGTTGGGTGGTTTTTTGTTGTTTTTGAATTCTAAATATATTCTGGATACTAGTCTTTTATCAGATACATGATTAGCAAATATTTTGTCCTCATATATGAGCTGTCTTTTCACTTTGTTGTTAGTATCATTTGATACTAAGAGGCTTTTGTTTTGATGAAATATAACCTACCTTTTTTCCTTTTGTTCCTTGTGCTTCTAGTGTAACACTTGACAAACCATTGCTGTAGTATGATTTCACTTACATGTGGAATCTAAGAAACAAAACCGACCAACCAGCAACAAAGAGAGAAACAGACTCATATATAGAGAACATACTAGTGGTTGCGAGAAGGGAGGAAGATAAAGGGAGAGGTAAAATTAGTGAAGAGGCTTGAGAGGTACAAATTCCAGTTATAAGTAATTCACAGGGATGAAAAGTACAGCATAGGAAATATAGCCAACAATATTATGATAATTGCATTTGTTATTATGAGTATTTTGTTTTTTTTTTCAATTTTTCAATTTATTTTTATTTTTATTTATTTTTTATTTATTTATGGTAGTCACACACAGAGAGAGAGAGAGGCAGAGACATAGGCAGAGGGAGAAGCAGGCTCCATGCACCAGGAGCCTGACGTGGGACTCGATCCTGGGTCTCCAGGATCGCGCCCTGGGCCAAAGGCAGGCGCCAAACCGCTGCACCACCCAGGGATCCCCTGTTATGAGTATTTTGTAATGTATATGATTGTTGAATCACTATGTGAAACTAATGTAGTATGTCAACTATACTTCAATTAAAAAAAAAAAAAAAACTATTGCCAATTCTAGGACATGATATCCCCCCCAAAACTTCTAAGAGTTTTATATAGTTCTAGCTCTTCAATTTAGATCTTTGATTCACTTTGAGTTAATTTTTGTATGTTGTGCAAGGTAGGATTTAGTTTCATGCTTTCATATGTGGATATGCAGTTTTCCTGCACCCTTTGTTCAAAACGCTATCCTTTCCCCATTGCATGGATCTGTCACCCCTGTTGAAATTTAATCTACTGTTTATGTGAGAGTTTGTTTCTGAGGCTGTCTTTTCTATTCCATTGGTGTATGTCTATCATTTTACTAGTATCATAGTATTTTGATTACTTTCTAGTACTCACTAGTACTACACTTATTAGTTACTAGTTTTGAAATTAGGAAGATTGAGTTCTCTTTATTCTTTTCCAAAATTGTTCTGGCTATTCAGGATCCCTTGAAAGTCCATGTGAATTTTAGGATGGGCTTTTTTATTTCTGTATAAAGGTACTTTTGGGATTTTGATGGAGATGGCGTTGGATCATCAGATTACTTTGGGTGGTGTTGTCATTTTAAAATACTCAGTTTTCCAATTTATAATGACAGAAGTTTTTCCATTTATTTAGGTCCTTAATTTCTTTTGGAAGTCTTTTGTAGTTTTCTGTGTATGAGGCTTTTGACCTTCTTAGTTAAATTTGTTCCTAGGTATTTTGTTCATCTTGATACAATATAAGTGGAATTATTTTCTGATTTTCCTTTTGAATTGTTCATTGCTAATATATAGAAATATAACTGCTTTTTTGTGTTGATTTTGTGTCCTGCAACTTTGCTGAATTCATTTTTTTAGCTCTGTGTGTGTGTGTCTTCTTTAGGATTTTCTGTATATAAGATCTTGTCATCTTTCAATAGAAATATTATTACATCTTCCTTCCCAATTTGAATTCCTTTAATTTTTTTTTCTTGTCTAACCGCACAAGCCAGAACTTTCTGTACAATTCTGACTAGAAGTAGAGAAAGTGGGCATCCTTTTTTCCTGATCTTAGGGGAAAACATAGTTTTTCATTATTGAGTATGGTGTTGGCTGTGGGTTTTTTTTTTTGTGGGGCCTTTAATATGTGGAGGAAGTTATTTTCTACTTTATTGTGTTTTTATCACAAAAGTGTTGAATTTTGTCAAATACTTTTTCTGCAGACTGAGATAATGTGATTTTTTCTTCCGTTCTGTTAATATAGTGTATTATATTCACTGATTTTTGTATGTTGAACTATTTTTGCTTACAAAGATAAATTCCACTTGGTCATGGTATATAATCCTTTTAATGTACTGCTGAATTCAGTTTTCTAGTATGTTGTTGAGGATTTTTGCATCCATTTTTATAAGGGATGTTGACCTATAGTATTCTTGTATTGTCTATATCTAGCTTTGATATCAGGTAATGCTGATATAGAATGAGTTAGGCAGTGTTCCTATCTCTTTTTTTTTTTTTTTTTTTTTTTGAGTTTGAGAAGTATTGGTATTCTTTTTTTTTTTTTTTTTTTTTTGGTATTCTTTAATAGTTGCTAGAATTCACCAGTGAAGCCATTTCATCCTGGGCTTTTCTTTGTTGTAATTTCCTACTTTCTCTTGTATTAATCAAATATTTGTGGACTTTTTGGCTATATGTTTGTATTATTTTTGTAAGAGTTCCACTAGGAATTATAACAGCATCTTTAATTTAGCACAATCTACTTAATATTTGTGTTAAATTATTTCAGGTGAAATAGTATCTCCTTTGGAGTTGTTGTTTACTAAATCCCACCTATGAGTTCACTCATAGAGTCCATTTCTATTGACTGCTTTCTTTTCTCCCATGAGTATGGGTCACACACTCTTATTTCTTTGCATGTGAAGTAATTTTTGATTGAAAAGTGGACATTGTAGATAAAATACCTTAGTCATTCTAGATTTTGTACTTTCTCTGAGGATTACTTTTTCCTTGATATGTTAGCTGGCCCAAAACTTGTCTGGTCACAAGCAACATATTCTTCCCCTGGTACTGTGTTGCCTTTGTCTCTACTTAGTCTCTTCAGTTTATAGCTTGTGTGTTTGTATGATGGTACCTAATGTACCTCTGTAGTTAGCTGTCACTAATAATTTTGTCAGAGTTGATACTAAGAATATAGGCCTCACCTCTCTGTGCATTTTTTTCTTCTTCTGTGTTTCCTCCCTAAATTTACAGCTGCTCCCTAAGCTGTAAGCTCTGTCCTCTGACAACTCAACTTAATAAGGCCCCAGCTTTCTGCCGCTTGAGCTGTGTATTGTTTGGGGATTGCCCTCAGTCGAAAAAGCACAGTAAAGGTAAATATCTTACCAGTCTTTTAAGGGCGAACTCCCCACTGATTTTTGCTTTGCTTTATTCTGCATCCCCTTGGATCTTGCCTCTGCATATATATTTCAGTGGTAAGCCAGGGATTTGGGTCTTGCTCCTTTTGTGACTGTTACTTTTAGAATTTCTTCCTTAACTTTGTGGCTAATCTCTCTGCCCCTGCAATCTCTCAACTGTAAACCTGCATTTTTCTGCTGTAAGAGCTGGGGATATTGGGATTAGAGTTGTTGGTGTGGGTGTAGTGATGGTGAGTGCCCTGAGGCAAAAAAAAAGCCCAAATTTGCAATTCTCACCCATTGCAGTTTCTGTATTTCAAATATAAACCCTCTCTAGTCTGATCCTGCCTTTAGTCACTTTCCAGTGCCCTCAAATAGTGTGTTTTGAAAAATGATTTATCTAGATTTAAAAATTATCTGCAGGAAACTATGCCTGACCCACTCATTTTGCCATTAATGGAAGCTGGACTAAATTAATTTGTATTTGCCTGTTTCTCATATACACTCAAAGTCCATAAAATTGAACAAGCATTTTAAATTTGAATCACTCTGAAAAAAATATGTATAGGTTAAGAATTCACACATTGTTTTTAGTTTTTAAATATAGTTACAGGTGATGAAAAATGCCAGACTTAAATATTATGTATATGAAATCTCAGTATTCCAAAGAATGAATGGATACAAGAATGTTTAAAAGATTCTAAGTAACATACAAACCTAGAACAGTAAATTTGCCATGTCACATTCTATCATTGCTTTGCCTTTTGGAGTAGTATAAAAAGTTATCATTTTGTTTTGAAAAGGTAATATGTATTGTGGAAATTTTCACTGAAAGTTTCATGGACTCATTATTCCATTTAACAATTTGTTTTCTAAGATAAATCTTTTTCTTTGCGTAAACTAGTTTAAAGTAGCAATACCATTTCTTTCTCTTTCTTTTTTAAAGATTATTTTATTTTATTTTTATGATTATGTTTAATTTATTTATTCATGAGAGAGAGAGAGGCAGGGACACAGGCAGAGGGAGAAGCAGGGTCTCTGTGGGGAGCCTGATGTGGGACTCCATCCCAGGACTCCAGGATCACGCCCTGAGCCAAAGGCAGACTGTCAACCAGAGCCAAAAATCAAGAGTTGGATGCTCAACTGACTGAACAACCCAGGTCCCCCAAACACCCAAGGGCCCTGAAAGTAGCAATACCATTTCTTTATTTAGTCTTTAAAAATATTTAACATGGGGATTCTAAGATTCTGAATGTTGTACCTTGCACTCATGCATCTTATTACCATTTGACAAATTTACGTTTCTATGATATAAAAAGCATCATGCTTTCTAGAAAATCTCATCTAAGTCCTGTGTCTTCCATTGTAGCTTTAGCCTTATGAGAGACTTACTTTTAGATAAGGAATTGTGAGACGTTGAGGAAGTGAACAAAGAGAGCAGCCTAAAGGTAGAAACCAGTGCTATTTTACAGTGAGAAATTTAGTTTACTCAGCCTTAAGTAAATTCTGTTCAGGTATTTAGATTTTCATCCATTTAAAAAGTAAGGATTTAGTGATAAAAACTATTTAAATTGATGGGTTTTCACCTATTAAATGGAGGTTGTTCAGCATTTTGAACTCTAATGTGTTTGGGCCTAATAACTTTTATAGTTTAGTCAAAGGATAGTGACATATTCTGTGATTTTATTCCTGACTTAAAGTCACAATAGCTCAATAAATATTGTGTGGTAGGTACAGATTTAATGGGCCCCCAAGGATGTTCACATCCTAATCCCTGGAATTTATGAAGATGTTATTTTACATGGCAAAAGGATCTTTGTAAATGTGCTTAAGGTTATGGATCTTGAGATGGGGAGATTTTTCTGGATTATCCAGGTAGGTCCATTCTAAATATGTGAGTTCTTAAAAGTTGTACAAGAAGGCTGAAGAATAGTCTGAGAGATGCAATAATGGAAGAAGAGGCAGTGGAGAGCTGAAGTATCCAAGTATTTAACCAGATTTGATGGCTTTGAAGATGAAGGAAGTGGACCTTCCAAGACATGGAAGATATCTTCTAGAAGCTGGGAATTGTCCTCAGCTGACAGCCAAGAAGAAAGTGGGGATGACCTCAGTCCTTTAACCACCAGGAACTAAATTCTGCCAACAACCTGAATGAGCAAAGAAACACATTCTCTAGAACTTCAAAGGAATGCAACCATGGCAATACCTTGGTTTTAACCCACTGGGACCCACTTTGGATTTCTAACTTCCAGAACTGTAAGATAATAAATTGGTAGTTTTCAAGCCTCTAACTTTGTGGTAATTTGCTATGTAGCAAATAAGAAATTAATATGTATAGCATCTGTACCAAATCAGTTATCTGAAAGGAAGAGTATTTGTTTTTGTAGGAAAGAGAATGACTGATCTTTAAAAGTCTGCCCAGGAAGAGAGAGTCAAAATAAAATATACTCTACCCACCCATAGTGTTTTAATGTGTCTTGTTTCTCCTCATGAAAGAAGAAAGTTCCAGAGTTATATGAGGGAACAGACACCATTTTTATACACAGATATAAAATCTTAACTGGTGGTTTTATTTATTTTTCTTCTTTTTAAAAAGATTTTATTTACTCGTGAGAGACACAGAGAGTCAAAGACACAGGCAGAGGGAGAAGCAGGCTCCCTGCGGGGGAGCCTGATGCAGGGCTCAATCCCAGGATCCTGGGCTCATGACCTGAGCTAAAGGCAGATGCTCAACCACTGAGCCACCCAGGTGCCCCTAACTGATGGCTTAAAAGTAAACAGCTGTAATGGGATCCTACTTATATGCTCCTCTGGTATCATGGCTAATGACACATTTTTCCTCCTCTATTGCTCTTAAGAAATAAATAGTGGCATCAAGTCATATTAAAGATTCTTATAGACAGATAATTTGGAATTAAAGAAAACTTTTTATTCTAACCAGACTTGCATATGCTTTCTATGCTGTTAGATATGTTTTAAACTATTCTTTGTGCTCACCTGTAAGACAGTTTTAGAGTTACACAGATTGATAAAAACCATTCTTGGTCTTTTGAACATCTGTAGCATGTTTTCCCATCAGATTACAGACGTGGTATGTGGTCTGGTTGTGAATGATAGGTGTACTTAATTTCTAACAGGTATAAGAATAATATTTAGTCAGAATCTCAAAGCAATGAGCAGAATATTTCCTATAGAGTGTCCTATGAAAGTTAGTAACTCAAAATCATGTTTATTTTACAGAGTTCTGAGGAGTCTGAGGTATTTGGATGAAGGGAATGTTGAGTTTCTTGACTCTGAACCCTTAATTTTATTTCATTGAGAGTAATCTGCTTTTATCTTGTTTATAAATTTGGGTTTGGTTAAATAATTTGAAAGAATAAGTTATATTGCTCAAAGAAGTTTAAAAATTGGTCATATTGGAGATCCCTGTGTGGCTCAGCAGTTTAGCGCCACCTTCAGCCCAGGGTGTGATCCTGGAGTCCTGGGATCGAGTTCCGCATCAGGCACCCTGCATGGAGCCTGCTTCTTCTCCCTCTGCCTGTGTCTCTGCCATTCTCTCTCTCTCTCTGTGTCCCTCATGAATAAATAAATAAAATCTTTTTTAAAAAATGAAAAAAAATTGGTCATATTATTTCTTGGGAGATGTATTAGATCATTGATTAAGTGATCTACAGAATCAAACCCTTGCTTGGAAGAGACTTGAGGAAAAATTTTATCTTGAGTAGATTACTTTTTAGCTAGAGTAGAGAACATGAATGGTAAAAATATCTATCTACAGTATAAAGAGTAAGAGTGTTAGTAGGATAAGATGGTAATTTATTGAAATGTGCTGTATAGTGGCCTGCATCCACCAGCTTGATCCAGTTATGTTTTGGGGTGGAAGACTAATCCAAGATAGTGATCTCCTCTTTGGAAAATAAAGGAGAGAAGTAACCTCTGCCTGGTTTTCTCCAGCTATGGTAATTGCTTGACAGATGGTAAAGGATAGAGAGAATGTATTTTGTTTGTTGTTTCTTTATAAGGTTTGGGGATACTTAAGAGTGGTTAACTAATAGAGACTTTCTATCTAAAGCTACATAACAAAATTGACATTTTTGTGTGAGCTAACTGTTGAGCAAAAATAAAAACTGAAGTTTTGGGGAAGATTTCTACTGAGGGTAAATGAGTTATGAATAAATCTTGTTGAATGAGTATATAGAGGCTACTTATTTTAATGTAATAACCAGAGCAACACAGTATTCCTAAACTTTTCTTTCATCAAAGTAATATTCACTTTACTAACACTTTAGAGACTTCAAAACATCATAAGATTATGCCATAAAATATCATAATTGTTCCTGCTATGTAATTAAGACACAGGAGAACATAGGCTTTGAAACCATCTAGACATTGGTTTAAATTCCATTTCCATCTCTGTGGTAACTGTGAATTTCAACAAAGTTAACTTCTCTCCTAGGCTTTGAAGGACTGTGGAGTAGATTTAATGAGACAGAGTTTATAGATTGCCTTTCACCTTGCTTAACATATAGTAGATCCCCCTAATACTGCTTTCTTCTTTTTCTTAGAAGTAAAGAACAAATTTGTATGATATTTTGAAGATCACATTGGGTATACATTGTCTGTGGTTGTGTTCTACTGTTGTAACATGCAAAAATGCTATCTTTTTTTTTCTCCCCAAAATCACATCATATGATGTACATTTATTGTGCATTTTTTTCTGGTAACAAGATATTGAGGTATTACTATAAAGATTTTCAAGTTAGAGATGGCTACTGGAGGAGAATAAAAAACATTTGAGAAAAGTAAATATCAAGACTCAAATTCCTACTGAAGCTAGAAGGAGTTGTATTTTTTTTTTTAAGATTTTATTTAAGATAGCACAAGCGTGAAAGGGGTAGAGGTAGTGGCAGAGGGAAAGAGAAGCAGGGCACCCAAAGCAGGGCTTGATCCCAGGACCCTGGGATCATGACCAGAGCAGAAGGCAGGTTGTTAACCAATTGAGCCACCCAGGCACCAGGAATTGTGCTTTTTTTGAGGAGCTAGAGTAATTAATCAATAGTGATTCCTTCTTTTACAACTACATCACATAATTGAATTGAAAGTACAATTGTTAATTTTTTAAAAAATAAAATTTCAGAAAAGTGATAAGGCCTGCCATTTGATTGCTGTTGGCAAGTACTGTGTTAAGTATTGTATATACTTTATCTCTTTGAAGCTTCACAACAGTCCCCTGAGTAGATATTACAATTTTACAGCTGAGGGAACAGTCCTGATGAGATTAAGTAACATTCCCAGGAGTATGTAGCTAGTACCAAGAGGACCTCTAGTTGAACTTAGTACTTATTTCTTCTGCTTGTACTCTGGTGGATGGGAACCAAAGTCCTGTGAGACAAGTGTTGTGTGAATTTAGGACTTTCATAAATTTGGGTAGGGGCTATAGCAATATTATTTGTCAGTGGAAGTTGATTTATATAACTTAAAAAAGCCCTTTTTTTTTTTTTTTTAGAGACACACAGAGACACAGGCAGAGGGAGAAGCAGGCTCATGTGGGGAGCCCAGTGTGGGACTTGATCCTGGGACTCCAGGATCACACCCTGAGCTGAAGGCAGATGCTCAGCTGCGGAGCCATCCAGGCCTCCCCCCCAAAAAAACCCCCCAGACATTACATTTTTAAAAAATGTAATGATGCCTCCTCTCCTCCATGATGCTACCTGTACTTTTCTTTTGAACAAATGTTTGTCCCAGCTAAGATAGGAGTTTGGTTTGAGATTTCAGTGTGTTCCTTTTGAGTATTACAAGATAAAAATACATCGTAGTCAAGTGTTTGCATCTTGCTTTTAACACATAAACATGGTACAATCATAACCGCCTCACATCACAACTCTAGGCAGTATCATTCGTTGTCATGTGAAATATTACATGAACTGTGCTTCCTGGAGTTATGCAACTCACTGACCCTGGGAATAGGCAAGTATTTCACTGTATTTTTCCAACATTTAGTTTTTTTCCCCCATTATCGTTTAACAAATCATCCCTCACTTTGCCACACAGTGGAAATACCCCACTATTTTATAATGCATTCTTTTATTTGTTTGATTCTTCACTGGGTTTTCTGTTACATGTCTGTTGTCTGTCTATTCTCAATTTCCTTTTTTAAATGTTGGGGTTGGGATCCCTGGGTGGCACAGTGGTTTAGCGCCTGCCTTTGGCCCAGGGCGCGATCCTGGAGACCCGGGATCGAATCCCACATCGGGCTCCCGGTGCATGGAGCCTGCCTCTCCCTCTGCCTGTGTCTCTGCCTCTCTCTCTCTCTCTCTCTCTCTCTCTCTCTCTCTCTCTCTGTGACTATCATAAATAATAAATAAAAAAAATTAAAAAAAAAGAACATTAAATGTTGGGGTTAACTGGGTTTTTTTGGTTTCATTTAGTTATTTTGCGGTCACTTTTTAATGACTATTTTCTCAGTGTTTCTTTTTTTTAGAATACTTTTTAATAGGAAAATAGAATTGGACATATTGCATTTTCCACTGACATTTTTTCAAGGCTGTATGCTTGTATAATTTTGTGGGATATCTCTAATTCTATATTTGAGTGATACTAAGTTGCTACTCTTTGAATTTTAGTTATTTTCCTTTTTTTAATTAAAAATAAATTTTTATTTTTTTTTATTTTTTTTTATTTATGATAGTCACACAGAGAGAGAGAGAGGCAGAGACACAGGCAGAGGGAGAAGCAGGCTCCATGCACCGGGAGCCCGATGTGGGATTCAATCTCGGGTCTCCAGGATCGCGCCCTGGGCCAAAGGCAGGCGCCAAACCGCTGCGCCACCCAGGGATCCCTAAAAATAAATTTTTAATCCCAGTTAATACAGTGTTATCTTAGTTTCAGATGCACAATATAATGATTCAGCACTTCCATAGATCACCCTGTGCTCATCATGACAATCATACTCCTTAATCCCCATCACCTGTTTCTCTCATCTCCCCACCATGCTCTCCTCTGGATTTTAATTACTCTCTATTAAATATCATGTTGTATTTTAAATCTCATGGCATGGTATCTGATGGAAGGTCTTCTGTGACAGGGGTTAAAAATGAGCAGAATTGTATTTTACGAAGTGGAAATTGTGAGAGCTTGAGGTAGAGAGACTAGGTCAGTCTGACACAGTGGTCTGAGTGTTGAGGGCCTAAACTATGATGATAGAAAGTGTAAGTATATGTATTTAGGTGCTATCACAAACTGTCCAATCTGGAAAGACAGTCACTGGGCTTTGGGTTTAAATTAAATTTTTTTTTTTTTGCCTGATAAAACACGAATATAGCCTATTTTCCAGCTTTATATCTCCCTGCTTACGTATTCATAGTCTGTGCACCGGCGAAATTGAATTGTTCCCTGGCCTGGAGAATTTTTCTTGTTTCTCTGTAATTGCTCATGCTTGTGTCTCTGCCTGATATGCTGTTGTTGCCCAGATGCTGTCAAAGTTCATTTCAATTGCTGTTTCCTTTCTGCAGCTTTCCCAGGTATGGTAGTCCCCTTCCTCACTTCATCTGCAGGGGGTACATTCCAAGATCCCCAGTGGATGTCTAAAACCACAGATAGCAACGAACCATAGATGCATTATGCTTTTCCATATGTGTGTGTGTGTGTGTGTGTGTATACACACATACGATAAAATTTAATTTATAAATCAGACACAGTAGGAGATTAACAGCAAGAATTATAAAAGGGAACAATTATAACAGTATATAAATATACTGTACTAAAAATTATGTGAATGTGGTCTCTCTCAAAATACTTGGTTGTCTTCTGTTGATGATAATGATGATGATGAGAGATACTGAGATGCCTACGTGATGAGGTGAAGTGAGGTGAATGACGTGGGCATTGTGGTGTAGTGTTTGGCTGCTACTGGCCTTCAGATAAGTCAAAGGGGGGAACACTTGCTTGTGAACTGTAGTTGACTGGGGTGACTGAAATCGTGGAAAGCAAAAGTGTAGATAAGGGGGTGCTGCTGCAAATGTGCTCCCTTTGCGCCCCATTGCTCTTTGTTTATACTCTTACTGTAGTTATATTTTGCCTTGTGATATTGATGTTGACATACTTGTCTTATCACCACCACTTTTGTAAGTGCATAGAACTCAAACCTTTTATGAAATGTTCAAATTTGGTCAGATGAGGGTTAAGTGCTATTATAATGGGCCATTAAAAGTGCTTTAATGATTTTTTTAAATGTTTCCAAGATAACAGACTTGCTTATGATAGTAATTAGGATTTTACAGTTATTGATGCTTGGCAAATTCATCTGGGCACTTTGTGAATCTGCCTACTAGGTCCTGTGACATATGTTATAAAGTTTTTAGAAAGATTTATGTAGTTTGAGAAGTTAGTTGTATTTAATCTAAATGGTACTGATAGAAAAATACTATATTTAAATGTAAAAACTACTTGTATCTTATTTCTTGTATTTAACAACAGTGATGAAGCATTTATGTGTTATCTTTTATTCTGTAGTTGAAGGCTCAGTTCTTTTAGCTCCTGTATCTGTTTGTCTTTGAATCATTGGTAGGAAGAAGATGTTTTAACGAGGATGAGATATTTCAGGAAAAGTAGATTTATCTTCAAATTAGTTGATGAAAATTCAGTTCTTTAACTTGTCATTTCAGAATTTGCTAATAGCCACCTCTGTCCAAGAGTAGAGTGTTGTGATATTAGTCTTTCCATCAGCTCAAATGGTTATTCATGTTTATGGTTTTGCACTTAACTATTTTATTTCCAATTATTTTTCATAGAATTTTGTTGAGTGAGAATATTTAAGGACAGTATCAATCCTCTCCTCTCCTCTCCTCTCCTCTCCTCTCCTCTCCTCTCCTCTCCTCTCCTCTCCCCTCCCCTCCCCTCCCCTCCCCTCCCCTCCCCTCCCCTCCCCTCTCCTCTCCTCTCCTCTCCTCTCCCCTTTTCTTTCAAGAGAGACAGCACATGCACAGAGCAGGGTAGGGGGAGGAGCAGAGGGAGAGGGCTCTAGAGAATCCTAAGCAGACTCTGCACTGAGTGCAGAGCTTGACGCAAGACTGGATCTCATGACCCTGAGATCATGACCCAAGCTGAAGTCAAGAGCCGAATGCTTAACTGACTGAGCACCCAGGCACCCCAAGGACAGTTTTTCTGAAGCTAATCAGTCTACCTATTTCTCTTGATTAGAGAATCTCAGAAGGTTGGGGAGTGGAGGGAGGGAAGGATTAATAAGCACATCAGAGTGAAATTGAAGACCTTTTTTTTTTTTTCATTTTTAAAAAGACCTGTCTTATTTTCATTTGGAAGTGCCACATCTTTCTTCTAGCCAGTCTGATTTGACTCCTTAGATGGTGTATGAAATGGTTGAGATCCACTGCTTTAATTTTCTAGAATCCATCCTTGGATTAAACCAGAATTATATCGTATTACTATATTGTATTATTCTTTACTATATAATTCTTTTTACTGAATTTCCCTTTAGTTTAGTACCATTATTTCATGTTCTTTGAAGAAAATTATAATCAGCCTTATGTGACTTTTTGCCTTTTCTGTAAGATTGTTGTGGCCATTGTTATATATTAGAAGACATCAGTAACTGCTTGAGACTTTGATTGTCTTTAAAGTTGTTGTAAAGGGCATCTGTCTGGCTCTTTTGGAAGAGCTTATAACTTGATCTCAGGGTTGTGAGTTCAAGCCCCAAGTTGGGTGTGGAGATTACTAAAAAATATATAAACTTAAAAAAAAAGACTAAGTCAATGGGGTGCTTGGTGACTCAGCTGTTGAACATCCAACTATTGATTTCAGCTTGGATCATGATCTCAGGGTCCATGCTCAGCGGGAAGTCTGTTCTTCCAAAAGTTGTTCTTAACATAAAGCAGGATATAAATAATGTGTAGCATTTACCAATTTTGCTTTCTTAAATAGTTTTTGTTTTAATTTTGGGTTGCATTCTCTCTTGAGGATCTTAATGAATTTGTAGCTATTTGCTCCAGGGAAAAAACACATTTTCACATACCCATGAATTTTGCACCCAATTTCATTGGACTTTTGTGACTCCAGGAAACCCTAAACCCAAGTTATTTATCTGGAATATATTTTTTGGAAATGTTTTTCTATAAGGTGGTTATATCCAATTACCTGTACTGTTTTTGTATATTTAAATTGTATTCAGTAGCAGTCCATTTTCATCAATAACTTGTTATGGATTGGTTCTTTCTGTCTTTCAGTGGAAATGCTAAAAAGCAACAATGATAACAGAAGATTATATCAATGTTTTTGGAAAGAATTCTTGGTGAAACGGTTAATAAGAAATGTTCCCAGGGTGGTGTTTCTGCAATACCATTTGAAGTATTTATTGACTATCAGTGTCACTTCACTGTTATAAAACAGAATAGGAAGTTAAAGTTGTCATAAATTATCAAAGAGGAACTGAATGTTCCCTAAATTGTGTTGATGGCACAAAGGAAATTACAATAACAAAGGAAAATATTTGACTTGACCCATCTACTTAACTTGAGTGATATCTGTTCAAAAGTTGCACAAAATAGAGTTTTTAGTATTTCCACTGCAAGTATTTTAAAAGTAATTCTTATCCTTTATGGATAGCATTACATTTTAATAGAAGTTTTGTCTTGAAATGTTAATAATGTACAAGTATAGTACTTAACTTTTGGACAGAATAGAGTAACATTATAATAAACGGTAGCTGTGCAGTTTTATAATTAACAGTATTTCGTTTGAATAAAGTAAAAGTAAATAGCACTTTATAGTGTCATGTTTCATGTTTGGTACCATTTTCTTTTCTGAGTGTATAGTTTTTAAAGGAAACTTTTTGCCTAGGTAACTTCTTTTAGGGACATAAAACTTTAGGAAGACATCCTCGGCTCCAACCCAGTCTTAACTTCCTAGCTGTGTAAAACCAAGCAGGTCACCTAACTTCTTGGGGCATGTTTTCTCATCCAGAGAAAAAGTATTAGGAAGACTTTTGTAAGAGGATAATCTAAAGAATTAAAACAGCAACTCATTTCTCACGGACAAGACTGAACACTGCAGATTGGGATAGTGTGTGGAATTCTAGAGGGACAATCAAAATTCAGTCTTATTTCAGGTTTTTATTTTATTTTTAATTTTTAAATTTTTATTTTATTTTTTTATTTCAGGTTTTTAATGCTATTGGTCAACAAGCCTTGCAATATACCTACTATATGCCAAGTATTGTGCTATGTGCTGGATATTGTTCTAAGTCATTAATATTCATATTTCCATATTTAATTTCCTCCTAACATGAAAATAGTGTTGGGATGATTAACAACTAAATATGTTAAAAGGGAAACGCCTAGGAAAGAGGGCACCAGTTGAGTATAGGTCATCAACTCTTGAAAGACCAACTAACTGAATAAACTGTGTACGGCTGTGCTCATTCACTTAAGCAACAGCATTTATTGAGCACCGACAATGCACTTTCTTGACAATGCTGCACATATAGACCCTCACCTCTCTCTCCCTTACTGTGTTTTACTTTATTATTTTAGTATATGTGCTGCTGAAGCAAGCACTGTGCTCTACTTTCTCTTAGCACTTACCATCATCTATAAGTTCAGTGAAAGCCAAGCTTCATTGGTTCTTATCCCTACATGTGGCACATAATAAATGCTCAATAAATATTTCCTGGATGAATAAGTGAATAGATGAGTGAATACATAAATAAAATTTTCGTTCTTAGGAAGCAAATGTCCTGCTGGATTATAGTATATATAATTCAACTAAAATTTTATTGGTTAAAATAATGTAAGCTTAAACATTTTTTTCTTCAGGAAGGCATTATGACCTGAACTGAGTCCAGAGCTATTTCTGTATCTTTTCGTTTATCAGTACTTGACTGTCACTTTTTTTTTTAAGACTTTATTTATTTATTTATGAGACTCACAGAGAGAGAGAGACAGAGACAGAGAGGCAGAGACACAGGCAGAGGGAGAAGCAGGATCCATGCAGGGAGCCTGATGTGGGACTCAATCCTGGGTCCCCAGGATCACGCCCTGGGCTGAAGGTGGTGCTAAACCGCTGAGCCACTGGGGCTGCCCTTGACTGTCACTTTGATACATAGTGTATCTTCTAGTATAGAAAGTAGTGGTTCTTAAGCTTTAGCCACAAATCACCTGAGAGTACTTATTAAAACTTACAAGAACTGCAGCCACAGGTATTTTGATTCATTAAGTCTGGGGTTGGGGGCCGAAATTGTACCACAGAATATTCTGATATAGGTGAGTTACATTTTCAAAAATACTCTCCTAAACAAGATACATGGTCAGAAGTTTAAAAATGGTTCCTTTCAATTTCACTAATATTTACTTATCAGTTAGGATGTATCAGGCACTTTTTGGAGAAGTATTATTACAGTAGTATTATAGGCTATTGTATTGTGTGGATTCAAGACCGTTTTATAAAGTTAGGTAGCTACAGTTTGGTAGCATTTTGTTGCTTTTAAGAAGAGATAGTTGGAAAAAATTTAACAACAAAAAAGTCTACAGTTATTAAGAATTGGGGAAAAATTTAAAATATAGACTAAATTTCGTATGTTACATTTTAACCTATTTTAAGATATTAACAATATTAGAGTGAAATACATATCTTTGGGTGACGATCAATATACAATATGTGAAATATACAATATGTGACCTGGGATTGTATGTAATATTAATGGCTGTGCTATATAGATACAGCATATATATATTTATGTTACATATATAGTGTCAATCTCATGTATTTCTCACTCTTATAGTCCGTATCTAATATGGTCAGAACTCTCATTTGTTAGCATTAACATTTAAAAAATTATATGTTAAAAATTTTCATTTTGCATCTACTATTATTTGTCCATACGTGTCTGAGTGGAAAGCAATTGTCTATGATCTTAGTAATTAGACTAAAAGATTCTCTTGCTCCTTTTACTTTCTGCCTTCAAAAATTGGTGAATGTACTTTGGTAGACTGCCTTGCTTAATGTCTCTCAGAAATATATGACATATTGCTTTCATGGAAGCAGGGTGAGAAAAATGACCTCAATCCTAGATAGACTCAGCTCTCCTCCTTTATCTTACTTGATGCTTCAGGGTTTGATAGTGGTAGGAGTTGATATTGGTGGCAGTGACAGGAATGACAGCACTTTTTACCACTTGCTGGTGGAAGTACAAAGCTGTCATGCTTAAAAGCCATGGATACAGCTTATAGAGGTCTGTTTAAAAAATGTGTGAATAGAAGGGCAGAGATACTTAGAATTATTTTCACACGTTATTTTATCATGACCAAGGGGAGAAATATTGTGTTTAAGTTTTGCTCAGCTCTTTCTCTTCTACAAAAAAGTAAAAGCTTTCATATTAAGATGAGACTAGTTTTCCATTTACTTTTCCATCTCAGTACCTACCTGTCTGTTTCAAAAGTTTGAGTTGTTGTAACATCCTAATTTTTATTCTACTTTGTGTCATACAATGTGTTATTATATTACTAATCTGCCCAGTCTGTTAACTGGGATTTCTTTTAAAAAAAATTGCTTTCATTGTTTTGAATGCTAAATTGTTAATTCATCTTCAAATGGATTTTCTTCTGTGAACTCTAACCCACAATTCTATAAACACTTTATTTCTCTAAGCGCTGAATCTCTCTGGGTATTTTAGATCTTTTCCCTGCCTTGTCTAGGTTTAATTATCTCCTCTCCCCTCGTCCCCCGCCTTTTATAATATGGTCTGAGGTCTACTTTCCCCGAACATATTATTAGTCATCTCATGTTTAGCTTTCTTGACTTCATTGCTGTCCTTTAGGGAGCTTGCTTACATTCATAAGGAGAATATACAAGTGTACTTTTCTGAGAAGTAAAAAAAAAATAAGCTCCAAAAGTTTGCTTTAGTTTTTTTCTTTCTCATCTTATTTAGTGAAAAGGAAGAAAAAAATAGATTATTTTATGTCTTTTTTCCTTGCTTCCTCTATTTAGAAAAATAACCTGTCTCACAATTTGACAAGTTACTTTTCTTACCTTTTTCAAGATGACCTTGAAGTTAGCGCAAAATTATTTAATGATAATAGAAAAGGGTTTAAGTAGTTGATATTTTATTATTGTCATTTTTTAGAAATACTGCTCTGTGTTTTTTAGTTTTTAAAAATTATTTTTAAGCAACCATTAACAAAGAATGAAGGAGACATGTATATAATGAGTTGGATAGATTCTCATAATTATTAGGAGCAAAGGATAAGATTTATATTTTTTACTTTATATACCTTTGTGTTTTCACATTGTTTATAACTTTGTAATTAAAAAATTACTAAGAAAGTATGTGGTTAGTGGAAAAACTGAATAAGCCAATATGCAAAATATAAAGTAGATATTTTAAAACATCAATTTGAAATTTTCATTTTGAATAGTTTATAATAACTAAAACATTCTTGAATAATGTTATTTTACTTCATTGAATTTTTTGCTTTGCCAGAAATTCTTTTTGTTTTTGTCCTCATTTTCTGTGTACTTTATGAGAACATAATTTAAAAGTTCTTAGATTATTGAGGATAATCTAGTTTCATATGGTCTTTTTTTAGCCATCATTTTAAATTCTTCAATTTCTTATACCAGTTATCTTTTTAGTCGGTTGACATACCCCATTGATTCTGCCTTCATATGGCCTGTCACACATGTGTGCTCCTTTGCACAGCTACTGCCAGCACTTTTTGCCAGGCCTTTCATTACCTGTCAGGGTGATCACCGATGCCTCCCATCTTCTGTGTCTTACCCAACCAACAATTCGGTTTTTCAGCTTTCTGTTTTGAGACTTACCCAATGAAACCTTTCTACATATTGCTGATTGATTGATTGATTGATTTGTAGCCCATTTATCATTGTATTTTTCCCCTGCTCATATAGCTTTGCTGGTAGTACTTAAAACCTTCTTTCTGTCTTTGGCCCCAGTTTAACTTATCAGATCAACTTTTCACTACTGTATTACTTTTCAAAGATAGCAATTTACCATTTCAAGATTTGCTTCATTAGCTTTCCTCAACAATGCTTTTATGTATATTGTTCTTAAATCCAACATAATTTCTTTCTTTTTAAGTCTATTAAGAACTTTGCTTTTTCTAAAAAAGGCATTCTGCCTTTTTGTCAGTATTGCCAGACTTTTAGCTAACTTGATTCTAGGTCTAGGGTAATGACTTTATTCCATATGAATGTGCATATCTGCCATAGCGCCTTCTACATTGTAAGGATTCAAATATTATATGAATTACAGAGCTTACTTAAGTGTATAATCAAGATTTAATGAAACTAAAAGTTTTGTTGACTTTGGAAAGTAATCTTCAAATTACTGTGTTGACTAAAGCCTAAGTATCTGTTTTCTTATCTTTTAGGTTTTTACCTTTCAGTCTAATCTCAGTTCAATGAGAAGTTTGACTTTAAATGCCCAGAGAACTTAGATTTTACTGTTAATTTATTTGGGGGATTAAAAAATAGACCACACACCTAAAAATTGACCTACCATGGTAAGAAGTGCAGAAATACTATGAATGGCATTTTTTAAAGCACAATTATAAATTTTTAAATTTTTATAATAGGTTTGGGGCTGATTGGTAGAATAGCAAGCAAAAGAGTTCCATACCTTATTGAGCTCTTGTTTGGTTAGTTTTTAAAATAATAGTTTTTACTTCTATGGTTTTGAAGAATTAACTCAATTAGCCGTATATAAATTGATGCCCGTGTCTGTGTTTTATGGCATATGGGTGGAAAAATATCATTTTAAGAAGGATCCCATATTGAGTTTGCTATTACCTCTAATTCTTTTGCACTTACAATTTTCATTCTAACATGAAAAATTGGCATTAGTATTTTTTCCCATAAAATTATTAGAAATACAGTGAAAGACATACACATTTTGGTGAAGCCCATCATGAGAAAAATAAAACTACTTCGCCTTTTCATGGAACAAACACTTTTTTTTTTTTTCATAGAACAAACACTTAATAAAAAAAGTTGTCCAAGCTTCTCATTCTCTCATTTAAGCTGAGGTCAGTAATTTTAAGCCTATTTGTGACCTGTGTTTAAAAGCTGAAATTTTAACATAAATATTATTTTGGTTTACATATTTTATACTATTTAACATTAAAAAGCTATTAGATGTTATTTGGCAGGTATGAATTTTCTTTGTTGTAAATTACTGAGTGTACTTTTGTATACCTGAAAGTTCATTATTGGAGGGCAAAAATGCTTATTAATTGTCTGTTCCAGTGTCAAATGTAGAAATAATAACAGTTTAGAAGGCAACATTATAATATTTGCCATTTATTACTTATTTTGTTAGATTTCTTATTACAGAGAACAAGAGGGCATGAAAGCAATTTAGGCAAATATATTTAAAAATGTTTTTTAACCAAGTTCTTTGGCATGCTTATAGACTTGAAGATTAAAAATATTTAAAACACAAAGGGTTTCTCTTAATATGAAAATTCTAAAAATAGTCTAATTTTTATGAAGATTATAAAACTAAATACAATTATATTTTTTGCTTGGAAGTTTAAGTATAAAATTAGTTTAAAAAATTTTAATGGTGTATTAGGAGAAATTCTGTGCCAAAGATGTTTATTGAATGAAAAAGATTTTAATATCATTAACTCTGAAGTCTTAATTACAGGGTTCCGAAAAATGTCTTACTTTCTTATGCTACATTTTGTCAAATTGAAGCATTTCTTTAATTCCATAAAAGTAGAAAACAAGACAGAAGGATACTGTTCTTTTGCCAATATTTGACATTTTAACATTATCAGAAATAAATCACTATTACAATTCCCATGTAACCTCAGTGAATTCAAGGTATTGCATGGTGCTCATTTCCCCCAAGGATTAATGTATTCAGTAAACTACACTGGGTCAACCTCAAGTTCCCTTATTTACATAAAAATTATGTATTATTGGTTTGACAAAATTTTATGCAAAAATGAGTTGCTACTTGATTTAATGGATACAGTGTTTAAAAATAGGACAAAAAGTTGTCCAGTTAATCAGCTATACGGTAGTAAATACTGTATTTGCCTATTTTAAGTAACGTAACTTATTGCTATTTTTCTGATACAGAGACCAATTAACACTCATTGCTAGATTTTGGATTATAACAGTTGGAAAATATTTCTTATGAGATTCCCAAACCTGTTATCTGTAGTTAGGATTAATAATTTGATAGTTTTCCAACATGAATTGAAAATGTGAGACACAAAGATTAAAGTTAAATTGAGTGATATAGAATAAAAACTTGACAAGAATTTATTGCCATTTAAATGATTTTAAGAGTGGAAATAGAACTGTTGTATTTTGAAACATTTGGAAGCTATGATGGCACAGTAGCCTTGTGTAAATTATATTACTCTAAAGTTGCTATATATCTAAAATTAGAATTTGTTGGCTTTGTGAAGCTTCTCTACAATGATAGTCTTTTTTTCTCTTTTATTCATATTATAATAATTGACTTCTGTTATACAAAATGACTGACTGACTTGAATAAAGTTAGGAAGTTAGTTTATTTTAATGCACTGGTTTTTACCAGTATACTATATTAATCCAGAGCATTTGGCTTAGACTCAAGCAAAGTGAGGAAGGAAGAAAGGCTGGTGCTTTAGTTTTCTTCCTTCCTTATAGTCAGTTTATTTGTATATTTATAGGCATAGTACCCTTAATCTTAGAAATTCAAACTCTTTTTCATAATAAACTTAAATTTCAAAGTTTCCCTATCTTAGAGTGTATATATACAGGGTTGTTTCTTGGTTCTTAAATTTTAAAATCCTGATAAATCTTACAATTTTCTGCATTCAAAAAATTACCATTTTACCCGTAGTTCATTATTTTGATGCATCAAATATTATAGCAAGTAGACTATACCAGAAAACATAATAGAGTGACATAGAAAATCCTGAATTATTTTGATTTTTTGGAGCCCATAATTTTTGTTCTTCTTAAAGTGCTGTTCCACTGGTCATTATATAAATATATCTATAGTTTGTGGCTTAGAAACAAATACACCTCATTAAAAAAAGCAAGGATATCTGTGTCAGTTACATTTTAAAGTTATACACTGTTTTAAGGCTATGTATTTATTATTTAGAAAATATGACTTACATGAATATCTTCTGATGGACATGATATTGACAAAATATACACAATATTACTTAACAAACTGCCATGCAACAAATACATTGTAATGAAGAAATTGAATATATATGACCTAATCTAATCTTGACATTTACATTGAAAATTTACAACATAACCAATACTTAAAATGTTTTTTCTTCTGTTTGGCAGTAATTTCATTTTTTTACAGTTTAAATGTAAAACTTCTGCATGTGGGCTTAATGAAACTTAGGTGTTTCCCTAGTCTGTGACAACCTGAGGTACTAAACATTTTTCTCTTATTTCACTATCTTCAAAGGTAATTTTTTTGTTCCTTTTAGGATCTATCCAGGAATTGTGTATTACAGCATTATTAGGCATAGGATCAGCTTCCACTATGGAAACAACTCGCTTTTTCATTTTGCTTTTCAAGACCTTCTGAAATTTTTGTCTGGTGAATGCATATAATAAAGGGTGAAATACAGTTGTTCCATAAGCCATGACTAGAAAACACAACCTTAGTTTTACTAAAAGGTCACTTGGGCCTACGCATAAAATGGTGGTATTCAAAACAGAAATTGGTGTCCAGCAGAGAAGAAATGTAGAAATAATCAATAAAGACATCCTGAAGACTCTTTTTTGCCTTTCTCGTCGTTCACGGTGTCGTTTCACAGCTCGCCGGAGGGCAATTATTACAGAGACTGAAGTTCTCACACCAAAGACCACATTTCTCCCACCACTGCTTTGTGACATGTCTGTGGTCTCATGTTGTGTGGTTAGAGAGATTGTCTTTTTCTTTCTTGCTTTCTTCTTCTGCCCTGTTGAAAATCTTGTGCCTATTCGAATATTAAGAGCCTGAAGGATTTTGGTGTATGTGATTAACATGACTATGACAGTGAAAAAGAATATCGGGATCTGTACTAGCAGGTGATAATACATTCCCAGTTCAGTGTAGTATTCATTTGTACTGACACACAAAAGCGTCTTGTTTTCCCACGTATTTCCACTTTGAAGACTGAAAAAATTTACCTCAATAAAGGGTATCAGGAAAGAGAAAAATGAAAAAATCCAAATGGATATCATTAGCATTACAGCTCTGCCCATTGTCAGAATTCGGTTTGCAGGTTTTACAGAGATGTCGTATCTGTCCAAAGTGATAGCAAAAACGTTGATTGCTGTTGAGACACTTGCAAAAGATACACAGGCCTCATGGAAACAGCAGATGAGAGCAGTGTTACTTTCCAGTGAAAGCAGAAGGATAACTATAGTTAGAGGAATACATCCCACACAAATTATTACATCAAGTACATGAAGATTCATTGTAATAATGTTACTGACAGAGTTGATTAAGTTGGATTTCATGCAGTAAAGTACCAATACGGTGAGGTTGCTGCCAAGTCCCAACACAATTTCTAACATAAGAAATCCGGTGAGAGACACTTGAAAGCTTAATGGATATGACAGTGGTTGGTACATATTGGTGTCGATGTCATCAATGTCATCTCGCACTGTAATGTTAGATTCAGACTGCATGTTGATTTCCAGAATGGGAGAAAAACACATTCTTTTGGAGCAGTTGGTGTTTTCCCTAGAAAGTGAAATAGAATAAACTCTTTGATATTTGGCAATTTAAATGACGTATAAAACATGTGTTCCTTGTAAAAAAAAATCTTTTTATTGTGTACTTGGCTTAATTTTTAAGTTTCTAAATTATGGCAGAGGTAAAATTAGGAGACAACAAAATTGCATTGTTTTGACGTAACAGAAAATTGGATTCTCCCTTTGAAGATAACTGTATGGGGAATACTATATAGTTCAAAATTAATGTCCTAAAAAGATTTTCCTCATTTGAGTTTTTCAAGCTTATTGAGATAGAGTATATTTTTGTACAATTAAACTACCCAGTATGCAAAACTAATTTTAGCCCAGTGTTTTAAGATTTCATTTTAAAGTGTTGTGAGTGGGTGGGTAATAAACGCTATTTTAATATGTTCTAGCATAATTAGTGTAGGTGTAATTATTCTCGTGAGATTTCAAATGAACAGGACAAGTGTTCATTTAAAATGATAAATGGCACAGAGCGCTAGTTTGAAACCATTTTGTCCCTATTCTTGGTTGAAATTCGTATTCAAGAGTCTACAGTGTGCTTGAGGATATTTAGAGCTATTTCCCACAGAAGTAGGCAAGTGGTAAATATTACATATTTTGTAGTGAAAATGCTCACTGAACTTTATAATGGACAAACCTGTGTTATAAAAATTCGACGAAAAAGGACATTATCTTACCACCACAAAACTTGGTAAAAGAGTACTAATCACTCCAATGAATGATTTATTTTGTGACCACACCCTCTCATTTATTGTGGGAGGGGGAAATTGAAATTAAAAATATCATCTTAAGAAGTGACCATTTTTGGAGTGGTTTAAAAGAATATGTCAGTTGATTTTATTTGTTTAAACAGGATTTTAAGGTAAAACATGAAATTTTGGAAAAGGGGTATCTGAAGCTCATTTTCTGAGGAATCTTTTAGAGTTACACATTCCCTGTAAAATCTTTTGTACAAATCACCCAGTGTGTATAATGTTGAGGAAAATTAAAAAAAGAACTCTTTTGCTAATTCATGTAAATCTGTATTTTAATGTATAGAGATTTAGAGTAATTTATAAAAATAATGTCTGATTTTGTGGGCTAATATGTCAGTAATAAGTATATTCAGTTAAAATATAAAATCATACAACCAACTATATTTCACATTTCAAGCACAGCATTTTGACTACAAAATCATAATCAAACATAAACTATAAAGGCTATAATAATTTCCAAAATTCATGTTAATCTTTCACTTGATGTAACCTTTGACAGACTTTAGAATACAATTTTATTTATGCATGTAACTTTAGGGGCGATATTTCAGAAACACAGATGATAACATTATCAATTCCTTTTTAAGCTTGGTATAAAGTATCACTAGAGGTATATACTCAAGTAAGTGAAAGTCTTAGCTAACATGAAATCCTATGAAAATGAAAAAATTTAAGTGTGCCAAATTTTCGGAACTGACAGATTAAACATCAGGTCTCTGTCACATCAGTTAGATTTATAATTAAATAAATTTAGCATGCCAACTTAGTAACTAAGTAAAATGCATCTCCTCTAGAGCAGAATTTTTTTCTTTTGTAAATGTTAAACAGCGTGGTGGGGTGCATGCATCTTCTGACCTACCTGTTTGCTGTTGCCTTATGGGCCTTTTGGCTCACTATAGCAGTTTTTCACAAATTGATACATGATGTCATTGACAAATTTTGACATGAATTTTTACCTGACAACAGTGAAGAAGCTGTGTTTTATTTCATGTCTTGTAGAAATTCTTTCATTTTCTCTCCAGTACTTCAAACTGTATGAATTGTGAGATTTAGTTGGCTGATTGATTTCTAAAGACCAGTACAAAATACTTGTGTTTGTTTTGCCTTAAAAAGTCACGACCAAGAGAAACTTCCTCAATGATAGGAATTATATTTCCCTCTGAGGGAATATATGATAGTGTCTCTTTATTTTCCAGAACATGTGAAAACAAAAAAGGAAACATACGATTTCTAGCTTCTAAAATGTATTTAGACATCCTTTTGTTACAAATGTAAATCTGTTCCTATAGCAGTCCTCATTAGTTTGAAATGATTTCTTGATCACATAACTTGCTTTATATTATAAATCCAGTCCATGTTCTTTTGATAAAAACCATCTGCTATTTAATTTGATTTGTTTTCATTAGAAGAGGATACATAGTCATAAAACTTAGATGAAAAAATCCTTTAGCAATATCAGCTGCTACGAATATCTGAATATTTAGTGTAGAAAATACTTGATACAGCTTTATTTAGCTTGCTCCTAATGCATGGCATTTTCATTTTGGCAATCCGTGCCTCATTGTTTCTTCAGAAATCAGCTCCACAATCCTGGTATGTTAAAGTATAAACTCCCCCTTTAAAAATGCTCACCATTTTGTTTTCAGGCTTTTCCAGTTAAATTGTTTTTCTTTTTGTGTCTCTTTTATACAGAATCTTCTTATGATGATGACTGTCCATGTGTTATATCCTAGCAGTAATGTGGCCCTGTATTTTCTGGGTTTAACTCCTTAGTGTCTTAAATTCATGTGTTAGAAGAATAAAATCCTGCAGTTTATGGTTGAGACATCTAGGGAGATGCTTGATCAGATGCATTCTTCATATTGTCAGTTGTAAATACTGAATTAGCTGCTGTGGGCCCTTGTGAAAAAGAAAAAAAATAGTTAAAAAATAGGGTTCCTAATAATGTCCAATTAACTCAAAGTTACTTTAGTTTTGTTGACTTCAACACCATACACAGTATTCGTTATCAGAGTAAGCCAGCTGTATTATTAGAGCCACAACTTCTACATAAATTTAAGGATTCCTTTATTTTCTTTTCTGAACAGAGATTGCAAATGTTATGTTATTTAATAACAGAGGTAACATTATAAATATAACTGTGAAGGAAAAGCTGCAGTTTTAAAACAAATTTCTGCTCATTTAAGAAGCTAACCTGTGTTTTCAGAGATTATGAGCAATTAGTATACACTAAACATACCGTCGTTCTCTCTTGTCTTTATAATAAATTTAACACTATTTCCTACTGGAAAATATTGTAGCTTGCTTAATTATTAGCACATAGTTTGAATGTTAACTGATTAAAACAGATTCCACGGTAAGATGCTATAAATTTCCACTGATGAAGTTGTTCATGTAATTGAAATGTAAAAGGCAATGCAAAATGTAACTGCAAATTAAATAATTTTCAACGAACATGCCCAATAATGAACTTAACCTAAAACTGAGTAATAATAACTAAATAGTAAACCTGGTTCTTTTAAGAAATATAAACATTTTTTGAGCACTTGAGAAAAACTGTGCAGATGACATTAAGAATATTTAGTAGGTCTGAAGTGACTTAAAAGCTGGTATCTTCGTAGTGAATCAACAAAGAAAAAATCTTGGTATTTAACATTGCATCCTAAAAAAATTACATTTAAAATGTTATGTCTTAAAAGAAATAGATCTAAAAAAATACATGTTTAGCAATGAATAGAATTAAGCAAATAAACTGTTAAAATTTAGGTTGAAATTTTTCAAAGTAATTTTACCCCACTATGCCAGTTCAAAAGCAGCTGTATACTGTAATAAGGGAACACATCTTACCTCCGCTAAAGATTTGATACATTCCTGATGTAGTTGAAGCGTTTCCAGTTTTGATTGATTCATTTTGTTCACTTGTTAGCAGAGGACTGGGGGAAGAGGGTCATAAACATCTCTTCAGAAAAGACCTTAATGAAAATATGTGTCTGTACTGTGCCATTGTCTCAGCAGTACTGCTAATGTATGGAACGTGTGGTGCTGCTTAGAGGCTGCTGCAGTCTCACTCTTCCTACTGTGGAATCAATAAGCATCTGAAAAACGTAATGAAGTAATTGAACATACTGAAGGCTTCTTGTCTCCAGAGACAACATTTAGATTCAGTCTCTCTAAAAAGGAATGGCACTGCTTTTCAGAGGAAAGCCTGTTCTGGGCAGCTTTTGCAGAATGACAGCCTACCTTGTCGCTTCTCTCCACTGCAGAGAGATGCAGTGCATTCACTAATTTTGATTGGTCAGTTGTATTGGGCTTAAACTGTGCTTCATATGTATAGCAGGGATTCCTCTCCCCCCCACTGTTTTATATAAGGGTGTTTTTTTTAAAAGGCTATATTTATAAGTGGTTGTATGCTGCTCTTAAATAGAATATGAGTAAATTAGTCTTTTAAAAATGTGTATTCTATTTTGGGTTTGTTGTTCACTTATGCCAAACATTAAAAGATGCAGGGAGGTGGAGGGGGGCAAGAAAGAATTACACGGTAAAAAGTATATATTCTTTTTGAAGCCTTAGATGATTGCACTCCAGAATATTTTTGTTGTATATATGTTTTTGGTTGAGATTCTTTGTTCTACAAATAGAAAGCCACTGCATCTTTACTGTGAACCACATTGAATTTCAACTAGTTTGTTTGTATTCAAGTCATCTTCTCTGTGTATTTCAAATTGGTGTTAGCATCTCAAGGTGTTAAACATTGTTATGATTACCGTATTCATTCAGGTATTCATTCATTCCATTCATTCATTCAAAGTATTAATGAGATTGATCCAAGGTGTTTTACCCTAAAATATTTTTTAAAAATTCTATTGCTATTAGCATAGTCTCAACGTATAAAGATTTAATCATGTGCTTTCCTTTCAAATTACTTTTATCTTCACCTTTGGTAACCCTTTTATTTAGTGGGTATATACTGATCATTTGCCATAATATTTTATTTCAACTGGGTATTTCTGTTTTTAACCTTTTAATGGATTGCTATGCCTTAAATATGATATGTAGCTGTTTGCTGATGTTATCGGGTAAACATACCAGTAAAGGAAAAACGAAGTTAGTTATGTGTCTTAATAGGTTAAAAGGCTAAATTATTTTAAGATAGGTTGTCAAATGAATAAAAGCAAGTATAAGTAATTAACTTAAAATATTACTTTAAAATTAAATTTCTATTAACTTTGCTTACCTGTTCTAAGTATTGAGGAAAATGCTTTTTTAGATTTGAGTATATAAAGTGGCTGGATTCTATAGCAGTTGACAAAATAGAAGACCTTGCAAATGACTGAATTATTAGAATGTTGATCATAACTTATTTTTATTATTTTAGGACTATTAACATTCATTTTTAAAATGTATGCTAAATTTTCAGTTTGTAACTGGAATTCTTTTATAATTTTAGAAAGCAGTATACATTTTTGTAATCTTCTGGTAGTATTTAAGCTTCACAGGTAGGGAAGCTGAGTAGTATATGAATTTTGAATTGTATTTGTATAGAAGTTGAGAGTAATGTGGTAGAAAATTTTGTTGTGAATTCCTGAAGTTTTATGCACAGCTTTGGGAGGCAAGGCTTTAGTAGTGCTAAAAATTAAAATACTGTTGTGCTACTTTCTATGCATTTTGAAGGTTGCAGAAAAAGATGTTGTTAGAATGCCAACCATGTTGAAAGATAGTGTGCAAGCACATGCACACACAATGTTATTTTAAGCTTCAGACTGACACCAGAGCTTCAAACTAAAATTGGAGAAAACATATTAGCATCAATTGAAACTTGTGGTGGGGGCAAGAAATCATTAACATAGTAAAATACACAGTGATTTTCTTCCAAAGAGTTAAAATATGCTTATGTTTATCCTCAAAATATCCTTGTGGAGTAGAGGCAACCAAGGCACAAAGTTTAATGACTTGAAAAAGTCTAGGTAAGTTTAGTAGCAGAGCAGTGTTAGAATTCGGTAACCTCCTTGCCCCTCCCTCCCCCACATCTCTCCGTAGTTGGCCCCTTCTCTGGAAAATTCTGAAGATACTTGGGACTTAGAATTGGATGATCTGGGTTCAGTCACTGCTTATTAGTTATATGACTTTTGGCAAGTCAGGCATTCTTTGGGACACAATATAGCTTTGGTTCTTTTTGTTGAAGTTTATTTCTGTTTCTGTTTCTTTATTTCTGTTTTCTTTAGCTCTCTGTAATACAGTGTTTCCAAGTTATACTCAGACTATTTTGAATAAAACAAATTCTGCTATCTCTGTAAGAAATAATGGCAGCAAAAAAGCTCAGCTTTGGACATTGCTCTTTATTCCCTGTGCAAGTGCCTTGTGATTAAAGATATGCAAGATATCACAAACAACAATTATTTTTATTGCACCACACATGCTTAGTATAGTTTTCCTTTTAAAACCACATATTGGTTTGGTAATTAAAAGGTTTTCTGATTTGTTAGCAGGTTAATCCTAACTTCTTTTGTTTTTAACAAAGATGAAAATATCTAGACCACTGGATTCAAAGTCAGATTATATTATTTTCACAAAAAAATTAGTGTCAAATTACATGTCAGAATTTACAAAGATTATTATTTCCATAGGAACAAATTTTTACACTTGTGCATTTAATACATTTTGTATTTATATAGGATACTCATTTTGGACAATTGGGGATTTAAGACCAGATTTTATTGTTATAAAATAATTTCATAGATTTGCTATTAATTGGCTAATTAATAACCTAAAACAATAGTTTTACCTTGCAAATGATAACTAAGCAGTAGATAGGAATCTAAGACCCCAAATATCTCCATTAAAATCTTTTCCCCAAGTTCTGTTTTTCTTTTTTGTTACAAATATTTTGATTGAATAGAAATTTTAATTTGTAGCATTTTTGATATGGAGCCTTTGATTTTTAATTGTATGCATGTGTTCCCTTAAGTTGGGACAGCCGTGAATGTGGGAGAGTAATTTGTTGTTCACATTTACATCACACTATTGATGTCAAGTCATTCTTACCCAGCTTGTATCTGGTTCTGATGCTACATTTTTGATGATTCTGAGTTTGTAAGTGAAAAAAATTCAACTTTGGGAAATACTGAAATTAACCACAACTAAAAAGTGCTTTGAAACTGATGGCAAAATATATGCAAAAGCAGTTTCTAATTGCTGAAAAATCTGCTTTTTAAATTGTATTGCTTCAACAGTGCTCTTTCAGTGAGTACTTAACATAGCTAACTCAATTCTCTGATACTAAAGCCCAATGAAGAAAGAATTATTTCAGTTTAAAGACAATTCAGAAATTTCATTTGGCTTCTCAACTTTAAATTTCTTTCACAACAAATGTTTTACCAGAAAAATAGAAATGGACCATCTGCTGAAACCTTCATCAAGTGGGGAGTAGCCAAAGTAGTAGAGAATCAACAATGTTGGTGATTCATTATTGGTATGAGAATAATTGAAAACTGATTATAATTCCATGAAGTACATGCATAAGAATTATATATTCTTAACAGAAAACTCCACAAAATGTTATTATTCCCCAACCTTCCTACTTCACCTAAATTGGATATTTAAATTCTTTCATTTTTATTTTTACACTGTGTATTTGTAAATCAGTTGCCAGCGTCACATATATTATAAAAATAAATACATGGCTTTCCTTTACATTTTCTCATCCAAACTTAGATTTTGGACTCTGTGACTATTACTACTTTTTGATCTCTGTTTGTCATCCTCATGTTAGTCCAGCTTAATACCACTCCTCTCAATTTTTTGGCTTTCTATTTTCACTGACTTACATTCCTCTTTACATTCTCAAATATTATGGATGCTTTCTGTTGGTGTTTTTCTCTTATATTTACATCAAAGAATTATGCAGTCATGTTTGTGCTTTTTTTTCCTCATTGGCTTCTCTTCTTGCTTTTTTGCTTCATTTTCTTTGTATAATTCTCCTTTGTAGTTTATTTTGCAGAATCACATTCATTTCTGTGTCCTGAAACCAAGTCATTTGATGAACTAGATTATACATTTAACAGAGCTATGGCAAATCCCCTTGTCTGTGCTGTTAATGAGTCCCATGATCTAGTGGGAGATGTGGAATGATCATCTATGAACTGGTGGTCTGTTATTGAAATTGGTTAGACACATAATGCTTTTTTTTTTTTTTTAAATGTGTAAAGCCATAGAATGGTAAAGTTCCAATCTAGACTCATTCATTTCCATGGTACTACTTAGGGTACCCGTTTGGGAAAATGGATGCGTTTTCATAGTTTACTAATAATAGCTAAAGACTGCTCACTGGTGACTTTGTGCTATTAAAATACAGCAATATATCTTCAGTTACTGCTACTTCTAGTCCCCATTTAGGGATATACTATCTACAAAAAGTTCTGTGATTTTGATTGATAATGCAAAGGATTTATGGATCAATTTAAATAGGGGAGAATCAACTGCTTAAACAATATTGAGTCTTTCAATTTATGATCATGGTATCTTTTTGATTTATCAGTGTTTTATGGTATTTGGTTTATAGATCCTGCACATATTCTGTTAGATTTGTACCTAATTATTTCACTTCCTTAGTCCTATTAAAGTAGCACCTACCTTTTTGAAACACAATTCCAATTTTTAACTTTTGGTACATAGAAATACAGGTTTTGTTTTGTTTTGTTTTGTTTTGTTTTTTTCTTGACCTTATATCCTGCAACTTTACTAAACTCATATATTAGTGTTGGGGACGTTTTTTAAAAAATGAAGTCCATGGCATTTTCTGTACAGGCAATTGATATCATCTGCAAATAGAGACCAGTGACTTTTTCTTGAACCATGTGTGACTTTTCTTTCTTGCATTATTGTACTGCTTAGGACTTTTAGTATTAGATTTGATAGGAATGTGTTGGGAGAAGTACTCTGCCAAGAGCCCTGAGCACTCCTGAATGTCCTTGGGTATGCTGGGTATTGCTAGATACACCAAGATTGCAAAGACCTGACTGTTCTTTATCTGGTCCAGTTCTCAGAGTTGTGTTTGAAGCTAGCAACCTTGAGGCATGCAGTAATGACTCCCCAGATGAAGAGCAGACTTGCTTCTGCTTGTACAAAAATGGTAAATTTTCTAAGCTCAGTGTTGTTTGGCTGTAATGCAAACCCACTGTATACATAGTGTTTACCTGGGCCCCTCTGCCAAGGGGCCTTAGATGGGAAGTGAGCTGTCGCTGACGTGATCCTCTTACCACTTGCTGTGTCATGGGTCATAAAATCCTTTGCCGATGACCCAGGCATCTTATGTCTTCTGCCAGTATCCTTTACAAGAACAGACTAGCTTCATAGCTTGAAGGTAGAATAAAATCCTTGACCCTTCATGATTTTTGACAGTTTTGGAAATAAGGTCATGATGTTGACAGAAACATGGCTTCCTGCAAGAAAAAAGACGAGTGGCCTTATGGGCCATTTTAGGGGATATGAGATCCAGTAGCAAATGCTCTTGTTGAAGTGGGAAGCTAGTAGATCCCCTGCTGATGTACCTGTTAATGAATATTTACAGGCTAAGCCTAAGCCGAAAGAGGTAGAACAGAGCTGCCTGAATGATACTTTGGTTTATTTATATTCACTCTCGTGGCTGGAGGAGGAAAGAGGCTATTATATCAATAAGACAGTAAGCCTCTAGACCTTAGGCAAAAGCTGAATCAAGGGGTCCCCAGAACTAAACTAAAAGGAGTCAACAAGGAGGATGGGTAGACTGAATACGTTAGAACTTTATTTGCTCAGTCCAAGCAGGCAGTTTGGACATAGATGTGAATCTTGCCTGTTGGTGTAGAACTACTGTTTGCTCTGTGCCCTCTGATTCATCTCTCTCCCTTTAATCTCAGCTGCCTCAGGTCAAGCCTTATGTGGTAGGGAACCTCAAGGAGGTGTGGGAGTTCCAACTTTTATGGTTCTGTTGGATAGGGTGGCCAGGCACCATCCTAC
Source organism: Vulpes lagopus (assembly GCF_018345385.1). Lineage (NCBI taxonomy): Eukaryota > Metazoa > Chordata > Mammalia > Carnivora > Canidae > Vulpes > Vulpes lagopus. The sequence continues at coordinate 13,084,522 of NC_054834.1, forward strand.
ATGGTCCTTTGGGGAGAAAACATGCTAGGCAGCAAGGAGGCTGAAGCCTCTGAGGACTGCAGGGTGGACCTCTGGCAGTGTGCACAGGGCAAATTAAAGACGCCCTGGCTCTTGCAGGAGCTGGGAGACTTGAGGGAGTAAGTCGCACGGACCCTGGCGTGAGGAGCCAAGCAGAAGAAAAGCCTCCCATCACCTCATTGCTCCTCTGCAGGCTAGCCTCCCCCACACCCCCTACTCCCATGTACTCCCCATGCTCCTGGTCAAAAAAGAATGTCTTCCCTTGGCAGCTGTGGCTATAGTTCCTTTTGTGTGTGTGTTAAATTCCTTGGTCTATGTTCCTGCAGGGGGAGAAAACAGTCAAATTCAAGAAAAGCCAGAGTGTGGGTGGAGTCTTGGGGCCTGTTCAATATACTGTTGTTCTGGCTTCCTCCTCCAAATGTATATTTGGTATTGCCATTTTTACTTATATGTGCTTACACTGTGAATGCTTATAAGTTCACGGGAGATTCTCCCATTTGTGGGCTGCTGCTGGTCCCCTCCCTGAGTGATCCAGCACAAACAATGGATTATCCCTAGAGAAAAGAGAAGAAAATCACAGCTTTAGTTAGACAGTCGGCTTCTAAGGTACTCAGGCCATTTCTTAGTACAGCAGTGCCACCTGCCTGACCCAGCTACCAAGTGCACCTCTGTTTTTTCAGGCCTACTGCTAAGATCTTGTTAAAACCACTCCCCTGACCCATAGCCTCCTTGCAACTCTCTGGCATGATGTTGCCGTTTTGAGGGTAGGTTAACTCAGACTGGACATTAACAAGAAAAGGACCCAAGAAATTGCATTAATCAAATGAAAATGGTTTGTTCAGCCAGCCTGGCCTTAGCATCATCTTGGTTTTGCATGAAGGGGTGGAAGTGAACTCTTTTGGGAAAAACCATACCTCTTACATCTGAAAGAGCATCTCTCATTTCTTGAAGCAGAGCTCTTGGCTTAGTGGGAACCTTGACTCACAGAGGCTCCTATAAATACTTTGGCCTGGTTCACTTATGTTTCAGCCCAGATAAAAGCTGATGGTATCCATTGTGCTGCTGTAGCTTTTCAACCAGTGCCAGCTACAGAAACCTGAGAATGGAGGTGATCGCTCAACTCTGTTCTCATAGCTCTGACCAATATGCCCCTTGATGAACGTTGTAGTGTTTATGGACTTTTGGACTTCTTGGGCTATTACCTTTAGCTGTGCCACTGGGAAGATCAAGAGATCAAAAACCTCTCTCTTTGGGGCTGCACACCATGGAAACAAATTGTGACTGTCAGGCTTACTCGAGCCTGTACTTCCCAGATTGCTGCCATTTCTACCCAGATCCATTCCTGTTTTGGATATAGCATTATATCCATCATAATAGACTGGGCAACCACTGTGCCTTGGATTTTGGGAAAGGGGATTTCTCAGTGTCCCTTCCTTACTTCCACTTGTGTAGGACTAATTCTTTTTTTCCTCCCCCAGGGATATAGGTTTATTTTGGTTTTGTTTTTTGCCGTTTCCTACCCCTAGCTCTAATGGGTTTTCAGCAGTGTCCAGAGAGTGATAGGCTTTGTTGTACACCCTTTCAGGCCCTTCCCGCCCCCCTTGTATTAGACATGGTGGAAAGGATCCAGGCTGGACTTTATCCCTTGCTCCCAGTGGCTGCTGCTGTCACCACTCCCCCGCCAACAGGGGCACTTTCCAGGTCTCTTACTCTGCACCTAATCCTTTTGTCTGTGTGTTGTGTACCTGGTGAGGTTTTTGAGGAACCTTGGGATATGTATGCCGGCCTGCCTTTGTTTGTGGCCTCCATAGGTTCTATATTTCTTGCTAGCACACATTCAGCCTCTAGCAATCCATTAGCAGTTTTAGCTGAACTATTTTTACTGGTATCCGGTAGTGTTTTCCTGGAGGGTACTCATGTCCCATATGCCCTTCAAGGTACCTGTTTTTCCTCAGAGTTTGAGTTGGTTGGTGGCCCTTTAACCTAAGCTCTCCAAGCAGCTATTTACCATAATAAAAGCTTGATTTCACGACCCCAGTTGGTCTGGGTAGAATTATAAGAGACTGCAAGATTGTATTCCCAAAAATTTTGGTAAAGTCTTCTGTTTGTATATTCATGAGAGATATTGACCTGCCACTATCTTTTATTGTAATGTTTTTGTCTGGTTTTAGAATCAGGACAGTGTTGGATTTGTAAAGTGAATTGAAAAATGTTTTCTTTCTTTCTTTCTTTCTTTTTTTAGTTTAAAAAAATTATATAAGATCAAAACTACTCTCTCATTAAATGTTCAGTGAATTCAAAAGAGAAGATATTTGAGCCTAGGAGGTTTTATGTTACTTAAAACCTTTTAGTTATAAATTCAAATAATTTAATAGATTCAGATTTTCTATTTTCTCGTGTCTGTTTTGATGATTAGTTTGAGTAATTTGTTTATATCATTTAATTTGCAAAATGTATTAGCATCCATTTGTTTTTAAGTTTCTCATTGTATTTTAGGATCCTGTAGTATTGGTGTTGCATCTTCCTTTCTTTACTGATATTGGATATTAGTATCGTCTTTTTTTTCAGTTTGCCTGGAGGTATATTAATTTTACTAATCTTTTCAAATAGCAAGCATTTGGTTTCGTTGTTCTTAGTGAACAATGTTATTATTATTTCTATTTTGATTGATTCCTGCTCTTACCTTTAGTGTCTCCTTCCATCTACTATTTTGGTGAAAGTATCTTTAATAGATTTTAATTTCTTTTTATCTGGTATGTGCTTCATACAGTTTTACCTACATCCCATAAATTTGATTTTGTATTGTATTCCTTGGTTTAGTATGTTCTTTAATTTCTAATTTCTAAATAACCTGGGTTATTTAAGTTCTTTTTCCAAATTCCAAATATTTGGTAATTTCTCTAATTTATTTGTTACTTATTTCACATTTAATTTCATTAAGGAAACATACTTTGTAGAATTATAGTTTTACAAACTTTAGATTTGTGTAAGGGCCCAAAATGCAATCTGTCTTGGTGAATTTTCCATGTTTAAAAATCATGTATTTTCTCCCATGGAGTTTCTTAAGTGTTAGATAGGTCAGGTTGATTGATAATATTGATGACATCTTTTCTAGCTTTTCTGGTTTTATGTTTCTTTGTGTTACTAGTCTTTAACTGAAAATAACTTTTTATTGAAAGAGGCATTGTAAAGTTCCCAGCTTTAATTCTGGATTGGTATATTTCTCCTTTGACTTTTTCCAGTGTTTACATCATATATTTTATTGGATATGTGCACATTTAAGAATATGATGAAACATATCTTTAACCCTAATATGTATTCTTATTCTGATGTCTGCTTTGTCAGATTTCAGCATAGCTACTGCAGGTTTGTTTTGTGGTTTACATCATACATGTTTTCTCAATCTTTTATTTTTAACACTTTTGTATCTTTGTTTTAAAGGTATGTTTTTTTGTAGATTGTAATAATTTGTTTTGACTTTTTTCCTATCTGATTTATATCTTTATTGAAGCATAGAGCATTTACATTCAGTATAATTTTCAATATCATTAGGTTTAAGCCCTCCACTTGGCATTTGTTTTGTTTGCTCCATGTATTATTTACTCATTTTTTTCTTCCTTTTTAAATGTCTTTTGGATTGAGTAACTTTTTACTATTCCATTTTGTTTGGATTTTTAGTAATTTTTAATAATTAATAAAAAAATGGAATAATAGTAAATAAAATGGAGTAATCAGTATACTACTGACTTATTAATATTATTTAGTTTCCTTATTTTAGTGGTTGTTTTAGGTTTTCTGATATACATGTTTAACTTATCATAGTCTATTTATAAATTATAGATCATATCATATATAATGTTAGATCCTTATTATATCACTTCCTTTGTCCCTCTTCCATCTTTTGTGCTTGTTTTTGTGCTTATTTTTTAAAAAAAGTTTACTCCTGCTTTATAAACTTCATAATAGATGGTTACTTTTTGTTTTAAACACCTAATTATCTTTTAAATAAGTTTTTAAGAAAAAATTTTTATATTCATGCATATGTACTTGACCTGTGAATAGTGTGGGGGTTGGGATGCTATTGGCATCCAGAATTGGGCAACAAATTCTGCAGTTGTTCAAGATGTGTTCCTTGTGTCTTTGTTTTTGACTTATTTTCACTTGATGTAGAGAACTATTTTTTTTTTCTTTGATCATTTAGAAGCTATTTTGTTGTTTTCTGGCATGTGTAGTTTGTGATGAGAAATCTGGTCATTCATATTTTTGTTCTTTGTTATGTAATATGTTGTTTTTCCTCTTTTCCAGATTTTCTTTTTATTTTACTTTGTACATAATTTCCCTATGATGTGCCTTGATGTGATTTCTCTGTTTCCATTCCTCTTTAGCTTGGGGCTCACATAGATTCGTGGCTCTGGGCTGCTGCTGCTGCTGCTGCTGCTGCTGCTGCTATTTGTTCTTGGGTTTTGGCTTTCTTGTCAAATTTGGAAAAAAATTCATTCGTTCTTCAAATACTTTTTGTCACATCTTTCCTTTCCTCTGGGGCTCTGATAACATGTATTTTAGGCCCCTGGTATTGCCACTGATGCTGTGTTCTATTATTTTTTTTTGTAGTTTGGGTAGTTTTGGTTTGCTCTCATTTCAGGTTCTTTGAGCTTTTCTTTTGTAGTGTCTGATCTACCCTAAGCCCTTCCAGTGGATTTTTCAGTTCAATTACTCTGTTTTTCAGCTCTAGAGATTTTATGTGATCGATTGTTATAGTTTCCTTTTCTTTTTTCATTGTGTTCATGTTCTCTTTAACTCCATGTTCATAGTTGTAATAGATATTTTAAGGTCTTTGTTAATTCCATCATCTTTTTGCATCTTGATAGTTCTACTAATTTTTTTTTTTTTAGATTTTTTTTTTAAGTAATCTCTACAACCAACATGGGGCTTGAATTTAAGACTAAGACCCCAGCATTGAGAGTTGAACTTCCTCCCACTGAACCAGCCAGGCACCCCTGTAATAATTTTTGATTGGATACTGGCCATTATGTTTGAATCCTGTAAATTTCATTTTGTTGTCTCCCAGGAAAGAATGTTGAACTTTTCTTTGTCAGGCAGTCAAGTTGTGGATCAACTTGATACTTTTGAGGGTTTCTTTTTCTAAACTATATGGGGGCAGCTTCAGAGGATACTTTACTGTGAGACTAGATTAGCCCTACCACTAAGGCATGACCATTCGTAGATATATACTGAATTCCCCTGTACTCAATGGTGTGTCTTTATTTTGGCCTTTGAGCTAGAATAGCTTGAAGTGCTCTTGTTGTGAACTCTGAGAATTGATCAGTTTTCAGGCTTTCTGGTTGTTCTTTGCCTGGCCTCTTGGAGTCTCACCATATGTTTTCATAATAATATTTTTTTGAAGATTCAAGAAACCAGAATACAAATTTCTGGAACTGTTTTTCTGCTTAGCTTGCTTTTTTCTATTATTTTGACCTGCTTCCCCTTCCAGTAACTAAGGCTTCCTTAACTCAGATTTGTCTCTTCAACTCATCTAGACCACTGGTTTTACTTTGCAGGGATTTTCCCTTATGTCGTAGGGGAGTATGTATTTAGGCAGAAAGCCTCGATAATTCTAGGCTTACTTCATTTGTTTCCTACAGGTCACAGTCTTGCTCTTCTGTTGTCCAGGATCTGAAAATAGTTTCATAAAGTTTGTCCAGTTCTCCAGTTGCTAGGATAAGTGCTATACCAATTACTCCATCAGGTTGGAAGGAGAAGTTCCAAATTTGCTTTAAAAACTAATTATCCTATGATTTCTTTTAGTAATTAATTATGAACTATCTTGGGACAATCTTTTTACTGCTGTCTTAAAGTGATTAAACTTTGTTTTCCTTTTTATGTCTTCCTTTGTTACAGTCTAATAATAGGCTGGTGATATTTTGTGTCCTGTAATTCAGATTCTTTGCATTTAAAATATCTACTCTGGACAATTTTCTTTCATAAGTGCCTCTGTTTACTTTTTTCCCCCTCTGTCAGAGAAAAATATAACAGTGCTGAAGAAAAGATCACATAACTATGCAGATTAATACCTTTGCAAATTTATGTCTTCTGTCACTCCCCTTCTGTCACAGGTGTTCTATTGACCAGGGATTGGGAATCTTTTTTTTTTATCAGGGGTCAGAGAGTAAATATTCTAGGTTTTGTGGGCCACATACAATCTGTATTGCATGTTTTTCCTTTTTTTTTTCTTTTCTGTCTCTTTAAAAACGTAAAAACCAGTCTTAGTTTTAACGTTTGGCCTATAGGCCTTAGTTTGACCACCCTTGACATAGACCACTGCAGTTTAGTCCAGGTAACCTTTCCTTCTCTCTCATTTATCCCAGAAGACCTTACTTCTTAACTTCATTGATAAAATAGAGGTTTGAACTTTGTCAACTTCTTGCTTCCTGTGTATCCCATCTAAAAGCTATCTAGGTCTTCGGTTACTTGTCTACCTTTCACTGTGTCCAGAGAAGATGTATATATATATCCTGTCATTTAAGCCTATGCCTGCTGTGTGGATTCCAGCCTTTATCCTCTTCTAAGTTCATTACTAGTTTATTGTTCCATTTTGCGGTCATAGGTATTATCTTCCTTTATTTTTCCAACTGTACCGTATCAACGTGTGCTTATTTGCTGTTCTGCCATTTAAAATTTTGCATATATGACCTCTCACAATGTCGAGTTTTTTGTTTTTTTTGGAAAAAATATCCAAACTACCACAATGGTTTATCTTAAGCACTTTCAGTTGAGTTCAAATTGGAAATGGAAGAAAATTACTTTTAAGCTGTAATAAAAATATATAGGTACAAGGTATGAGTTAGTTGATCTTGGCCATGTTTTCCTTTATTTCCCCCCAGTGACAACATAATAAGACGGATGAATTAGAACGTTTCAAGCAAAAATGTTCTGTGTTGAGGGATATAGTTCTCTAAAAGGCAAAACATTAAGAGTTATTTTATTTTTTTTAAATTCAGGAATCAGACTAAATCTAGGCACATTGTGTCGCAGGCATCACCTCACAAATCTGCCAACGCATGTCCTTTCTGAGCTTCAACACAGCTGCTATCTCAACAGTCTTTCTTCTTTCCTCTCCTTGATAGTGGTTTGCATTAGTGTTTGGTTTATGATGGAGAAGGAAAAAAATATAGAAGAATCCTTCCCTCATTTTTCCTATGATATTATGAGTTTTAAAAACAAATCTAAGCCAAGTAGCAGTGACTTCTGGATCATTCTAATAACTAAGAAACATGAGGCCATTAGGTATTTTAAATATAGATGAATTCATTTATACAAAAAATAGACTTTAAGGAATAAGGTTACTTGTAAAGAATAAAGGCACATTAAAAACTACATGTTCTTACAACAATTTGTTCTATTCTTTTTTTTTTTTTTTTGTAGCATAGTTATTCCTCCCCCGCTCCCCACACAACAGATTTGTAATGTAAGAATAGAACTATGGTGCAGCCTGCAATTCCCAGAGGTAAAACACACAGTACTAGACTTCCATCTGTAAATTTTACTTTTCAGATTTTATGTATTTTTTTGAGTTCAGTTCAAATTTGAAATCATTTTAAGCTTTCAAGGACTGTATTTATGTTAGGATCTCTTAAGTGGCTACATCATAAAACAGTTATTTATGCTCTCTGTTAAGTATTTATTTTGTTAGGTGCAGTTATCCTTTGATTACTCTTTTGCAATCATATATACTACAGCTTGGCAATGCTTTGTGTCTTAAATTTTAATTGCTTGCTTTTGTCTTATTTGATTAGTTTTGTAATTGTCTTTTACTCTTGAATTTTCTCCTCCTTCCCTCTCTTTGTTGGACATACAATGGCATCATTAATGAGTGTTTTTATCTATTTGAGTAAATTTCTAAAATTAGTTTTGAATTGGATGTTTTAGATATGTAAATATAACTCAAAATTATTCAAAATTGAAGAAAGATCCTCTGAATGACCTGGAAGGTTTAATAATACAATAGTTTAATATTCTTAAATGCATGTTTGACATTATGCTTAAATTTGAGAGTATCTGAGTCTAGAATAAAAGGACTTTATTGGTATCATAATAGCTTTGTCAAATATTTAAATCCGTTGAATCATGGATGAACTCTTACAGTAGTAGAATCAAAACTGTGCCATGCTCTTTTTTTGAACATGTGATGTAATGAAGATATTTCAGTTAAGTTATAAATATATTTGTTTTCACTAGCTTTAGAAAGGAGACCAATAAAAGTGTTATCACAGTGACTTGTGTTACCTTGGGAAATTGCTCTATGAAAATATTAGATGAGTTAACATGTTAGGTTTTGACTGTTTTTTGCTTGTCTTGGAAGATAACTTGATTTTTAGTGATATGTTCATTTGCAGAGACAAAAATGTGTAACTCATTTTGGTGTTGCTGATGTTCAGGGAGTCATTTAGGTAATATGTGAGCCTAGGCCTGCCCATTTTCCCAGACTTTTCCTGATTGGTTCTCTGTATTTTTCAGATTTGCATTAATGGTAATGTGGAATAATCCTCATAAGAGTCCTATTTGAAACTCAGAGAATTCTTAATTCCTATCACTTGTCTCTTTTGAATGTACTATATTAATATGGGAGGTTTGATTCTTGTACTTCCAGCTATAATTCTTATTTTTGTGTTGTGGAGACATGACTATTTTTAGGACATTAAGTAAAATCGAAATCACCATAAAGAAAGTCTGATCACAGGGGATCCCTGGGTGGCGCAGCGGTTTGGCGCCTGCCTTTGGCCCAGGGCACGATCCTGGAGACCCAGGGATCGAATCCCACGTCGGGCTCCCGGTGCATGGAGCCTGCTTCTCCCTCTGCCTGTGTCTCTGCCTCTCTCTCTCTCTCTCTGTGTGACTATCATAAAAAAAAAAAAAAAAAAAGTCTGATCACTTGGTTAGCCATTTAACAAATATTTACTTAGTACATTCTATGTGTCAGATGATACATAAGTACTAGGGGAACAGTGATAAATAATGAGTTTGTAGTTTAGTAAGGGAGACAGAAAAATAAATATACCATGATGGTACAGAGTTGGTAGAGTACTAAGGGTCAAGTATGAGGGACTAAGAAATCATAAGAGGGTCACTAATCTGGAGGGAGATGATCAGGGAATGCTTTTTGGAGGAAGTAAATATGCTGAGATATGAATGATATTTAGATATTAGCCAGATCAAGGGAAGGGTACTTGTTCATATCAGTGAAAGAATACCAGATGAAAGAGACAGCCTTTCCTAGAAGAAGTTTGAGGTAGGAAGTCAAGGAAAGAAGACAGAAGTGTTGGGTGATGGGGCCAGATGGTACATGGTCATGCAAGCCATGTTAGAGTATTTGAACTTTTACAAGAGGACAATGATGACTCCAATAAGGCCTGTAAGTAATATGATCAAACTTGCATATTTTAGAAGGATCATGCTGACAGCAATGTCATTAAATGGGTTGGAAAGTTGGGAGCATAATTAGATACTTGGAAACTTAGGCAAGAGTTCATGGTGGTAAGAATTATTGGGGTATTGAGAATTGGAACAAAGTAATATGATCCATTTTAAGGGGATTTAGAAACAGTGAAATTTGGTGAGAGGAGCAGGGCTATCTTGACAAGTTGAGTAGATAATAGGGCTACTCCCTAAGTTATAGCTCTTAGGAGGAATGGTTTTGTGAGAGATGATTGTTTAAGTGTGTGTGGGGACATGTCTATTTGAGGTGCTTATTGGACCCAAGTGTAGGTATGTAATAGGGAACTGTTGATGTGTGTCTGAAATACAGGAGATAAAGAAGATGCAGATTTGAAAGTTACAATGTATACAGGACAATTGAATATGCAGAGCTGTAGAGTTAGTTGGGTCCCCCAAAGGGAGTGGAAAGAGTGCTTTAAGGCTGGAGTCATCAGCATTGTTAGAAGTTGCTGAGACTCCAATTAAGATGAGATTGAAAAGTGGTCTTGGATGGGCACAACTACCCCCCTCCCCCGCCCCCCCCCCCCCCCCCCCCCCCGGCCAAGTAGTTGGTGACCTCAGTAAGCACAGGCACTGAGATGACGTGAACACTTGTGGAAGCACATTTTTCAGGTTACTCTTTCAGTGAAGAAATAATTTCAGGTGTCAAGTGCAGTTATTAAAGCATCTCCTGTTTTGTGGAGGAGGGGAAGCAGTAAGAATAAAGCTAATTGTGAAAAGTTATTTTTAAAGACTATGATTAGGGGATCCCTGGGTGGCGCAGCGGTTTAGCGCCTGCCTTTGGCCCAGGGCGCGATCCTGGAGACCCGGGATCGAATCCCACATCGGGCTCTCGGTGCATAGAGCCTGCTTCTCCCTCTGCCTATGTCTCTGCCTCTCTCTCTCTGTGACTGTCATAAATAAATAAAAAAATTAAAAAAAAAAATAAAGACTATGATTAGAATAAAAATCTGATATTTAAAATTTTATGACTTGAAACTTTAGATTATAAAAGAGAAAGAAAAATAGGTTTTGTAAGTATAGCCTGGGAGACAGAAAAATAAATATACCATGATGGTCAGGTTGGTAGAGTACTAAGGGTCAAGTATGAGGACTAAGAAATCATAAGAGGGTCACTAATCTGGAGGGAGATGATCAGGGAATGCTTTTTGGAGGAGGATGTAAATTATGCTGAGATATGAATGATATTTAGATATTAGCCAGATCAAGGGAAGGGTACTTGTTCATATCAGTGAAAGAATACCAGATGAAAGAGACAGCCTTCCAGAGAGTTTGGTGTAGGAAGTCAAGGAAAGAAGACAGAAGTGTTGGGTGATGGGGCCGATGGTACCTGGTCATGCAAGCCATGTTAGAGTATTTTGAAATTTTCAAGAGGACAATGTTGACTCCTATAGGCCTCCGTAAGTAATATGATCAAACTTGCATATTTTAGAAGGATCATGCTGACAGCAATGTCATTAAATGGGGTTGGAAGTTGGGAGCATAATTAGATACTTGGAAACTTAGGCAAGAGTTCATGGTGGTAAGAATTATTGGGGTATTGAGAATTGGAACAAAGTAATATGATCCATTTTAAGGGGATTTAGAAACAGTGAAATTTGGGTGAGAGAGCAGGGCTATTTGACTAGTTGAGTAGATAATAGGGCTACTCCCTAAGTTATAGCTCTTAGGAGGAATGGTTTTGTGAGAGATGATTGTTTAAGTGTGTGTGGGGGACATGTCTTATTTGAGGTGCTTATTGGACCCAAGTGTAGGTAATGTATGGGAATGTTGATGTGGGGTCTGAAATACAGGAGATAAAGAAGATGCAGATTTGAAAGTTACAATGTATACAGGACAATGAATATGCAGAGCTGTAGAGTTAGTTGGGTCCCCCAAAGGGAGTGGGAAAGAGTGCTTTAAGGCTGGAGTCATCAGCATTGTTAGAAGTTGCTGAGACTCCAATTAAGATGAGATTGAAAAGTGGTCTTGGATGGCACAACTACCCCCCTCCCCCCCCCCCCCCCCCCCCCCCCCGGCCAAGTAGTTGGTGACCTCAGTAAGCACAGGCACTGAGATGACGTGAACACTTGTGGAAGCACATTTTTCAGGTTACTCTTTCAGTGAAGAAATAATTTCAGGTGTCAAGTGCAGTTATTAAAGCATCTCCTGTTTTGTGGAGGAGGGGAAGCAGTAAGAATAAAGCTAATTGTGAAAAGTTATTTTTAAAGACTATGATTAGGGATCCCTGGGTGGCGCAGCGGTTTGGCGCCTGCCTTTGGCCCAGGGCGCGATCCTGGAGACCGGGATCGAATCCCACATCGGGTTCGGTGCATAGTGCTGCTTCTCCCTCTGCCTGTGTCTCTGCCTCTCTCTCTCTCTCTCTCTGTGTGACTATCATAAAAAAAAAAAAAAAAAAAAAAAAAAAAAAAGTCTGATCACTTGGTTAGCCATTTAACAAATATTTACTTAGTACATTCTATGTGTCAGATGATACATAAGTACTAGGGGAACAGTGATAAATAATGAGTTTGTAGTTTAGTAAGGGAGACAGAAAAATAAATATACCATGATGGTACAGAGTTGGTAGAGTACTAAGGGTCAAGTATGAGGGACTAAGAAATCATAAGAGGGTCACTAATCTGGAGGGAGATGATCAGGGAATGCTTTTTGGAGGAAGTAAATATGCTGAGATATGAATGATATTTAGATATTAGCCAGATCAAGGGAAGGGTACTTGTTCATATCAGTGAAAGAATACCAGATGAAAGAGACAGCCTTTCCTAGAAGAAGTTTGAGGTAGGAAGTCAAGGAAAGAAGACAGAAGTGTTGGGTGATGGGGCCAGATGGTACATGGTCATGCAAGCCATGTTAGAGTATTTGAACTTTTACAAGAGGACAATGATGACTCCAATAAGGCCTGTAAGTAATATGATCAAACTTGCATATTTTAGAAGGATCATGCTGACAGCAATGTCATTAAATGGGTTGGAAAGTTGGGAGCATAATTAGATACTTGGAAACTTAGGCAAGAGTTCATGGTGGTAAGAATTATTGGGGTATTGAGAATTGGAACAAAGTAATATGATCCATTTTAAGGGGATTTAGAAACAGTGAAATTTGGTGAGAGGAGCAGGGCTATCTTGACAAGTTGAGTAGATAATAGGGCTACTCCCTAAGTTATAGCTCTTAGGAGGAATGGTTTTGTGAGAGATGATTGTTTAAGTGTGTGTGGGGACATGTCTATTTGAGGTGCTTATTGGACCCAAGTGTAGGTATGTAATAGGGAACTGTTGATGTGTGTCTGAAATACAGGAGATAAAGAAGATGCAGATTTGAAAGTTACAATGTATACAGGACAATTGAATATGCAGAGCTGTAGAGTTAGTTGGGTCCCCCAAAGGGAGTGGAAAGAGTGCTTTAAGGCTGGAGTCATCAGCATTGTTAGAAGTTGCTGAGACTCCAATTAAGATGAGATTGAAAAGTGGTCTTGGATGGGCACAACTACCCCCCTCCCCCCCCCCCCCCCCCCCCCCCCCCCCCCCGGCCAAGTAGTTGGTGACCTCAGTAAGCACAGGCACTGAGATGACGTGAACACTTGTGGAAGCACATTTTTCAGGTTACTCTTTCAGTGAAGAAATAATTTCAGGTGTCAAGTGCAGTTATTAAAGCATCTCCTGTTTTGTGGAGGAGGGGAAGCAGTAAGAATAAAGCTAATTGTGAAAAGTTATTTTTAAAGACTATGATTAGGGGATCCCTGGGTGGCGCAGCGGTTTAGCGCCTGCCTTTGGCCCAGGGCGCGATCCTGGAGACCCGGGATCGAATCCCACATCGGGCTCTCGGTGCATAGAGCCTGCTTCTCCCTCTGCCTATGTCTCTGCCTCTCTCTCTCTGTGACTGTCATAAATAAATAAAAAAATTAAAAAAAAAATAAAGACTATGATTAGAATAAAAATCTGATATTTAAAATTTTATGACTTGAAACTTTAGATTATAAAAGAGAAAGAAAAATAGGTTTTGTAAGTATAGCCTGGATTTGAAATAACTGGGATTTAATCTAAACTCTACCAATTACTAGAAGTTTTATTTTATAGATAATGATAAGTGGTTATTGACAGAATAAAATGAGATAATTAGGAAAAAAATGTTTAGCATAATGCTTGAGGTGTGCATGTGTATGTATAAATATTGAACACCTTATATATAACTATATACACTGCTTAATAATTTCAGAGTGCTTTTTCTTTTGGTATATTTGTTGGTTATCTGTTGTGTAATCAATTACACCTGGAAGTTAAAAGTTTAAAACAACATTTATAAATCACACTGTTTCTGAGGGTATGGTCGGCAAAATAATAGGCCCTAGAGTTGTTTATATTCTATTTCCCAAAATCTGTCAATATGTTACATTATCTAGCAAAAGAAACTTTGCAAATATGATGAAGATTATAGACCACTGAGAGATGATTCAGGATTGTCTGGATAGGCTCAGTCTAGACATGCGCCCTTAAAAATGGAGAAGAGATGAGGTCAGAAGAGATGAGTCAGAGATCAGGTGAAAGGAGGTTCACAGAGACTCAAAGTGTGAGATAGAGGTTGGGGCTAGGAGCCAAGGAATGTGGGCAGCCTCTAGAGTTTGATAGCCAGTAAGGAAACAGGCACCTCAGTCCTACGATGGCTTGGAACTGAGTTTTGCCAAAGACCTGAATGACCCTGGAAACAGTGTCTTTCCCAGAGCCTTCAAAGTAATGCAGGTAGTCAACATCTTAATTTTTAAGCTTGTGACCCCCCAGAGCAGAGAATACCAGCTGAACCCAATGTACTTTTGATCTATAGGATTGTGAGAGTAAATTTTACTGTCTCAAGCCACCATTTTGTAATTTTATGGTAGCAATAGCAAACTCTTAAAAAGAAATTTAGAGCTAGAAGCAGCTTAGCTGGGGTGACTCTGGCTCAAGGTCTCTCATGAGGTTACAGAGAAGCTGTCTAGAAGCTATAGTCCTCTGGAGACATGACTGGAGTTGGCGGATACTTCAGAGCTCACTTACATGGTTGGCCTCAGTTCCTCACCATGAAGCCTCTTTATAGGGCTCCTAACCACATGGCAGCTGACTTCTCCCAGAGTAAGTGGGAGAGGGATGTAGAGAGAACGAATGAATATGAGGAGCATTGTGACATGCAAGATAGAAGCCACGGTGTCTTTTAAAATTGTATCTCAGATGTGTCATATCATCATGTCTGCCACGTTCTGACATTCACATAGACAAATCCTGATATAATAAGTTACACCATAGAAGAGTGTGGCTATCAGTTGGCAGAGCTTATCAGGGGAGGCTGGCTATCATAGTGTATGTATGTGCCCAACATGACAAACTACCAGTTCTAGATGACCTCATTCGTCATGCATAGTTCCAGGTCTGCAGTGTAATTTTATGCAAGCTGTTTAGCCTCTCTAAAACTGAGGTTATTCATTCAGAATTGAAATTAGTTGAAATTGATTTTGTCTGTTAGTACTAGAAATCACTTAAGCTAGCTTAAGCAAACAAAGTCTTTCTTAAAAGTCCTGGCACTTGATATTTTTGAATATACTGTTTTAAGATTAAGGATGCTGAGGTATTTTTTAAGGAATTCAAGAAAATAGAAGATGATGACTGATATACCTTGGTTTAGATAATTCCGGAACCAGTAAAAATTTGGCTACATCATAGGAACATGACTTTTTGCTCTATAATTAAATGGATGTGGGAAGGTTCCTAGAAGGGTTTGTGAGTGGTGGTGCCACAGCTTCCAGGGGCACTATTCTCAGTCTAGTTTATATAAATGGCAATTGTTACAAAGTGGATGGTGTTGCTGTACACAGTGGCTCTGTTTTTATGTATTCTTGACAGTTTTAGGACTTGTTTCCACAGGTGTTTCTCTTTTTTTGTTTACTGATGTATCTTGTAGCTTGGTGTCTACCACATAATTACTCAGTAAATATTTGTTGAATGGATGAATGAGTCAGTGATTGATGTGACATTATGACTGTTACTCAAATATTTAAATACTTTCAACTATATATCATTGTCTTTAGTCTTCATAAGTAATGTTGACTTACTACTTATATTGTGGTACCGAGAGGCTTCTATTTACACTGAAGAGTAAACTAGAACAATTTTAAAATGATGGAATAAGTGAAGGTATAATTACATGCTGGCCAGTCACTGATTTATTAAGGCAGTTTTTCAACTCATCATTGAACAGCTGAAAACCAACATAGAATTAATGGTAAACCCATTTGCAAATAGCAGTTGCTGTACACTGGGAAGTTGCCTGCAATTTATGTAATCTCACCATAAATGTAAAAAGTTAAGAAATTCCAGGTATATTATGGTTAGCATGCAAAGCTGTCTTGAGGAATCATGCTGTTGTCTCCGTTAAAGTTTTGGAATATACTATAGATGGTTTTGAATGCAAAGATAACAATTACAGGCCACTAGCTGTTTATTTTTCATTCACAACCATTTATTAGCTGTATTTCTACTTGTTAGTGCAAGACTTGCAAGTGATTTTTAGGGTATGAATGTCATAGCTGAAAAGAAGTACTCTTGCTGATTTTTATTTTTTTAAATTTGCATTCAGTTGTCCAGAAGAGTCATTGTGTTCAATTCTATTCGGTTTTATTAAGTGTTTGCTTTGTGGAAGTTGCTAATTCCATTATTACAGAGGAAGCATGGTCCTTGCTCTCAGAGAGTTTACAGTGTGGTATTTGAATATTTGGGGTGAGTGAATCTAAGAAAAGTACAAAAATAACTTTAATATGCTGAGTATTCTAAAAAAGTTATTAATAATGTGCCATGAAGGTTCAAAGGAGACTCTCTGGTTTGAAGAATCTAAACAGGTTTTCACTTTCATGAAAAGTAGAGTTGGAATGAGTGGTGAAAATACAGGTAGGTATCTAACAGATTTAACCTTTGAGCTTGGAGCTTAAAAATCTTGAACTATTTGTCCCGTGCTACTTTACATGCTGACTTTTTACTTGAATTATTATTGCTGAAAGTGATGATGAGATGGACTTAAATAATTTAAACTCTATTAAAAATAAACCTGAATAATTTAGACTGTTTTAAATACAAATTTTGACTTACTGTGCTAGCATACAACCAGCCGATTTACTGAGAATAGGAAAGTTGTGGTAGCATTGGCTAGACTACAGGTGGTACAGAATTTACAGACTTACAGAACTGGAAGGGACAATGGAGATCAGATAATTTGTCGTCCTCATTTTTAAAATAAGGACCAAGACCAGAGAGATAAATGAGTTGCCTATTTACAGAGATGGAGTTGGTGCTTTTATAGGGCTACATCTTATTAACAATTAGTTGGTTAGGACTATTTGAAGCAGTCTCCTAATACATTTTTGTTACGGTTATTAAATCTGAGATATTTAATTTATACGTAATCTGTAGACTCTTATAGACATATCAGTCCAGTATTTCCCCTGCTTCCCACCTCTCTGAGAGACCTCATTTATATCTCATGGCAGAAAATGATAAAGAATATATGAGATATATGATGTCAGATGGTGAATGGGATGAATAGGAACGTAATTATGCCAATTGGCATAAGTTCTTCAAGTCTCATAGACACGAGGGGAAATACTAAATCATCTTGAATCAACCACAAAATAAGACTAGGATTCTTAACAAAAAAATTATTTTTAAACTATCAGCAGAGTCGGTCATATTTTTAGTTTTTACTAGCAAGATACATTTTAGGTCTCACCTTTAGGATAGCACTTTATTTTATTAGAGATACCATTTTGGCCAGAGGTAAATTTTAAATAGCGTTTTAAAGCTGTAATTAACATACCATGTAATTTGCCTGTTTAAAGGGCATGATTCAGTGCTTTTCAGTGTATTCAAAGAATTGCGCAATTGTAGCCACAATTTTAGTACGTGTTTTCTACCTGCCAGAGAGTTCTGTACCCATTAGCAGTCAATTCCCACTGCCCCACCCCAGCCATGCCACCCTATTCAACCACTGTTTTACTGTTTTCATAATTAGTAGAATATTAACAAAATGTGATCTTTTGTGACCGGTTCTTTACTTAGTATATGTTTCCAAGATTCATGAATATGGGAGCATGTATCAGTATTTCATTCTTTTTTATTGCCCAATAATATTTCATGTGTGAATATAAAATTTCCTTTATTCATCATCTGATTGACATTAGAATTATTTGGGCAAGTATTTTATTGTATTGGTGGTTTTTTCTGAGCTTTTTGTTTTCATTTTGTTTTTTTTTTTTTTTAAGATTTTATTTATTTATTCATGATAGAGAGAAAGAGAGAGGCAGAGACACAGGCAGAGAGAGAAGCAGGCTCCATGTAGGGAGCCCGATGTGGGACTCGATCCTGGGATTCCAGGATCATGCCCTGGGCTGAAGGCAGACACTTAACTGCTGATCCACCCAGGTGTCCCTCATTTTGTTTTTAATATAAAGGTAATACAGGGGATCCCTGGGTGGCTCAGCAGTTTGGCACCTGCCTTTGGCCCAGGGCGCAATCCTGGAGCCCCGGGATCCAGTCCCACGTCAGGCTCCTGGCATGGAGCCTGCTTCTTCCTCCCTCTGCCTCTCTCTCTCTCTATCATAAATAAATAAATCTTTAAAAAATATTTAAAAAATAAAGGTAATACAATATGAAAAATCTAACTTATCCCCTTTTCATGGACCTGCAGCAAAGGAAAACTCTTGATACGTCATCTTTTTTTTTTTTTTTTAAAGATTTTATTTATTCATGACAGACGCACAGGGAGAGAGAGAGGCAGAGACACAGGCAGAGGGGGAAGCAGGCCCCATGCAGGAAGCCTGATGTGGGACTCAATCCCGGGACTCCAGGATCACTCCCTGGGCTGAAGGCAGGCGCCAAACCGCTGAGCCACCCAGGGATCCCGATACTTCATCTTTTAAAGATTTTTTAAAAAGATTTTATTTATTTATTCATGAGAGAGAGAGAGAGAGAGAGAGAGAGAGAGAGAGAGGCAGAGACACAGGCAGAGGGAGAAGCAGGCTCCATGTAGGGAGCCCGACATGGGATTCAATCCCAGGACTCCAGAATCACGCCCTGAGCCGAAGACAGGCGCTAAACTGCTGAGCCACCCGAGCTGCCCTCTTTTAAAGATCTTAAACTCCTCTCAAAATTGGAAAGAGATTAGGCAGTACAAATTAAGGTACTGACGAGGTATAAGTACAAGGTCAACAATTTTATTGTTAAATATAATGTGAGTCCTGTTCTCTATTTCTGGTGTTTCTTTCTCTGGCTTTCAGAGTCTCACTACACTCGTATTCCCTGAAACGCCTGTGTTAAAGCATATTATTAGGCCTACAATCTACCAAAATGGTCTGTAATTCCAAATCATCTCTTTCTAAGTCAAATCTCTCTTGATGACGGATTATGTGCTATAATTTTCACTTTTCTTATTGCCATTTGCTGGGGGAAGGGGAAGATAGTGTGGATTTGGTTTAAACAACAGGTGGGGCCAAGAAGGTGACATGTAGCCTAAGACGTATACCTGAAAGTAAGGGGAGAGCACCTTTGACATGCTTTTGGCCTGATGTTTACTGTGAGTGCATGTATAAAAGTATTAGAAGTTTGGGGAGGGGGGATCACCTGCATGTTATTCATAGCACTTCAATCTATATCCTGCTTACTCCTTTTTTAGAGGCCAGATGCCTAGTCATCAAAATTGCGCAAGATTCACTTTCCTTATTTATCAGATGCCACATTTATGCAGTTCATGGGTCACAGTTTGGTATAGCAGGAAAGATGTTATTTAACAGGTAATGTGGGCTTATTTTGAGGAGTATCTTAAATTTTAAAAGTTCGATTAGTTTACTCAATAAATCCCTGATTGATGGAATTTAAAGTGTTTTGGTTAAGTGAATAACTTTGGGCAGTGGGGGAGATTTTTGAGCATTAGTCATTAAAATTTAGCACATATGGTCTAAGTAAATGCCAGAAGGAATACAAGTAATATGTTGTGAAAATTCACAAGACAGATAAATTATTTACAGTTTAGGGAGAGTAGATAAGATATTATGTGTAGTTAACACTAGAGATAAGATTTATTTGGGATGTTTGGAAATTGAGAAGGTGCAAAAGTTTAGGGTTAGAGGGGAGTACTTAGTACTCTAGTTTGATCAAAATGCAAGCTATGTATTATTGGCTAAATATGTATTGGTTGAATGCATGCCTTTATTTATGCTTCTTCCTTAAAATTCACTAAAATGACAGTAAAGGACTAAAAAGGTATAAATAAATCCAGAAGAATAAATAATAAAAAGAGATACAGCGATGAGAGAAAGTACAGAGTTTTGGAATATGGAAAGCAAATGGATAGGGGGTAACTGATTTATTCATGTGTAGAAAGTGGAAACATAAATGCCTGTGGAGCAAGAGGCCAGGAAGAAGCATGTCACCCCCCAGAATTCTGGAAGACCTAAGAATTAGAGGCATCATAGGCCCCTGAAAATGGGGTAACGGGTAGAACTAAAAAGGAAGGAGATATGTTGAATTTCTTATGTCACTTAGATCTCTGAGGAAAACAGTTTGGTGTTGGAAAATAGGTGTTGACTGGTAAAGTTGTGTTTATTAACTACTAAACACTCACTAAGATCCATTCAGTTGGTCAGTTGAAGGTTAAAAGGACAGACCAGGAAAAATTGTGAAATAGGTGGTTGCTTTAAGTCTGGGGAAGATAGATGAGAACAAGGTAGCATTTTTGTATTCCTCTCCTCCTGTGGATAAGTCTGTTCTCCTCCCTAATGACAGAGCCTTCTCATTTTTAGCTCTGGGTTTTCTCTTCTGCTTATCAAAATCTGTTTGAAAGAAGTGTTTGCATGGTGAGTCTCCTAATTTTTGTAAGACAGTAATCTTGTTATGGTAGTTCTAGGCTCATCAATCATGATAATGGCCACAAATATATTTTGCTCACTTTTTTTGCATGTGTAATTTTGTGTGTGTGTGTGTGTGTGTGTGTGTGTAGCTAATTAATAAGGGAAACTTCTATTCTCTTTTTCTACCATTTCCTCTCTTCTCCATACTAGCACATGCAAGTGCATATTCCTCTTTGCTTCTTTTACCAGGAAGAAGAACTAAAACTAGATTATCCTGTAGCTACTAGAAGTTTTAATGATCTCATTTGGAACTCATATTAATCGAGAGAAGTCATTTCAATAAATGAGCAAACTAAAGCTAGAAAGTTTCTCATCCAGTTTCATGGCCTGTGAATGTTGAAATTGAGATTAGATGTTGGATTCCTGATTTGTACTCTAGTTTTGGGGTGTTAACAATGCTGTTTGACCATAAATTCTGTCTTTGGGATGTCTTCTTTTAATTAATTTGGGTATTACTATAAGAGGATGTTCACTTTTTTGAAAAGATAATACTAAGTAGTATTTGCCTTATAAATATATTATGTTATTTTCTTTAATTATTAAATAGTAAACTTTTTATTATGTTTAAACAGGACACACTGAGTCTTGATATTTGCTGAGCACCCATAATTCATCTCTGCTTTAATACTCAGTTGCTTTGAGTTTCTCATTACATGAGCCAGAGAATTCCTTTTTTCCCCTTTTGCTTGAGTCAGATTTAGTTTGCTTCCTATCATTTGCAAGCAAAACTAAACAGGATTTTGAAAACTTGACCAATGCCAGTTTCATAGTAATATTTAAAATAAAAGTGTGTATGTGTGTGTATGTAGTAAGATACATATAACAAAATTTGGTGTTTTAACCATTTTTAAATGTATAGTTCTATAATGTTAAATATATTTACACCACAACCACCAAAGTTCAACCACCACAACCATCTGTCTCCAGAATTTTCTCATCTTCCAAACCAAAGCTTTGTATACATTCACTACTGAATCCATTCTCCTTGTACTCCAGTCACCAGTGACTACCATTCTTCTTTTGTCTCTGTGAATTTGACTATTCCAGGCATCACATGTGTGTGGAATTAAAGAATATCTGTCCTTTTGTAACTGGCTTATTTCACTTAGTATAATATCTTCTAAGGTTCGTCCATATTGCTGCATGTGTCAGAATTTCCTTTTTAAGGCTGTATAATAATAGTCCATTATACATACATACCACATTTTCTCCATTTATCTCTTGATGGATGCTTGAATTGCTTCTACTATTTAAATATTGTGAATAATGTCATAATGGACATGAGTAAAGAAATACCTGTTCAAATTCTTGCTTTCACATCTTTTGGTATATGCTAGAATTGGTGAATCACATGGTAACTTTGTTTATTTTCTGAGGTAATAGTGTTTTCTAAAGAGGCTGGCCCATTTTTTATTTCCACCAGCAATGAGCAGAGGTTCTAGTTTGTCCATATGCTCTCTAACATTTATTTTCTGTTTTTTTTTAATTGTGGTAAAAAAACACATAACATAAAACTTACTATCTTAACCATTTTTAAATTTATGTAGTAGTATTAACTATATTCATAGTGTTAATTCAAAGCTAGAATTCTTTACCCATTGAACAATTCCTCTTCTCCCTGGAGTGTGACAACCATTCTATTTCTGTGAGTTTGACTACTTTAGGTACCTCTCTAAGTGGCATCATACAGTATTTGTCTTTTTGTAACTGGCTTATTCTACTTAGCAAAATGTCTTCAAGTCACATCAGTGTTGTGGCACAAGAGAGGATTTCCTTTTTTAAAGACTGAATAATATTCTATTCGGTGTACATACCACATTTCCCCTTTTTTTAAATTATAATTTTTTGAGTATAGTTAGTTATATTAGTTTCAGGTGTATAACATAGTGACTCAACTTCCCTGTACATATCATGCTGTGCTCATCACAAGTGTAGCTACCATCTGTCACCATAGGTGCTTACAGTATCTTTGACTATATTCCCTGTGCTGTGCCTTTTATTCCCACTTATCACATTTTTTAAAATCCATTCCTTTGTCAAAGGACATATGGATTACTTCTATCTCTTGGCAATTATGAATAATGTTGCAGGAAACATGGGTTTGCAAATATCTTTTTAAGATCCTGATTTCTGTTCTTTAGGATGGCTAAATATATATATATATATATATATTTTACATAAATATATATAATGTGATATATATATATATGTATTTCCAAGAACAGAAATGAGATGGCCAGATCATATAGTAATTCTTTAAAAAACTTTTCGTGGAGCAACCATAATGTTTTTCATAGCAGCAGTATCATTTTATAGAAGTAAACAGTGCACAAGGGTTCCAGTTTCTCCACATCCTCTTTAGCACTTGTTACTTTGTTTTTTTTTTATCATGAACATCCTAACAGATATGAGATGATAATCTCATTGTGATTTTGATATGCATTTCTCTAATGATTAATAACGTTGAACATTGTTTCATATGGTACTTGGCCATTTGTATATCGTCTGGAGAAATGTATACTCACGTCCTTTGCCTGCTTTTTTTTTTTTTTTTTTGTAGATTTTATTTATTCATGAGAGAGAGAGAGAGAGAGAGGCAGAGGCATAGGTAGAGGGAGAAGCAGGCTCCTTGCGGAGAGCCTGATGTGGGACTCGATCCCTGACCCTGGGATCATGCCCTATTGCCAAAGGCAGACACTCAATCATTGAGCTACCCAGATGTCCTGAGTTATAGGAGTTCTTTATAGATTTTGAACAGTAACCTCTTTTCAGCTATATGATTTACAAATATTTTCTCCCATTCTGTAAACTGCCTTTTCACTTTGTTGACCCTGTCCTTTGATGCAGTTTTTAATTTTGATGTAGTCTGGTTTTATCTATTTTTAGTTTTGGTCCCATACCCAAGAAATCATTGCCAAATCCAGTGTCATGATACTGTGTCCTATGTTTTCTTCTAAGAGTTTTTATAGTTTTAGCCCTTACACTTAGGTTTTTAATTCATTTTGAGAAAACATTTTTGCATATGGTATGAGATAAGCGTTCAACTTCTTTATTCTGTATATAGATACCCTGTGTTTCCAGTTCCATTTACTGAAAAGACTATTTTTTCCTTATTAAATGCTCTTGACACTCCACTCCTGTCAGCAATCATCTGACCATACATGTGAAGGTTTATTTTGGGCTCTGTGTTGTATTCCACTGGTCTGTGTCTTTATGCCAGTACTTTGTAATAAGTTTTGCAATGAGGAAGTGTGAGACCTCCAACTTTGTTCTTTTTCAAGATGCTTTGGCTATTCAGGGTCCCTTGAGATTCCATTTGAATTTTAGGATGACTTTTTCTATTTCTCCAAATGTAACATTGGGATTTTGAAAGGGATTGCATTAAATCTGTAAATTACTATGGGGTAATATTTATATCTTAACAATATTAATTGTTCCAATGAACACTGGATATCGTTCCATTTATTTATCTCATCTTTAATTTCCATCAGTGTTTTATTGTTTTCAGAATATGTCTTTCATGTCTTTGGTTAAACCAATTTCTATGTATTTTTTTCTTTTAATGCTATTATAACTGGAATTTAAAAAAATTTTAGTTCCAGATTACTCATTGTTAATATATAGAAATGCAGAGATTTTTGTTAATTTTGTATCCTGCAATTTTGCTGAATTAGTTTATTCCAACTGGGTGTTTGTGTGTGTGTGTGTAATCTTTAGGTTTTTACATATAAGATCATGTTTGTCAGAGATAATTTTACTTCTTTCTTTCTAATTTAGATGCCTTGTAATCCTTTTTCTTGCCTAATAGTCCTGGCTAGAACTGCCAGTACTATGTTGAATAGAAAAAATAGACGTTTTTGCAGAATTTTTTTACTGCAAAAAATGATGGATCCTTATATTTTTTTATAGTACAGGACAGAGTATATGTGATGTAAATATAATATGTCTTTACAAATCCCCATTTTTCTAGTTTGAATTATTATTTAAGGAGAAAAGGCTTATTTTCAAATGAAGAGGCTTTCTTACAAGAGTATTTTGATACCTTTTTTTGAAGGTAATCCTTGGTTAAATGAGATAATTACACTGAAACTATTGCCTTTAGTAAATGTATTATAGTACTTGCCTTCTGGGTTCTACTCATGTTACATTTTTTTTGTCAGTGTCCTAAGATTATACCCCCCGTAGATTAGATGCTTCCAATTTGTTAATTCCGTGTGTGTGTGTGTGTGTGTGTGTGTGTGTGTGTGTGTGTATGTTACATCAGTTACTTTTGAATTGCCAAAATGTTTTTCAGCTTGGCATATTTTATCAGTTTGAATTTTATTTTTTCCTAGCAGTACTTTGTCTAATCTCCTTGTGCTTAATTTTTCAACCTCAGTTAACTAAAAAGCAGTTATTTTTATAGCACATTTTGGTCTTTTTCACTCGATATATTTCCTTGATTTTTCTGTATTTAAGATTTAATGGTTATGTTGAAGTATATATGGGAGAACTTGATTTCTGAGACTTGCTTTAAAGTGCTTCAGCAAAACAAGCAAATGGTGGAGTGGGGGGGTAGACAAGACAAGATTAGTAACATGAAGAGAGTTGTTGAAACTCAGTAATAGGGTGCCAGGGGCCCATTATACCGTTTTCTTTTTTAATGAGCTTTTTATAATAAAATGTCAAAGAAAATACATAAAACTACTGTCCAAAATAATAATTCTTCAGGTTTGATGTTTGGAGGCTGACCTTTATTAAAACCGGTTTGGCAAATGAGAGGACTTTTCTAGTAATTAACAATACCTTGATGCTAAGATTGCCAAATTTGATAATGCCCCCAATTAAAAATACTTTCATATATTATATACTTTGTACTTCAGTGAATTTTTCCATTTTATTATTTCAAAAATTTTCAAACTAGAGGAAACTCGAAAGAATAGTGATGTGAATACCCCTTTACCTATAACCTAGATTTACCATTTGCAAAAATTTGGCTATGTTTCTCCTATCTGTATAGAAGCCATTGTTTGGTCTAACTATAACTGTAGACTTTTCCTATTTATTTCATTTTTAATAGTTTTTGCTACCCATGTATTGAACTCTGATATTATGTGCAAAACTCATTAGGATGTATTAGGTGTATTGGTTTACCATGGCTGCTATAACAAATTACCACAAATTTGATGACCTAACACCAATTTATTCTCTTATATTTTGGAGTTAGAAGTTTGAAATACGTGTTATGAGACTAAAATCAAAGTGTTAGTAGGACTAGTTCCTTCTGCAGGCCATAAGAGAGAGTCCATTACCTTGCCTTTTCCAGTTTCTAGAGACTCTTATCTCTTGGGTCATGGCTGTACCTTCCATCACCTTTTCCTCTTCTTGGTACCATTCTCACATTGCCCCTTCTATAGTCACATCTCCCTCTGCCTCACTCTTATGAGGACATTTGTGATTACATTGGGCCCACCCAGATAATCCAGGATAATCTTATGTTAAGAGCTGTAATTTAGGCTGGTTTAGCTTTTAGCGCCACCTTCAGCCCAGGGCGTGATCCTGGAGACCCGGGATCTAGTCCCACGTCAGGCTCCCTGCATGGAGCCTGCTTCTCCCTCTGCCTCTCTTTCTCTCTCTCTCTCTCTCTCTCTCTGTATGTGTATATATATATGTATATATATGTATGTATATATATGTATATGTATGTATGTATATATATCATTATATATAATGAATAAATAAAATCTTTAAAAATATGTGTAATTTATCACATTTGTACAGACCCTTTTATCATGTAAGGTAGTGTATTTACAAATTGTGAAAATCAGGATATGGATATACTTGGGACATTGTTGATGGCAAAACTCCCTAAATTAATCTACAGATTGAGTGCAGTCCTTCTCAAAATCCCAACTGGTGTTTTTGCAGAAATTGACAAAATTATCCTAAAATTCATATTGAAAAGCAAGCAATCCAGAATAGCTAAAACAAGTTTGAAAAAGAATAGTCCAAATAAACTTGAAAAATAACAAAGTTGGGGAAACTTCCTGATTTCAAAACCCACTATAAGGCTACCGTAATTAAGATAGTCTGGTACTAGCATAAGAATAGACATACAAATCAATGGAATACAATTTAGAGTCCAGAAATAAACTCCCACCTCATAGCGAGTTGACTTTTTACAAAGATGTGAAGACAATTCAATGGGGAATGAATAGTCTTTTCAACAAATGGTGCTGAGACAAGTGGGTATCCATATGCAAACAAATGAATTTGCATCTTTTTTTTACACCATGGAACTCAAAATGTATCCTAGACCTAAATATAAGAACTAACCCAAAAACTCCTAGAAGAAAACATAGGAGTAAAATTTTGTAACTTTGATTTATTAGATATGATACCAAGAGGATAAGTGACAAAAGAAAAAAATAGATAAATTGTACTTCATGAAAATTAAAAACTTTTGTCCTCAAAGGGCATCTTTAAGAAAATGAGAAGACACCATTAAGAAAGTGAATAGGCAGTCCATAGAATGGGAGGTAATATTTGTAAGTCATGTATTTGACATGTATGCAGAATATATAAAGAATGCTTACTACTCAAAAATAAGACAAGCCAACTAAAAAATGGACAAAGGACTTGAATGGATGTTTTTCAAAGGAGGGTACACAAAGGAAAAGCACATGAAAAGACGCTCAACATAATTAGTCACTAGGGAAATGCAAATCAAAGCCACAACAAAATACCACTTCCCAGCCACTAGAATGGCTAAAATAAAAAAGACAATAACAAATGTTGGTGAGAATGGGTAGAAATTGGAACTCTCATATCCTGCTGATAGGAATGCAGCCACTTTGGAAAATAGTTTGCCAGTTCCTCCAAATGTTAAACCAAATTATCATACAACTCATCAATTCCACTCTTAGTACCTAAGGGTAATGAAAACAGTCTACACAAAAACTTATGCATGAATATTCATAGCAGCATTATTATAGCTTCAAGTTTGAAACAACCTAAATGTACATCAACTGATGAGTAGATAAATAAATAAAGCACATCTATACATGGAATATTATTTGGCAACAAAACGGAATGAAGTATTGATACATGATGTGTCAGAGGGTAACTTTGAAAACATAATGCTAAGTGAAAAAAGCCAATCACAAAAGACCAAATTGTGTTGGTCTGTTTATATTAAGTATCCAGAATAGCTAAATTCATAAAGACAGAAAGTGCATGATTGGTTGCCTGAGGCTGGGGCAGAGTGGATTGGTCAGGGGGAAGCAGAAATGGGAAGTGACTGTTAATAGGAATAGTTTCTTTTTCAAGTGGTAGAGATGTTCTAAAATTAGATTGAAGTGATGGTTGTATAGCTCCATGAATACTTATGTGTGTGTGGATATGTACACACACTTTCAGTGAGTAAATTTGATGGCATATGAAATATATCTCAATAAAATATTAAAATAATACTGCAGAGATTATTTCATAAAAACATCTGAAAAGTGCACTGTAAGTGCATTGTAAGTGTATCTTTCTTATACTTAGAAGAAACATTAGGATATTTTGGCCTTTGAATTTTCTTTGCCTTTTATAATAAGTAACAGCATGCATACATAGTATATATGGTGTGCTTCATGTATCATCTAGTTACTCAAAATTTCCTAAAAATATTGGATTGCTAATTCAGGACTTGGAATTAGAAACATCCCATTCATTCCACTCTACATAAACATATCAGGTTCATATGCTTGCCAGAGTTATACCAAGATCATAGTTTATTTAATCTCTGAAAATTTAACTAAAATATGATTGTTTCATAAAGATCCTGTATAGTTTGTATTTATGTTTCTATATGTACAGCCCCATTTTTAGGTTAAAATTTTGAATAGTACCTTTAGGAGTATTCTAGTACTTAGTGTATTTCATTGTACAATTGGTTGGTTATGTAAAATTCTTGCATTTTCTTTTATAATATTGAGCAGACAAATGCTAATGATGGAATTGGCATCATGATCTTATTTTATTAGCAAAATATCTGATTCCTGTGCTTTAAGCTCAAATAGTTTGTTGTTGTTCTTCCACTTTCCTACTCCTCTTTACAAGCATAATTCATTCATTGTGAAAATCGTGTTCAGTAGCTCAAGAGCTCTTAAGCTAAGAGTATACCAAACTCGCTGGTAATGGACCAGCGAATGTTGTATAGATTAAATGGCTCATCCTGCAGCTGCTGTGCATGTGGAACCTTCATTGACTTTAATTCTCAATTAACTCATTTGGTCTGTAGCTTCAGGCCTAAATTGGGGGTTGATTGAAGATGGGGGAAAAAATGACTATATCAGAGAGAGGATGTATGAGTTTCCTCAGGCTGTTCTAACAAATTAGCACAAACCGGTGGTTTAAAACAACAAAAACTTCTCTCATAGTTCTTGGGGCTAATAGTCTGAAATCAAGGTATTGGCAGGGCTACGCTATCTCTGAAGGCTCTAGGGGAAGAAACTTTCCTTGCCTCATTGAGCTTTTTGGTGGTTGCTGGAAATGCTTGTTTCTTGGTTTATAAATGCATCATTCCTACCTCTGCCTCTCTCTTCACATGGCCTTCTTCCCTGTGCGTCACTGTATCATTACATGACGTTTGCCATTCTGTGTGTCCAGATTTCTCTTGTTTTATAAGAACTCCAGTCATTGGAGCAAGGCCCACCTTAATCCAGTATGACCTCATTTTAACTTGGTTTCATCTGCAAAGAACCTTTTTCCAAATAAGGTCACATTTATAGTTACTAGGGGTTAAGGCCTTAGTCTGTCATTTTATGGGACACAATTCAATCTGTTGTAGAAGAGTATGCTTTGTTTGTAAAAATATTTAACTATCAAATTGTGAAATAAGTTGTGAGTGCAGTATTTTCACAGAGAGTTAACATGAAGTGAATTAGGAGCTATGAAAGAGAAGAAATTATCGAATTTGGGCCATTGTCAACTTTGATGTATATTCTCCTCTCTTGAATTCCCTGTTAGCTTGGGCCCTTCCACTATTCTCCTTACCTCCTTACCCTTGGCCCCTCAGTTGGACTCCCGTGTGGTTTATGTACACATAACCTTGCTTATGGAGAGAGGTTTTAAAGTGTTGATGGTCAGACTGGATAAAGTTACTTTAAGATGAGAGGAATTACCTTTGTGGCCAGGTTTGTCAGGTAGGCCCTTCACTACCTCAGTACAAAACAAAGACCCAGGAAGCAAGTAGTAGTTAGAGATCACTGGGATAGTTTTCTGAGTCTCTGACCATTGTCAGATTCTATAAGTACTTCAGCTTTACCCAGCACTCCAGTTCCTAACTGACCTCTCCTTGTCTGTCAGCCGGGGTTCCTAGTTGAGGCCAAGTGAATCTACTTCAGCTAGTTTAAGAAGAAAGGAATAACGAAATTTTAGAGAGTGTATGAGGAGAACAAAGCTTTAGGAGGCCAAAGAATCAAACTTTGATGTTGAACTTCCAGACAGTTGAAATATTCAGCCATACTTAGGGGACTGTTGTGTTAATCCTGTTTGGGTCACTTCCCAAATCCTATCTTTATAGTTTATTAGTTGTGAAATAGGGAAGATAATTAACTGCTCTGTGTATCAGTTTTGTTGTCTTTAAAGTGGAATAGATAACTAAAGGGCTGTTGTATTAAATGATGAATATACAGGTTCTTATAACACTGTCTGGACACATAGTATATTAATTTCCTAGGATTGCTGTAACAGAGTACCCTAACCTGGATGGTTTAAACAGCAGGAATTTATTCTGACGGTTCTGGGGGGTGGAAGTCCAAAATCAAGATATCAGTAAGGTTGGTTTCTTCTTAGGCCTATGAAGGAAGAATCTGTCCCATGTGTGTCCTCTCCTGATGGTTTGCTGGCAGTCTTTGGAGTTCCTTGGCCTGGAGAAGCATCATCCCAATTTTTCCCTTCATCCTTTTGTGGTATTCTTCTTGTGTGGGTGACTTGTCCAATTTTCCCCTTTGTATAAGGACACCAATCAAATTGGGTTAGGGGCCTCATTTTAAATAATTACATACGAAACTACCCTAGTTCTCAATAAGGTGACATTCTGAGGTCCTGGGAGTTAGGACTTCAGCATAATATTTGGGGTGGGGTGGGGGCATATCTCAACCCATAATAAACACGTAGTAAGTGCTATGTGAATGTGAATTATTATTGTTATTCTGATAAAGAGTTGTGTTATGACTGTAATCTTTTTTTCTTTAATGTGCTGCATCTGTGTGGATTAGAGAGTAAATATTCTTAGATGAGGATTAACTTTAATTTTGTAAAACTTAGTTTACAGCCTTCATGTTGTTTCTTCACAGTAAGGACTCTAGTCATAGTGTGGGTATATGATTTTCCTATAGCTATGTGATACTTCTTGTGTTTCAGATATAGAACAAAAATTAATATGGTGAGAAGTTGTTACATCTTATAGATAGAAGGAGAGAGAGATTGATTGTATGATCATAGATGTTTACCTAATAGGTACTATTCTTACAAGAGTAAGATATATGACTCTGTATCTTCCTTATTTTTTTTTTTTTTATATTCTTGCTTCTTAGTGCTTTACACTATATAAACAAGATCCTTTAGTGACCAGATCTTTAGAGGGGGGAAACAAAGGATTTACATGGATTTTATATCTTTTAAGCATTGCATCTAAACCAGTATGATATCATTACTGTATTTTCTTTTTTAAAAATTTTTTTTTAAATTTTTTATTTATTTATGATAGTCACACACACACACACACACACACACACAGAGGCAGAGACATAGGCAGAGGGAGAAGCAGGCTCCATGCACCGGGAGCCCGATGTGGGATTCGATCCCAGGTCTCCAGGATCGCGCCCTGGGCCAAAGGCAGGCGCCAAACCGCTGCGCCACCCAGGGATCCCAATTACTATATTTTCTTAAGTGTGTTCCTTGAGTGCTGATTCTGCTAGATTTTCTGCAATTTGAGGAACAAAAACGGGATAAGGAGATTTGGGGAATATATATTATATGCCTCTTTTGGATGTTTCTGCTGAGTTATGGTTTTGAGGAGTATTATATAGCTAAGAAACCTGCTTTACTTTGTATTTAACCAACAGTTCCTAAATTTGTGTATCACAGCACAGAGTCATTGTTTACTAAATATTTAATCTTTTTGAGTGCCAGGACCTTCGAGAAAAGCAGTCTCACTGGTATCCTTAATTAGGAATTATATAATTGTTTTTAGGTATCTGAGAACAAAATCTCTTAATGTATAAGCAAATTGGTAAAATTTTTGGTTAGGGAGACTGCCTGGATTGTAGTTGTGTTTTCTAGTTTGCCAACAAAGCTGTATTGTAAATGTTTCTGAAGGTAGAGTTGATGTCTGTTCTCTATATATAGACAGTACCTACCACAGAGAAGGCATTTAAATGGCTGAAAGAGAAAATCAAAGTCGTACAGATCCTTCTTACCATCATCTTTCATAATTAAGATGAAGAGGGAAAATGATTTTTTTGTTGAATAAGCTCTGTAGTTCTGTTTGATGTATTTCTGTTGCAGTCTTTCTTCATTTAAGAAAAACCAGCTTTATCAAAGTATAATTGATACACAATAACCTGCACATGTTAAATAGTACAATTAAAAAAACAAAATTACAATTTGATAAATTCTGACGTGTTTATATGCTGAGAAACCAAAGCACAATCAAGGTAACAGACATATTCCGCATCTCCAAAGTTTCCATGTCAGGACTCCCTCCTGCTCTCCCTGAAAATTCCCTCTCATCCCCAGGGAACCACTGACCTCCATTCTAGCTTGCACTTTCTAAAATGGTATAAATAGAATGCTACAACATGTGCTCCTTTTTTTATCTGACTTCTTTCACAAAGCATGAATATTTGAGAGTCATCTATATTGTTTTGGTGTAAAGTCATTCATCAGATTCCTTTTGTAACCTTTTAATATCTTTAGTTATTTTAGTGATGTCATCTCTCTCAGTCCTGATACTTGGTAACTTGTGTGTTCTTTTTTTTTTAGTCAGTTTAGCTAGAGGTTTTCGGTCTTATTTATCTTCTAAAGAATTTGCTTTTGGTTTCCTTGATATTCTTTATAGTTTTAGATTTCTACTTTGTTCTTCATTATTTCATTTATTCTGTTTGGGGTTTTGTTTGTTCTTTTTTTTTTTTCCCTAGCATAAGTCTTCAGTGCTCTAAATTTCCATCTTAGTATTGCTTTGACTATATCCTGGAAACTTTGCTTTATTAGTGTGTATATGTATGTATGTATTTATTTTTAAAGATTTATTCATTCATGAGAGACACAGAGAGAGGCAGAGACACAGGCAGAGGGAGAAGCAGACTCCATGCAGGGAACCCAATGTGGGACTTGATCCTGGGACCCCAGGATCACGCCCTGGGCCAAAGGCAGACACTTTAACCACTGAGCCACTTAGGCGTCCCTTCATTTTCATTTAGTGTAAAATGTTTTCTCTTTTTAATTTCCTCTTTCATCATGGGTATTTTTTAACAGACATCACTTTGTCTTGAATACTTAAAATTTTTTAAAGAAGTTATTTTTTTGAATATTTAGAATTTGAACTTTTAGAATTTTCTAGGGGTCTTTGTTGACTTCTGATCCATTTTGTTTAAAAAACATATGTTGTATGAACTGAGTCCTTTTAAATTTATTGAAACTTGATTTAGGCCCGGAGTGTTGTCTTATCTGCTAAATAATCCTTTTATACTTGAAAAGAATGTGTCTTCTGATGTCATGTGGAATGTTCTATAAATTTCAATTGGGTCAGTTTGGTACATCTTGTTCAGGCCTTTCAGTGCTTAGATTTATCTATCTTCTTGTTCTATCAGTTATTGAATGAAAAATGTTATAGTCTCTCACTGTATTTTCCAACTTGATCATTTCTCCTTGCAATTCTTCAGGGTATTTTGAATTTCTTTTATTACATGCAGAAATGTTTAGGAATATGATGATTTCGATGACTTGACCCTTTTATTACCATAAAATGATATCTCCTTCTTATTATTCTTTGCCTTGAAATCTACTTTTAAAAATATTAATGTAATCAATGTAGGTGTTTTTAATTAGTATTAGTTTTGTGTATCTTTTTCTGTCATTTTACTTTGAATTTTTTTTTCTTTGAATTTATTTGTGTCTTCATATCTTCAGTGGGTTTTTGTAGGCTGTGTATACTTTGCACCTTTTTCTTAGATGCAGTTTTATAATCTCTGCATTGTAATTGGGGTGTTTACACAACTTAGATTTCATTTCATTATTGGTGTGATTGAGTTTAATGCTACCATCTTGCTTATAGTTTTCTGTTTGTATCATTTTTATGTATTATCTGTTCATTGCCTCCCTTTTTATCTACCTTCTTTTGGAGTATTTTTATGAGACATTTTATCTCATTTGTTGGCTTATTAGCTATAATCTCTGTGTTATTTTTTAGTAAACATCATTAAATTATCAAAGTTCCTTTCCTTGTCTCCTAAGAAACTCCCCTTGATTATGATGTATTATTATTTTTTATATATTCCTAGATCCTATTTGCTAATGTTTTGTGGAGGAGTTTTGCATCTAGCTTTTGAGGCAGATTGTTCTAGTTTTATTATTATTTTAAAAATGTCTTTGGCTTTTGTATCAGGGTAATGAGATTTGCTAATATTTTGAGAATTTTTGTGTCTATGCTTTTAAGGGAAAGGTACTTTTTGTAGTGTTCTTTGTCTAATTTTGGGAAATGTTCTTTTGTGTAGAGTTAGGTTATTTCTTTTTTCAATGGCACTGAAACCACCAGGGCTTATAGATTTCTTATTTAGAATGTTTTGAGCTACAAATTCAATTTTTAAAATAGTTTCAAATCTTTTTAGATCATCTTGTATGAGTTCCAGTAGTTGCATCTAAGTTAAAAACCTATTCATAGTATTCCATTATCCTTTGAATGCTGTGAAGTCTGTAGTGGGTGGATCTTCTTTTTCACTCCTGTTATTGGTAATTTGTTCTGCTTTCTTCTTTGTTGGTCTTACTAGGGCTTTAATTTTTATTGATTCTTGCAAAGAATTAACTTTTGATTTGATTGATTTTGTTATTTTTGTTTTCAGTTTCATTGATTTCCTCTTGTTTATTCTGTTCTTGTTTATTTTGCTTTTTTTTCTAGTTTCTTGTGGCAGTAGATTTGATTATTGATTTGAGACTTCTTTTTTTCCTAATTACACATTAAAAACCCCCACACATTTAGTGTTACTAAATTCCTTCTAACTGCTGGCTTAGTTGAATCCCCAAAGTTTTGTTGTTGTGTTTTCATTATCATTCAGTTTAGTAATTTTTGAAAAAAATTTCCTCAGAGATCCTTTGTGACCCATTGATCATTTAGAAATGTGTTGTTTAGGAGCGTCTGGCTGGCTCAGTTGGTAGGGCATGTGACACTTGTAAGTTTGAGCCCCATGATGGGTATGGAGATTACTTAAACAAAACAAAACAAAACAAAAAAAACCTTTGGAAATGTGTTTAATTTCCAAATAGTTGGAAAATTTAGTTATTTTTCTGTTTTTCTTAGTTTGTTACCATTGTGATCAAAGAACATATTTTGTACGATTTCAGTAATTTTAAATTTTAAATGTTTGTACTTTTGGTACAAAAGTACCAAATTTTGGTACAAAAGTACCAAAATTTTAAATGGTTTGTACACCAAGGAACATGCTCTGTCTTGGTTAATGTTCTATGTGTAGTTGAATAGAATATGTATATGTTTTTGTTGGTTGGAGTGCTCTGTAGATGTCAATCAGATCCCTTTGGATTTTGGTGGTGGTCATTTTTTGTAATATCCTTGCTGATTTTATCTAGTGCTTATCTACTTATTGAGGGAGGGATATTGACACTTCTACTCAGGTACTGAGTGGAAGGTAGGCCCTGACTAAACCACTTGCCATATCTTCCTGGAGGACAACAAAGGAGGTTTGTATAAATCTATGTTTTAGATAGGGGAAGAAAACCAAACCACAATGCCCAGAGGAAAATAGAAAATACACTGTCTTTATTGGCCCTGGGAAGTTTTTTTGTGCTAGCTGAAACAGAGTAAGATTTAGGAAAGAAAAAAGAATCCTTTTTTTCAATTGTAAGGTTTTTTTCCCATCTTGCAGTGAGAGCCAGGGGGGGAAAAAAAAGAATAAATCTTTCGATGCTAAATTTTCGTGAAGCTTTGAAGAACAAGAAAGATCAGCATACCCTGAGAACTGTTTTGGACTTGAAATAGAAGGATTCAACCACAAGAGTTCACTTAAGCCTGAAGATATGCTGTGCATAGTACAAGCAGTAAGATCAATTAAGCCTTGGTTAGAAAAGTACAGATTTTACCCTTATTATTTTTTTGTAATACTGAACTCTTTAAGAGTGTTTTTTAGGGCTTTTCTCCCCGCCCCCATGAAGAAAAAAAGGGAGCAATTAACATCCTGTTTATAAAAAAAATCACTTAGTTACATGTAATTCTTGATATTTTATAAAACATTCTTCATGCATATTATCTCATTTGATCCATACCAGCCTGTGAAATGTGTAACACAGCATTTTTCATCTTAGGACTCTTAAAAAGGTTAAGTGATCTTTCTCAGGTCATAGAATTGAGTAGAATAAAGTTCAGGTGTTTTCGTTCCTAGTTGATTCTTCACATCATACTCTGCCTTTGAAAGGATATACCTCTTTTCTCTGAAACGTGTGGAATTGACTTTAGTTAAAAGGTTCCTATTGATTTTATAAGTGTTCTAATAATCATGCATTACTTCATTTTACATAAAGATAAATGTAATATATTATAAAAAGAAAAAGTTTTATTTTATTTTTTTCAAAAATTTTACTTATTTATTCATGAGAGACACAGAGAGAGAGAGGCAGAGACACAGGCAGAGGGAGAAGCAGGCTCCATGTAGGGAGCCAACGTGGGACTCGATCTCGGGTCTCCAGGATCACACCCTGGGCTGAAGGCAGGCGCTAAACCACTGAGCCACCCGGGCAGCCCAAGAAAAAGTTTTAATAGAGTGCAGCCCGGGTGGCTCAGAGGTTTAGCGCCTGCCTTCAGCCCAGGGTGTGATCTTAGAGACCCCGGATCGAGTCCCGTGTCCGGCTCCCGGCATGGAGCCTGCTTCTCCCTCTGCCTGTGTCTCTGCCTCTCTCTGTCTCTCATGAATAAATAAATAAAATCTGCAAAAAAATTTTTTTAGATTTTCAAACATTCACTTAATTATTAACCTCCTCTTACATAAACTTGTTTTTAATATCCTTTGATAATTTTTTAAATTGAGAACTATAATTCTTTATATGTTTTTTTAAAAGATTTATTTACTTATTTATGATAGACCTAGAGAGAGAGAGAAAGTGCTCCATGCCGGGAGCACGACGGGGGACTC
Source organism: Vulpes lagopus (assembly GCF_018345385.1). Classification (NCBI taxonomy): domain Eukaryota; kingdom Metazoa; phylum Chordata; class Mammalia; order Carnivora; family Canidae; genus Vulpes; species Vulpes lagopus. The sequence continues at coordinate 13,121,338 of NC_054834.1, forward strand.
GATCCCGGGACTCCAGGATTGTGCCCTGGGCCAAAGGCAGGCGCCAAACCACTGAACCACCCAGGGATCCCTCTTTATATGTTTTTAATGGTAACTTTTATGTATTTGATTTCAAATTTTTTCTTCATTATTTTATTTTTTCATTAGAAAATTTTAAAATTTTATATATTAATAGTTGTGAAATTTCTCTTGTGATTCATTTGGCTATTTTCCCCATAGTTGGAATAAATATTCCATATTGTTTTTAAAAAAAATTTCTGTGATGGGTTTATAATACTGTGAGAAGATTTTATTACTTTTTCCTATTTGTTTAGTTATATTTTGGTTGTCATACAGTAAAATCTTATACACTTATTTATTTTAATGATTATTTATTTATTTATTTATTTATTTGAGAGAGAGAGCAAGAACAGGGGTGGGTTGGGGATGTAGATAGGGTGGGACAGAGGGAGAGAGAGAATCCGAAGCATGCTCCAAGCTCAGCATAGAGTCTAATGTGGGGCTTAATCTCACAACGGTGAGATCATGACCTGAGCTGAAATCAAGAGTTGAAGGCTTAACCAACAGAGCCATCTAGACACCTCTCTTATAAACTTTAAACCTATGTTATTTTATTCTTTATTTCTGAGTCATCGGTTCTACTTTTGTACAAATACACATTACTATTTTATAATTTTGCTTTATAATTTCATTATGTTTTCATTTATATTATACATTATCAAAATTAAACTATAATTGCACATAAACATTTTTTTAAAAAATATTTTTCCTAAAGGTGTTTTTTTGCCATCAGATTCAAGATATCTACTTAAATATGATTAAAATATGTCAACCAGAAAAATAAAACACTCTTTACATGTAGAATAAGGAAATGAAAACCAAAATTTGTGTGTAGTTGTCTTTGTTGGTGTTTTGTTAGAATTTTTAACTTATAATTTCTAACTTTATATGTTTTCTTTTTTTTTTTTTTTTTTAAGATTTATTTATTTGCACATGCATGAGCAGGGGATGAGCAGAAGGAGAGGGAGTCAAGCAGTGTCCCTGCTCAGCCAGGTTTTTACCCAGGACTCTGAGATCATGACCTGAGCAGAAACCAAGAGTTGGACAGCCAACTGACTGAGCCACCCAGGCAACCCAAATTTATTTAAAATTTAAAGAAACACCCTTAATGTTTCTTTAGTGAAAAAAAAAATTTTTTTTTTTAATGATCAAACAGGGTGCCTGCATGACTGAGTCTGTAGAGCATGGGGCTCTTGATCTCTAAGTTACGAGTTCAAGTTCCATGTTCAACATAGAGCTTACTTAGAAAAAACCCCCAACCAAACAAAATGAATAGAAAGGGGGAGAGATAGTGTGTGTGTTTCTTTAAAACAATTTTCAAAACTACATTGGACTATCTTAGATTTGTTTCAAATAGCAAATAAGGATTCTGGTATAATATTACTAGTATTATTATCATTGTCATTATTGACTTGAGTACCTTCAATAAGTGGAAGCCCAGATCTCATTGTTGATTGCACAATTAATTCTATCAGTACTGTAACCTTGCAGCATCCATTTTGTTTGGTGGTGTTTTATAGTTATTATTTGCCTGGTAGTAGTTTAAATTTGTTACTTATTCTCTAGTAATTATGTTTTTTTATAACCTAAAATATGGCAGCAAAGAAGATTGATATCCACAGTGAATTAAAATGAATCATTGTGGTAAGCCCTGATCTTAAAGTATGACTTAATCTTGATTTAAAGATAAAATATTTGTAGAATGACTGGGTATTATAGTATATGTTGGCAAATTGAATTTAAATAAAATATTTTTAAAATTTTGTAGAATGGATTTTAAAATGACGTTTTCCTTTTTAGATTATTATTCACCAGTTTGCTAGATAATCCTTCATATATCACTGCCTTGCTTTTGTAAAAGTCTGAAGTTTATAATCAGGGCTATGTAGAAAAAATAAAGGTAGAGTTTTTTAGTTAATAATTATGTGATTCTAAAAAAAAAAAAAAAAAATAATTATGTGATTCTGAAAATGGCCTCAAGCAGTAAGGCCATAAATAACTAAAAATTAAATAATTAGCAAACTGGGAAATATTCATAGCAAATATGATATGTAAACATTGAATATTAATATATAATTAATATAAACAATATAAGAAAAAGATAAGGGAGTAAAAATTATTTAGAGATTCTCCAAAGGAAATACAGGTAGTATAAAATAGTTATTTAGCTTCATCATTTAAAAATTATAGCAAACCATGAATAAGAACATACTACTTCTAGCAGCACATAAAATATTCAAAACATTGATTATATCCAGTGCCATTTATGGTAAAGTGACTCATAGGTTATTGGAAAAAAATGTATAATGTGATATAGGCATTTTGAAAACTAGTTTGATAATTTGTATCAAAAAACTTAAAAGTGTGACTGACTCAGTAATTCTGTCTTTGATTATTTCCCAAGGGAATAACTCTAGATATTTAGAATTTTTATATGTAAAGATAAAATAGTTATTTATGATAATTATTCCATTCTAGGTGAATGAATAATTTTTGGTTCATTTATTTGATGAAATGTTGGGCAGCTATTAAAAATTGGTATTTATAAGGACTATAATAGTATGGGTGAATACTTTTAACATCAAATTAATAAGACATTGTAAATAAGCAATTACAAACAAAAACAGGAACAGAAGAACTTATGAGTAGATTAAAAAGGAGAATAAGACTTTAAAGGAGTATAGTAGACCTTTATTTTCGATTTTAAGCACCACCAAGATTTTAAGTATTTTAGGAACATCTGAAGGTTGCTTGAAATTTCTCGGAGGCACATATCTGAATTGTGCTCTTTGCAAAGTTGGTGTGTAGGAGGGAGTCACTTTCATTGGTAAGTGACTATAGCCAGCTGCCCAGTTCCTTTATGTCAGTTTTTGCTTTTTCTGCTCTTTCTCAGATAAACATCCAGGAGGAGGATATAGTCTATTTTGGTGCTACTTGAGAATTTGAAGATTCATAAATTTCTCAGACATAATCATGTATTTTCCAGTGATCCAGTTGACTTTTGTGACCTCTATGTTGTGAGGTTATATAATTACCCCTCTTTTGAAATATTTTTTTCCTTCCTTCCTTCCTTCCTTCCTTCCTTCCTTCCTTCCGTCCTTCCCTCCCTCCTTCCCTCCCTCCCCCCACTTCTTCCTTCCTTGAGAGAGAGAATTTATGAGCGGGGTAGGGGCGGTGGGGAGGAGCAGAGGAAAGGGAGAGAAGCTTAAGCAGACCCCATGCTGAGTGCAGAGGGGCTCAATCTCCCCACCCTGAGATCATGACCTGAGCTGAAATCAAGAATTGGATGCTTGAGGGGCGCCTGGGTGGCTCTGCAGTTGAGCATCTGCCTTTGGCTTAGGGCGCAATCCCGGAGTCCTGGGATCAAGTTCTACATCAGGATCCTTGTATTGAGCCTGTTTCTCCCTTTGCCTGTGTCTCTGCCTCTCTCTCTCTCTCTGTCTCTCATGAATAAATAAATAAAATCTTAAAAAAAAAAAAAAAAGAATCGGATGCTTGACTGATTGAGCCACCTAGGAACCCTGAAAGTTTTTCAATTTCTAAAAATTCCTTAATGAGCATATTTTTAAAAGGAAAAGACATGACTTTTTTTTTTCTTTTTAAGATTTTATTAATGCATGAGAGAGAGGTAGAGACATAGGCCTAGGGAGAAGCAGGCTCCTTGCAGGGAGACTGATGTGGGACCGAGTCCCTGGACCTGGATCACAACCTGAGCTGAAGGCAGATGCTCACCACTGAGCCACCCAGGTGTCCCAAAACAAGACTTTTTCCAGTTACCAGTTAGTAATTCTAGCATTAAACTTTTAATGGACAGTATCTTTTTAACATGTGTAAGCTACAAATACTACCTACGAAGTTTAAGAATTAGAATATTATAAACCTGTTGTATCACCTATCTCTACTAGCTTTTCTAAATGTTGTTAATGTTTGTATGTGTCCCTAAATAATATATTATTTAATTTTGCATGTCTTCATATAAATCACCTCTTGCTGTGTATATTCTTCTAAAACTTGCCCTTCTTCCATAATACTATTTTACTAAGAGATATTGATATTGATGTTATACCTTTCATTTTTTATTTTTACTCCTGTGAAGTAGTATTTTGAATGAATGTTATATTTTATTCATCTCTTCTCCAATTGATGGTCGTTTTGGTGGTTTTCATCTTTTTTTTTTTTTTAAACAATGCTGTTGTGAACATTGTACATGTCTTCCAATATGCGTGTTTAAGAACTTCTCTGGATTATGTGCCTTGTAACTTTATATTTTGGTCATAGAGAAATTCGTATAAAATCTTATTAGATTATCCCAAATTGATTTTCAAAGTGGTTTTTAGTAAGTTACAATGTTTCTCTTTATACACACATGTATATACGTGTACATACATGTCAGCATGCAGATATACATATGTATGTATGTATTTATTACAGTTAACATGGTGATAAATGTCTTCTACCCAAATATATTAAGATTTAATTGTTAAAGTGTAATTAATGTTGACATATTTCAAAATTTGGCATTTTAGGACATTTTATATATTTTAAAAGTTTTCCTTTTTAAATTTTTATTAAGCACAAAATAGGAGTTTTTAAATGCTGTCTTTGTTCCGCCCTGTCTTAATCTAATTCCCTGAACAGTTAATTCTGATACAATTTTTACATCTTTATCCTTTCACTGAGCAAATTGGAATACTACAGAAGGAATACTATCTATTCTTTGAATATAAAGTTATCTTCTCTCTGAGGCTTGTGGGATTGGCCTGGGGTGATCTAGTGAAAAGACTGAAGTCAGACCTGGATTTAAATTCTTCTTTGCTGCTTACTAGCCAGCTGAATTTGTTAATAATTTAATAATATTTCTAGTAAGGTTGTTTAGAATATTACAAATATTGGATGCATACATTAAAATAATAAAAAGACATTTTGTATCCAGTTTAATGCCCTCCACATGTTAGGTGTTCAAAAATTATATTATTGGAATCATCATCATCTGTTTGTCCTTGGCTTCAGCCCCTAGATGTGTTTCACAAAGAGCAGTGTGAAAAGACTTAAAACACTAATAGCAATTGTATGGAACAGTTAAACAGAAGGGGAGAATTTAGTGCAATCCTTCCATTCTCCTGGCTAAGTGGGTGGGAGGTGGCGGTACTTTGTATTTTTTGTTTTTTTACTCTCCTCTTTCTATATTTAACCTGTCTTTTTTTTTTTTTAAGATTTTATTTATTTATTCATGAGAGAGACAGAGAGAGGCAGAGACATACGCAGAGGGAGAAACAGGCTCCATGCAGAGAGCCCATGTGGGACTCCATCCTGGGATGGGACCCCAGGATCATGCCCTGAGCCAAAGGCAGATGCTCAACCACTGAGCCACTCAGGCTTCCCTACTCTTTTATTGAAAAGCTAATTTGTGGAGTAATCAGTAAGGAAAATAATAGGGCTTTCTCCCCCTCCCAGCCATAGGATTTTTGTATTCCAAATATAGTATGTATTTTGGTTATTTTTTAAAAGTGAATAGCTGTATTTTTTTTTTAAGTGAGTATACAGTGGATAAGCAGGGGATGGAGCAGTGGGATAGGGAGTTGATTAGATAATGTGATGGGGGCCATTGTTTACCTTAAAAAAAGTATTGCAATTAATCATTTATATTCCTCTCACCCCTGCTAGATGGTAGACTTTGTGAAAGCATAAAAAGTATTTACTTTTTATTCCCACAACACTTGCATAATACATTTTATCTTTATCCTTCAGTGGTTGCAACTTTGTGCTTTGTTTTCCTTTCTTAGACAATGCTACTTAGGATGAGAATTTAGGTCTGATTCTTTTCTATGGTTGTCTGTGACTTTGATACTCAATAAATGGTTGGAATGAGTGATTTGAATTGTCTTCAGAGTGACAGATCAGCATTTGTAAGAATAAAGCAACTTTTGGTTTTGTTTATCTCCAGAAATTTATAACTGGAGGGAAACTTAAGGTTTATATACTGTAGTTTTTCATTTTTCAAATAAAGTAACTGATATCAAAGATGGCAAGATTTATATTATAAAACATAAATGGCAGAAATAGAATCCAGGTATCTTTACTCATGATGTCTTTTCTCTTTTTTTCTTAATTGTGATATTTTTCCTTCTTAGATTACAAAAAAAAAAAAACACGTTGATAGCCTGCTTGAAAAGAAAATAATACTTATTTTCTATCGTGTGCATGTCTGTAGTTTGATTCTATATTGTCTACTAAATGTTTTAGGGTAAACAAAGCATTTCCTCATTGACCATTACCATGGCTGGGGTCAAATATAATTTTCAAAAAAATTCTCTGAAAAATAAAATTTAAAATAAAAAAAATCAGATTAAAAACTTTTTTGTGGGTTATAATCCACCCTACATTTACATAATAGATTGATGTATAAATAACTTTGGCATTCATTAACTTGTTTTGATTCTAATGATCGTTTTAAGAGTTATTTTTTTTTATTTTTTTTTATTTTTTATTTTTTGTTTTAAGAGTTATAAGCATGATTTATATGTTGTTGGCATTTTACAATTGAAAAAATTGGGGCTCGTTGAGGCTATATCTTATGACTAATCAACTAGTGATCAGTTAATTATGAGGCAGAATCGCAAGCCCATATGATTTAAAGGGTTTTGAAACTTTTTCCACTGTGGTAGGCCAAGGTCCCTGTAGATACACACATTTAACAAAAATGCTTGTGGTTGATATGCGATTAGCAATAACCTCTGTTGAGCTGCCCTCTGTTTCCTTTTGTCATTTTATATAGCGCTATATATGGTGTTCATTCAGTAGATATTGGAGTGGTTAGTTAGCACTATAGTAGGTAACTTGCTGTGACTTTGCTTAAGTAAAAAATGATAACATGGGAGGCGGGGCAAGATGGGGAAAGAGTAGGGTCCCCAAGTCACCTGTCCCCACCAATTTACCTAGATAACTTTCAAATCATCCTGAAAACCTACGAATTTGGTCTGAGATTTAAAGAGAGAACAGCTGAAATGCTACAGTGAGAAGAGTTTGCACTTCTATCAAGTACAACTTGTTTTTGGCCACTCTGCATTGAGCAAAGTGACTAGAAGGAAAAACTCACCTCAAAAGAAAGAATCAGAAACAGTCCTCTCTCCCACAGTTACAAAATTTGGATTACAATTAAATGTCAGAAAGCCAATTCAGAAACACAATTAAAAAGCTACTGGTGGCTCTAGAAAAAAGCGTAAAGGATTCAAGAGACTTCATGACTGCAGAATTTAGATCTAATCAGGCTGAAATTAAAAATCAATTAAATGAGCTGCAGTCCAAACTGGAGGTCCTAATGACGAGGGTTGAGGTAGAAAAATGGTAACATTTAAGTGCTAGGAATATGTTTTAATAAGACTTAAAAATCAGTTCCAATGAAGAGAATATAGTGAAAAAGAGATTTGATATTCTTGAGTAAGTGGAAAACAAACTAATCTATGTAAAGCAATTATGTTTTTTCAGAAATAATTTATCTTGTTAAAATAGAAAATAGTTTTAGAACTGTGAATAAGCTGCTTAATCTTGAAATCTTGACCTTTAGTTTTAGCATTTTAGTTATCTTAGATATGTCTAAGGTAAGTCAAAAAATAAAAACATAAAAAAATAACTTTCTCAAATTCTAACTATGCACAGTTATTAACATCTTTGTAGAGATCTTTTCATGCTTCTTACTCTGTATGATTCTGTAAATAGAATATGTTAATTCTATAACTAGTTAATTATTATGTAAATTTTTTTATCCAGTGATATGAAAATCCTTCAATGTAAGTTGCTATTAGGCTACATAATCATACAAACTGGCAGTATGAAAAGTGCCTAATTATTTTTATGACTTATTATTCAAATGGTGGACACTTGTTTCAAATACAGAATAACTTTTAAAACTGTCTTGCAGCTTGAGAAATATATAAGATTATCAAGATATTTCTTTACATTAAAATAAATTTGACACTATTTTTTATGTAATCGTTGACATTACTTAGGATTTACTATAATAATAATTTCTATTCTTGCTTTATCATCTCAATCTTCTTTAGAATATTTTGCTTCAGAGTAAAGTTGTTTATTAAATAGAAAATGTTTGGGTAACTGTAGTTTTTAAAATACAGATTTTGAAAGGGAATAAATAGTATTCAACAGCAAATCTATAGTATTTTGAAGAAGTAAGACATGATATTTCAGTACTTTGATATATATTCAATAGTGAAATAGTTAAATGTGTTTTTTTTTAATAGATTATCTTTCTCAAGGAATAGATCTTTCTGGAATAGAAGTAATAGAAAATGACCTACTTTTTATTGCAAGAGCTCGACTTGAAGTGGAAAATCAAGCTAAGCGCCTACTGGAACAGGGGGTAGAGACTCAGGTAATAAAAGTAATAATACTTTTTTAACGTGACAAATATAAGACAGACCTGCCTTTAACTTTGAGGTTAAAAGCTAATATATGCCTTCATCACTGAGGAACTATGCTTACAGTTGAATTGGAAAGTAGATTATAAAGTAAGTACAGGGAAAAGTTCATTTAATATGTATTTATCTAATTTAAAAAATAGATTCTAAGATTTTGGTATGTAATGTACATAACATGAGATATAGTTTATGTGATGTGTCTGTGTAGATAGACAGTACCTGTTGAGTATGCTTATTTTGTCTGAGGCACTCTTACTTATTTAAGCCTTTGAACAACCTAGTGAGGTCAGTATTATTATTTTTTCTGCTTTACAAATGAAGAAACTGAGAATTAATCTGTCAAAGGTCACTTAGCTATCACCTGGTATAGTTTGGTTTTAGACACTAAGTACTTAAACCCAGAACCTTGCACCATTAATAATCACTGTGCCATAATTTAAAAAAAAAAATTTATTTTGACTTGAGATTTCTCTTAAGGTGTCATTTTCCTGATGCTTAATGTTCTGAAGTGGAAAAAACCCAAAGGCATTGATGTAGTTGAATCAGCAAATTCGATGTAAATCTGTTATTCTGCGTTACTGTTGTACCCAGATATTTTCTTCGTCTGTATTGGACCCAAATACAATTATTAGTGTCTATTTTTTATTCAGGTCTTTTCAACCAAGAATTGCATTTTGGGCATTTGTATTGGATAAAAATAATTTTACAAATATTCTATTCTTTAAGTAGTCTCTAAATCAGGAAGGTAACTATTTGACTTCTGATTCTTCATTGTTAAAATTTAAAAAGCAATACTGAATGTCACTGTTTTAAGTAACCTTTGAAATTGGTTATTATATACATAATGAAAAGCGAACAAATGATGTGTGCATACAGAATGAAATGCCACATACACACATGCATATAGAGCAGAATACCACAGTGTGAACACATCTGTGAAATCAAGACCCAGGTCAAGAAATGGAAAACTCCCAGCACTCCTGGATTCCCTTTACTCCCTCTCACAGTCACTGCTGTCCTTTCCCTGAAGGTAACTCGAATCCCAACTTATAATACTGAAGATGAACTCTACAGTTCTTCTAGCTTTAGGTCTCATTATGAAGATAAACCCCTTATACTGTTAAAAAAAAAAATAAGATACTTGCCTACATCAAATTAGAGAAGATACATGATAGCCTGGGTGGCTCAGCGGTTTAGCACCTGCCTTCGGCCCAGAGCGTGATCCTGGAGTCCTGGATTGAGTCCCACATCAGGCTCCCTGCATGGAGCCTGCTTCCCCTCTGCCTGTGTCTCTGCCTCTCTCTCTCTCTCCCTCTCTCTCTCTCTCTCTTTCCCCCTCTGTCTCTCATGAACAAATAAATAAAATATTTTTTTAAAAAAATAGAGAAGATACCTTCTCAAAGAAATATTCAAGGAATTCCAAGTCAACTTTGAATTAAGATGAATATTTCTATAGAAAATTGATATCAGCCCAGCTCATTTCGTTGTGAGAGGTAGCAGTTACATTTCAGAAAGTGAAGGATCACAAGCCTTTTGTATTCATCTAATAACTATATTATCATTACCTCAGAGATTTCAAACCTCATCTATATATACTATTTAAAATTTTTCCTGTGAAGGATTTATTGCTATGTATGTATGTATGTATATGTATGCTTATATCTTTAATTTATGTACTTCTTAGTATTTTATTATGTTTCAGAGTCATGGGACTGAAACCAAAAATGGTAGAAAAGAGACATTACTAAAATTTGTTGAACTAAAATATCATTTTTCAGTACGGGTGGGTGATTTTAGCATGTTGCAAAGGAATGGGTACTTTTAATGGCTTATTTTTTTTTACTGTATTCTTATATATATTTAAATTGGGAAAATATTTTCTAGGATAATTGTTCCCAATTAAACTCAATTTTAGATATGTTATTGTTTTGGGTACTTTTTAACAGTTGTCAAATTTGACTTTTCTTCAGTTTTTAAATCATTTTAAAATTATTATTTTTTTTTATAATAAATTTATTTTTTATTGGTGTTCAATTTACCAACATACAGAATAACACCCAGTGCTCATCCTGTCACGTGCCCCCCTCAGTGCCCGTCACCCATTCACCCCCACCCCCCCCGCCCTCCTCCTCTTCTACCACCCCTAGTTCGTTTCCCAGAGTTAGGAGTCTTTATGTTCTGTCTCCCTTTCTGATATTTCCCACACATTTCTTCTCCCTTCCCTTATATTCCCTTTCACTATTATTTATATTCCCCAAATGAATGAGAACATATAATGTTTGTCCTTCTCCGATTGACTTAATACCCACCATTTGCTTCAACATGGATGGAACTGGAGGGTATTATGCTGAGTGAAGTAAGTCATTTTAAAATTAAAAGAGAACTGATAAGCTTGTAGGAAATTAATACCCTTTAATATTAATAGTGTTGTTATATATTCAGATTGTATAATCAAAAGATTAGTAAAGTAGATAAGTTGTCAGTTAGCTAATGGCCCATGTCTGATCAGTGAGATTAAGTTAGATAAAGAAGAAAAAAATATAAAAATATTGTGTGTCTACATGGGTAGATGCGGAATGGTCTATATAGATCTTAGAAGAACGAGTACTGGGGAGCTATAATTTTGTATGTCTCAGTGTTGTTTGAAGGAGGATAGATTCTGCTTACTAGATGGGAATCTTATCTCTCTGTTAGGCTATACAGATTATATTAGCATAGTTTGTTGTTAATCAATATTATCCAATTCATTTGTCTCATTTAGATTCTGTAAGTATAAAGTAACCAACCTGAGTATAATTGGGCTTCCTACATTAATTTTCCTAAAGAAAGAAAATGTACCAATCTGCCAATATTAACTTTCTTGTTCATTTTACAATTTTACAATGTGTAAATTGATATTTGTGTTCATAATATTTATTTCTGAATTTAGTCCTGTGTGTGTCTCTCTCTCACACCTGAGTCCTCTGATTTATTTTCATAGTGTCAGGTTTCTGGCCTTGCAGAACTGAGAAGAATAAACCTTCATCAATAGTGAGCTATTGTGAGAATGCTTCTTGGGAAGCAGGGTGTCTTAGTGGAAGGAGTCTGTTTTGGAGACTCCTTTCCTCTTAGAAAGCAACAAGACAGAAGTGTCATCCAGATGTGTCACCAGCAGTTCAGGAATCAAGAAAGAAACTAACCTTTATCGAATACATGCTCTTGGCCAGGATTTGTGGTTAGTCACTTTACATTTGTTATCTCAGTCGCAGTAACAGATATGTGAGGAAGATATAATTATCCACTTTTTATGGTTAAGGAAACAATGCCCTGGAAAGGTTAAGAAATTAGCTGAAGATTACACAGCTAGCAAGCAGTAGAGTCATGGTCTAGAAATGCCTGCTTTCTACCTTTCTTAAGTAAGACCAAGGAGTTTATTCTAATTTTGTTAAATAATTGCATTTTAAATTATTTGACAGTCTGCAAAGCAATTTATGTTGAAAAAGGAACTTTTATAGCATAAAAATTTCTTTGGGAAGTCTCCATATGATGACTAATCTCAACCCGTTCTTCAGTATTCTTATGTTTCTGCGGCCAACTTTTTTTCCCCCTATTCTCTGAAGTTAGTATTTCAGACTTTCTCTACTTTCCATCAGCCTCCCCCACTCCACCCTTGTCCCACACTTCAGTTCACCCTGAGCAGAAGATGCCCTTACTTTCTACTTCGCATTAGCACCACTTGTACCCCCTGTGCTCTGGGTCCCAGTTTCTTAGGAACCTTATCTCATTGTAGTTCCAGCTCTCCTTTCTGTTTTGATCCTTTCTCTCTCTCTCTCTCTCTTTTTTTTAAAGATTTTATTTATTCATGAGAGACACAGAGAGAGAGAGAGACAGAGACAGAGACACAGGCAGAGGGAGAAGCAGGCTCCATGCAGGAAGCCCGATGTGGGACTTGATCCCAGGTCTCCAAGATCATGACCTGGGCTGAAGGCAGTGCTAAACCGCTGAGCTACCTGGGCTGCCCTGATCGTTTCTCTTGTGCTCTTTTTCTTCTCATCATCATTTAAACATGTGCATTTGATGCCAGTTTCCCCTGTGTTCTCTGCTTTTCAGGCTCACAAGCTTGCTTTTAGTTTCTCACGTGCCTGCTTTCCTTCCTTCTTTAGGGCTTTCATGTTCCTTTGATGCCTGGAATACTCCTTCCAATTTCCATTAAACAGATGCTACAACTTGTACCTATTTTATTCTCAAGTCATACTTTCCCATTTATCAGACATCATTGATGTAGCTAAACATGTTATTAATATTTATTGTAAATATAGACCAAAAGAATGATAGCATTTTAATTTGAAGTACTATTACTTCATGAAATATTGCATACTAAATAGTTCATAGGCTCATAACAGGAACAGAGATTTTCAATAAATAACTTTCGAAAAATTATGTATCATCAGTTGCATTCGATAATAAACTTCTGACATTAATTTGGCTTCTCAAAAATGTTAGGAGGTACCTAGTTGGCTCAGTCAGTTAAGTGTTTGCCTTCGGCTCAGGCCATGATCCCAGGGTTCTGGGACGGAGTCTTGCATCTGGCTCCCTGTGTAGCTGGGAGCTGGCTTCTCCCTTCCCCTCTGCTGTCCACCCTCAGTACCCCTGCTTGTATTCTGGGTCTCTCTCTCTCTCTATCAAATAAGTAAATAACATCTTTTTTAAAATGTTAGTGATTTTTTTCAAAGATTGATTGATTGATTTATGAGAGAGGGGGAGAGAGAGAGAGAAAGAGAGAAAGGGAGAGAGGGGTGAAGACACAGGCAGAGGGAGAAGCAAGCTCCTTGCAGGGAGCCTGATGTGGGACTCGATCCTGGATCCTGGGATCTTGTCCTGAGCCAAAGGCAGAAGCTCAACTGCTGAGCCACCCAGGCATCCTGTGTTTTTGTTTTTTCTTTGTTTTTTTGTTTTTTGTTTTTTGAGTGTGTAGTTGATTGCCATAATTTTCGGTGTCAGTTAATTGTAAAACTTAATTTTTTTGATTATTTATTTATTTATTTATTTATTTATTTATTTATTTATTCATGACAGACACATGCACACACACAGAGGCAGAGACACAGGCAGATGGAGAAGCAGGCTCCCTGCAGGGAGCCGGATGCAGGATTCGATCCTGGGACCCCCAGATCACGCCCTGGGCTGAAGGCGGTGCTAAACCGCCAAGCCACCTGGGCTGTCCGTGTAAAACTTAATTTTATTAAAAGAAAGTTAGTGCATTTTCTTTTCTTGGCATTCTTTTACTAAAAGTAAAATTTTAGTAAATATAATTTCTTTTTGATCATTACTGTTTTTTCCTAATTAATTGCTTAAATGTGCTGTTTTCATTTGTAGGTTTTAAATAGCTTTGTAGTATCACAAAGTCTCTAGTGTTTCAAAATTTATTTGGAAGTTGTAAACCAAATTACTACTTAGATACTGAGGAACTGTTGTTTCTTCCTACATAAAAAATACAGAAGTAAACTAACACAAAGGCTGTATTATTTCTATATGGAAAAGATTCATAGTGGTATCACTAGTATCACTACCATTTTCTTTACTAAAAGTTTGGAAGGATTGATGACTTGGAGTGCATCTTTTGGTGAAGCATACTGTATCACCATAATAGAAAAAAACATTCTTTTCCAGCTGGGCGTGCATGCTAAAAATTGTATTTTCATGGTTTTCAAACAATATGAATAGTCAGAAGACTAAAGATCATGTATTATGGTAACATAAGGATAACTTTCACAGTTAAAGGAAATTGATTTGGGGCATTTCAGTGCTGTGATGGTTTTATTTACCGCAAGTAGTTTTTGGGTTACTATGGTAGATGCCCAACGCATGAAGAAAATACCTTCTATTGGAAATGGCAAATTCAGTACTTTTTTATTAAGTCTATACAATTGGAGATTTCTTTCTTCTAGCAAAGAGAGATCAAATTTAAACTATTTTAGGTTAAACCCAAATAAAATAACTTTATTGGAGGAAAAAAAAATTCACTTGGCTGAAAAAATTCACAGACATTCACATGTCTGTGTCTTTGTCACAGACATGGGACTAGAGATATGGCTTCTATCCATAGCTCTTCCGTGACTCCTATTTCTCTCTCTCTCTTTCTCCCTTTCGTACTGATCCACAGAATCTTTCACTGACAGAGCCAGACAAAGAGAGACCCTTATAATATTTTCAGGATTGCAACATATTCATTACCTCGAGCTCTAACTAGCTTTCAAAAATAGGTGACAGAGATTTTGATCTGGATGAGTTCCTGCATCACCATAGATACCAGGCCTCCACAGTGAAATGATGACATTTTAATTAGAATGATGGCTTTAACGTGTGAATTATAAGCTTTCTCGGTAAACAAGTGCAGGACTTTCTGGAGGTTCCAGGATGGGGGAAGATGATGTACTCATTTGTCTTTAAAAGTCATCAGGAAGAGGGTCTATATGATCTATTCTTTGAGAGCTCAGGACTCAGCTATGATCTCCCTCATGGTAATTGTTGCCAGTGCTAGGAAGTGAATATCCATGAACCTGTCTTTTCTCGAAGGCAGAAAACCTCCTTAGTCAAGCAAGCCCAGGGTTCTGGTGCTTATTAGTTGACAGCTAAAAGTATTGTGACAGTGTGATCTAGACAGAGTCCTTTTAAGAGATGACATTATAGACTTGAAAGTCAATACATAAATGTCTGCATAGCACACAATAAGTGATTAGGATATCATGAACCCCTTTTTACTTTTATAGTTAAAATTTCTCAGTTCCTTCTAGCATAGAGAGGGTACCAATTTAAATGCATTCTGTAGAAGATCTATGGAAGTTAAGCATTTCCTTAGCTTCCTGGCAGAGTTGAACAATCAAAAAAACTAGTCCTTATGTAGCTAATTATGGCAGTTCAGCATGCAACACTTCTTTTGTGATCTCTTTCTTTTCTGTTGGCCCAACAAACACTAATAAGAGACTCTGTCAGTTTATCTGTCAAGCTGGATATCTGCTTTGAAAGGTCTAGCTTTTCTGTCTTTAGATGCTGCAAGTTTTCCTGGCTGGTCTCGTCAATTCTAGAACAGATCTCATCATTTGAGTCTATAGAAACTCTTTTTGTATGTTTGGTCCCAACTTACTTTGTGTTTCTTGGTTTTTGTTTTTGTTTTTGTTTTCCCATTTACTAAGCATAGAGTTTCAATAATTTTTCAACTCTTGTTGAAGTATTTTTAGTTTTGCTTATTTTAAAAACGGAAGTAATTGACCTATAATACCCTCTTAGTTTCAGGAGTATATCCTCTTAGTTTCAGGTGTACATCATAGTGGTTAGATATTTTTAAATGTGAAATGATCACATTTAAAGTCTAAGTCTAAAGTACCTAAGTCTAGGTACTGTCACCCTACAAAGTTATTACAATGTTATTGACTGTATTTCTTCTGCTCTACATTACATCCTCATAACCTAATTATTTAATAACTGGTAGTTAGTACTTCTTAATCTCCTTCATCTATTTTGCCTGCCCCCTCAGTCCCTCTCTCATCTGGTAACCAGCAGTTTGTTTCCTGCATTTGTGAGTCTGTTTTGTTTTGTTTTTTAGGTTCCACATTGAAGTAAAATTATATGGTATTTGTTTTTCTGTGTCTGACATTTCACTAAACTTAATACCCTCAAGATCCATTCATGTTGTCATAAATGGCAAGATTTCATTTTTTTTTTAGCTTTCTATTTTATTTTTATTTTTTTAATTTTTTTTTAGGAAGTTCCATGCCCAACTTGGGGCTTGAATTCATGATCTCAAAACTGAGAATTGGGTGCTCTACTGACTGAGCCAGCCAGGCACCCCAAGGTTTCATTCTTTTTTATGGTTATTCCTTAGTATACATACACCCTCCCCTCTTTATCCATTCATCTATCAGTGGACACTTATGTTGTTTCCATAGCTTAGCTACTGTAAGTGCTGCAATAAACATAGGGGTACATATATCTTTTTGAATTAGTGTTCTCATTTTCTTTTGGTAAATACCCAGTAGTGAAATTGCTGGATCATATGGTAATTCTCTTTTTAACTTTTTTAGTTTTCCTGAAGCATTTTTTTTTTGACACAGAATGAACAACTTCAGGAGGAGCAGGTGATACAGATGAAGAAGATTAGAATTACAAATTTCCACATTTAAAATAAATGTCTTGGGGATGTAATATACAGCATGGTGACTATAGTTAATAACACTGTCCTGCTGAGAAAGTAGACCTTAAAGGTGCTTATCACAGGAAAAAACAAAATTCTGTTACTATGGTAATGATGTTACCTAGACTTCATGGTGATCATTTTGCAATATACACAAATATCAAATCATTATGTTGTACACCTGGAACGAATATGTGGCATGACAATTATACTTCAATTTAAAAACAAACAATTTGAAAGGATGATTATAGTAAGAGCTCTTCAAGTTACACAAAGCTATAGGTTTCATTTATTTCCTTTACCAAATTCAGTGGATGATTTGCCATCCCCTCCACCAAGTATTTGTCTGTTTGTTCCTATCATTGTTAACTTTCCTTGGATTTAGTAGAGATCTGGCATGGCTACATTTACATTGAGTTAAATAAGCTTTATGACATGTAGATAATTTTAAAAGTTAACTCTTCTATAGTTAATATATTGTGATAGGTTGTTATCAATAATAGTAATATTCTTAATTTGCACTGAACAATTGTTTTAGAACTTAAAAAAATATTTTAAACTGATCTTTAAATTTTTTCCCTGAAAAAATTCCCTTAAAAAATCTTACTTATTTAGCTTGTTCTTGCTATTTTACCTTAAATTTGAGTGGAATTTAATTTGAACTCTTATTTAAACACTCTGAATCAAGGGATGGTACTATGGATTGTTTTCATATGGCCCAGGTACTAAGAATCGTTTTTACATTTTTTAAGTGGTTAAAAAAAAAAAAGAACATACATATCTGTCCTGGAAAGCCTAAAATACTTACTTTTGGGCCCTTTGAAGAAAAAGTATGCTGATCCCTGCTTTAAATAGTTGTATTTTCTTCACGGTATATGCTTTGATATTTTTTCTTCTTTCCTTCCTTCTCTCCACGACCCTTTCTCTTTTGTAGCATTTCAGTGATCATATGGTATTGCTCTGTATTTTTGTTTCATGCCAAATGTAAAGTATTAGTGTTATTTTTATTTATGATACAGTCATGCTGTTTTCTTACTCTTTGATACATTCTCTTGTCTTGAACAACCTACATTAACATTGATTACTTTGTTTTTAAATTTAATTTTATTGCTATCTTCTAACGTAGATGTACTCTAATTCAGGCTAATTAACTGCCTGCTTTCAGCCTTCGGGTCTTTTGGCATTATAACTTTACATAGTTTTCAAGTTCACTGAGTGGCATTTCATTTTCATACTGCCCTGTGAATAATTTTTTTAATAACTGACTAAATTTTCATTGTATTTCATACAGAATATATCACTGTTCTTTGTCCGAAATTTGCATGATTATTTTGTTTCTCAAAAACTCAGAACTTTTTATGTGGGCAACTCTTCTTTAAATGATTTTACTTAATTTAAACAGTCTAAAAAATAATAAAATAGTCTAATGCTGGCTTTTTATTATAGTAGTAAATAATAACATTTTTATTTTGTAATTCAGAAGAAAAGACCCAGGTGACCACTTTGGATCACTAAAGATTAGTTTGCATTTTCTATAGTTTTATATAGTCAAAGTTGTACAGTGTGCTTTCTCATGTCTGTTCTTTACCATAATTATTTTGAGATCAATCCAAGTCATATGCTTTGGTAGTTTGATCCTTTTTTATTGCTGATTAGTATTCTATTTTATTTGAATTACATATATCTGTTCACTAATTGAAAGTTTTTTGGGTTATTTCCTATTTTAGGCTACGTAAATAAGGCTGCCATGGGTCAGGTATAAGTCTTTGTGTCAGTATAGATTATCATTTCTCTTAGGTAAGTATCAAATGCGAAGAATGGTTGGATTTTTGCAAAGAATGATATGTTTACTTTTTAGAGACTAACGGTTTTCCAGAGTAGTGCTGTCATTTTACAGTCTCACATTAGTAGATCAGAGTTCCTCCAGGTCCTTACCAAAATTCAATGTTGGCAGCCTTTTAAAATTTTAGACATTTTAATGGGTGGGGGTAGTAGATTCTCATTGTAGTTTTAATTTGCCTTTCCCCAATAGCTGATGTGACTAGCTTTTCAAATGCTTAATACAAAGGGTCTTTGCTCAGTATTTAAGGAATTTTTCTTCTTCTTACTGATATGTAAGAATTCTTAATGTATCCTGGATACAGATCTTTTGTCACATATGTGTATTGTAAATATTTTCTTCCATTCTAAGGCTTGCCTTTTTTCTTTTAGCATTGTCATTGAGGTATAATTTAAGATACCATCACATTCATGCATTTAAGCATATAGTTTGATGAATTTCAGTAAATTTATACAATTGTGCAGCCATTTCACAACCCACATTTTTAGAAAACTGTTATCCCCACAAAACCATTCCCTTGTGTCTCTTTGCAGTCAGTTCCTCCTCCCACTGACAAACCCAAGCAATCCCTGATCTGCTCTCCATGTTTATAGATTTGACTTTTTCTAAAATTTCACATAAATGGAACCATGCGGGCAGCCTGGGTGGCTCAGTGGTTTAGCACTTGCCTTCAGCCCAGGATGTGATCCCAGAGACCCGGGATTGAGTCCTGCGTCAGGCTCCCTGCATGGAGCCTGCTTCTCCCTCTGTCTGTATCTCTGCCTCTCTCTCTCTCTGTGTGTGTGTGTGTGTCTCTCATGAATAAGTAAGTAAAATCTTAAAAAAAAAAAATGGAACCATGCAACTTGTAGTCTTAGACATCTACTTTCACTCAGTAGTGTTTTATTAATTAATTAATTAATTTATTTATTTATTCATTTTTAAATATTTATTCATGAGAGACACACAGAGAGAGGCAGAGACACAGGCAGAGGGAGAAGCAGGCTCCATGCAGAGAGCCCTATGCGGGACTCGATCCTGGGACTCCAGGATCCCGCCCTGGGCCAAAGGCAGGCACTCAACCACTGAGCCGCCCTGGTGTCCCCGGTATTTTATTTAGATTCATGCTTTTTGTTGCATGAATGAGTGGCCTCCTTATTGCTTAGTAATATTCCATTCTGTGGATATAGTCACTGTTAATGTATCTGTAGGCTGATAGACATTAGATTAGTTATAGGTTTTATTTTTATTTTTTAATATTTTATTTAAATTCAGTTTGCCAACATACAGTATAACATGCAAGGCTGCCCATCACCCAGTTACCCTATTCCCCCCACCTCTCCGTCTGCAACCCTTATTTGTTTCGCAGAGTTAGGAGTCTCTCATAGTTTGTCTTCCTCTCTAATGTTTCCCCACTCAGTTTCCCTCCTTTCTCTCATGGTCCCTTTCATTATTTCTTGTATTCCACATATGAGTGAAACCATATGATAATTATCTTTCTTCAATT
This sequence comes from Vulpes lagopus, assembly GCF_018345385.1. Taxonomy (NCBI): domain Eukaryota; kingdom Metazoa; phylum Chordata; class Mammalia; order Carnivora; family Canidae; genus Vulpes; species Vulpes lagopus. The sequence goes on from NC_054834.1 coordinate 13,141,329, forward strand.
GGCTTATTTCACTCAGCATAATACCCACTAGTTCCATCCATATCGAAGTAAATGGTAGATATTCGTCCTTCCTGATGGCTGAGTAATACCATTGTGTGTGTGTGTGTGTGTGCGTGTGTACATGCGTGCGTGTGTGTATCTATATACCATATCTTCTTTTTTTTTAATTAATTTTTATTGGTGTTCAATTTACCAACATACAGAAAAACACCCAGTGCTCATCCCATCAAGTGTCCACCTCAGTGCCCGTCACCCATTCCCCTCCAACACCCGCCCTCCTCCCCTTCCACCACCCCTAGTTCGTTTCCCCGAGTTAGGAGTCTTTATGTTCTGTCTCCCTTCCTGATATTTCCCAACATTTCTTTTCCCTTCCTTTATATTCCCTTTCACTATTATTCATATTCCCCAAATGAATGAGAACATACACTGTTTGTCCTTCTCCGATTGACTTATTTCACTCAGCATAATACCCTCCAGTTCCATCCACGTTGAAGCAAATGGTGGGTATTTGTCATTTCTAATTGCTGAGTAATATTCCATTGTATACATAAACCACATCTTCTTTATCCATTCATCTTTCGATGGACACCGAGGCTCCTTCCACAGTTTGGCTATTGTGGCCATTGCTGATAGAAACATCGGGGTGCAGGTGTCCCGACGTTTCATTGCATCTGAATCTTTGGGGTAAATCCCCAACAGTGCAATTGCTGGGTCGTAGGGCAGGTCTATTTTTAACTCTTTGAGGAACCTCCACACAGTTTTCCAGAGTGGCTGCACCAGTTCACATTCCCACCAACAGTGTAAGAGGGTTCCCTTTTCTCCGCATCCTCTCCAACATTTGTGGTTTCCTGCCTTGTTAATTTTCCCCATTCTCACTGGTGTGAGGTGGTATCTCATTGTGGTTTTGATTTGTATTTCCCTGATGGCAAGTGATGCAGAGCATTTTCTCATGTGCTTGTTGGCCTATACCATATCTTCTTTATCCATTCATTGTTGAAGGACGTAGTGGCTCCTTCCACAGTTTGGCTATTGTGGACATTGCCGCTATGAACATTGGGGTGCAGGTGTCCTGTCGTTTCACTACACCTAGTTACAGGTTTTAGCTAGTAAGAATAATGCTGCTCAGGCACCTGGTGGCTCAGTCTGTTAAACGCCTGACTCGATTTCAGCTCAGGTCTTGATCTCAGAATCATAAGTTCAGGCCATGCATTTAAAAAGAAAAGAAAGGGTCAGGGGGATGGGGTGACTGGGTGATGGGCACTGAGGGGGGCACTTGACAGGATGAGCACTGGGTGTTATGCTATATGTTGTAAAATCGAACTCCAATAAAGAAATATATACTAAATAAATAAATAAATAAATAAATAAATAAATAAGAATAATGCTGCCTTTTTTCCCATTTGATAGTCTTTTTGAAGAACAAAATTTTTTAGTTTCGATAGACCAGTTTATCTGTAGTTTTGTTTGCATATTATATAGGAAATTTCTATCTACCCTAAAGTTGCAGAGCTTTCTTCCTATGTTTTATGAGAAGTTTAGAAGTTTATCTTTTAACTTTAATTTTTATGTATGTGTAAGGTTTTTTTTCCAGAGAGATGTGCAGTTTTTTTGAGCACCTTTTGTTAAAAAAGATTTTTTCGGGATCCCTGGGTGGCGCAGCGGTTTAGCGCCGCCTGCAGCCCGGGGTGTGATCCTGGAGACCCGGGATCGAGTCCCACATCGGGCTTCCTGCATGGAGCCTGCTTCTCCCTCTGCCTGTGTCTCTGCCTCTCTCTCTCTCTCTCTGTAACTATCATAAATAAAAAAAAATAAAAAATAAAAAAAAATAAAAAGATTCTTTCTTTCTTTCTTTCTTTATCTATCTATCTATCTATTTATTTGTTATTTATTTTTTATTGGAGTTCAGTTTGCCAACATATAGCATAACACCCAGTGCTCATCCCATCAAGTGCCCCCTTATTTTTTTCTTTCATTGAATTACCTCATTGTGAATTTGCAGGCATTTTGGTACATTGAGAATATTTAATTCCCTGTCAGTCTTTCTCCTAATGGTTTTAATATCTATTAATGATTTTTGTCTGAATCATTTTATATTTTTCATTGGAGATTGTGAAAGTAATTTCTATTTTTGTTATTTCTCTGTATTTATTAGCTGTGATTGATTTGTAAAGAAGAACTTTCACTCATCAACTAAGGATATTTGGTTACCCTGAACTACAATTTGTCTTTAAACTGATCAGTAACTATTTAAATTTTGCACTTTTATTATCAATTTATGAAGTAATGAGGTGCTATGATGACCAACTCCAGTGTTAGCAAATGTGGCATGATTTTGTTCTCTCTTGTTTTTCCTTCATTCTTTAAAAACTGTTAGGGACTTGTGTATTTTTACATATTGTGATACTGGGTGAGACTGTAAGAGCTGTGACACCAAGCCCGACTCACAGTGCCTTAAAAATAGGGATTTTTCTGGATGTGGGTGGTGCTAACATTGTTTCAGCTGTTCAATAAGGATTTAGGTCTTTCTTCCATTCTGTCATCCTCAGTGTCCTCTTACATGCCACATCATGGTCTCCCACTCCTAGGCACCATGCCCATGTTTAACATGGGTATGGGCAGTGTCAGCTGCCAGCCAAAAGGCAGTACAAATTTTTTTTTCAGAATTGCCCCAGAAGACCTGTCTTTATGTCTTACTGGCCATATCTGGGCCGCATTGTCACCCCAGCTGTCAAGAGGACTATGAAAGCAAGTGTCTGGCAGAAAAGCACAGAATTGTCAGCATCGGCTTACACTGCTTGTGAGCCATTGCCAGGGGCAGTGCACATTGTCAACCCGGGAGAAAATTAGGTTTTTACATTAGAAACATTGGAAACATTACATTAAGAAAACAGGAGGGAATGAATTTCAGGGAATAACTAGTAATGTCTACCATAAATATCTTTGCTAAAGCACAGAATGACTAGAATAATATTACTTAAAAAATACATTTATACATTTATACATTTAACTTTAAAATGTAACTATATTAAAAGAATAATAATGTTTGAGCTTACCATATTAATGTCTTGTGATTACTTTCATTGTCCTATAAAATTCATTTTATTATTGAACATGTTTTAGTGTCCTTGAAAAATTATCTGTTATTTATTGCAATGAGAATGTTTTCTGGGGTCCCTGGCTGGCTCAGTTGGTGGAACATGTGACTCTTGATCTTGGGGTCATGAGTTTCAAGCTCCATGTTGAAAGTAGAGATTATTTTAAAAATAAAAAATAAATTAAAAAAGAGAATGTTACTCTAAGCATTGACATCATTTAAATATTTTTATTTAATGCCAACTATGAATTCATATGCTCTCAGATTTGTTTTTTAAGGAAATTTGAAAGTTAAAATAACTTTTACTCTATATTGATTATCCTTTGATACTTGCTTCTCTGATTTTTGTGTGTCATCACTTCTGCAGTTACCTCCTCTTCTAGTCCATATTCACTTTCATTCTTTTCTCTTTTTTTCCCTCTTTTTTCTTATCTTTCTGTAGCTCTTCTGTTTTCTGCTTTTCTTCCAAAAGGGCTAGAATAAAGTTGATTTCTGGTTGATAAGATCATATTGTGCTATTAAATGTCCTTCTTAGTTACTTAATTTCATTTGGGTTATGCACTGCTGACTGTTGATTGTTAGCAGGTTCTGAAATAATCATATTAGGTTAGCTGAGAAGTACATATCCAGCATTAATGGGCTGCATGTTACTGAATCAGAAAAGCCACTGGTAAGCTCTAAATCACAACCAAGGTAGCTAATATAATTCTTGCTTTTAAATTACATTATTTAATGTGATTCTTTCTTCCTTTAGTACATGTCATCTCCCATGGAGCTCTATTAAGTTTTCAGTGTTTTAGGCATGTTGTAGCTCCAGAAAAAGTGTCAAATGTGTATATCCCATTAGGGCATATGGTCAAGAGATTAGAAGTTGCCTTCAGTATTCTGACCTAAAATATACTTGGTATATATATAGAATGTTGTGAGTTTATGAATACTATCCTTGATAAATAAAATAGTTGGGATTTTTAATTCCTAAATTATTGTGTATGATTTAGGTACCGAGCTTTTCCTTGTCTAAAATAATTACCTGCTTTCTGGTAAAGATTGTTAAATTTGTATCCTTTCTCAGCTGTAAAAGAAAACTCCAGGAAACATTTTATTTTTATTTTTATTCAGCAGTAAGGACTATGTAGTGATACATAACCTGTTTTCTGAAGTTTTGCTTGAACTGACTTTGCATCTTTCTCTCACCGTATTTTGTCTTTGAGGAGGCCTAGTTGATCTCTCCCTTTTCCTCCCCACCATCCCCCTCTCTCTGAATGTGTTCCTGGGATTCCTTTGTTTTTGTTTTGAGCAGGAAATGGCTTGCTAATTGAACTTTGAGGAAATATTGTAGTCCTAAGCCTCCTAAGGAAAAATAAAATTTTGGTATCTTATACTTGGTTTTCTAGTTAAAATCAGTTGGGGAAACAGCTAAGATTTTATCTTAGGACTTAAAGCTTTATGAACTGAGTCACTTTGTGGAATGGTGCATGTACTGTTAAAACAGAATACCTCAGCAGAATTTATTCTACATTTGTCCTTTTCTTTTTGCAGCTCATCACTTATATGAAATCTAAAGAAAAAGAATTTACCTGCTGAAGAATTATTTCATTAGGAGAGTGAAATGTGATTGTCTTTGTGGTATAAGGATTATTGGATCCTTTCAGATTTTTAATATATAATGATATCATCCATAGTGGAATCTTGGTCTTTGTACATTTATGTCATTTCTGCATTTTGTTTCCAGTTAAATCAAATTCTGTCACTCTTTCCATTTCTGATTTCAATAATACGAAGTTTATCAAGTCACATTAAACTTTTGACTTAATGCTGTATTTGTGCTCACAAAGATCATCTCATATTAGCTTATAGCTTACTTAGTAAATACTGAAAGACTGCTTGCTACTTCATGGAACAGTCTTTACAGCAGTCTGGCTATATCTCTGTTCTATTAGCTCAGTGCCAGCTGTTGCTTTGGTTACAGTGTTGCTGTTTTGGCAAGCTTTTCAGGGATCTTAACTATGCTTCTTTTCTGACTATATTCTTGTGAGATTTTATTTTCCTCCCATATCATGCTACTGAGGTGTTGGAAGAGAAAGGAAAAAAATTACACCTTGTTTTCTAAAGCAGGAGAAATAATTTTAGCTTAATAAAGTGGTTGTGCCATCTTCTGAAATGCTTTTGAAGAGATAGAAATTTATCTTGATCTATTTATGAAATTATCTTTTCTTCTCTATTACATGGTCTTTTATCTCATTTTATATCACAATTTATGAAGTTGGAAAATTCTATATAAGATTAAATGATTTCTTAAAGGTCACAGTGACAATTTTTAGAAAAATTATCCCTAGAATTGACTGTCTTACTTAAAAAGAAGACATTGTCTGGAAGACATTGCTACCTTTTCAGCGGAAGCTTCTCTCTAGCGTGGCATTTTTCAAATATGTTTAGTCTGTATGTTTTGAGAGCTCTTAAAGTTTGCTGGAGAGTATTTCTCACTTGTGAAATTGGTATATCTGGAGACCTTCCAAAGTCAAGTGATGATAGGATGACCTGGAGCAAAGTATAGAATAGGCAGGAAATGGCCCGAGACCTAAAACTGGCCAGCTGTGGGCCTACCCTATTCGTGCCTTAGTTTCCTTAAATGTAAAATGAGGATAGTAATACTTATTCCACTTATGTTGTGATGACAAAACAATATTAGTGAATATGAAGTCTCTTTAAAATGGAGAAGATAAAAAATAAATAAATAAATAAATAAAATGGAGAAGATAGTATAGAGATTTCTCAAAAAATTAATAATAGAATTACCATATGATCCAGTAACTCCACTACTGGGTATTTACCCATTATAATTTGAAAAGATATATGCACTCCTACGTTTACTACCACATTATTTATAATAGTCAAAATATGGAAGCAATCCAAATGGCTGTACCAGTTTGCATTCCTGCCAACACTTGTTGTTCCTTGTGTTTTTGAATTTAGCCATTCTGACAGGTGTCAGGTGATAACTCATTGTAGTTTTGATTTGCATTTCTCTGATGATGAGTGATGTTGCTCATCTTTCCATGTGTCTGTTGACCATCTGTATATCTTCTTTGGAGAAATATCTGTTTGTGTCTGCTGTCCAATTTTAATTGGATTATTTGTTTCTTTTTGTGTGTTGAGTTATATAAGTTCCTTATATATTTAGAATACTAACCCTTTGTCAGATATGTCATTTGCAAGTATCTTCTCCCATTCAGTAGGTTGCCTTTTAGTTTTGTTGATTATTTCCTTTGCTGTTCAGAAGCTTCTTATTTTGATGTAGTCCCAATAATTTATTTGTGCTTTAGTTCCCTAACCTCAGGAGTCACATCTAGAAAGATGTTGCTTCTGCCAGTGTGAAAAAGATTACTGCCTGTGCTCTGTTGTAGGATTTTTATGGTGTCAGGTCTCACATTTTAAAATCCATTTTGGGTTTATTTTTGTGTATGGTGCAAGAAAGTGGTTCAGTTTCATTTTCTTTCATGTTGCTGTACAGTATTCCCAGCACCATTTGTTGAAGAGACTGTTTATATTCCCATTGGATATTCTTGGCTCCTTTGCCATAAATTAATTGTTGGTATGTATAATCATGGGTTTATTTCTGGGCTCTCTGTTCTGTTCCATTGATCTAAATACCTATTTTTGTGCCAGTACTATACTGTTTTGATTTCTGCAGCTTTGTGTAGTATATCTTAAAATCTCGGATTGTGATCCCTCTAGTTTTGTTCTTCTTTTTAAAAATTGTTTTGGCTATTTGGGGCCTTTTGTTAAAAATGCTGTTGGTATCTTGATAGGGATTGCATTAAATGTATAGATTGCTTTGGATGGTATAGCATTTTAATAATATTCTCCCAATCCATGAGCATGGGATATCTTTCCATTTGTTTGTTTGTCCATTTCTTTTAGATCTACCAAGGAAAAATTTGAGAGCCACTTCCGCAGGAAGGTGTTTGTTAGATCTGTTACCCATCAGTTCTCAGTACCAGTGGACGTGGTTTCCATCACATGCTCTCATTCACAAGCTTCTATATGTGCTGTTCTTTGCTGGAGGAGATTTCCTTTTGCTTTCTCCCTCCTCCTGTAAATCCCTCCATGCCTAGTGGGGAGCCCAGTGTAGGGCTTGACCTCATGACTCTAAGATTATGACCTGAGCTGAGATCAAGAGTTGGGTATTCAACAGACTGAAACACCTAGGTGCCCATCCTCATGGAAATCTTTCACACCTGCCCTCCATGCCACCAGACACCTTCTCTTGACTGCTTCATTTGAGGTCTCAGCTGGGACTCCTTCAAGGACCATTTCCTGACCCCTCATACCTCTTTCTCTTGCCAGGTCTGGGTTAATCACCTCTTTGATGTGTTTTCATTAAACTCTATTTCTCTTCTATTTATCATGGTATATTCTGGTTCTTACTTTACTTGTAAATATTGAAAAGTCAGACCGTAGTATTTGCCTCATTTGTTTTATCCCCTGTGTCTTGTGCATTGACAGTGCTTAGTGGACGATATACATTGAATGATAGTGAGATCATTATGTTTTTATATTGGAAAGGATACAGAGTTCATCTAATCCAGCTCCCTCATTTTACAGATGAGAGAACTAAAAATCTGCAACTTATTATTCGTCAAGGCTCAGAAAAAGCCTGTGGTCAAAATATTATTGTATTTGTCTGTGATGAGGGGATGATGGAGAAAAGAGGTTAATGTTAAGTATCTTCAGAGATGTTTTTCACTTGAATTGTAGCTAGACAAAATGATCTCATTTTCATTTTTTTCTAATATTCCAATTTCATCCCTGGCTGAAGTATTATATCATTCCATTTCTATTCTCTCACTCTCATTAATTCTGTTCTTGATTTACCTCCTTTGTGATTTATAGTTTCCAGCACCCCTATTTTCATTATTTGTTACTTGAGTTTAGTTTGTTACCCAGACTAACTGGCTGTGATTATCCATTTCAGAAGTGTTCTCATTTCCCACTGAGAGCGCCCTCTTGGCACTTTAGACTCAGCATGACTGACAGCTAAGTGCTGTATTAGCCACACCTCTGATCTTCCCATGCCCATCTCTCTCCCACCAACCCACCCAAATAATCTCCTTTTGAGTGTCCTTTTCCTTTTCCCATCTTCTCAGGCTCCATGACTTGAAACTTCAGGATACCAGGCTTTTTCCCTGTCACTTGTCCATTGTAGTCCATCAGTATCCTGTGTCTTTCCAGGGCTTCAGAATCTCTTATATCTATCCTGTTCTTTAGATTCTCATTGCAACTCTCTAGTTAAAGCTGGTGTTCTTGGCTGATTATTTTATTTCCTCAATTTAAATTGTGATATTTAGAAAAATCAATCATTTTTTATTACCAAAAAAGTAAAATAAAATAAAATTTTTACAGAATGCCACTCAACATTGTCAGTGACCAGAGCCTTGTTATCAGTGCAGCATTATCTTTTAATATGTGTTTTTTATGCACGTAACATTGTGGCAATAGACTGTGTATAGTACTCCTTAAACATACTCTCTATACAGTTTTCCTCTGTCATTTCTTTGTGTGTTCTGTTCTCCTTACAAAAAAAGGAAAAAAAAATAAAAGCTATCTTCATGTGAATAAATGGTTTTTATCCTTCTAAGTCTGGCAGTCATCTATTCCAGTGGTTCCCAAATGCTGGTTTCCAGGTGGCTGCCTGGTCAACTATATGAGAAGCATCTGAAGAGCTTTGAAAATATTGTCTCTGTCTGGTTCATCTGAATCACAATTTTTGGAGTTGAGATCTCGGTTGGCTACATTTTTATAAAAAAGATATTCAGCTAGCTTTGGAAATCTCCATTTGTCTGTCCTCATCATTTTAAAATTTATGAAATTGAGATACAGAGGAGAGAACTGAGTTCCTCAGGGTTACTCAAATGGTAACTACTCATTTCAGTGATAAGTAAAGATGGAGTGAAAAGAATTTCTTGGGAACTGGAACAAAGACTATTCTTAGCATTTGTTTAACTTTTAGAATATTAATAAATGATCTGAGAACCAATATTTGTTACTACTTATAAATTGAGTATGAGACATTTAATTTTTTTAAGATTTTATTTATTTATTTGAGACAGAGAGAAAAGAGAATGAGCAGGAGAGAGGGACAGAGGGAGAGGGAGAAGCTGACTGCCTGCTGAGCAGGGACCCCAGTGCAGCGCTCCATCCCAGGACTCTGAGATCAGGACCTGAGCTGAGAGCAGATACTTAACCAACTGAGCCACCCAGGCACTCTACTGAGTACTAGGGCTTTTAAATGAGTTATTTCAATAGTCTTTTCAGTTGTCATACAAAGAATATTAGCAAGCTAAATCATAAAAATTTACTTACTCATTTCTTTATTCAACACCTATTTAACACCTGTGCTAGATGTTAGGAGTATTGCAGTGATAAAACAAATTTGGAAGAAAAAAAAAACAAATTTGGAACCTTCTCTCAGAGATCTTAAAATCTGATGAGGAAGGAAATATTAATTATATAAAAAATAAAGTTTGATGAGTGATAAAGTAATTTGCCTAGTGTCACACAGATTATAGCATAGTTGGGTTTTTGTCCCAAGACTATCTACTTTTAAAAGCCTGTATTCTGGGGATCCCTAGGTGGCTCAGCGGTTTAACGCCTGCCTTCGGCCCAGGGTGTGACCCCGGGTTCCGGGATCGAGTCCCGCGTTGGGCTCCCTGTGTGGAGCCTGTGTCTCTGCCTCTCTCTCTCTCTCTCTTTCTCTATCATGAATAAATAAACAAACAAAAAAAAAATTAAAAAAAAATAAATAAAAGCCCGTATTCTTTCCATGTTAACTATGATTCCAACACATCATGGTAAAGGCAACTAATACTTGTTGAGCTCTATGTTCTGTCCTCAGTGTTAGATCAGTTATAATGATTATTTCATTTACTTTTAAGGTTGGCACGGTTATTTTCACTGTGGTGTAGGTGAGGAAACTAAGTCTTAGAATAAGTTAAATAACTTGCTAAGGTTTTGGCTACTAGCTGCTAGTGCTTGCTTCTGATCTAAGTCTGACTCCAAAGACCTGTGAAATAGGAATAACAAACGCTTATAATAGAATCAACAAATCTAATAATTGGTTATTTGACAAGATTAATACATTAAATTGATAAATACTGATAAAGACTGATGAGGGTAAGAAGGTTTTTTTTAGAAGGCACACATTACTATTAAGAATAAACAAGTTGATCGGGATCCCTGGGTGGCGCAGTGGTTTAGCGCCTGCCTTTGGCCCAGGGCACGATCCTGGAGACCCGGGATCGAATCCCACGTCGGGCTCCGATCGAATCCCACGTCGGGCTCCGGGTGCATGGAGCCTTCTTCTCCCTCTGCCTGTGTCTCTGCCTGTCTCTCTCCCTCTGTGTGATTATCATAAATAAACAAACAAACAAACAAATAAATAAATAAATAAAATTTTAAAAAAAAGAATAAACAAGTTGATCTTATTATAGTTCCAACAGAAACTAGCGAATTACTAAGAGAACACTGGGTATAACTTTATAACAGTACATTTGAAAGTTTAGATAAAATTGAGAAATTTCTAGAAAAACGACTTACCCAAAAGAACACTAGGAAAATTAGAAAATCTGAATAGTTGTATTGACAAAACTGAATTTATCATTATATACCTTTCCTCAAATAAAACTCCAAGGATGGATAGTTTCACTAATGACTTCATCCAAACATTTAATAAATCAACCAGTGTTTTTTACAAATCCATCCCAGAATTGAGAAAGAAGGAATACTTAACCTTATTGTTTCATGGGGCCAGTATAAACTTGGTATCAAAGCAAGAATATTATGAGGAAGGATATTAGGTATCTCCCTTGAAAATCAGTGCAAAAATACCAGTGAAAGTATTAGCATATATAAGTCAGGGATATCTAAAAATGATAATTCATCATCACCAAGCTGGCTTTGGTCTAGAAGTACAATGTAATGTCATCAATAAAGGGAAAAATTGATCATCTCAATATATGCAGAAAAAGCATTTAGTAAAATCCAACATCAGTCTATGATTTAAAAATTCATAGCAGACCTAGGACAGAATTTTTTTCATCCAATAAAGGGTATATCTGAAAATCTCAGAAGTGAAATATTTAAGTTTTTCTATTTGAGATTAGGAATTATACAAAGATATTACTCTTACTGCTTTTACATCGCAACATACTAAAGATCCTAACCAGGATAATAAGAGAAAGCAATAAAATGTAGGATTGGAAATGAAGAAATAATTCAGAGATAACATGAGTATCTATATAGAAAATTCCAAACAGTCTCCAAACTATTAGAATTAATAACTTTGAAAGTTTGGTGAAATTGAATATATAATAATTGTATTTTTAGTATATGAGCAACAAAAAAAACTTTAAAATTACCACTTACATATCAAAATACACACTGTGTAGGAGTAATTCAAGTTAGAGATATGTAATAGCTCTTCACAGGAATTGTAACATTATTAAGAGAAATTTAAAAAGACCTGAGTAAATGAAGAGAACTACCATATTCATGGATTGGAGAATTCATTCTTTTTTTTTTTTTAAGATTTTATTTTATTCACTCATGAGAAACAGAGTGAGAGAAAGAGAAAGAGACAGAGACACAGGCAGAGGGAGAAGCAGGCTCCGTGCAGGGATCCTGATGTGGGACTCGATCTCGGGTCTCCAGGATCACAACCTGACCCAAAGGCGGCGCTAAACCAGTAAGCCACCCAGGCTGCCCTGGAGAATTCATTCTTATGAAGATTACCAGTAGTCTCAAAATTTCAGGAGCTTTTTCTTTAATGGAAACTGTCATGCCCATTACAAAATTTATATGGAAGTACCATGAACCAAGAATAGCCTATACCAAATTGAAGAAGAACAGAACTGGAGGACTATCAAACTTACTCTAAAGCTACAACAATTTATACAGGTGAATTGATGTAAAGATAGACAAATGGTACAGAATTGAAAGTCCAGAAACAAACTCACATAAGTGGAAAGGTAGGCTTTGAGAACAAGGAAGTGAAAAAAATTTTTTCAAATAAATTTTGCTGGACCAGTTGGGTATTTGTATAGAAAAACACTAATCATGGCTTCTATCTCATATTATACAGAAAGTAATTCCAGGTAGATTATATTTCTAAACATGAAAGGCAGACCAATAGAATTTCTGGAGCATAAATTCATGAATGAAAGACATCTTCATAAATGTGTGATGGGACAGTTTTTAAACAAGGTACTAAAAGTGCTAACCATAGGTTGATAAAATGTGCTGCATTTAAATTAGGAACTTCTTTCATTACAAGACTTCTTAAGGAGTATATACATATACACATACTTGAATACATATAATCATCAAAGTGATTACAGCCAAATGTGTAAACAACTCTTAAAAATATGTAAAAGATGAAAATAACCAGTGAGAAAAATGGGGGGGAAAAAAAGAATATGCACTCACAAAAGAAGCTATCCAAATGGATAATTAACATGCAAGAGGAAATAATTCCTTAGTCATCACGGAAATGTAAATGAAAGCCACAGTTATCATTCCAAAGAATAGCTTAAAAATATGATAATTCTGAATTTTGGTAAGGTTGTGGAACACCCACAACTCATGTATTGCTGCTGGAGTGTAAATTGGTACAATGACTTTGGAAAATTGGCAGAATCTGCAAACATTAAGCATACAAATACGTAATGATTCAGCATTTCTGCTCTAACCAGCAGAAATGCATACGCACATATGTTCACTAAAAGCTGTGCACCAGAATGTTCATGGTAGCATTCTTTAAAACACCTAAAAGATGGAAATATCTCAAATGTACACAAATTGGATGTTAGTTGGATGGATAAAACTAAGGTAAATTTCTACTCAATAGCAAGTCAACTGCTACATGCAACAACGTGGATGAATTTTGTAAATGAGATAATAGAAGGAGGCAGACACAAAATAATAGCTTACCTTATTGTTTGTTCCATTTATGTAAAACTGCAAAACTAATCAATGGTATTAGAAATTATGGAAGTGATAGTACCTGGAGAGATGCATTTGGGAAAGCCACAACAGATTAAGTTGCCTGATAATATTTGGTTTTATGCTCTAGGTAGTAGTTAGAAAGATGTGTGCACTTTGTGATAATTCTTAAAGTTGTATTTACATAATTTGCACTCTTCTCTGTATGTTAAGGAATTTTATTTCAACTAACCCATATTTTGTAGTTTTCCAACTCACAAATGATATGCTTATATTAAGCTATGGTTGTAAATAACTGGCATTAATTGAAAAAGTCATGTAAATTGGAAAGATTAAAATTACAACTAGAATTATTATAAGTATTATAAATTATAATTATTACAAATATTACTATATTAGATGGTCTTCTAAGATGAACTAGAGATGCCTGGGTGGCTCAGTCAGTTAAGCAGCCTTCTTTTGATTTGGGCTTGAGTCAGGCTCTACACTCTGTGCTCAGTTTGGAGTTGACTTGTCCCTACCACCTACCATCCCACCTCCCCACTCCCCCACCCTCCCACTCCCCCACTCCCACTCCAAGCACTTCCTCACTCTCTCTAAAAATAAATCTTTAAGTCATTCCCCCTCCTTTGTTTAAGAAAAATATAATGAATGAACTGTATATGTTTCTGTTTTGAAAAATTTTGGGAATTAATAATTTTTGGAGTGGTAAAAGATGAAGACTGGTCCATGTTAACCAGATCTTTCAAATGAAATATGACTTTATCTTTTTTCAACGATTTTATTTATTCATGACACACACACACACACGAGAGAGAGAGAGAGAGAGAGGGGCAGAGACACAGGCAGAGGGAGAAGCAGGATCCATGCAGGGAGCCCAACGCGGGACTCAGTCCTGGGTCTCCAGGATCACACCCCGGGCCAAAGATGGCGCCAAACCACTTAGCCACCGGGGCTGCCCTGAAATATGACTTTAAATGTCTTTCCATTAACATACACATATATCTCACAATGTACATTCAGCTTATAACACTGCAAACCTACCATGTGTTGAAAAGATTTACAATTCTTTGATAATAATAAAGGAAATAAATATGATTTTACAATATATAGCTGTATTCTACTTTTATAAATGAAAATATTGGTTAGCCTGGGTGGCTCAGCAGTTTAGTGCAGCCTTCCGCCCAGGGCCTGATCCTGCAGACCCGGGATCGAGTCCCGCATCAGGTTCCCTGCATGGACCCTGCTTCTCCCTCTGCACAAGAGGGAGAGGGAGTATCTCTGTGCCTCTCTCTCTCTCTCTCTTGCTCTCTCTGTGTCTCTCATGAATAAGTAAATAAAAAATCTTTAAAACAAAAACGAAACAAAATAAATGAAAATATTATTTCTCCCATTTTCTTTAAAGAACTGATGGTATATACTAGAATTAAATTATAACCATATTAAATTAAGCTTTTTTCATTAAAACATTTGAAATGATATCCATTGACTTCTTTTTCTTTTTTAATTGTGTTTATTTATTTGACAGAGAGAGTGCACAAGTGGGGAGGAGGGTCAAAGGGAGAGGGAGAAGCCGACTCCCCACCAGGGTGCCTGATGATGTGGGGCTCTATCCCAGGACCTAGAGATCACCACCCAAGCTAAAGGCAAATGTTTAACAAACTGAGCCACCCAGGCTCCCCCATTTACTTCTTTTTCTTGCTTAATTAAAGTCTAAAATGAGTATTGTGTTCACCAACCTTGTTTGCTTTTTTCTATAAGCAGGTTCTACTTTGCCTCTGGGTGTGCATGTATTACCGTATCATATTATGTTATTAACATGAATATGTTTCAGAAGTAACTCTTTGTCTTATTTATAAACTTAACCACTAAGAAAGTTAATGAAATAATTTAACTTTTAAACTAAAAGTTTAAAAGTTTGGGCCTGGAGATATATGTTGATGTACTAGAATCTGGCTTGATAATTCATTTACTCAGTGACAGAACCAACAACCTGTTTATATACTATGGACCCAATCTACACACAGTGTTTTTACTACCTGCTTTACCACTTACCTCTCTCTGCTGTAGTCACTCTGTTCCAGCCATTATCAAGGCCTTCCTGCTGTCTGATTAGCTGCAAGCATACTTATACCTCAAGATTTCGTTGATATCTGTTCAGATCTGTTTTTTTCCCATATCCTCCTCAGACTCATTTATAATATTCAAGTCTTTGAAGATTACCTCAGAGATGCATCACTGACTGCTCTCCATAATTTCCTCATCAGTCTATTTTTATTCCCAGATTAATTTTTTTATAGCAGTTATGACTACCTGATATTCTATACACATATATTTTTAATGTACTTCTTAGTAAATATAAGTTCCACGAGGGTAGGGACTTAGTTGGTTTTGCTTACTACTATATTTCTAGCACCTGGAACCAAGACAGAGACGCAGTAAGCACTGTGTAAATATTTGTAGTTTGAATGAATGAATGAATGAATGAATGAATGAATGAATGAAATGAATAGTGTCAGTCTGCGTGGTATAGCCCTTAGCTAACTCTGCAGAATTCATTTCTTTATTCTCCAAACAGATGTAGGGTTGTTGTTAATTCTAGCATGGCTCTCTTTATAGCCATTGGTAGTAAATTTTAAGTAAGCTCTAATAATATAACAGATTTCTGATCTTGTTATTATCCTTTGAAGGAGGAGAAAAAGGGGAAAGGAGGAAATAATATGCATAGTATTTAACTTTGTCTTTTAAGAAATAAATGACTAAAAATAATATTTGTTCCAAATGCACTTTGTTCTCATCTGTGATAATTAAAAAATATGGTAGTAACTGCTCAAGTACCACTTAAAGTTGAAGGCTTATATTGACTTTGTTTATTTTCCTCTGTATACTTCTTCCCACCCTACCACCCCCACCTTTTTAAAGAATCCAACCCAAGTCGGAACAGCTCTCCAGGTTTTCCATAATCTTGGAACTTTGAAGGATACTATTACCAGTGTTGTGGATGGATATTGTGCTACTTTAGAAGAACACATCAACAGTGCATTAGACATCAAAGTTCTGACTCAGCCTTCGCAGTCAGCTGTGAGAGGTATGGCTATGGTTTATATTTAGCTGCTTTATTTATTTATAACCAAGAAGTCCCTTGAATAGTATGTGAAACACTTAAGTTTCAAAGCAGTCTAATGACTCATTTTTTAGTAGACAGAAAATGGGAGAAGAAATTATGTTTCAGAATATATTTATAACTTTTTTTGTCTAATCAGTGAGTTGAATTGGCCAATTGGTATATTCAGAACTTCTAGAAAAAAAATCTATAAACTGTGGCTCCACTTAGTTCAGAGGAAACAGATGCAAGAAAAAGGAACATTTTTCTTTCTGAAATTTTTATCCTCACATGTACTTCTTGAGACAGAAAATATTTTTTAAGGAACTGCAATTTATCCCTTAGTTTTTTGGGCTTTTCCTTAGAATAATTCCAGTATTCAGGAGCAAAGAAGGCTAACTGTGGACATTGAAACTGATAAAACCTTTGGGAACGTTACAACTACAGCAAAATCTAAAAAAATTTAAAAAGAAAGGTGTGAGAGGGAAGTAGCCCTACAATAACAGTCTGCAACTTTTTTCCTGCCAAGATGTACCTGCTGATGGCATTCAGGTATAAAACACTCTTCAGAGATGAGATAGGAAAGACTGTTATATATATGCCTCTCATTTAACCAACACATCTCTGCATTTCTCTCCTTGTATTCACTCTTCTCTCCTGTTAATATATATGAACTGTGCTTACTCCTAACAAAGAACAAGTACCCTGTTCTTGCATTAGATCCCATCTCTCAAGGGTTTTGCTTTAGCAGATCCCCTCTGTCTGTCATATGGTCAGTTTTTCTTCTTAAATCTTTTTCCTGTCATATACAGCTATGCTAGTGTACCTTCTTCTGTTTAAAGACAGATCTGTGTTTTGACTACATTTCCTTCTTTGGCTCTGCTCCCCCATTTTATTTCTTCAGACTACAGAAAATTTCCCCAAAGTATTCTGCAGTTCAGTCTTTCTTTTTTATATGGTTCTTTTTTTTTTAAAAAAAAACATTTTATTTATTTATTCAGAGAGAGAGAGAGAGAGAGGCAGAGACACAGACAGAGGGAGAAGCAGGCTCCATGCAAGGAGCCCGATGTGAGCCTCGATCCCGGCTCTCTGGGATCACGCCCTGGGCTGGAGGCGGCACTAAACCCCCTGAGCCACCGGGGCTGCCCCAGTTCGGTTTTTTTTTTTCTTTTCCTTTCCTTTCCTTTTCTTTTCTTCTCTTCTTTTTTCTTTTCTTTTCTTTTCTTTTCTTTTCTTTTCTTTTCTTTTCTTTTCTTTTTTTCTTCTCTTTTTCTTCTCTTTTCTTCCTTTCATTTCTTTCTTTCTTTCTTTCTTTCTTTCTTTCTTTCTTTCTTTCTTTCTTCCTTCCTTCCTTCCTTCCTTCCTTCCTTCCTTCCTTCCTTCCTTCCTTCCTTTTTTAAGATTTTTGTTTATTTTAAAGAGAGAGAGAATGGGGGGGGGGGTTGCAGAGGGAAAGGGACAAGCAAACTCTGCACTGAGCCCAGAGCCCACAGGAGGGTTCAGCCCCACAACCCTGAGATCATGTGACCTGAGCTGAAATCAAGAATTGAACACTCAACTGACTGAACCACCTAGGTGTCCCTCTTCCCAATTTTTATTGAAGAAGCTACATTGTCATTATAGTGTTGTCCTAAAGAATAAGTAATGCATATAGAATTAATAACAGTTTCTAATATGTGGCTTTTAGTAAAAAAACAAATTTATAGTGAGTGATTATTATTTTTATATTTGCTATGTAAACATAGCCTTAACACAAAATGTATGCCACTCATAAATAAGTTGCACTAGATAAAAAGAGTTAAAAGAATCTTAGATCTTAAAGGGATTTTTTAAAGGTTAGCCCTTGCCTCTGAATAGGTCTGAATTAAGACTATCCCAGAAGGAGTGCTTTGAAAAGAAATTGCCAAAGGAGATTTCACTCTCAGCTTTTCCCAGCAATTATTCTCAGAAAGTTTGATCTAATGTTTAAATTTCCAGGAGCAGTTTAATCTCATTCCCTCTTGTGTTGTCAAGAAAAGGGAAAAAATGAAAGCAATTATTCACATGCTGTCAATCCTAATGTACATCCTTTTTGTTAAAAGAATAAAGAGTTTTAAAGCCTTATTATCATCTGTTGAGGAATGGATGCTGTTTTAATGTAGAAACCTGAAGCATCAATTCTTTATTATTTTTTAAAAGAATAATCACTATTATATTTTTTACAAATTTTAATTTTTATTTATTTTACTTTTTTAAAGATTTTATTTATTTATTCATGAGAGACACAGAGAGAGGCAGAGAGACATAGGCAGAGGGAGAAGCAGGCTCCATGCAAGGAGCCCGATGTGGGACTTGATCCCAGGACTCTGGGACCACACCCTGAGCTGAAGGCAGATGCTCAACCATTGAGCCACCCAGGCGTCCCTACAAATTTTTAAAAAGAAAATTTTATTTATTTGAGATAGAGAGAGAGAGAAAGAACATGAGTGGGGAAGAGGGGCAGAGGGAGAGGGAGAAGCAGACTCCCCACTGAGCAGGGAACCTGACAGATGGCTTTATCCCAGATCACGACCTGAGCTGAAGGCAGACTCTTAACTGACTGAACCACCCAATCGCTTCTGTTTTTAGTTTTTTAAATGTGACATTGGCAGTATTCATGTTAACTTGCTGACCTTGTTGGTTATGTTGAGATCATGCAGAAGAATGTCCCCTTTTTTGAAATACACGTTTAAGTATTTCAAGGGTGATGGGATATCATGTCAGTAACTTATTAACAAATGTTTCAGGGAAAATTTTTTTAGTATACTTTCAAATTTTCTTTATGTTTAAGATTGTTCAAAAAAATTTAAAATATATAAAATTGATATAATTTTAAGGGGAAAATGTTACCTATGATGTATTTCAGAAGCTTATAATTCAATAAAAAAAAGATAACATTTGAAAAAGTAAGAATATGATTAGGCAGTTAACAGAAAAACACATCTGATAAATGTGAAAATATGTTCAGCTTCTTCTTAGATAATGAACTAATTAGGGAAATGCAAATAAGATACTATTTCTCAATCATGAGATAGGCAAAATCTAAGAATTAAGATGAGTACTGGGTGTTGTACTATATGTTGGCAAATTAAATTTATATTTTTAAAATCTAAGTATTTAATGTTGAACAAGAGGAGAAACTCTTGTATACTGATTGTGGGAGAATGAAATGATTCATCCACTTCACTCGGTTTTATCAAACTGTTAAAAATGTGTATACCTTGTGATCTTATAATTTCTTTAATAAGAATATACCCTAGAAAAACTGTCATATATATATATATAATATATATATATTATATATATATATAATATATATATACTCACACACACACACACACACACACACACACACAAATTTTATGTATATACAGCTCGGTGGCTGTACCTGGGCCCTAGTTCCAGTTCTGCCCTGGGAACCTGGGGGATGAGCAGGACCTACAGGTGCCTCAGTTCTTGTAAGGCTCACATCTCCTCACTCCCTCCTGTCCCCTACTAGCAGGCTGGGACTTCTCACATGTGGTGTATTTCCAGGGCTAGGGAATGGCTGGTCTGGGGGTGGGAAGGCAGAGGCCTGGGTAGTACGGGGTTACATATGTATATATATATATATATATATACATAAATTTTTATTGCACTGTTATTTGTAGTAGTGAAAAATTGAAAACAATATTTCCTTCAGTGGAAATAAAGTGCTATCATTGGGTCTCGGTTTTTTAGAAAGCCTATGCCTTTGTACCTGGAACTTCACAAATATACTAAATTTTTTTTCTCCTTCCTCCTGTGGGAGAGAATGACCAGAATGGGCTGGAGTTGGCTATTTTCCTTCCCCAGATCATGTAGGTTTTGATAATACCCCAGAAGGTCAGGCTCTGGTTAACTAGTTCCCCTGAGGGCAGGCTTTGTTGAGAACATAGTCCTCTGGTGTATTTCACGATGGTTCTTTTTTTCCTACTCCTGCTGGAGGCAGAAGGGGATTTTTCTCCAATATTTACTGTGAGAACCTACTTGAATTCCTGGATGTGACTCTCGCATAGTGGGCCCCATATGACTGGGTATACCTGGGAGCTTTTAGTTCTAGGAGCTGCCCACTGTAAGCCTCTAGCAGTTCTTCAGTTACAGTTTAAGTTTTCCTTCCCTAGCAATGGCTTCCACTGTCTGTTTTCTGCTATCAAGGCTCTGGTCCCATACGTGGAGACTTCTGTATTTACCTGTCATTCTCTCTGATCTTGGGGGCAGTGGTTTGCCAGGTGGCCTCCCTTCTCCTACAGGCTCAAGAGTTGTTAATTTCTCTGTCTGTTCGTCATTTTATTTGTTGTTAGAACAGAGTGGCAACTTAGAAGCTCCTCATATTTGGAACCAGAAATGGAAGTTGCTAACTCAGATTTTTACCCCCTATAAATCACTTGTTTCTTCTTTGATGTTTTTAAGAGTAAGACAACTGACCCAAAATGGGGTTACTTATGCTAAATCCCACATCACCAAACTGAGACCAGTCTATCAGGAATCACCTAAATTAGTACTAGTAAGGTAATCTGCTCTACTCCTCTCCCCTTAAAGGAAAGTGACCTTGCCATAACCAATTTGCTTTTTTTGTCTAATATAACTTCTCTGTTCCTGTTCCCTTCTGCCTATAAGTCTTTCATTTCGTACAGCTCCTGAGAGCTCCTTTCTATTTGCTAGATTTGTTGCTGCCTGATTCATGAATCATTGAATAGAATAGAACATAATAGAATAGAATAAATAAAATAAAATAAAATCTTTAAAATTTAGTCAGTTGAATTTTATTTTTTAACAACGTCCATATGGATCTTTCTTTATATTTGAAGTTTAGTAATTTCTTTAGGATATATCTTGACATCAAATGCTTTGTATCTTTTTTTTTTTTTCTGAATTAGAATATGTTCTCTTTTATAGGTTTACTTTAATTGTATGTATCTTTTGGTCTTCTTTCATTTCATATGATTTTTCTCTTGCTCATTTCCCATTTCTGATTGTGTTTTCACCTTTGATCATTATATTGCATTGTTATTTCTAATGTGTTCTTAATGTCTGTTATGTATTTACACTAATAATATTCCCTGTAGTTACTTTGAGACAGTGTAAAACTGAGTAACTCTTCCTGTTGTTTCCTTTGGGAACTTCTTGGGCAACTTAAGTTCCTTTCCTTCCCTCTTCTTTCCCTCTTAATCTGTGTTAGGTTCTGTATTGTTTGTTTCTCATTGTTACTCATCTTTGAAAGGTACTGGCTGTTTGTTGAAGAATAATACTGGGATGGTTATATAGAGAGATGAAGACAAACTATAACTAGGATTAAGTTTTTATGTTTAGTAACCATTCACCAACTTAATTCCTTCTATCTTGGAAACACATCTTTCCTCAAACTTTGGATCATTCTAGAGCTTAATGTGAGTCCCTGAAAAGCCATTTAGGTAATTTTTGTGTGGAAACTTCACATTCTCTGCTTTTCTTCCTCTTTCACCTCATTTTACCTCTAAGAGTCTCTGCAAACTAGAGGGTTATTTATTATACAGTGTAAATATCATTTTATTATGGTTTCTCCTTCAGTTTTTCTTTGTTGCCATACTGCAATATTAAACCTTTTTTAGCTTCTTCCCTGGCTCATCCATGTCACCCTATTGCAGCTCTAAGCAAAGAATTTGTTGAATAGCTTGCTTAAATTTTTACTACTAATTTTAAGGGCAGTTTTGTTTTTGCTAATGGTCTAAGATGACAGCTATCTGGTTCCTTCTTCATTTTGATTTATTCACAGCATTTGGCATACATAATCTCAAGTTTGAGGTTTTAATTGATTCCTTGTTTTTTGTTTCTTCCTTTTTTTGAGTATATTTTTTTCTGTAGTTCTTTTTTGTTCTTATTTTCATTGGCTTTTAAGGGAAGAGAGTAGAAAAATGACTTTACCATTGGTAACCAGAAATCACTCTTAGGTTTTGGTTTTTGGCTTTTTTTTTTTTTTTAAGGAATTCTTGGTTTCTTCTATCACTTTATTTTTATTAAGCTTTTTTTTAAGAGGTTTTATTTATTAGAGAGAGAGCACTGAGTGGGGGGACAGAAGGAGAGGGAGAAGCAGGCTCCCCACTGATCAGGGAGCCCAAAGCAAGGCTTAATCCGAGCCTGGAATCATGAGGTGAGCTAAAGGCAGATTCTTAACTGACTGCAGAGCCATGCAGGTGCCCCTCTTCTATCATTTTAATAAAACTTAGTTTATGACACTCTTTGGTTTCTTGATTCTCCTAAAGCTAACTGATAATGGCATCAGTTTTTCTGTTTAAATTATTCTTTCTCCTCTTCCTTTATATAGCTGTTCTATGTTCAGTTGATTATTTTTATCATGTTTATATCTTGAACAAGATGTGTTTAGCTTGTGAGGATAAAAATCTTTAAGTACTGAGGTTGTAAGTAAGAAAAATGAAACCTCTAGAACTAGTTGAACCAAAGACTCTGGTCTCGTTTTTTCTGTTTCAGTTTCTCCAAATATAAGCAGAAAATAATACTTTCTTCTGTATCTGGTTGTATTTACTATTAAGAGAGTGATAAGTTGATATGTCTCATAATTCTTTATAATAAAACTAAGCTATGCATATTCCAGGTATTTGATCAGTATTTTCTGACTTTCACAAAGGCACTATGTACCCCTTCTTCATTGTTGAGTTCATTCTGTGTATTACATATGCGATAATTGCAGATTGTTACAGATTACCTCTCTAGTCCCTGTATGCTTTTCCTTAATGGTCTGCACAGCACTGCAAATAATTTTTAACATTAATTAGACCTTGATTTCAAACAGGAGTTATTCATTGTTAAAGCCAATATCTCTCTCATAGGTGTTTCTCTCTTTTATTGCTTTCCACTATTATTAGACTAAAAATAATAGCATCTCTTTGCTGAGGATGCATGTAATTCTTTTCTAAACTTAGAATTGTTGAAAAACTGATGAAGCAGCTTAAAAACACAGCCTCTGGTTGTCTTGATTTCTTGCCCTTTTTATTTTTTTTTTATTTTTTTATTTTTTTATTTTTATGATAGTCACAGAGAGATAGAGAGAGAGGCAGAGACACAGGCAGAGGGAGAAGCAGGCTCCATGCACCGGGAGCCCGATGTGGGATTCGATCCCGGGTCTCCAGGATCGCGCCCTGGGCCAAAGGCAGGCACCAAACCGCTGCGCCACCCAGGGAATCCCTCTTGCCCTTTTTAAAACAGGATAAACTAATCAGTCATGGGCTCTTCCATATGGCTTTAAAACTTAATTTGGATTGGAATTTATAGTTTTCTTTTTCTTTTTCTAAAGATTTTATTTATTTCAGGGGTGCCTGGGTGGTTCAGCTGGTTAAGCCTCTGCCTTCAGCTTAGGTCATGATCCCAAGGTCCTGGAATTGAGTCCTGCATCAGGCTCCCTGCTCAGTGGGGAGCCTGCTTCTCCCTCTGTCCCTCCCTCTGCTTATATTTTCTTGTATTCTCTCTCTCTCAAATAAATAAATAAAATCTTTTTAAAAAATATTTTTATTTATTTTTAGCTTGGATATGCTTTTTGTAATAACAGATTTTGTTATATTTGAAAATTTTTATTTTCATATTTCTTTGTCACTTGTAAACAGGGGGACCTGGACGATCTACTATGCCAACCCCAGGAAACACTGCAGCTTTCCGTGCTTCCCTCTGGACCAATATGGAGAAACTTGTGGATCATATTTGTACTGTTTGTGGACAGGTAGCTATTTTAGAGAATAGAAAGAACATTAATTACGGATTAATGCCTTGTATTCGAAGTCGTGTGACCTTCTGAAGGTTTCTGAAAATCTCCAAGCTTTCAAAATACCTACATTAGCTGATTATAATATATGTAGAGGCCCTAACAAAATGTCCTTTCCTTCCCTTGCTGTTTCTGGTGCCTAAGCTTTACATTTGTTTCATTTTGAAAATACCCAGTTATGTACATTCTCCCTGTTTCTGCTGTTTTTAGGTACAGCATCTACAAAAAATATTAGCCAAGAAGAGAGATCCTGTTTCTCATATTTGTTTCATTGAAGAAATAGTTAAGGTATGATTAAATGAAAATATTTTTATCTCTTTATGGAAAAATGCAGAAGACAGGAACAAGCATTATTTGTATTCCTACCTTACAGAGTGCTTGCTTATATGTCAAATAGCCATAGAAATAGTATTTCTTTTTCTTTTTCCTTTTTTTTTTTTTTTTGAGAGAGAGGTGGGGAGAGAGAGAAAAATTCCAAGCAAGCTCCACCTAGTGGAGTGGGGCTTGATCTCATGACCCGAGATCTAGACCTGAGCTGAAATCAAGAGTCAGACACTCAAAAAAAAAAAAAAAAAAAAAAAAGAGAGAGAGAGAGAGAGAGAGAGAGTTGGACACTCAATGGACTGAGCCACTCAGGCACACCTGGAATTATATTTTCTTTTTTTAAAGTTTTTATTTATTATTTATGAGAGAAGCAGAGACATAGGCAGGGGGAGGAGAAGCAGACTCCATGCTGGAAGCCTGATGTGGGACTTGATCCTGGGATCCAGGATCACACCCTGAGCCAAAGGCTCAACTGCTGAGCCACCTCGGTGTCCCTAGAATTATATTTCTTTTTTTTTTTTTTTAAGATTTTATTTATTTATTCATGAGAGACACCCAGAAAGAGAGAGAGGCAGAGAGAGAAAGCAGGCTCCATGCAGGGAGCCCAACGTGGGACTTGATCCTGGGTCTCCAGGATCAGGCCCTGGGCCAAAGGTGGTGCTAAACCACTGAGCCACCTGGGCTGCCCTAGAATTATATTTCTTGACAACAAACTTTCTTTCTTTTTTTTTTTTAACAACAAACTCTCTTTATAACATATGTATAAACATAATACTTTGTATAGACTAATTTCTAAATGCATAAATTAATTTCTAATTTTCCATCGTATAAATGATTTACTGTAAATATTTTTAAAAGTTCTTTTAGAGAATAAGGTGCAAATTTGGAGTAAAAGATTTATTAGTAGTTATTATATCTTACAAAGTCTTTACTGAAAGTGGCGGAACCCATTCAGTTGTTAATTTTTCTTATAAAGCACATTGCTGTATCCCATTTTTCATATTCTGAAATTCTCCCTTCTGTCATCCACCAAGCCACTGGCCTCATGGGCCATAAGAATTCCTTCTATGCATAGAAATCCCTGATTCTACATTTTATTCATTCATCTTGATATATTTTTATAAGGAATAATAGACTAATTAATTATTCTATTCATCATATAATCCTGACACATAAGTGTTCCAAAGGAAAAAATTCTCTAAGTTTCCAGTGTTACAGTATTATTTCCTTTGTAAGTTCAAAATTTAAACATTTTATATATTGTGTTATCTCCAAGACCACCCCCAAGTTTGGTGATTTGCTAGAAGGACTCACAGTATTCAGTATATAGTGGTGCTTGTGCAGTGATATATTACAGTGAAAGGATTTGAATCAAAATCAGCTTCAAGAAAGGAAAATAAGCAATAGGGAAAAGACAAATAGGATGAAGCCTAGAGTCAAGTAGGTGCAAGCTTCTAAGAGTCCTCACACTGGAGGTAGACAGGACACCTTTAATTCCTCTGGTAGCACATGGTGACAGGATATACAAAATGTCCTCTAGGGAAGCTCACCTTGCACCAGGAATTCAGAGTTTTAATCAGTTACTGCCAGCCATGAACCAAAATTCTAGACTCCCAAAAGAAAAGTAGCTGTTCAGTGTAAACCACGTTATTTGTATAAACAGTTTAGGTATAGTGAGCGTTCCTATCAGAGAATCATGAGGACTCTCTCAAAAAATCCAAGTCCCAGGTGCCAGCCAAGAACCATCCTTGCAAGTAGGCATTCTAGCTATAGCAATCTCAGACCTGCTGTGTAAACTCATTTTTACACATGTACTTATATTAGTATATACCTACTTACATTATCCTGCTTCATATTTGGCTTTTAATTGTATGAAAGAAACAAGATGCTTTTGTCAGTTTACATAGTAATTTTTTAAAGTTTTTAAAATTTCATTTAGTTAACTTATAGTATTATATTAATTTTAGGCTTAGAGTATAGTGATTCAACAATTCCAAAAATCATCCCATGCTCATCCTCAACAAGTGCACTCCTCATTCCCCATCACCTATTTCATCCATCCCACTGCCTCCCTTTCCTCTGGTAACCATCAGTTTGTTCTCTTTAGGTAAGAGTCTGTTTCTTGGTTTATCTCTCTTTTTTTCCCCCTTTTGCTAATTTGTTCACGTAAGAGTGAAATCTTGTGGTATTTGTCTTTTCTGACTTACTTTGTTTAGCATTATACTCTAGCTCCATCCATGTTGTTGGAGATGGCAAGATTTCATTTTTTTTTCATGGCCAAATAATATCCCAGTATTTGTGTGTGTCTCTGTATACATCACATCTTTTTTAGTGGTGTCTTTATCTGGTTTGGAGATCAGAGCAATGCTGACTTCGTAGAATGAATTTGGAAGTTGTCCTTCTTGTTCTGTCTTTATATCTTTGTGAGCTAGTATGTGATTTATTCTGGAGAATATTCTGTGTGTACCCGAAAAGAATGTGTATTCTGCTGTTTTAGAATGGAATGTTCTGAATATATCTCTTAAATCCATTTGGTCCAATGTGTCATTCAAAGCCATTGTTTCTTTGTTGATTTTCTGTTTAGATTATCTATCTATCTATTGATATAAGTGGAGTGTTAAAGTCTCCTGTCTACTGTTATTGTTTATTATCAGTTAGTTCCTTTATGTTTGTTATTAACTGTTTTATGTATTTGGATGCATGAATATTTACAATGTTATATCTTCTTGTTGGATTGTCACTTGTAGGATTATATAGTGTCCTTTGTCTTTTGTTACAGACTATTTTATTTTTTATTTTTATTTTTTTTAAAGATTTATTTATTTATTCATAAAAGACACAGAGTGAGAGACAGAGGCAGACACATAGGCAGAGGGAGAAGCAGGCTCCATGCAGGGAGCCCGATGTTGGACTCAATCCCAGATCCTGAGATCCCAGGATCATGACCTGAACCAAAGACAGGCGCCCAACCACTGAGCCACCCAGGTATCCCTGTTACAGACTGTTTTAAAGTCTGTTTTGTCCAATACAATACAATTATTGCTATTCCAACTTTCTTTGGAAATCTGTTTGCATGATAGAGGTTTCTCTGTCCTCCCACTTTCAATCTGCTGGTGCCTTTAGGCCTAAGGTGAGTTTCTTGTAGGCAGCATACAGATTGGTCTTGTTTCTTTTTGTTTTTTGGGTGTTTTGTTTTGTTTTTGTTTTTGTTTTTGTTTTTGTTTATTTTTTTTAGAGAGAGGGAGTGTGTTAGGGGCAGAGGGAAAGAGAATTCCAAGAAGGCTCCATCCCTAGCCCAGAGTCTGATGCAGGGCTCATCAGAACCCTGAGATCATGATCTGAGCCAAAATCAGGAGTCCGACAATTAACCACCTGTGCCACCCAAGTGCCCCTTGGTCTTGTGTTTGTTTGTTTGTTTGTTTTTTAGCCATTCTGTCACCCTATGTCTTTTGACTGGAGCATTTATGTCATTTACATTCGTAATTATTGATAGATATGTGTTTATTGTCACTTATTACCTGTTTATGGTTATTTTTGAAGATTTCTCTGATCCTTTCTTGTCTTTCTTTCATGGTTTACTGGTTTTCTTTAGTGATATATTAGGATTTCTTTCTTCTTTGTATATTATTGGTTTTTGATTTGTGGTTACCATTGGGTTTGTATATAACGTCTTCTGTATATAGCAGTCTATATTAAGTTGATGGTTGTTTAAGTTTGAACCTCCTCCCTCCATGTTTACTCCTCTCCTCCCCATGTTTTAGGGATATGTTGTCATATTTCACACCTTTTTATTTTGTAAGTTTGTTATTAACTGTTTTATGTATTTGGATGCATAAATATTTACAATGTTACATCTTCTTGTTGGATTGTCACCTTTAGGATTATACAGTGACAGATTTTTTACAAAAATATTTTTATTGCTTTTGTGTTTCCTTACTTCATACTATTACTTTGTTCTCTCCTTTTCACTGATAAAATCCCCTTTAATATTTCTTCCTTTACTGACTTAGTGGTCATGAATTCCATTAGTTTTTGTTTGGGAAAATTTTTATCTCTCCTTCTATTCTGAAGGATAGCCTCGCTGGATATTGTATTATTGGCTTCAGGTTTTTTCCCTTCAGCACTTTGAATATATCATGCCATTCCCTTTTGTGTTGGAAAGTTTTTGCTAAAAAATCCTCTGGTAGCCTTATGGAGTTTCCCTTTTATGTAACTGTGTTCTTTTGTCTTGCTACCTTTAGGGCTTTTTTGTACTATATTTTGCCATTTTAATTGTAATATGTTTTGGTGTGTATCTGCTTTTCTTGATGTTATTGGGGGTTCTCTGTGCCTCCTGGTTCTGGATATTTGTTTCCTTCCCCATATTGCAGTAGTTTTCATCTATTATTTCTTCAGATAAACTTTTCTTTGTCATCTTCTGGGACTCCTGTAATGCGAATATTACTATGTTTGATGGAGTCATTGAGTTCCCTAAGTTTATTCTCATTTTCCATCATTCTTTTTTCTCTCTTTTGTTCATCTTGATGACTTTCTGTTACTCTGTCTTCTAGGTCACAGATTTGTTCCTCTGTTTCTTCCAGCCTGTGTGTTTCTCATTTCATTTATTGAGTCATTTATCTTTGCTAAATTATTACTTATCTCTGTGTTAAGAGTCTCACTCATGTCTTCCACTCTTTTCTTAAGTCCAGTGAGTAGACTTATGATCATTACTCTAAATTCTCTATCAAGTGTGTTACTAATATGTGTTCTGCCTAAATCTCTGGCCATGCATGGCCTTATCCTGGTTTTTCTTTGAGGTAAATTTCTCTGTCTTCTGAATTTGTGTAAATCTCTGTACCTGTTTCTCTGTGTTAGGAAAGTTATGTCTCCTTTTCATGAAGGTAATGGCCTTATGAAGAAGAGGTCCTATAGTGCCCTGCTATGTAGGGCCTCCTGTTCCCCACATCCTGGCACTTCCGGGAGTGTCTACAGTGTGTGCTGCATGTGATCAGCAGTTGTGTCCTGACCACTTCATCCTTCAGGCTAGTCATTTGCAGAGGCTGTCTTTGCCTCTTGTGGGGAGTGTTTGGTCCCTGGACTGAATATGATGCATTTTAACTGGATGTGTTCTAGTCTGCTTGTGAAATGAGACCTATTGACACTGCCACTGGAACTGAAACTCTGCAAAACTCCCAGGTTGGGAGACATGGTGTTGGCAAGGGTTTGGACTGCTCTTGTTGGGGAGAGGGCCTGCTGCTATGACTGAGGCAGGTGTGACTGGGAGGAGCAGTTCCATTGGAGTGGTGGGGGGCAGTCTTGGCATAAGGAAGTTAAGTAGAGAGTGTGGGTGTTGCATGGGTTTCCCCCACATGACCTTGTCTTTGTGTTGAGGTGTGCTGAAGTGAAATGGTGCCAGACAGTTTCTTTGTTCCTGGTGAGGTCTTTTCATGAATGATGCCTCTCTAGGAAAAGCTCTGACATGAGCAGATAACCTCCCCATTGTGTGCTCTAGGTGCTCTTCAGGTTGCTGTTTCACATGCTGTATGTCCACAGGTTGTTTACATGCCTTCTTTTCAAAGGCAGCCCTAATGCCTTCAAGCTGTCCCCAAGCCACGCCTTTTGATCTTCAGAACTCGAGGTTTAAGCCCTGATGGTTGCAAGAATTCACGTAACTTGGCCCCTCTCATTTTCCAAGCCAATTGCTTTAGGGATTCATTTGTCCTCTGTGCTACCCTGTGTGCTATTCTGTCTCTTGCCTTTCTCCACAATGGCAGCTCCCTTTCCACTCCATGGCCACAATCATTTTCTCTCCCAAACTGTGTCTCTGTACTTCCTACCTTCTTCAGTGAGACCTCTTTTCTACTTTTAATTGTTTTGCCAGTCTTCAGGTCAATTTCTGGGGTATTTAGGATGATTTGATAAGCCTAGGGTACTTCTACTCAGTTGCCATCTTCCCCTGTCTTGTATTCCAAGAGGGACTTAAATTTTCTTTTTGCAAGAACTCAGGAAATTCAGTCACTCTCACTTTCCAAGCCAATTGCTATGGGGATTCATATAGTGTATTGTATAGTTATTAATTTCTTACATCTAGTGTTAGAATGGATAACTAGTATAAGGCTTTCATGTTTATAGGCAAGCATATGCAGATGCTGTATTAGCCTTAATTTCTTCTGATTTTGGTCATCTTTCTACCCAGATTAATTAATTTATTCTTTATTGGAGTGGCTTGATTTCAAGCTTTCACTATCTAATCCTTTGTATATATTTTTGCTCCTTTTTAATAGTTTGGCTAATATTTTACTAACAGGATAAGAACAATTATAATGAAACTGTTATATTCAAGAGATTCTAAAGAAAAGAACAAAATAAAAAGGAATAGTTACATTTAAAGATACTTATGTGGGCAGCCCGGCTCAGCAGTTTAGCACCGCCTTTGGCTCAGGGCATGATCCTGGAGACCTGGGATCGAGTCCCACATTGGGCTCCCTGCATGGAGCCTGCTTCTCCCTCTGCCTGTGTCTCTGCCTCTCTCTCTCTCTCTGTGTCTCTCATGAATGAATAAATAAAATCTTTAAAAAATAAATACAAAATAAATACATAAAGATACTTTGTGATATTATTACATTGGATAAATTTTCTACATACCAACTCATATATAAATTCTCATCAGTTATTATTGTGAATGAACACTGGAAACTTCTATGGGCCAGATTGATTGATTGATTGATTGATTTTAAAGATTTTATTTATGTATTCATGAGGGACACACAGAAAGAAGCAGAGACCTGGACAGAGGGAGAAGCAGGCCTCCTTGCAGGGAGCCTGATGTGGAACTTGCTCCCCGGAACCGAGATCACACCCTGAGCCAAAGGCAGATGCTCACCCGTAGACAGGCATCCCTGGGCCAGATTTTAAATGTGTGTGAATTACTCCCAATTTTAAAGGATAATTAGGAACAGGGATATATGTTTTACTTTTAGTCAACCTTTACATTAACTCACAACATTTCTTATTGAATTAAGAATAAAACCAGTAAAGATTGATCTTTCAAACACTGTTAGACTATTTAAAAATATAGTCATACACACACACATATTTATACATAAATTTTAATGTAAATTTCCAGTTCAGTTATTTGTTCTTTTATGGCACTGTTTATGAAAAGAAACTTAAGTCCCTCTTAGAAATCATTGTACTCATATATATTTTAAAAAGATCAGTCTTTTGTGAAAAGTCCAAAATAACTTTTGATCCTAAATACTTGGGATTTCCAGGAAAAGAGAAAAGTAAAAAACAAAATGACATAAAACTCCTCAAAATACCTGTCACATATTGCAGAAATAGCACATAAATTTCACTGTATTTGTTGTTATTTCTTTAGCCTTTTCCTTTACTTATGAACAGATATTTTTGCTAATTACATAACTACCATGTAAGAACATTATTATTCCAGTGAAAATAATTACTGGTGGCACCAGAACCTTTGTAGAAAGTGCAGGATTTTTAGGATGATTGGAGTCCCCAAATAATGATCCTTAAAGTCCTCAGAGAAGTTTAAACTTTTGAGTAGAAGATGATGTGTATTTGGTGCTCTGGGTCATTGAAGAGTGATATCTGAACCAACATCTCTAAATCTATGTGTAATCTCTTTTTGAGGAAAAGGTTCTGAACAGAAAGTTTTTCTTATACTACTAGTTTTTGCAATTTCAAGGTTTTTAAGAAGGAAATATCTTGGTATTGAAAGTTCTTACTGATTTAATGAAACCAGTGAATAGGGCAGCCATGGTGGCCTGGTGGTTTAGCACCGCCTTCAGCCCAGGGCGTGATCCTGGAGACCCAGGATTAAGTCTCGTGTTGGGCTCCCTGTGTGGAGCTTGCTTCTCTCTCTGCCTGCGTCTCTGCCTCTCTTTCTCTGTGTCTTTCATGAATAAATAAATAAAATCTTTAAAATAAGTAATCCAGTGAATATATATATTTAAAATGATATAAAATTATAAATAATTCAAGATGAAAAATATTAGAATTATGCCATATGTTTTCTATAGTATTTGTTTAGAAATTAATGCTTTTTTCCTCACAGTATTTCTAGTAAGTATCTTTTGAAATTGGAGCCTACTTAGAACAGTTTTTAAAATTTTGTACTAAAATATTTGTAAGTAGTTGTATTTTAAAATTTACTGAGAGCTAAATTAATAGTTTCCCTTTGATTTATTTATTTATTTATTTATTTATTTTTCCCTTTGATTTATAATAGGGAATAGTTCATACTGTATTCAACCCATTTATATCATCTTTATACTGATGTATTCTTTATAACATGAGTATAAAATAAAACTGGACCAATTATATTAGGTATAACAGTCTTAGGAACAAACTTAAATGTGGAGCCCATTTGAAAGCTTTCCTTTGTAAGATAACTAATTCTGCTTCTGCTTAATTTAATAAACGTCCTGGCTAACTTGTAGAATTAGCCTCTTATCTTCAGTTCATAATATAATTTGAAAAGACAAAAAAAGATTTGAAAAGACATATTAATACCTATCAGTCACTCAAATTTGGTATCTTTTAAAACCAGTTAAGAGTTCTAATGTCACTATATAATTTTTAATACTGTATATAATGCTTTGATAAAGTGAGTGTAGCAAATTGTTGACAAATTATCAGGATCCACACTGTGGAAAACAGGTTGTAGATTCTCATCTGTAGAATTAAGTCAGTTTCTCTGTATTTAGAAGTAGATATGATACTTTCATTTTCTAAGCCAGCAATTTTTATCATCGAACAAAGTCTTGTAATCATGTGTGTAGGATGTATTAGGCTAAATTTGGAATGTGTTCAGCATTTTGAGCAGCCGTAGTACTAATGAGAATTTTAACTGTGAAAAAAGAATGTGTTTTCTTTTCCTCTTTTAGACATATCAAGTGATTTGGTAATAGGATTAAAGACTCAACATTTTTAGGACATTGAACAGTGAAATCCTTTTAATATTATGAGAAAAGTGTTTATTTTTCTGTGGCATCTTAATTTGATTAAAAAATCAAGTAGCAGTAAGGCAGTTAAGTTTCTAAGACAGTTATCATCAATAAATACTCTCATTTATAAAGGTAAGGATGTATTTGCTTTTACTAGTGTGGGGATTGGATCTTCTGAAGAGTCCTTTTACTATAGTAGAAATAAATTCTGGGTAAATTGGAAAAATATGATATTTAATGCACTCTTGGGCCTGCAAAAGATAAGAGAATCTCTGAGGGGCAAAGATACATATACAGATCCACTTATGGATGTAAAATATCTGTATATATTTAAAGAATAGAAAATGGAGTAAAAAATGAGGAAAAAAAGACTTTAAAAATGACCAGGTAGTTCTTAAAAAGGGACCAAATAGAATATTTAGAAATAAAAATTGAAATAAAAATTTAGGTAGATTAAACAGATATTCCATAAAGTCAAAAATGAATTAGAGGCTGACAGAATTAATGAAATTATCTAGAAAGCATAAATGAAAGATATGAAAAATATGAAAGGTTAAAAATTATAGAGAATTAAATGAGGTTTTAGTATAAGGCTATAATTAGAAAAAGAAAGCCAGCAAACTAAGAAAGAAAAACCGTATGATTATCTCAATACGTGTAGGAAAAGCATTTGACAGAATCCACACCATCCTCTCTGATAAAACTCTTAGCAAACTAGGAATAGAAAGGAGCTTTCTCAACCTGATAAAAGGCATTTAGGAATAAGGAACAGGTAAAATCATACTTAATCATGAGGGCTGAATGCTTCTCTCCTAAAATCAGGGAGTAGACAAGGATTTCTTTCTGTTCTACTACTTCTATTTAATATTCTCCTAACTAGTGGAGTGGAACAAGAAGAAATGAAAGATTTCCAGTTTGGAAAGGACAAAGTTTCTCTATTTACAGATGATATCATTGTCTATGTAGAAAATTTGATGGCATCTTTCAAGAAAAAGCTACTAGAACCAAAAAGTGACTTACTGCAAGATTACAGAATACAGGTCAATACAAAAAAATTAATTGTATTTCTATATAAGCAATGTACAATTGAGAATTAAAATTTAATAATTCCATATACGTAGCATCAAATAATGTAAAATACTTATGAACAAATCTTTTGAAAGATGAGTATATCTGTATACTGAAAACTATACAATATTGCTAAACTTAAGACCTAAGTAAATAGAGTTACTTTATTTATGGATTGGTAGATTCAGATATCCATTCTTCCCATGTAGATCTATAATCCCAACAGATGTTCTGGAGAAATTGATAGGCTACATCTAAAATTCAAATAGAAATACAGAAGACCTAAGATACCCTACAGCTTTAAAAAAGAAATTCAGAATTGGAAGGCTTAGCATTATCTGATTTCCAGACTTACAAAACTACCTTACTCAAGAAAGTGTGGTGGTGTTGTCAAGTTAGAGACAGATCATTGATGCAGAATAGAAAGACCAAAAATACACTCGCACATATATGGAAAACTGATTTTCAAAAAATGTTGCAAAAGCATTTAAGTGGTGACACAGTAATCTTTTTAACAAATATTGCTGGAACATTTGGATACCCAAGTGTAAGACTTAAAATTCTAAAACTGATTGGAAGAACAAAATAAAACTTTGTGACCTGGGGGAGACAAAGTTTTCTTCTATGCAACACTAAAACCTTGATCTATAAAAGAAAAAAAATTGGTATTTGGACTTTCTCAAAACTAAGAATTTCTGCTCTGTAAATTACTTCATTAAGAGACTACAAGACAAGGCATAGACTGAGAAAATATTTGCAAATCATATATTTAATAAAGAACTTCTGTCTAAAGAACTCTCAGAACTCACAAAACATTCAGTTTCTATTTTTGTTCTATTTTTAAAATAGGACAAAGGATTCAAAGGAACACTTAGAGATAGTGTCAAATAAGCACATAACTACAATTTAAAAGACCTGACCGTACCAAGTGTTGGCACTGGTGAAGTTATAGAGTGACTGGAATTCTCACATACTGTTGATGAGAAATCTGGAATTGTACAGCCACTTTGGAAACAGTTTGGCAGTTTCTTAAAAAGTTAAACATACATCTATGTAACTCAGCAATATACCCTCATGTATTAATTCCAGAAAAATGAGAGTATATTCATAAAAAGACTTGCATACAAATGTCCATTAGCAGCTTTTTATTTAGTAGCCAGTAACCTTAATCAACCTGTGTCCATAAACATGTGAATGGATAAATAAACCATAGTAAAGCCATATAATGGAATGTAATCACTGACAAAAACATGAACTACTAATACATGTAAAAACATAATCTCAAAATTATTATGTTGAATGGAAGATTCCAAAGAGAAAGGGTTGTATTCTACAGTTCTGTGTATAGGTAGTCATTGCTTTACATGGGACTGTGTTTACTGAAATGTATGCACATTCGACCTCTGTCCTTGCTTTGCATAGTTCTGATTATACATGAGTTTCTGTTAACATGGTACCATGCAAAACAAGGACTACTTGGAATATAAAATTGTGGAAAATACAACTAATCTATCATGATAGAAACAGATCACTGGTTATATAGGGAAGAGATGAGGTGGAGGAGGTTAGGGAGCCACAAGAGAGAGGAATTAAAAGAGCACAAAAGATACAAATAGACTGTTTAACTGAGAAGATGTGCAAATGAATAATAATCACATACATAAAACCTCAACATTAGTCATTAGGGAAATGCAAATCAAAACTAAAGGGAAGTTCCACCACACAACCAGTGGAATCAAAATGACTATCAGTAAAGTAACTGGTGTTGGTAAAGATGTGGAGGCCCTAGAACACTCATATATTGCTGGTGGAAACATAAAATAGTACTGCCACTCTGGAAAGCATTTTCACAGTTTCTTAGTATACATTCTCCATATGACCCAACAGTTCCATTCTTTTTTTTTGTTGTTGTTAAAGATTTTATTTATTTATTCATAGAGACAGAGAGAGGCAGAGGAGAAGCAGGCATCATACAGAGAGAGCCTGATGTGGGACTCTATCCAGGGTCTCCAGGATCACACCCTGGGCTGCAGGCGGCGCTAAACCACTCGCCACCAGGGCTGCCCCCAACAGTTCCATTCCCAGGAGAAATGGAAGCTTGTGTCCACAAAGTGGATCTCTACACAGCTGTTTATAGCAGCATTGTTCATAATAGCCAAATACTGAAAATAGTCTGAATGTCCATCAGCTGTTCAACGGATAAACAAAACACTATATATTTGTACAATAGATTACTGTGCCGCATTAAGAGGGAACAAAATACTTACACATCAAACTACATGAATAAACCTTAAAAACATTGTTAATTGAAAGGGGCGAAACTCAAGTACATATTGTATGATTTTGTTTATATGAAATTTCTGTAAAAGCAAAACTATAGATAGAAGGCAGATAAATGAGTCATGAGGTGTTGGAACAAGGTTTGATGAATGGATGGATAAAGAGGGAACTTCTGTGGTGATAAGATTCTTCTAAAAGTGGATTGTGCTGATGGACTATAATTATGAATTCACTAAGTGTCATATATTTGATTATAATATGTATTTTGTGTTATATGGACAATATGTATTTGTGTTGTACCAACTCAAAATACAATGACGGAATAGTATCAGCATGATTTAAAGAAATTGCTGGTGATGGGCTTGGAACTAAGAAAATAGAAGGTGAGCATAGAATATCTTGTTCTAGAAAATAAATGCTCCAGAACTGATCATCAAAACAAGTAAGGACAGTAATGGACTTTAACCTATGAGTAAAATAAAAATTCAGAGGTCTGTATGTCAAGCTAGACAAACAGATGGATGGACTGACAGATGATGGACTGTGAGCTAATAATGAAGATAGAACAATGAAATTAAAAAGATAACTATTTTGCAACTGTTATGATAAAATTGGATTCATGTAGTAATCATCAGTGGATGCCAAATCTGGAGGAAGGAGAGTTTGATAAGGAACAATATATTTACATGGTATTAAAGTGTCTCCCAGTACTTACTAATTCCGAAAGAAAGCTGGGAACTATGCCGTAGAAGAATCAGACAACACTTTATGTAATCACAATACCCCCCAAAACCCTGCAAATATATATAATACCCCAAGGACACATTATTCATGTTTCATTCCAGGCAAAAATATATAACCTGAGTCTAATTATGTGGAAACAAGATAAATCTAAGCTTTTGGACAATCTGTAAAATATCTAGACCTCACTGCTTAAAAATAACAATGATATAAAAGACAGATTAAAGAGTAGTTTCATAGTAGGTAAGACTTTATATAAAGGGATATGACACCTAACTGTAAAATACGTTCTGCTGACTAGTACCTGTTCCAGAAAAAAAATGCTATAAAAAATGTTGGATAATTCATAAAATAGGAATATGAAAAATATATGAGATATTTGTGTAACAAGGGTAAAAATCCCAAGTTGATAACTGTAGTATGGGTAATTTTATTCCTAGAAGGTCATTTAATTACCCACACTGTAGTGGTACAGAGCTCTGATATGTACAACTTAACTCTCAACTATTTGAATGAGGGAGTGAGGGAGCGAGCGAGAAAGAATAATAGTGATAAAGTAAATATGACTCAATGTTGGTTGACAAATGGTGGATTGGAGTGAGCAGACACAGTAGGATTTTGGGGAGGATGGTTATTTCCTTTTTCTGTAAATGTAAAATTTTTCTTTAAGTTCAAAATTTAAAGTTTAAAGGAAAAAAGATACCATGAAAAACTCTCCATGGCATCAATTTGCCAGCTAATTTTAAAAGGCAGGCGAAATGGACACTTTTCTAGAAAAATACAACTTGCCAAAATTGCTAAAGACACTATGCATAGTCCTTTAACTTTCAAAGAAATTGAATTGCTAGTTTAAAGTCTTTCTACCAAGAAACCAGTAGTCTCAGATGGTTTTTCAAGCAACTTCTACCAAAATTTCAAGGAACAGATCATCCGTTTTTCTTTTTTTAAGATAAGAAAAACCTCCTGCACTCATTTTCTGAGACTAAAATGACCTTTATGCCAAACCAGTTAAGGATTACAAGAAAGGAAAATTACAATCCAGTCATGCTCAGGCACATACATGGAAAAATCTTAAAATATTAGTACACCAAACAGCAATAAGTGAAAATGATATAACTGTCTCACAGAGTATTTGACAAAATTCATGATGATTAAAAAATACTAGCAAACTAAGAGAAAGGAATTTTCTTAAGTTGATAAAGGATATCTAATAAAACCTTTAACAGTCATCATTTTTAGTGATAAAATGTGAAAAGCATTGCCTTAACAGTCAGGGAAAAAGGCCAGATGACCACTATCCCTGCTACTTTTCAATGTTGTCCTGCAGGGCCAACCTAACATAGTAAAAGAAGAAAAATAAATAATAGATTTCAAATATCCCAGAAGAATTCATTCCTATTGCTTTTCTGTACATTTGAACAAATCTTAGACCTGTCAGAATCACCAGAAAGCTACATGTCTATCTCTGAAAAACTGAACTAGTTTATGCCTATAATTTAAAATCGGTATCTTCATTTTGTTTCCGACTTTCATGTTATTCTTTCCCTCTCTCTCTCTTTTTTTTCCCCCCTCTTTCTCTCTTCCTCTCTGTACCTGTTATTTCTCTATAAACTTTTTCATACTGTGTATCAAATGTTGGCCTTTGAATGTCCTGGATATGAGCACAGCTGTAAATATAACAATTTTTTACTGATAAGGATCATCTGTAATATCTCTTGTCAACCATATTTAACAGTGTCAGAGTGGATAGGAGGAAATTCTCTCCAAATATTTTTCTCCTCATCTGAGTGAAGAAACTTATTATATTTATATTCTCTCTGATATAATCATTGTTTGTTATGTTATATGTTAAAATGTCCAAGATATTTAACTTCTGTATGATACACTAATCATTTTTTGCCAAACATTAGACTTTTTTTCTATATTCAACAATTAGAACTTTGCAAAATATTTACATTGTTTCACACTTTCATGCAGATGGATTACTTTTAGTTCATGCAGTTGTAGAGAAGCTACAGTGAGTAAACATGTGTGAGTGAAAGTAAAAGGGCAAACACTTTTGAAGTGTTCAAACACCCTTAAAGTCACTCTAATTCTTTTCTGTTTAATGTTTGCTCTTTATTTCCTGGGGAATGTTTAAATAACATTTCTATTTCATATTTGACTTCTGAAAGGAAATACTAAAAAAAAAATAAGGAAATACTATCTGATACTGAAATGAGCATATTTACAAAATGCAATTGAATGCTTTGCTGGATTATAGGATAAAAAGTTAACCAAAGTGACATATTCCTCCCCTTTAAACAACTTACTTCCCCATTGGTTTCCTTTCCAATCTTACTTGTTCCATTCATGGAACCCTTCGCTGGGACATACTGGTTATGATAGTCTGTGGAAATACTAACAGAAAATACCTTTTAATAATTTATAGTGGTAAAATATTACCACTGAAGAATCTGAAGAAGGAAAATCTGAAGAAGGAAAGCTTATTGTAGGAAGACCTAAAGGAAGACTTCCGTTATAGATTTGTTCTTAGTGTGCAAAAGTGATACTTAGACTCCGTAGAAGAACCTGAACTTTCTGACAGAGTCATAGGCTTCTCTAACCAGCAACGAGTTATGGTTCCTCAAAATTCTCTGCAGCATCAATTAGCCTATACTAGGGATTAAAACTACTTAAGTACAAGTGAAAGACATTAATAGTTCTCTGAAATAACTTATGCAGGAGTACTTTAGTTAGGCATAATGTAATGTATACTTCTATAATCTGTTATAAAAAGAAATCTTGTACTAGGCTGCTTGCTCAAATAGGAAATCTAATGCTGAGATGAAATGTAGTTATTTTCTTTTTAGTAATCCAATTAGTTAAGATCTGACATACGATAATTCTATTTTAAATTTTTTGAGGAACTTCCTTAGTATTTTTCATAGCCTCTGGCCCATTTTACATTCCCGTCATTAGTGCACAAGGGCGTGTTCCTCCACATCCTTACCAACAGTTATATTTTCTTTGTTTTGATAGTGGCCATCCTAACAGGTATGATGTCATATCTCATTATGGTTTTGGTTTGCATTTCCTGATGATTAGTGATATTGATCTTTTGTATGCTTGTTGACCATTTGTATTATCTTCTTTGGAGAAATGTCTATTCATGTTCTTTACACATTGTTTTAGTAAAATTATTTGTTTTTCATTGTTGTCATTGTGTTGTAGAAGTGTTCTATTGACTTTTTAAAATCTTGTCTATCTATTTATTATTTATAGTTAGCTCTTCACCTAACATGGTGCTTCAGCTCTTGACCCTGAGATCACAGGTAGCATGCACAACCAACTGAGCCAGCCAGTTGCCCCATAGGAGTTCTTTCTTTATCTATTCTGGACATTAAGATACATGGCTAGCAAGTATATTCTCTCATTCTATATGTTGCCTTTTCTTTCTTTTGATTATTTCCTTTGCCACACAGAAGTTTTGAAGTTCGATATAGTTCCTTTTGCTTAGTTTTGCTTCCAATGCGTGAAGTTTTGATGTTATATCCATGAAATTACTGCCAAATCCAGTATCATGAAGCTTTTCCCCTATGTTTTCTTTTATAAGTTTTGTAATTTGGGGTCTTATATTTAGGGTTTTGATTCATTTTGGATTTTAAGTATGGTGTAAGGCAAAGGTCCAGTTTCTTTATTTTGCACGTGGATATCCAGTTTTTTCAAACAGCTGAACAGACTGTCCTTTCCCCATTTTGTAGCTCTTTCACCCTTGTCAGAGATCATACAACCATGTATGTGAGGATTTATTTCTGGGCTCTCTATTCCATTTGTGTATGTATCTACCTTTATACTAGTACATATTGTTTTTGTATTAGCTTTGTAATATGTTTTGAACTCAAAGTCTGAGACCTCCAGCTCTGTTTTTCTTTTCTCAAGGTTGTTTTGGCTATTTGGGGTCCTTTGAGATTCCATGTGAAATTTAATTTTTTTTCTCTTTCTGCTAAATATTCCTTTGGGATTTTGATAGTGATTACACTGAATCTTTAGATTGCTGTGGATAGTATGGACATTTTAACAGTATTAAGTCTTCCAGGAACACCAGATAATTTTCTGTTTATTTGCATCATCTTTTATTTCTTCCAGCAGTGATTGGTGGTTTTAAGTCTATAAATCTTTTACCTCCTTGGTTAAGTTTATTCTGAGCATTTTATTCTTTTTGGTGCTTTTTGAAGCAGGATTACTGTCTGATTACTGTGGGATTACTGATTTCCTCTTCAGATTTTTTTTTTTTTTATAAAGCGTGTGCACCTTTTTTTCTTTAAAGATTTTATTTATTTATTCATGAGAGACACAGGGGGAGAGACAGAAACACAGGCAGAGGAAGAAGCAGGCTCCCTGCGGGGAGCCCCATGCGGGACTCAATCCCAGGACCCTGGGGTCACGATCTGAGCCAAAGGCAAACGCTCCACCACTGAGCTACCCAGGCGTCCCATGATTTCCTCTTCAGATTGTTTATTGTTAGTGTGTAGAAGTGCAACTGATATTTATGTGTTGGTTTTGTATTCTGCAAATGAATTAATCTATTCTAACAGTTT
Organism: Vulpes lagopus; assembly: GCF_018345385.1. Lineage (NCBI taxonomy): Eukaryota > Metazoa > Chordata > Mammalia > Carnivora > Canidae > Vulpes > Vulpes lagopus. The sequence goes on from NC_054834.1 coordinate 13,183,258, forward strand.
TTTAAAATGCACTCTTTAGGGTGTTGTACATACACAGTCATGTACATTTCAGTTTTCTCTTTCCCTCTCAAGGGAGAAGCTGCAAGTCAGAATTCTCCTCCCAGTTCTGAGCTAGCTTGAGAGAGGAGCTGACATGATTGAAATGAAATGGCTTTTCTTACCCTTTCAATGCTTCTGTTCTTGACTTTGAGCTTGTGTGGGGTACTGTGACTCTTAACTGGTTTCTGGAGTTCTGGTAAAGGGGTTTGGACCACAACTGTTATGTCCAACCTTAACTGTTGTTAAGTCTGTTTTTATGAATGAGAAGAGATGGGTCTTCCTGTTACACCATCCAGTGTCCCTGAATCTCTTGGTTTCTTAGAATAACATTGACCTGAGTTTTTCTGTTCTTGCTTTTCTCCTTTTTGAAGAAGGAAACAGTAGGCAACTATTTGCCTTACTGTTTGGTTGATACAAAGATGGGAAAAAATGGAAAATACGAGCTAGATTACTTCAAAAGTAATTTCACATGGTACATTAGCTATCATGCTAATTCCGTTGACTAGAGAGGATTTAGCCATGCATGTTAATTTGATATTTTAAGGCAAGCATTATATTATTTCAGCTTAATTTATGTCTCTCCTTAATTTAACAACAGAAACTAAAGATCTTTAAAGATCTGCATTTCAACATGAATCAGTGTTTAAGCATATGTCAAGATGCATGCTTTTGTGTATATGTACATATCTGTATGTGAGAAAAAGTGAATAATGAATATGAATGTTTGGATATTCTTAGTCATGTTGGTACTAATTTAAGTGATTGTAAAAGAATTCAGGCATTTCTTTATTCTGGGGGATGGGAGAATAAATAAATAACACCACAACTAAAGCCCATAGTAAAATATATTTTTTCTAACAATATAATTTACCTAAGACATAATATACATCGAACTTAAGACTGTAATAAAACTTTTAAAGATATGTGATTTTAAAAGATCTAATGAAATTATTTTTGGTAGAGTCTGGCTTATTTTATATATGAAAAGTTTCAGTTGCTACTATATTTATTTTAGATTATATTTCCATAAAAATGAATTTTCACATTGGGAGGAATCTTTTAACTATAGGAAGCTATATATCTTTTATGGAATCTCATCATTTCCTCAAAGTAAAGAAGAAGCGAAATGGAAAAGTTTAGTAGCTCTTTAAGTAGTTTTATCTACACAGCATATATTTATAAGCAAATGATTATTTTTTGTTAAAATTGCAGTAAAATATTTCAGAATATTAGGGAAATGGAGTATGTCTAAGTCCTTTATTAAATTGTTATTGAATGCCTACCATATTCCATATTCCAGACACTGTGATAGAGATTGGAGATACTAAAATGAACGGAATAGAAATAGGCACTAATTGGGGAAATAAACATTAAGCAAACAATTGTATATATATGATGGTTTATAATTATGGTAGCTTACAAAAATTTTCAGGGTTCTATGAAAATGGGTGATGTAACCTCATTAAATGAATTTTAAAAACTTAGATGTTAATAATAAGTTGGCTTGGTGAAAGGGAGAAGTATGCAAAAAGGATAGAACACATCCTTTTCAGAGACTGATAGAAGTCCAGTGTAGCTGGAAGGGGAAGAGCATTCGTAATGTGGCCAGAGTGCCTAGAAGAGGCCATGTACTATTTTACGTATTTTGAACTTTTACATAAACACAAGTGACACGATTCATATTTATAGGTTTTAATGTTAATTACGCTGTGGGGGTATAGATTGGAGGGCGCCAACTCTAGAGAAAGGCAGCTTGTTGCAGGAATTCAGAAAGAGATAATAATGAAGGTTGCATTAGTTTCCCAGGGGCTGCTGTAACAAAGTTTCACAAACTGAGTGTCATAACAACAAAAAATTATTTTATTTTCTCATACCTGGAGGCTGGAAGTATAAAGTCAGGGTGTTTGGTATTTGGTTCAGTCTGAGTCCCACTGGGGAAGGATCTCTTTTTGTTCCAGTCCCCTCTTTTTGGCTTGTTAATGGCTGTCCTCTTCCTGTGTCTTCATACCATCTTCCTTTTGTATGTGTTTCTGTTCAGTAAGAATACCGGTGGTATTTGAATACGGTCCATCCTCATGATCCCATTTTAACTTAATCCTTTAAAGACTGTACCTCTCAGTATGGTCACATTCTCAGGTATAGGAAGCTTAGGACTTCAACATATGAGTTTTGTGAGGAACTGACCTGGCTTATAACAATGATTAATATTGATGACAGTGAAAATGGACAGAAGTGGACTGATTTGAGGATTACTTAGAAGATAAAACTGATACCTCTTAGTAATGGATTAGAAATGGTGAGATGGGGGAAAAGTATCAAGATGACACCAAGGGTTCTAGTTTGACAAAAGTTCTAGGAGATAGTAGCAATTTCATTTGGGAGCATAAACTGAGAAACATATTTAAGAGGAAAGATGATGAGGGGCACCTGAGTGGCTCAGTTGGTTAAGTGTCCAACTCTTGATCTCAGCTCAGGTCTTGATCCCAAGGTCATGAATTCAAGTCCCACATTGGGCTCCATGCTTGATGTGGAGCCTACATGAAAAATAAAAAGAAAGGAAAGATGATGAGCTCTGTATTAAGGTATTTGTTTATGTGACTTCCACGTGAAGATGCCAGTTAAGCATTTTAATATGTGAAACTAAAGCTCAGAAGAGAGGCCTAGACCAGAGACATGAACTCATAGATGGCAATCAAAGCCATGACAATGGATGAAATCGGCTATATAGAGAAAAGAAATGTACCTAAATAGAGTCCAAAGAAAATGCAACTTATAAAATTCATATAAAACCATCTTTTCCAAAGTGGTGTATGCAGTTTGGCTTGGAAAAAGATAGTTATAACTTCTACCTATACATTTAAAAAGTCTTATCCTTTAAATTATTTTATATATTTTATATTATGTATCTTAACATACTAGTACTTGTATAATTTTAAACAAATAAGTTAAATATATTTTAGAGTGGGTATCAACAAATATTTTCCATTGGGTGAGTTTATGAAACACTGCAGCAGAGGAAGCAACAACGAGTGTCCCAGGAGGAGAATGAAACCAAAGAGAATATGGCAAGGGAAGCTGAGGCACTGGGTTTAAGGCACATATGGCTTGTACTAAATCTAGTTTGAAATTTTAAATACTAGTAAATCATGCATTCTCAATGAGGGCAATACTGGCTCTAAGAGCGAGAAATAGTTCTTTGTTTTGTTTTGTTTTGTTTTGTAAGGAGTAGAGATATAAAAAATCTTAGATATTATATATATATGGTTTGTGGCCTCTAAAGCTCAACCCTGCCCTACAAAATCTTATTTCTTACTGATTTTTGTTATTAGCAAGAAACTACATTAAATTTAAATTGAGTACATCATAATTATATAAACATAATATATGTGTTATATATTTGTATGCAATTAATTTAGCTTTTTCTCTTTTAAGGGCAATAATGAAAAAAGTTGAGCAACACAAAAAACTATGTAGAAAGGACTTTAAAACCTTGTAAACCCACGTAAAAGTACTGTAGTTTAACCGAAGTACCGAGTTCCTCTTCTCAAAGGAAGAGTGTGGGATTTGAATTTGAAGAACTTTACTTTTTTGCCATATTTATTTCAGCATTGTATATTTTACATCAAAAATTTATGCTGTTTATAATTAAGTTATATAGGAGTGCCTGTGTGGCTCAGTTGGTTAAGCATCTGCCTTTGGCTCAAGTCAGATCCCAAGATCCTGGAATGGAGCTGCATGTTGGGCTCCCTGCTCAGTGGGGAGCCTCCTTCTCCCCCTCCCTCTACTGCTCCCCTGCTTATGCTCTCTCTCTCTCTGTCAAATAAATAAAATCTTTAAAAAAAATCTTTTAAAAAAAGATTATCCAATTACCTCCCCCCAAAATTAAAATGAATGGAAAAAAGTCATATTTAATCGTATCACCCAGAGATAATCTGTTAATATTTTATATATAGTTTTTCTGTTTAACTGTATACATTTTATATCAAGTCCTACCTTCAAAAGGTATCTGAAATCTACTTTTCACTACCTCCCACTACCACTTTAATCAAATCCCCCATTTTTAAAAACAAAAAGTAGAATGTACCAAAAGTATTATTCTCTTTCTTTGAATAATATACATATAAAAGCCAATATTTTGACTTCAGCTAAAATTGTTTTGTATAGACTTTCTCATTTTGCTCTATAGTGTTCATCTTGAAGTCTCCACTGAATTTGTTTCTGCCTTTTTTTATAATTGACACAACAAAATGTTTCTCCCAGAAGGCTATTTTCCAGTGAAAGAATTTTTCATTGCCTTCTCTTTGCTTCACCAGGATTCCTCTCCTATGAATCCAGAAGATAATTAAGAGCTACTTTAAAATTCATATGTATTTGGTTTCTTTGATCCAGTCTGCAGGCTTTCTTATTCATAACATGATCTCTCCAAAGAGATCTCTGGCACAGAATTTTGCTGTCTTTTTACTTTCTCTTCTTTTTTGATCTTAACTCCCTCTGCTTCCCTCTGACCTTCTCTTACTAATAAGCACAGTAATTTTATCAACTCTTTATCTAAACTGATCCTTAGAGAAGGAGATCCTCTCATTTCCTCTCAGAGATAGATCTTATCCTCCCGCCCACCCCCCACGGCAGACTTATCCCTCTCCTTTTGTTTTATATTCTACATCTTAACCCTCTCCTAGAATGTTCTCTGCTTTCTCCAATACCATCCTTCCCTGGCTACTTCCTCTCAAGGGTCTACTGTTTAAAACCAAAATTAAAATAAAATCCTTGGTCCTCTATCTCCACCTAAGTATTTTTTCTTTTCATGCCCCAGTTTTAGTAAGCTACTTTGTGTATCTACTTTCTTATTTCTGTTTTGCTCCAAACCACTGAAATCAAGTTTCAACTGCTTTGAAACAGTTCTTGTTAAATTCATTCTGATGACCCAACTGCTAAATCATTCTTCTCACTTCTATAACCATCTCTTATTTCACTCTTTTGAGGCAATAACTGCTGCTTCAGCTTAATGCTTTTCTCCTTCATAGGTATTACTTCTCTTCAGAATCCTTCATTGACTCTTCTTCCTCTACCTACCTTTTAAAATAATATTTGTAAAATTTCAGGCTTACACAAAGTAGAGAGCCAAGTACAGGAGAGTGATAATAGTGTATCATCCAGCTTCAGCAGTTACTAACTTATGACCAATCTTTTTTTTTTTTTTTTTTGTAACTGTCTACACCTACTCCTTTCTCTCTACTCTGAATTATTTCCTCTTCCAACCTTTAAATACTGTTTTTCTTCTGGGTCCCATCCTCAACATTTTTTCCTTCTCATGCTACATGCAATCAGTAGAAAAGCTCACACATGCTAATAATTGCTACAATCCCCAAATGCTAATAACACCTAAATCTATTTCTTCAGCTTGCATCTTGTTCTTAAGCAAGAGATTCATATTTACTAGCTTAGATCATCTTCACTTGGATGCTTCATAGATTCTAGAAGCATAAGTCTAAATGAGTTAATCTTTCTCTGCCTACCTGCTGCCCTGTCTAAAATTCCATTTTGGTTGTTCAGTCTCCCAACTTCTTAGTCCTATACAGATATATTTAGTCCTAGCCCTTCATGAATATTTTTACTTGCTCATCAAGTCCTATCCATTTTCCTGCTGACATAGTAAGCCTACATTTTTTTCCCCAGCAAATTTATAACTGATCTTACCTGCAGGCTCACCACCACCCCACATATTGTTCATCTTCCGCATTATTACCAGAGTGATTTACCTAAAACACGTTTAATCATGGTATTCTCCCATTAAAATCCTTAAATATTTCACTGGTATCTACATGATGAATTAAGATACTTCTGGATCTGGTTCTTGACTTTTTCTGAATGCTCACTGTACATTCAGAGAAGAGAAGATGCTTTTCACTGGGCAGCTGGCTAGCTCAGTTGGTAGAACATGTGACTCCTGATCTCAGGATTGTGAGTTTGAGCCCCAGGTTGGGTGTAGATAGAGGTTACTTAAAAATAATAAAAAAAAATCTTTAAAAAAACAGAAAGAAAATACTTTTCACATCTTTAGGCTCTGTTCATCCCTCTGTCTGGAATTTTCTCGGCTCATCTCTTCTTCCCATCTGTATGGTAAATTACAGTCTTCCTTGGAATCTAGCTCAAGATATCCTGACTCTTCTTAATAATAAATTCTATAAATTATTATTATCTCTATTGTTTACATAGCTTATAAGCTCAGAAAAATAAAGGACCTGCCCAAGGTTACAGAGCTAGTATATTGCAGACCTTGGGTATAAGTCAAGGCTATTTTATTTCAGAGCCCATACCCTTTCACCACACCTAAATGCAAGAATGTTTACTTGAAGGTTTGGGCCTTATTACTGTGTGCAATAAGGTACAATCAAGTACATTTTATCAAGAAAACCCATGGTAGTTGCCATGTTATAAAGATAAACTGGATAATATCTGCTTTAAAATCACTTTTATCCAGATGTTATCATTCTAAGTTTCTCTCTGTATATTTAATCAGGTCAAAATTAGTGACAAAAGCAGCCAAAGTGCTGTTCTTCTAAAATAACAGATTCATCCAACATAAATGTTTTAGAATTCCTGTATATTTTATTTTTATACTTCTAACTGAGAAACAAGCCAAGAGTTTTTTAAGTTGCAAACATTTCCCAAAAATTATCTGATAACATGATTGCACTGAATTAAAATGAAAGTGAAAGTGCAGTGGTCTGAGTGTTTCTGTCCCCATAAAATTCATACATTGAAATCCTAACCCCCAATGTGTGAGGCCTTTAAGAAGTGTGATTAGGTCATGAAGGCAGAGGCTTCACAATAAAGAGATCCCAGAGAGCTAGCTCCTCTCTTCTACCATATGAAGTTATAGTGTAAACAGCCCTCTGTAGGGAACAAGGTCCTTATTAGACACTAAATCCGCCAGGACTTTGATCTTGGACTTCCTGCCTCTTGAACTGTGAGAAAACTATTTGTGTTGTTTTTAAGTCATCAAATTTATGGCATTTTGATTACAGCAGTCCAACTGGACTAAGAAAGTAAGACAGTATTGGATGTAGGTTATAAATAGATGAATATCAAATATCCTTCCAGTTGAAATCTTGTTGAATTATTAAAATCTAGTAGAATTTTGTTTCAACATACTTAGTAGCAATTATGTGACATACTAATTTGATTTGAAAGTGTAGGTAAAATGATTTTTTTAATATATCTGTATATTTTCCTATTTTTTGAAGGTGGTTCTATTTGTAACATATTGTGGCTTTGACAATAAAACTTTTGATAATTATTTGATAAATAAAATTAATATATCTTTATATTTTGGAAGAATTATATAATATGTGTGTATGCACATCATATACCTATACAGAAGCATATATACGTATATAAAAACTCTTTGTTGTACTATCTTACTCCCAAATCTGCATTTTCATTATTATCTTCCACACTTTCTCCATCCATCTGAATCTACCTCATCTTCTTTTATCTTTCTGAAGCACTTTGCATGTCCTTTCTTATTCCAACAACTGTGTATCCTTTTTAGTGTACCTCTTTGATAACTTACTCTAGTTCTTAGTATGACAAGTCTTTGGACTTGACTGATTATATATATAGAGAGAGAGGGGGGGGGGGATTTAAAGAATTGACTCAGATTTTGGAGGCTGATAAGTCCCAACATCTCAGTCAGTAGGCTGGAAACCCAGGAGAACTGACGGTGTAGTTCCACTCTGGAACCAAAGGCTTGAGACCCAGGAGAGCCAATAGTATATAGTTCTGGCCCAAGAGTCTCCAGGCCGAAGACCCAGGAAGAGCTGCTCTTTCAGTTTGAGTCATAAAGCAGGAGGAAAAAATAAACAAAAAACAAAAACCCTGATATTCCAGCTTGAAAAAGTCAAGCACAAAGAATTCTCTCTTAACTTTTAAAAAAAAAACATCTTTTAGGCCTTCAACTGATTGGGTGAGACCCACCCACATTAGAGAGGGTATTCTGCTTCTCTCATTCTACCCATTCAGCTGTTAAACTCATCTATAACCCCCCTAACAAACACACCAAAAGTGTGAGGACTAAATACCGGGGGCACCCAGTAGGCAATTAAATTGACCCATAGAAATGGCCATCACAACAATAGTAGGTAGTACTATGTGGTAGTCACTGGGAGATACAGTGAGACATATTAGTTATTTGATTTTATACTACAAAGAATATTAGCAGTATTGACAAATATTCTGTACTTATTCTGACAGGTACCATTTTAAGCACTTTGTCGGAATTAACCCATTGAACCTTCCTGATGGACGAATGGGTTTCCATTTCATAGACGAGGATACTGAAGAATAGAGATATTAACTTACCCACAGTCACAGTTAGTCAGTGATAGGGTCTGGCTCCAGAGTTTCTCTTCTTAACCACTACTCTTTTCCTTTACTCACACAGGAAAATATCAATATGATGGGGAATATGGGATGCTAGAGAAGTATATAACAGAGTGTGTCAAACCTAGGGGAACCAAGAGAGGAGGCACCTAAACTGAACTGTGAAGAAGATGCAGGTTTTTAAAAGCTGCTAAAACTAAGACTATGAAAGAACCTTTAAGAACCTGAAAGGATTTGAGTATGGTTGAATCTTTGACCTCAGTGGTATGAAACAGGAAATATAGGCTGAGAAAATCAAGTCATAAAGGCTTTGTAAGTCAAGGAGGAATAACACTTTTATTTTTTTTTAAGATTTTATTTATTCATAGAGACACAGAGAAAGAGAGAGAGCAGAGACACAGGCAGAGGGAGAAGCAGGCTCCATGCAGGGAACCCGACGGGGAACTCGATCCCAGGTCTCCAGGATCACACCCCGGGCTGCAGGTGGCGCTAAATAGCCACCTGGGCTGCCCAGGAATAACACTTTTAATATATCAAACGGAACTGAGATCGAATCTCAGTTCTATTACTTTCTATTTAATTCTAAGTAGGTCATCTTATCTTTTTGAGCTCCTATTTTCTTTCTAGAAAGGGACTAAGAATGCCTTCTTTTGAGATTTTTCATTCACCCAATAAATATTTATTATGTGTCTGTTATGTCTGGGTCATGTTCTCATTGCAGAAATTACAGTGGTAAAACAGACAAAAATGGTGCCTCTGCTGACCTGGAGTTTACATTTTAGGGGTTGTTTTAAGGTTTAAATGAGATAACATCCCATAATGCCTATTACATAATGCACATTTGGCACTCTGGAACCAGAGTCAATGTCTTGGTCAAAGTTTGTCTGGGTTCTCTGAGTTAAAAGTTAACACTTCATGGATTTCAAGTTTTGAGTGACTCAGAGTCACTAAGAAAAAAAAGTAGCCAATTATTTGGGACTCAATATTTTCTTTCAAAAGGATATGTCAAGGAATTAGAAATTTTCTTGTTTATTTTGGCAATTTCTCTAAAGCCCTGAAGAATTTCTGCCTTTTCTAGAAATCTGTTTCAGTAGTTCTATGAAGTTATAAAAGATGATTTACCTCAAAGGAATTTATGGTTAATTGTAGGAATAATGACACATCTGAAAGAAATACAAGAAAAAAAACCTCTAGGGGAGATAAAAACAAATGCAAATAATCCACAGAACAAAAACAGAAAACCAAGGAAATGCAAAGAAGCGTAAAATGAAATGATAAAAGCAAGAACAACATATTAGGTAAACATATTTGGTTTGTAATTTCTTATTAAAAGACAAAAATTGCATTTAAAAATAAAATCATTATTTATGAATCACATCAAAAGCAAACAATATAGAGTAAAAATAAATGGAGTGACAAACATTTCTCAAATGAAACAGTGGCAGTATTAACTTCAGATAAAAGATGCTAGATAGAATAAAGAAGGTCACACAAAGTATATGTCACCAATCTCTTCAACAAATGGTGCTGTGAAAAACTGGGTATCCTTGTACAAAAGAAATAAAGGGACCCTTACCTTACACCATATACAAAAATTAATTGAAAATGATTTAAAGTCTTAAGTGTAAAACCTAAAGTTATAAAACTCCTGAAAGAAACCATAAGGAGATGTCTTCAGGAAATTGGATTTGGTAGTGATTTCATGACACCCAAATCACAGGCAACAAAAGCAAAAATAGACCAAAGGGACCACATTAAACTTCAGAACTTCTGTGTGACAAAGGAAATAATCAACGGAATGAAACTGCAACATACGGAGTAGGAGTAATTGTAAGCCATAGGTCAGATAAGAATTGATGTCCAGAATATGTAAAGAATTCCCTCAACTCAACAACAGCAAAAATAAAACTGCATTTAAAAATGTCTAAAAAGGACTTGAGTAGACGTTTCTCCAAAGATAGGATAGAAATAGTCAACAGGCTTATGAAAAGATGCCCAGCATCACTCATCATCAGGAAATGCAAATCAAAATAATAAGATATCACCTTGCATTCATCAGAGAACAGTGTATTGGTGAGGATAAGGAAACACTGGTACCTTGTGCACTGTTGATGAGAATGTAAATGGCACAGCTGTTGAGGAAAATAGTATGAGAAGTTCCTTAGAAATTGAAAAATGGAATTACCATATGATCCAGCAATGTCACTTCTGGTGATATATATCCAAAAGAATTGAAAACAGGATATGGAAGAGATATCTACTCACCAGTGTTTCATTGCACCATTATTCATAATAGCCAAGAGACAGACACAGTCTTAGTGTCCATTGATGGATGAATGGATAAAGAGAATATCACACACCAAAGAATATTATTCAGCCTTAAAAAAAGGAAATCCTGTTGCATGCTACAGTATGGGTGAAACTTGAGGGCATTGGGATAAATAAACCATTCCAAAAAAAAAAAAAAATAACCCACTTGCATGAGGTATACCAAAGTAGTTACACTCTTAGAAAATGAAAGTAGATAGATAGGTGGTTGGTAGGATGGGTGGTTGGAGAAAGAAAAGAGTTCAATAAGTATAGCATTTTAGTTTTGCAAGATGAAAAATTTCTACAGGTCTGTTGTACAATAAGCTACATAGAGTTAACACTATTGTACACATAAAGAGAGTTAAGATAGTAAATTTTGTGTTTTTATTTTTTTTTTAAGATTTTATTTTTAAAAATAATCTCTGTATGCAACATGGGGCTCAAACTCACAACCCCAAGATCAGGAGTCGCATGCTCTACTCATTGAACCAGCCAGGCAGCCCTAAATTTTGTGTTTTTTTAATTAACACTTTGTGCATCATTTTATATGAATTTTTTTAAAATATGAGGTTTGGGTATTAAGTATTTTATTAAAGGTTATTAATTCACTTAGCTAAATTATTCTGTGGATTTCCTTATTGGAGACAAAAGTAATACTTATATTGTGGACATAAATCCTATTTGTTAAGATAATTCAAATAATTGTTTCAATACCCTGTTGAAATCAATTTGCCTTCATGTCTGAGAATTTTGTGTTTGTATTCTTAAGACTGACCCAAGTTTTCTTTCCTAAGGGTATGTATGGGTGTGTAGAATTAATCATCAGATTTTCTTTATCTAGAGGAAAAAGCTTTCAGTTTTTCACCATTTGGCTGTACTTGCTGGGCTCTTTATATATGGCCTTTATTATGTTCAGATGATTTCTGTTCTTAGCTTTTTGAGTGATTTTATCATGAAAACATGTTGAATTTTGTCAGATGCTTACTAATACACATCAATTGAGAAGGTCACGTGTTTTTTGTCCTTCATTCTGTTAATATTTTTTAAGTTTTTTTTAATGTAAAAACATTTCCTTTAAGGTGCATGATATGCAATATACTTATTACATAGAATCTTGAGACTCTGAATCTATTTTCTGATCAATGTGTAAGAAGTGAACGATTATTTGATTTGCCTTTTTTATGGTATACAATACTCAGTTGAATTCAAAGCAAAAAATTTATTAAAGAAACAAATAATGAAAATAGAAGTAAGTATGTATGGGTATAAAAGTAAGAAATTAGTACTTTCCTTACTTATTTTTTCATTTATAACCTTGAAAATTGGAATTTAAAAAAAAATTGGAATTTTATTTGTTGTAAGCACAAAACTAAACCAATTAGAGCTTTTTCATTTTTATGACATATTTGAATATTAGATACATTTTATTAATGTTATTAGGGCTAAGCATATGAATTGTCATTTTTGTACTTCAAAAGTAGAATATTAGAGATTTGATATTGTATACCACACATATAAAAATATCTTAAAAATACTTGGTAAAATTTCTAGAAGTATGAATCGGTTTTAAGAGTATTAAAGTATTTTATCTTCTTTTAATAAATGATACTTGAACTAATATTTCTCTTTTCTTTTTAGTAATTACTTTCTAAAACATTTATTCAAAGTTGAATGAAGTATTGTTCTGAGTAGTAGTAATTTCTGTGACTTTTAACTTTTTTTTAACTGGGGCACCCAGGTGGCTCAATTAAGTGCCTAACTCTTAGTTTCAGCCCAGGTCATGATCTCATGGGTCGTGGGATCAAGCCCCAAGTCAGGCTCCTCACCCAGCAGAGAGTCTGCTTGACAGATTTTCCCCCTCTACTCCTCCCCTGCTCATTCTCTCACTCTCTGTCTCAATAAATAAATACATCTAAACATTTTTTTAGCTGTATTTATACTTTAGGCAGTTCTCTCTTGTAATTGATGGATTATACTCTGGTGCTCATTCCAGATCTAAGCTTGCTTTGTTCATCATTTTGTTATGGTCACACAATTATCTTCTGCATATGTAAGGAAGATGGTAATAATTATATAATAATAACTAAATTCACTGAGGGCTTATTATATATTAGGGACTGTCCCGACACTTTTGTAAAATTTTTAATCCTCAAAATAATACTGCAATGAAATGTAGGTACTCTTATCATCACCATTTTATAGATGGAAGGAGGCTCAGAATGATTAAACGACTTGCCCAAGTTCACACAGCAGAGAAGGATAACTGATTACTTGAACATGAGAACATGAGACATAATTTGATTCATCTATATATTTCTTTTTTTTAAATGTAAATTCAGTTAGCCCACATATATAGTACATTGTTACTTTCAGATGTAGTGTTCAGTAATTCATTAGTTGCATATAACACCCAGTGCTCATTGCATCACCCAATTGCCCCATCCCTCCACCCACCTCCCCTCTAGCAACTGTCATTTTGTTTACTATAGTTAGGAGTTTGAAGTCATCTATATATTTCTATTCAGTTACTTAATAATACCATTGTTTGATAATTAGATGTCTTAGAAAAGTTCACTTAAATGCATTTTTAATAAATTTTTAATATATTTTCTTATCTATTACAATTTTTAATAATTAATGAATACATCCTCATTTTGGGTCATAGGATGGACAACCTGAAATTTTGTACACTTTTTGGAATTCAGTTACTCAAGCACTTTCTTCTCAATTTCGCATGGCTACAGATTGTAAGTATGCTATTTATTTTGCAATTTCATTCAAGGTTTTCCAAATGCCTTAAAATGTAATGTCAAATTTTGCTTTATTGGTTTATAAAACACAGCTTTTTAAAACTCATTGGCTGTCATTTTTTATGTTAGCCATATATTCAGTTTTATAAACAATAAGTTAATTTTTATGTTTTTTATAATTAGCTTGTGTAATAAAATTCTCTAGAAGAATGAGTGAATTCTCCATAATTCAAACATAGAGAAACTCTGAAGTTCTGAAGTTTTCCTATGTAAAGGATGTAAAGCAATTGATACTGAAGAATTTAGTTGATGCTTAATAGAATTACTTTCTAACTAAAAGGTATTAAAATACAAGACTTCATAATTTACTTATTAAAAATGATGATTTGATGAACAGATGAAATACCTTCATCATGAATTAAAAGTTGCTTATTCAAACATGATCCCCAAAATTTGTTAAATTTTTTTTTTGTCATGAAATAATGGTACTGCCTGCCTAATCAGTGAATGTAAAAGGGTTTTAGGAGTTTGTGTATAAATTCTTATTTACTAATGTTACCAAAAGTACCTAGTAGATGTAAACACTGTTTAGTCACTGGCAATCCAGAGTTGAATAAACCACACTACCTGCCTCCCTACTATATTTTTTTCTTTTTAAGAGAGAAACAGAGGGAGCGGTGGCAGAGAGAGGAGAGAGAGAATCTTAAGGAGGCTCTACACCTAGTGTGGAGCCCCATGCAGAGCTCCATCTTACAGGCATGAGCCTGGAGTAGGGCTTGATCTCATTAACACATAGGTGAAGACCTGAGCTAAAATCAAGAGTCAGACACTTCAGTGACTGAGCCACCCATGTGCCGCTGCCTCCCTACTGCTATTTCTAAGGAAGTATGCAGCCAGGCAGTGACCATAGAGGATGTCTTCATTGGTGTGGCCAAATAGAGCCTAAGCAGAGGGTGGATTTAGGACTGATTCACTCCATTTACTTCTACAGATTGCACTATGAGAATGTTGTGCATCTCCCTGCATAGGTATCTATTTTGGTCAGCTATTTGAGATACAACTTATATACAGTAAAATTCACCAATTATAAGCAGAAAATTCTGTGAGTTTTAACAGTCATTTATATCCTTTTACCTACCACCACAATGAAGATAGGAAACATTTCCGTCACTCCTGACATTTCCAACAGGTGCTTTTGTAATCACCTACTCCCAGCTTTTGGCTCCTGGCAGGTAATGATCTGCTGTCAGTGTAAGTTAGCTTTCCCTAGCTTTTTGTAAAACTGGTGTCACACAGGCTGTGTTCTTTCATATCAGCATAATTACTGCAAGATTCATCCATGTTGTTGCATTTACCTATGGTCCCTTTTTATTGCTGATCATATTCCCTTGTATAGATTATACAACAGTTTGTTTATCCATTCCCCAGATGGGAGACAACTGGATTATCACAAATAAAACTACTGCAGTTGTTCACATAGAAGTCATTTGTAGGGATCCCTGGGTGGCGCAGCGGTTTGGCGCCTGCCTTTGGCCCAGGGCGCGATCCTGGAGACCTGGGATCGAATCCCACATCGGGCTCCCGGTGCATGGAGCCTGCTTCTCCCTCTGCCTGTGTCTCTGCCTCTCTCTCTCTCTCTCTCTCTCTCTGTGACTATCATAAATAAATAAATTTTTTAAAAAAAGTCATTTGTAGATGTATGTGTTCTTTCTTGGTTAAATATATCAGTGGAATTGCCTGATCATTTGATGATTATATGTTTAACATTGTAAATAACTGCTAAACTGTTTTCCAGGATGAATGTACCATTTTGCATTCCCATTAACAATCTTTTGTAACTCTAGTTGCTCTACATTGTTATCAATACATGATATTGTTTTAATTTTAGCTATTCTTGTGAGTGCATAGTGAATTTTCATTGAGGTTTTAACTTCCACTAGCCTAAAGACTAATGATGACTCGTTTTCACATGCTCATTAGGCATCTTTGCATCTTCTTCATCATGTGTTTCTCAAAATTACTTTCTCAGATGTGTTTTGCAAATATATTTCTTTGTCTGTGGTTTGCCTTTTCATTTCCTTAACAGTGTTTTCCAAATAATAAAAGTTAATTTTGATAGTCAGACTTACCAATTTTTCTTTTATAATTTCCTTTTCTATTCGACCTAAGAAATCTTTAACTCAAGGCCAAAAGTATTTCCTCCTACATTTTATTCCAGAAATTTTACTATGTTCATTTGAAGTTAATTTTTTTATATGGTGTGAGATATAAGGGTGGTTTACTTCTTTGAATATCGATCTAAGAGATTTTACCCTACCCCATTAACTGCCCTGGCACTCTTGTAGAAAATCATATAGTTATATATGTGCAAGACTATTTCTAGATTTTTTTTTCTATTTTTCTTTGCATCTGTATATTTGTAATCACTAAAGCATACATTCTTCTATTTTACTTAATTTATCAAAATAATTTTGGTTATTCTAGGCCCTTTGCATTTCCATATGTATTTCAGAATCAGATACTTGTTCTTATAAAAATGTCTCGAGACTTTGATTAGGATTACATGATGAGGGACGCCTAGGTGGCTCAGCGGTTAAGCTTCTGCGTTCAGCTGAGGGCGTGATCTTGGAGACCCAGGATCGAGTCCCACATCGGGCTCCCTGCATGGAGCCTGCTTCTCCCTCTGCGTGTGTCTCTGCCACTCTCTGTGTCGCTCATGAATAAATAACTGAATGATGATCATAAAAGGGTAGAATCTTTGCAGTGCCTTTTGTAGCATAGAGGATACCTATGAAAATATTTTTTCCATATAGACTTTCACTGGTTATCTAATGGGAAAACTTATTTTCATTTTGCAAAAGGAAAATGTTTCAAATTTGAAAACACGTGGTCATCAGTATTTTGTTATCGAACAGATATATTTTAAAACATAACCAACATCTGTTCAAGAACAGTGTGATAGTTTAGAACAGTGGGAAAATTACTTCTCAAAACACCTTATGATATGGAGATAAAAGTGCATGAAAACTGGTATTTAGGGACGCCTGGGTGGCTCAGTGGTTGAGCATCTACCTTCGGCTTCAGGGTGTGATCTTGGAGACCCGGGATCGAGTTCTATGTCGGGCTCCCTGCATGGAGCCTGCTTCTCCCTCTACCTGTGTCTCTGCCTCTCTCTGTGTCTCTCATGAATAAATAAATAAAATCTTTTTAAAAAAAAAAGAATCTACAGATCAATTTGTGATAATTCACATCTCAACAATATTGAGTCTTCGATCTGTGAGTGTATATATTTTCCTATTGATCTAGGTCTCATGTCAGTGCTATATAGTTTTTAGTGTGCAGGTCTAGCAGATCTTTTCTTAAATTTATTACTATTTCATATATTTCAGTGCTACTGTAAATGGTATTTTAAAAATTTTACAGGTGTTCATTATTAGAATATAGAAATAAAATTGACTTTCATGTACTATCCCTTATCTTTGACTTTGCTACCCATACTTATTAGTGTAGTAGTTTTTGGAGATTTCTCAATGTTTTCTATGTTGATAATCATACAGTTTACAAATAAAGACAGTTTTACTTCTTTTCTGGCTTCCTTTCATTTTTTCCCCCTTGGTTAGCACTTGCAGTAGTGTAGAACTGAAGTAGTTTCTGCCTTGTTTACAATCTTAGAAAGCATGTAGTCCACCTTTAATATCTTAACAGCAGGTTTTTCAGTGATGCCATTAATCAGGTTGAGGAAGGTTACCTTCCATTTCTAGTTTTTTGAGAGGTTTTTTTTTTTTATATTGCTGTTAATTTTCTTACAGTGCTTTTCTGCATGCATTGAGATGATCAAATAGATTTAGTTATTTTAATGTGTTAATACCTTGTATTTTTGGATAAACCCCACACGGTCATGATATATTATCTTATTTATATGTTGTTGAATTCAAACTGATAAATAAGTGTAAAGTTTTTTGAATGTGTGTATAAGATATTAATCTTTAGTTTCTTAATGTCTTTTTCCATTATGAGTATCAGGGTAATGCTAACCCCACAGAATAAGTGGAAAAGTATTCCATCCTCTTCAGCTTTCTCAAGCTGTTGATGTAAAATTGGCATTAATCCTCTTTAAATGTTTGGTAGAATTTACCAAGGAAGTCATCTGGGCTTGGAATTTTCTTGGTGGGAAGATTTTAACTACAAATTCAACTATTTTCTTAGATAAAGGATTATTCCATTATTTCTTCTTGGGTAAGCGTTGGTGGTTTATATCTTTCAAAGAATTTATCCAGTTCATTGAAGTTTTCTAATTTATTGGCATAAAGTTGCTTGCAATGATTTCTTAATTACCCTTTGAATGTATGTGGAATATGATTAATGTTCTGTATTCCTGATATTATTAGTTTCTTCTTTTTTTCCTAATAATTAAAAGTAGATGTTTATTAGTTATATTTTTCTTCTCAGAAAACAACATTTGGTTTCATTGATTTTTGTCTTTTTTATTTTCAATTTCACTGATTTCTGCTCTTGTGTTTATTATTTATTTGCTTTGCTTTGGGTTTGATTTGCTCATTTTATTAAGATTAAGTTTAGATTATTGACTTAAACCTTCCTTTTGTAATTTGTTTACGCCACAAATTTACCTATAAACAGTATTTTGTACCTTTTGTACAAAGGTTTTGTACAAAACCTTCCTTTTGTAATTTGTTTACGCTGCAAATTTACCTATAAACAGTATTTTAGCTGCATACCACTTTACTATTTTTCCAAACATCTGGAAGAGTTGGAAGAATAGTGAAAAAGCATCTATATATCTATACCTTTGATTTAGTATTTAACAGTTTTCCTGCTAAATGAGCATTTTGAGATTGATGTGTTTGAAATTTAAAATTCATAAAAAATAAAATTAAAAAATAAAATTAAAAAATAAATTTAAAATTTATGAATGATTTTAGTAGGTAGTTTTTCAAATATTCAGATACAATATTATGTAAATATAGACTTTCAATAGTTTTTCACACCATGTATGAAAGTAACGGGTTTTCATGAAAACAATAATCACCATGAAGTTTTCTTTAATATTTAACTTTTTAAATCATAAGTCAATTGCATTTAATGGAATGCATGTACTAATATACTAGAAATAAAATACAAGAATGTAAATTTACCCACAAAATACGTAAGCATAATTACAAAATTGATTAAAAACTCAGTTTTTAGGCTAATGTGAAAACTAATGTGAAAAGCTCATTTATGGCTGTTGCAAAGTATCTGTTTTTAAGCATTTATTAAAAGTGTACTTGGGGCACCTCGATGGCTCAGCCAGTTAAGCGTCTATTCAACTCTTGATTTTTATCTCAGATCATGATCTCAGAGTTGTGAGATCAAGCCCAGCGGGGAGTCAACTTGAGTAGTCTCTCTCCCTCTGTCCCTTCCCCCCAACACATTCTATATCTCTTTCTCTCTTTAAAAATAAATGAATAAACACATAAATAAATCTTTTCTTTTAAATGTACTTTATCATTTAAAATCTTTTTTTGAGGGACACCCAAAAGGCTCAGCAGTTGGGTGCATCTGCCTTCGTGATTCTGGAGTGCTGAGATCTGCTGCATTGGGCTCCCTGCTTGGAGCCTGCTTCTCCTTCTGCCTATGTCTCTGCCTCTTTCTTTCTCTGTCTCTCATGAATAAATAAAACCTTTTTTTGAAATCTTGGAGTTGTTGTAGTCAGTATTTTCTTTCTGTAGAGTAAAAATTTAGTTTCTATTTTGAATATTCTTGCTCAAAGACAGGGATATATGAAAGAAAATAGCCTTTAGCATACTTGAACTTTCAGACCTTTAACCAATTTCACCTTCCAATATTGTTTGTTACCAGTGGATTTGGCACATTTTTAGTAGAAATTGTATAAGGTAAACTTCATGCGAATAAATCACACAGATACTGAGTGGAGGTGCAGCTATAAAGGCAATTTTTTTGTCTACTAATTCAGTCATGTCTGTCAATTCTGGATCTGATTGAATTTTCTTATGGATAGTTTTTTTCTGACTTTTCTTCATGTCTAATAATTTTGGGGGGTTATAAGACATAAATTTTTACAATGTCTGGTACTGGACACTTTTATCTCCTGTAAATATTCTTGTTAGATACTGTCAAATTACTTAGAAACAATTTGGGGTTTTTTTGAGTCTTTTAAGATTAGCTTGAGTAGTGTTTAGTCTTGAGCTAATTATTTTCCACTACTGAGGCAATACTTTCCTTAGTACTCTACCAGATTCTCTGAATTATAAGGTCTTCCAACCTGGCTTTCAGGAACAGGCAGTCTTCGCAGTCTTGCGTGAGGAAGGGATATTCTAACTAATCCTGCATAGGTTCTTCCCCCATACTCTGGAACTTTTTTCACACACATAGGATGAGTAGTGTTTTGCTGAGTACGCAAGGTGGACCATTTGCAGATCTCTGGTTAATCCTTTATGTGCAGTTCTCTTCTCTCTGGTGTTCTGTCCCATGAACTCTAGCTGCTTCAGTTTTCCTGGTCTTGGGGACAGAAGGTGTAGAGGAGTCTCTTACTCTTGCCAGTGCCGTAGGCTAGAAGCCCCTGGTAGGAAATAAGCTGAGGTTACCAAAGTGGGAGGTTCTTTCCCTACTCAATACCTTTTGCCAAATAGCCAACTAACAAAGCAGTAACTGATGGCAAGCACATAATTTATTCAGTGGCCATAGAATGGAGAAGGGGAGTTCATGCTGTAAGGGTACCTTCTCTCCAAGTAGGTTTTATAGGGTTGGGGTAATTAGGGGCTGGCAAGCAAATTGACAGAGGAATTTTTCCGGGATGAGGGAGGAGGCTTCTGAACAAGGGTATAATCTCTTTTCTTCCCCTAAATGGGCACGGTCGGATCTGTCATGGTCTGTGATCTGTCATGGGCTGTTAGGTGTGTTTTTTCTTATTACAGTTAGATGAGGTCATCTGGACGGTTAGCACAGCGTCTAAACTGGATCAGACAACTCTATATTGGATCCTGGGGGCTTGTTTGGAGCTTGTGGCTTTGGCATCCTGACTTAGCTTCTGATAGAAAGCAGCACCTGTGAGTAGGGCTAGAAGACTGAGTTGTTGTGACTTGTTAGTAAGTCCCCAGTGGCACTGGGATGGTTGTAGGGTTTACCTCATTTATTTCCTATGCCTCAAGAGATCACTGTCTTTTATTACACATCTTTTAATGTGTGGTGTTTCAAAAACCATTATTTTATATATTTTGTCTGTTGTGAGTTTGGTGTTTTGTTTTGTTTTGTTTTGGTTGTTTCAGATAGGAGGTTAATCTGGTCTCTGCTACTCCACCTTGACCAGAAGCAGAAGTATCTCAGCTAGTATTAAGAGTAATGATTAAAACTACATTTCAAAATACTATACAGTATGTGCATGTGTAACAGTTACTGTCATTCAACTTCTCTTTGGTCATGTGCTGCATTATCATCCTTAACCATTATAAGCCTTTGGCGTTCTTTACATGCTCTTCTTTTTCCCATTTTGCTCATTCTCGGTGACCAGCCTTGTCTCCTGGGTCATCAAGATAATTAAGGTCATTAGGAAACTCTTTCAATATCCTGTCCCTTCCCTCTGAATGAAAGCCTTCTTTTCTCCCTGTGGGTCTGAGTGTGAGGTAACAGTCTTATTCTCCAGAGCTGCCCATTCACCTTCAGTGACTGCCTGCTTTGTGTACCCTTTGCTCACAGCAACACCATTCATAAGTCTCTGTTCTATCTTGTGTTTCTCCTTTTCTGTTGATTTCTTCCCCTCAGATAGGAAACCCCTCCAGGTTGCTCAAATCTAGTAAAAACTAAAACTAGAGAGTTCCTCTTTAGCTACTATTTGATCTCTGCTCTTTTTATCCAAACCTCTCAAAAGAGTAGTTGGTGGTTTTTTTGTTTTTGTTTTTGTTTTTTGTTTTTTTGCCTTCATTTTCATACTGTTGATTTCTCAACTAGGTGTACTCTGGCCATCTTACTATTCTATTGAAATTGTTCTCATCAAAGTAAGCAGTGACCTGCCTTTTAATGATCAGATCCAAATATTTTTCAGTTCTTAAATTATGGGACCAATCTATCTAGCTTGTGTAGTTAAAGAAGCCACTGAGAGGAAATATAGTATTTTTAGGCAAAAGATTCCATCAGTATTTCACATTCAGAGTAGTTTGTTACTTCTGATAGCATTATTACCTTAATAACTTCCTCTGGGAGAACTCCAAAGTAAGTTGTTTGTAAAGCACCTTCCATTTATATAGCACATACAGTCCCTGAAGTGTACCATAGTACTTCTTAAAATTATAGACAGGCAATATTAAGGAATACAACCATCTGCAGAGTTGAAGATTATGCACGTAACAGATTGCCTTAGTAAGGAATATTTTGGCAGAAAATATCTAAAGGGAAATTTTCCTAGTTAGGAACATGTTCTTTCTGATTATAAATGTTCATGCTTAGTAAAAAGAAGTTCTACTAGATTTGATAAAATATAATCCTAGACAATGAGTGTACTTTATTAAAAAGGCAAGGAGCTTGATTGAACCTGTCACCTTGAAAATTCAAAAAAGCTTCTATAGGATATCTGCTGCCTTAATTATCTTTGGGTGATAGTTATTTCCAAAATGACTTCTAAGCTTTATGTCTGTTACTTTTATTGGTGTATGTATATTTAATATATATATATATTAAATACATACATATACAGAGTCATTATATTTTACACTTTGAACTAGTAAATGTTACAAATCAATTATATCTCAGTAAAACTGAAAAAATAAACCTTAAAAGATTAAAAAATTTTCATTGATTTTTCATTACTCCTTTTTTTTTTTTTAAAGATTGTATTTATTTATCTATGTTAGAGATAAAGTGTGTGAGCAGGTGGTAGACAGGGAGCAGAGGGAGAGGGACAAGCAGACACCATGCTGAGCAAGGAACCCAACACAGTGCTCCCTCAACCCTGAGATCATAGCCTGAGCTGAAATCAAGAGTCAGACACTTAACTGACTGAGCCACCTGGGCACCCCCGCATTACTCTTAAAAAGTCATTTATTATAGTATCAGACTCATAAAGAAAAAAAGGTTGAGTATCATAACTATACACCTAAATAAATTTTTCAAACCTTAATATAGCTGTGTAATCAAAATGAAGAACAGCATCAAGATCGAGAAACAGGATCCCTGGGTGCCTCAGCAGTTTAGCGCCTACCTTTGGCCCAGGGTGTAATTCTGAGGTCCCAGGATCGAGTCCCGCGTCGGGCTCCCTGCGTGGAGCCTGCTTCTCCTTCTGCCTGTGTCTTTACCTCTCTCTCTTTCTCTCTGTCTCTCATGAATAAATAAATAAAATCTTTAAAAAAAAAAGATCAAGAAACAAAGTATTACCTGACCCAGAAGCTCCCCTCAGGTCTCCTAGTTTTTGCCAGGCACTCTCCATTATGACAAGAGTATTCACTCATTTCTAATGTCATAGATTCTTTTTAAATTTTTATTTTATGCAGATAAAATTTTCCATATTGTAACTCTTATGTTTGCTGCCTGATACCTCTCACTCAATGTGTTTCTAAGAATCTTCTATATAGTTGCATGCATTTGTAGGTTATTATCAGTGTTGTAAAATGTTCCATTTTGTGAATATACCATAATATATTTATCCACCATATTACTGATGTGCATTTGGGTTATTTCATATTTTGAGCTATATTAAGTAATGCTCTTATGAGAAATCTGTCCATTTTTACTGGGAAAAAACCTGGGAATGGAAAATAGGTACTTGTAATAGACAGAATTACATGCCTCATAGAGATTTGCATGTGTTACCTTAGGTGGCAGAAAGGATTTTGCAGATGTGATTTGTGGCTCTGAGATGGAAAGATTGTCCTGGATCATCTGGGTGGGCCCAGTATAATCACAGAGGCCTTTAGAAGGGTATGAGGAGCAGAAGAGTCAGAAGAGGAGACGTAACTATTGAAACAGAAGTTAGAGCTTGTAGTACAACTGCTGGAAGGAGCCCACAAGCCAAGTGGTTTAGGCAGGTGGAGAAGTCAAGGAACAACTCCTTTAGGACCATCAGAAAGAACATAGCCTGTTGATAACTTGATTTTGGCTTAGATCAGTTTTGTACTTCAGACCTCCAGATCTGCAAGATAATACATTTATATTGTTTTAAACCACCAAATTTATGGTAATTTGTCACAGCAGCTATGGAAACTAGTATGTAATAGAGTTTACATATGGTCAGTTTGAATTGTTACTGCTGAAGAGTTTTCAAATGTTGCACCAATTTAAACTCTTTGAGGCAGTCTGCTTTTTCCTATATCCTTGTCAACACTTGGTATTGTTTGTGTTTTTTTTCCCTTTAACTATTCTGGTGGACATTTAGTCAAATCACATTGTAGTCTTAATTGTATTCCCCCTAGTGATTAATGATACTTTTTCCATATATTTATAGACTATTTAGATAATGTTCTTTTTCAAAGTTTCTGTTCATTTCTATGGAACTGTCTTACTGATTTATAAGATTTTGTTACATAATCTGATTTAACTGGTTTCTTTTATCCCCCTTTGGCAATCTAGTTGTACATATGTAGGTTGATCATTTCACTTCATTCTGGGATTAGGATGGATTAAGGTAGCTGCAGTTTTAATAAGACTCAGTCTATCTCTAATTTTTTGTTTTCCTTGGACATGCTTCTCCCAGGCTTTTAATTGAGAGGCTGGAGGGTCTTTTTCTCTTCATCCCTGAAATAATTGATTTTTTTTTAAAGATTTTATTTATTTATTCATGAGAGACACACAGAGAGAGAGGCAGAGACACAGGCAGAGGGAGAAGCAGGCTCCATGCAGGGAGCCTGATACGGGACTTGATCCTAGGACTCCAGGATCATGACCTGAGCCAAAGGCAGACCCTTAACCACTGAGCCACCCAGGCGTCCCCAAATAATTTATTTTAATCTGCCATTCAGTGGTTTTCAGATAAACCTCTTCAGCTTTCCGCTTCATGAAACTGCAGAATCTGGTGAACGTCTTCATAGGAAGGAAGACTTGCTTGTGTTTGTGGCATGATCTCTTCCCCCATAGCAGGCCTTTGTTTCCTATGATATGTTTCCACAGTATGAAGGATAGTTTACCTCTGCCCTTTGAAGTTTTAGGCCTAGTTCCCCAGCTTCCCTTACAAGTCCATAAGTAAGTAAATCTTCCATGGGACACTAGGGTTGAGAGTCCTTAAGTTTCAAAAATCTTACTTCTGTCCCATGAACCACTAAAAGCTCTGCTAGTTTCTTCTCCAGCATAGGAGAACCTCTGCTTGGTCCAAGTTTGAATTTATAAAAATATATATGGCTTCTTTAATTGTTACAGTGGGAGCCCTGATCTGTCTCCATTCTTCTCCACCCCCACCCCCACCCTCTGTTATTATTCCCAAGATACATTCCCAGTGTGACTTTTCTGGTCCCTTCTTATCAGCACTTTTTTTTTCCCCCTTTCTAATTTTTTATCTCTGTAGTGGAGTCTTAGTTTGTGAATGAATCACCCTCTCTCTTCTCAGTATTTACAAGTACCTGAAACACATGTCTCTATCCTCCCCCTCATCTGGATAACTCACATTAGTCTTCCCATTCTTAGTTGAGAAATGAAGTGTGCTTTTGATGTCTCCCTCCCCATACACATGCTCAGATATGGGTATGACATCCTCTGCTCCCCTAAAGCTCTTCTATGTCCCCAATGTAATTATCCCACTGTATCATAATGGCTCACCTCCTTGCTTGTCTGTATCTTTTACCAGGCTCTAGGAAAAGCTTATCTGTGTGCCTCTGTTCCATATTATGCTCCTGTCACAAAGCAGTGTTCATTATATAAATGACATTCAGTTGAAATGGATGCCTAATGTGTTAAATTAATTTTTAAAGGCTTCAGGAATTCGGAAATCTGAGGAGGAAAAACTAAAAGGAAAAATACCTTTTATTAAAAGAATAATAAGCACCCACAAGCTAAATGAGATCCTATTGTAAAATACTCTTAGAAAGCAACAGTATGTATGTATGATACACAGGGACATGAAAGGATGGCACAAAAACATAGGGATGATTATCACAGGATAATAGAATATCAAATAATTTTTACCTTTTTATTATACTTTTATATATATTTGATCCTTGCAGTGAACATTTTATGTCATCATTGATAAAATATGGAGCAGTTTTCGTTGAGGTAAAAGAAAAAAGCAAATATGAGATTCAGATATTTAATTAAGTCCTCCATGGGGATTTGTTGAATGCATAAATGTGACCCAGTTGTTATGGAAATGGATAAAGTGCTCAGAATTGAAGAGTAGAGTGAAATAAGAAGAGTTCAGAGGAAAAAAATCCCCAGTTTACCTCAAATATCAGGATAAATTCCAAAGGGATCAAAGAATCAAATGTAAATTATGAATCCATTCAAGTGCTGGAAGAAAACATAATTAAGCTAGGAATAGAGAAAACTTCTCTGATTTAACATCCAGAAGCAATCATGAAAAGACTGATTATTTGACTATATTAAAAGTTGTACATGGCAGAAAAAAACCTTAAGCAGAATAAAAGGACAAGTGAAAACTTGAAAAATATAACTTACATCAAAGAAAAGATGCTAATATCCCAAATATAAAAAGATGTTAAGAAAAAGGCTAACAACCCTAAAAAAAAAATAAATAAATAAATAAATAAATAAATAAATATATATATATATATATATATATATATATATATATATATATATACACACCTTTTATTTGGAAAAGATGCTCAGTGTCCTCCATGACTCAAGAAATGCAAAATAAACGTACATAGAGACACCATTTCTCATGTATCAAATAGGGATAAAATCAAAAAGTTTAAAAACACACTCTGTTAATAATCTTGTGGAGAAATGTCCTTATACATTGTGAATTCAAATACAGACCTTATGGAGGGGAGTTCATGAGTATCTTAACAAAATCATGTAAGCATTTGCTTTCTTACTCAGCCATTCTCCTAAGGATCCATTCTACAGATGCACCAGCAAAACTGTGGAAAGGCATATTCACAAGACTATTCGTTGGATCATTATTTGGAATAAAAAAAAAACTGGAAGTAGCCCAAATCTTCATCACTTAGGTGATTAAACAAACTGGTGCATACATAGGATGTAATGCCATGCAGCTATTTCAAATAATGAGAAAGAGGCCAAAAACAAAACCAAAACCTGAATGAGGAATATATATATATGCTACTATGGAATGATCTCTAAGATATATTAAGTTTAAAAAGTGGAGAAATATATGTGTAGTGTGCTCTTGTTTACCCAAGATATGGAGTGGTATAAATACACATTTTGGCTTATATTTTTAAGAAATGGAAGAATAAACCATAAAGTCCAGAAAAATGACTACCAAGAGTGGAAGAAGGGTTGTGTGTGAAGAATATATTGGAGAGACCAGGGATAGAAGCTAGACTTCTTTGAACGTACTTTGTTGTGTAGATTTAACTTCGAAGTCATGTAAATATTTTATATAGTTATAAAATGGAATGAAAATGAAAAAAGAGGGATCCCTGGGTGGCGCAGCGGTTTGGCGCCTGCCTTTGGCCCAGGGCGCGATCCTGGAGACCCGGGATCGAATCCCACATCAGGCTCCCGGTGCATGGAGCCTGCTTCTCCCTCCGCCTGTGTCTCTGCCTCTCTCTCTCTCTCTGTGACTATCATAAATAAATAAAAAATTAAAAAAAAAAAAAAGAAAATGAAAAAAGAAATTACTAAATATCAAAAGTAAAATAGAAAATCTTAATGCAAATGTTTGTCCAGTTGGTGGCAAAACCATACAGAGAGGCACTCACGTTTGACTTTTTACTTTACTCATTTGACTACTTTATAGTAATTGTTTTTTTGGCCTTCTTGGGATATATTGAAACGACAGTGAGAACTACCCCCCAAAATCCCATGAGCTGTTTTCAGTAATCCTATTATTGATGGTAGTATTATTACTGTTATTCTCAGACTGTTATGTGTGTTTTATGGAATGGTACTTGGTTCCTGTGAAGAAAGCTGGAAACTAGAAACATTTAGGGGGAGTGGAAGGTAAGAAGTTGGAAGGATTTTTTGGGTGACCTTTATTTTTTTCTGTGGGGTAATAATAAAGGTGGTCATCTTCCTATTGTAAGTGGATTCAAAATGAACTAGTTAGTTTGGAGGAGAATATGTATGCTTTATATTCCTGCTAAAAGGGATGGTTGTGGGATAGAATGCATACCCAGTTGGTGGATTCTGTAACTTTGTGTTGCTGATATTATGGAAAAACAACTAAGAAACCTTCTACTGATCATAGCCAGTTATAGGCAAGCAGTTATTCTGTCCTAATTATACGGATATATAGTTTGCAGAAGGGGATAACCACAGGTGGTTTTGTTGTTGTTTTTTAAAGTCTGATTCTCCATTCAAAACTTAATGTTTTAGGCTTTGATTGGATTTTCTATTTAAAACTTGCATTTTAATATCTGTTTATCTTAAATAGGGCTTCTTTGAGTTTTAAAAAGGTCTGAATGAGAGAGGATGTTTGCAAATAATATATCTGATAAGGGGTTACTATCCAATATATATAAAGAACGCATACAACTTAGTACAAAAAACAATAATAAATCACCTAATTAAACATGGGCATAGACATTTTTCCAAAAGAAGGCATACCAACAGGTACGTGAAAAGATGCTCAGCATCATTAATCATCAGGGAAACGCAAATTAAAACCATAGTGAGCTATTACCTCACATCTGTCAGAATGGCTAGAATCAAAAAGACAAGAAATAAGAAGTGATTAGGATGTGGAGAAAAAGGAACCCTTTTACACTGTTGATGGGAATGTAAATTGGTGCAGCCACTGTGGAAAATATTGTGGAGATTCCTCAAAAAAATTCAAAATAGAACTATATGATCTGGCAATTCTACTTCTGGTACTTACCCAGGATTTTTAAAGATTTCTTTCTGTTACTGATTTCTAATACTTTGTATAACTTGAAAGTTTTTGTATCTATTTAGACTGTTTTATGGCATCAAATATTATTGATCTTCATATTGCACTTCAAAATGTGTACTTTGCTGTTTTGGATGAAGTATTATATAAATGTCAAGTGAATTTAGATATTGTTTAGGTTTTCTATATGCTTACTGACTTTCTGTGTACTGGATTTATCAGTTATTGCGAGAGAAGGAATTGAAATCTTTAGTTCTAATTGTTGATTTGCCTGTTTTCTTATAGATTAGATTTCAAAGTATGTGATTCACATATCAAATGCAGTGATTAGTGTAAGAGAAAAATTACCTTTACTAGCATTATTTTAAAAAGCCTTATTAGAGTGTATCTTCTACCATCATCATATATAAAAGAAAATTTATTTACTACATTTTATTTTATTGTTTATCTTATCCATGTTATTTTTTTGCTTGGCAGCTTCTATGTTTTTGAAACAGGCATTTGAAGGAGAATACCCTAAATTACTACGTCTTTACAATGACTTATGGAAGCGTCTTCAACAATACAGCCAAAATATTCAAGGAAAGTTTAATGCAAGTGGAACTACAGACCTTTATGTTGACCTACAACAGATGGACGATGATACACAAGACATATTCATACCAAAGAAGCCAGATTACGAGTATGTTGCTTAATCAAGCCTATTTGTTGTCATGATAAGGATTTTGTTACTGTTTTTATAATGAACTAGAAATTGGGAATATGTTAATCTTCTATATATTTATAATTATCATGATTTATATGTATACTGTAGAAGACTTTGGAACACTTAAATGAAGAAGTCAGATGTGATCCTTAGTTGAGCAGCCTGGTTCCTAACTGGAATCTGATGTAAAATATAGCACCACATAAGGTGAGGAGAAGCTAGGAGATGAGCATATGTGATCACCATCTTTTAATTGGTAATATACCTGTCATTACATCAGATAGTATCATTGATAGACCACTGGCATAAATATGACATAAAAGTAACTAGTGTGTTCAGGAACTATAGAGGAAATTAATCTTATGCTGGGATAGCTTCTCAGTGTGGTAGGAAAAAACTGAGTATAGTCACAATTAAACCTCAAATCTCTTAGCTTATTCATAAAGTACAGTATATGTAGCCATATAGTTAGGTGCAACTTTGGAAAACAATATACCATCTCGTAAGTTTAAGCCATCCAACTTTCTTCCTAAATTGAAAAAGTATTATTTTCAAATTTCTCTTTGAACAACAAATCAATTGATTGGCTTGCACATTTTCTTTAAAAACTAGAATCATGGGGATCCCTGGGTGTCTCAGCAGTTTAGCGCCTGCCTTTGGCCCAGGGTGTGATCCTGGAGTCCTGGGATCGAGTCCCACGTCGGGCTCCCGGTATGGAGCCTGCTTCTCCCTCTGCCTGTGTCTCTGCCTCTCTCTCTCTCTCTATGTCTATCATGAATAAATAAATAAGATCTCTTTAAAAAAAAAAATAAACTAGAATTGTTTCTTGTGACAATGCTGACTCAGATAACAGCAAATTCTTAACACCTACCTTGTAAAAAAAGATGTTAGCTGGATTTAAATATTTCTTTTTCAGTTTTTAGTTTTCTAAATACCTAGTGTATCCACCATTGTAAGAAGTTCTAGCTAATGAAATACAGGATGTAGAAGTTTTCAATGGCAAAATAAATGGCATGACAGTAGGCTAGGAAGATAGACTGAAACTATATTGTTCTCTTCCATAACTCTTTTATGCTAAACTTGGAGATTAGATAAGAACTAATAAAGAAAGGCACGAGAACTAAACTCATCTCTTGATCTATAAAGATCTAGTAAGTTTTTAAGTATGTAAAATAGAATATAATTATTCTATTTTTGGCTTAGTTCTGTTTTTTATTTTTTTATTTTTTTGGGAGGAGTTCTATTTTTTAAATCCATATTCTTGCCCTTAAAAAGATCTGTAAGTATGCACAGCAAAAGGTGATAGTGATTTGTCTCCAGGAGGTAGAATTTTTGTTTGGCATTTTGTGCTTTTCTTTAAAATTAAAAAGGAGTGGAGGGAGAGCAGTAAAATCAATGGAGAGAGAAAAAAATCAGGAAAAACCTGCTGTGTTTTGATTAATGGGATATTATTGTCAACTTCTGGAGGTCAAATTCAGGTAAGTAGTTGGTGGGGGAGAGGAGGTATGATCCATATACTTAAGAAGCCAAAAAATCATGAAGGTAATGAGGAAACAAATACAATGGGTTTTTAATATTCAAGAAGTAAGGTAGAGAAGAAAACATAAATTTGACCATGTTAACTGAGCTAAAGGAAATTTGTTTTGTTTTGTTTTTAATAAAGATAGGGAGATTGGACAGTGTTTATAAATAGAAGTAGCTGGTGGAGAGAGAAAGAGATAGGAGATGCAAGAAAGAAGTAACGAATGGGACAAGACCCTAGAAGAATCAGAATAGTCAAGAAACAAGTAACTAGGTTAGCAATTTTTTTACCTTTTAGTATTCATGCTGTATTTTCAGTAGTGGTAATTGCTATGAAGAAAATAAGATAATGTGATAGCATACTTTATATAGTGTGATCAGGGAAGATGTCTATGAGAAGGTGAAATTTGACCTGAGATCTAAATCATGCCTAGATATGGAATGGTAGGTACAAAAGCATTGTTAGAATTGATGAAAGACAAAATGGGAGAAGATTGGGGTGACAATATACTGTATTCCCCTGACCTACTCACCAGTGAAACTGGAGGGAAAAAGCCTCTTTTTTCCAAAACCTCTGAAAATGATCCTAAAAGCAAATAACAAATGAAAAGTCATGTACTCAAAATCTATGAACATTCAGTAACAGTTCTGTAAGAGGTTGTGATCTTTGAACCAAGACTGTTTCCTCCCTTCCTTCTCCTTCTACCCGCTTAGCAAGGCATAGACTCCACTCAGACTGTAGCAGTCAAGAGCCAAGGGCCCCCTCTACGCCAACTCCCAACAGGAAGGCTTCCTTCCTAAGAGGAGCAGAACCTCAGCAGTTCTCATCCTGCCCTTATTTCTGTAGCTGAGGCTAAGTTTCAAGCAAGTGAGATCAAGAGGTGGGGTGCTTCTTTAATTGTGCACAACCCTACCCAAGGGGTAGAATCTCTATCTTTTGTACTCTCTGAAAATACAATAAACTTCCCACTTTTAAAATAGTGTTTCCATGCCGAGAAAGGCAAGCTGAGAGGACCTCAGGCTGCTGGCCCCACACCCCACCACTAAGTTCCTAAAGTGAGATGTCACTCAGAGAAAGGCTTGCCATTTTCTCCACCTTTAGTTCCAGAGCTCTGGCACAAAAATTCTCCTTGGGGAAGAAGCAAGCAGTTAAAACCTTAACCGTTAATTTCCTTGAAAGTAACTGATATCATTTGCAATAAGCCTGGGAAAGCTTAAAGCTGAGGACATTCTTAGAAGCATTGGAGGTTATGGTGAAGGGCAATGGGGAGGATATTCATGATAAGGAAGATACAGACTATACTATAGGCCAGCTAGCTCCTAGGAGAGATCTGTGGAATAAGACAACTGAAAGGAGTTCTTGGAGATCAGAACAAATATCAAACATGACCTCAGAAGTTATTTTATCAAAGGAGCTACAATTAGATTGGATTAGTTTGTAAAGGAATTTATGGTCTATTGAAAACAATAGAGCAATCTGCAGCAGCTGAGTGTAGTCCAAGAAAGAGGGGGTAATGGAACCCTATCAGGTCCCACTGTTCTCCCTGGGTGACTGTGGGCATACCCAAAGCTATGCCTCTCTAACAAAGGTTTCACACTGCAGGGGAGAAAAAGACTTCACTAAAATAATCTAGCTAGTCACTAAACAAGCAAATAACAATAACAGGCTAGAGGTACAGAGATCTAGCATATTATCTGAAATGTCCAGTTTCTAACAAAAATAATGAGACATACAAAGAAATAAGAGTTTGGCCCATACACTAGGAAAGCAAACAAACAAACAAGCAACAGAGACTGCTTATTCACAGAGAGTGAATGGACATTCAGGTTTAATAGACTAAGGCTTCAAATTAGTCTTTAGGAATATGTTCACAGAACTAAAGGAAAGCATGATTAAAGGACTATATGATGACAATGATGCATCAAAAGAGAATATCAATAAAAAGATGAACAATATAAAAAAAGAATCAAATAGAAATGCTGGAGTTGAATAGTTAGGTAAACTAAAATTTTTAAAAATCACTGGAAGGACTCAACAGTAGAATTGACTGGCATTAAAAAAGCCAACTGGAAACTAGATTTGTGTAGGCCTAAGAACAGATAGGAAAAAACAAAGAAAAATGAACAGAGCCTCAGAGAAATGTAATTAACAATTAAACATATGTAATGGGAGTGCCACAGTAAGAGGAGAGAGAAAGGAGAAGAAAAAAATATTCAAAGAAAGAATGGCTGAAAACTTCCCAAATTTATTGAAAAACAACATATACACCCAGGACGCTCAACAAACTCCAAGTAGGATAAACAGATAAAGACCACAAACAGACACATCATAGTAAAAGTGTTCAAAGTGAAGGACAAGGAGAAAATATTCAGAGCAGGCAAAGAAAAACTAGTTCCCACTTACAAGGGAACCCCAAAAGATTTACGGCTTACTTCTCAGCAGAAACAAAGGAGGCTAGAAGATGGTGGACTCAAAGTGCTTTAGGAAAGAAACTGAACCAACTATCCTATATCCAGTAAAGCTGTTGTTCGTGATGAAGAGAAGTAAAGACTTACCTAGATAAATAAAAACTGGGGGAATTTGTTGCTAGCAGACCTAACTTGCACAAAATATTACAGGAGGTTCTTCAGACCAAAACCAAGTAATTTCAGTTAGTAATTCAAATACACATAAACAAAAAGTACCAGTAAAGAAATTATAAAAAATACTATAAATGCATATTTTCTCCTTTATTGTCTTAACTGATTTAAAGTGTAGTTGTATAAAACATGTATAGAATATATTGTTGGGCTTATAACATGTAGAAATGTAATGTGTGAGTATAAATTTTCCAAAACAGCATAGAGGAGGTAGCTATAATGTGCTATGGAAACAATGACAGATGGTTGACTGATAATTATAACAACTTATTGTTGGATTTGTAATATTAATAGACCTGCTGCTATATGTAGCAGTAATACCACCAAAGATAAAATACTTAAGAAGAAATTGAAGATCTAAATAAATTGAAAACATTTCATGTTCATGGATCACAAGATTTAACATTGTTAGGATAGCAGTATTTCCAAAACGGATCTACAGATTCACCTAGGTTGCTCTCAGAATAGCAGCTGACTTCTCTGTAGAAAGTAACAACCTGATTCTAAAGTTTATATGGAATTGCAAGGTACTTAGAATAACCAAACCAGTTTTCAAGAAAAAAAAAAAAAATAGAGTAAGAGTCATGCTTCCCAATTGCAAAACTTAATATGGAGCAATGGTAATCAAGATGATATGGCACTTGCACAAGGAGAGACATATTGATCAATGGAATAGAATTGAGAGTCCAAGGATGCCTAGGTGGTTTAGCCAGTTAAGTGGCTGCCTTCAGCCCAGGTCATAATCCTGGGGTTCTGGGATGGAGCCCTGAGTCAGGCTCCCTACTCAGTGGGGCATCTGCTTCCCCTCTCCCTTTGTCCCTCCCGTGCTCATGTGTGTTCTCTCCTCCCCCCACCTCAAATAAATAATTAAAGTCTTTTTTTAAAAAAAGAATTGAGAGTCCAGAAAAAAGCCATATATCAGTGGTCAGCTGCTTTTCAAAAAGCTTGTTAAGAGCATTCAATGGGGAAAGAAAACTCTTTTTGACAAATGATGGTAAGACAACTGGATAGTTTCATTCTAAAGGATAAAGCTGGAGCCTTACCTCACACCATATATAAAAAAATAACTCAAAGTGGATCAAAAAACTAAATGCAGGGCAGCCCTGATGTATCAGTGGTTTAGCACTGCCTTCGGCCCAGGATGTGATCCTGGAGACCCGGGATCAAGTCCTGCATCGGGCTCCCTGCGTGGAACCTGCTTCTCCCTCTGCCTGTGTCTCTGCCTCTCCCTCTCTCTCTCTCTTTCTCTCTCTCTCTCTCTCTCTCTCTCTCTGTGTCTCATGAGTAAATAAAATCTTAAAAAAAAAAAACTAAATGTAAGATCAAAAATATAAAACAGAAGAAAATATAGAGGCAAGTCTAGATGACTTAGGATCTGCCAAAGAACTCTTAGCTATGACCTGCAAAGCATGAGCAACCAAAGAAAAAAAATATATATTGGACTATTTCACATATTAAAACTTTTGTACTTCAAAAGATACT
Organism: Vulpes lagopus; assembly: GCF_018345385.1. Taxonomy (NCBI): domain Eukaryota; kingdom Metazoa; phylum Chordata; class Mammalia; order Carnivora; family Canidae; genus Vulpes; species Vulpes lagopus. Next base: position 13,218,068 of record NC_054834.1, read on the forward strand.
ATCAAGACTGAGAGAAAATATTTGCAGCTCCTGTATCTGTCAACGGACTTGTATGTAGAATATGGAAGAGACCTTTGAATTCAACAATAATAGACAATTTACCCAATTAAAAAATGGAAGAAGGCTCTGAGTAGACATATCTTCAAAGAACATAGAAAGATGGCCTATAAGCACATGAAAATATCCTTACCACTAGGAAAATGCAAATCAGAATCACAGTGAGTTACCACTTTACACCCCTAGCATGCCTTTATCAAAAAGATAACAAGCGTTGGCAAAGATGTGAAGCAATGAGAACCCTCATACATTGCTGGTAGAAATCTAAAATGACACAGGTCTTTGGAAATCATTTTGTAGTTATTTAAACTATTAAAGCCAGTTAGCATATGACCCAACAATGCCACTCCTAGGCATATGCCTAGACAAGTTAAAACATGTTTGGGGAGGGTGGAATCAGGAGTTATTGTTTAATGGATATAGTTTCTGTATGGGAGGATGAAAAAGTTCTGGAGATGGTTGGTGGTAATGGTTGCACAATCAAGAAGGGATATACTTAATACCACTGAACTGTACACTTTAAAAATGGCTAAAATGGTAAACTTTGTTATATGTATTTTCTCACAGAACAAAACATTAAACAGATTTTTTTAATGTTTACACAAATTTGTAACAAATGTTTGTAGCAGTATTATTCATAGTAGCCAGAAGATAGAAAGAACCCAAATATCCATTAGCAAATAGGTAAAATACAGTGGTTTATCCATACAATGGAATGCTATTTAGCCATAAAAAGGAATGAAGTACCAATACTTGCTACAATGTAAATAGACCTTGAAAACATTATGCTGAGTGAATGGAGCCAGTCACAGAAAACACATACTGTTTGATCCCATTCATATGAAACTCTAGAATAGCAAAATCTAATAAAAATTAGATCAGTATTAGCAGTGGCTCAGGGTTGGGATGGAGTGAGAAGTAAAAGGGTTTATAGCTGAAGGATATGAAGTTTCTTTTTGAGGTGATGAAAATGTTCTAAAACAACATGGTGATGGTTGCCCATATCTGTGACTATACTGAAATCCATTAAATTGTACATTTTTAAAAATGGTTGAATTGAATGAATTCTCTCAATAAAGCAGTTTTTTAAGAAAGGATGGGAAGAGAAGTGGATTCAGTTCTTCGAAAAGTTTTAATATGGATGAAGGAATAAAGCTGCTTCTTTCTTTGAGATAATAGGACAATCACAGAGAGTAGATGAAGTCACAGAGGGGGAAAAAAGCCACAGAAGTCTGAGTTGATGAAGGTCATTGCCAGTGGTTTGGTCTTAGAGTAAAATAGAGGAGAAAGGTCTATAGCGAGCAAGGGGCTGCAAATGTAGAATTTCAACTTAATACCTTGCACTTAGAGTCTCTTGAAATTAAGGGTTTTGCATAAATGTATAATAGATACAATTTACTTTTTCCTCTGCAATATGTGGGTAACTTAGCAACAGATATCTAGAGATCATCTAAATAAGCAATTCTTAGAGATTTGAAAGGAAGGTGAATTAGAGAAATCAGGATGCTAATAGTTGAAAGAGTTGACTATGGATAGAGAAGGACAGACCTAGTAGACTGATGGAGGGTGAGCCAGAAAGGGTTCCATAGCACTGATCACAGTAAGGTCTAAGAGAAAGTTCTTTTGAGTAAAATCTAGCACCTTTATTGACACACAAAGCCTGGCATGATATGTTCCATCTGTTTTCTCTTTGACTTCATCTTGCAATACTCTCCTGGCATTTGTGTGCTCTGCTCCTCACAGTTTGTGGCAAACCAAGTCAGATGTGGTCCCTCCTCAGGGCCTTTGCGTTTCCTGTTTTGCCTGGAAAGCTCTTATCCTGAAAGTCTCTAGCACTTTGCTCCCTCTTTCCCTTCAGTTCTGCTCAGCAAACCTTCCCTTATTATCCAAAATAGGATGAAAAAGAGCAAGAGAGAGAAAGAGAAAGGTTAGCTGAAAACATTCTCTCAGGCTCGCTTGCTTCATTTTTCTCTTGAGACTTACAACCCTCATATTCCATATTTATAAAACAGTTAACAATTTGTATTTCTTTTTTGTGTGTGTCTTTGTCATTAGCAACCTTAAGTTTCTCATTAGTAAACTTTAGGAGGACAGGGAATTTTAATTGACTGGCTTCACTACTATATTTCCCACACCTAGGAATTACCTGGCAAATTGTAGAGACTTAATAGTATTTGTAGGAGTGAAGGAGATAGGGACAGTGGGAGTATGAAAGGTTTTCAAGCTCGGAGATCTTAAAAGTAAAGTAGTTCAAAATGATGACTCAAATAGGGGAGCTCCCTAGAAAAGCTAAAATTAAAGTAGATTCCTCATACAGGATGGATTTTAGGAAAGCTATCAGTTTTGGCATTGTAGTCACCAAGGATCTTTAGTACAGATCTGAAGACAGGAAGAATGTTAGTACTTACAACTCAGAACTGAAATATCTGCAGAAGAGGAGAGGCTTCTTAAGGTCAGTAAATGACAGAAGCAAAAATAGCAAAGACATTTAAATAGATGGCATGGTCTTCAATAGAGGGTTGCCTCAGGCCGATTTAGGCAAGGTCCTCCCTGTTTGCATTGTGTTCTATCTTCACCTATTACAGATATCATTATAGTTAACACTTTACCTGCTCATTTCTCCATTGCATTGTGAAGTACTTGTAATCTACATCTTCCCAGCACTTAACAGGGCCTGGTACATAGTATTCTCAGTAAATACGTGCTGAGGGAAATACTTACTGAATGAGAAATGTTAAGAGATAACTATGGAATTATAATGTACAAGCCAAGAGCATTGTGACCTCTAGGGCTTGTAGATGACCAGAAAGGGTGGAGAAAGGAGAAAGCCAGGTTTCATAAATTATATGATAGAGCAAGTCCAATGTTTTCAAGGTTGACATTTAGAATGAAGGGGGATTTATTTAAGAAAAAGACAATGGAAGGGCTGGTAGAAGGATTATAAACAGGGACGATATGAGAGATATGGAGTTAATTATAAGAATAAGAGAGCAGGGATCCCTGGGTGGCTCAGCGGTTTAGTGGCTGCGTTTGGCCCAGGGTGTGATCTGGAGTCCCGGGATTGAGTCCCGCATCGGGCTCCCTGCCTGGAGCCTGCTTCTCCCTCTGCCTGTGTGTGTGTGTGTGTGTGTGTGTGTGTGTGTGTCTGTGTCTCTCATGAGTAAATAAATAAAATCTTAAAAAAAAAAAAAAAGAATAAGGAAGCAGATGGAAATGGTGGTTATAGAGACATTTGATATAATTGCCAAAGGAAAAATAGAAGACCCAATAGTGGGACTGCTGACTGAATATACAAGTAATTGGAGGCATGGGAAGAGTAAGAAGGAAAGATGTGTGTAGTAGGCTAAGTTCTGGTTTGTGAAGAATGTTGTGAAACAAATGAGCTTAGAACTCCAATTGGGGGGCATCTGGTTGGCTCAGTGGTTGAGCGTCTGCCTTTGGCTCAGGGTGTGATCCTGGGGTCCTGGAATTGAGTCCCTCATAGGGCTCCCCGCAGGGAGCCTGCTTCTCCCTCTGCCTATGTCTCTGCCTCTCCAATTGGGAGGATTTATGTGATTGTTGCACTTTCACAAGCACTATATTTTGTCCCTGTTCTGTTAGTTTGGCACGGGAAGGCTGATAAAAGCCTGGACCTTGTGCACCTCCCTCTCCAGGAGTTCTGTGGGAAATGAGTCGAGTTAGTGGAGCAGATTTCTGTATACTTGGCTTTCTTGTGAAACTTTGATATAACAACTGGATTTCCTAAGCAAAGACATAACCCCATTCGAATTATTAAGATTTTACATTGTTATTCTTTTCATTTCAAATGACAGACTACGGTAAATGCTGGCATATATTGTATTTATACATATGACTTATGTATGAATTAAAACGTTTAGTTCTTAGTAAAGGTTTAGTTATGAAGTATACTTTTTAAACAAAATTCTTCTTTTTGTTCATATAGTTATGTTTTTATATAGAAGACAGGTTTTTTTTTTTTTTTAAGGTTTTATTTATTTATTTATGAGAGACACAGAGAGAAGGCAGAGACATAGGCAGAGGGAGAAGCAGATTCCCTTTCTGGGGACCTGATGTGGGACTCGATCCCAGGACCCTGGGATCACGACCTGAGCCAAAGGCAGATGTTCAACCGCTGAGCCTCCCAGGTATCCCTAGAAGATAGGTTTTTAAGTAAGATATTTATAGCCCAATACAAGAGCATTTAGTTTTGTATGATCTGAATTCGGTTTTAATAAATTTTGTTTCCACAGCCCAGAAAAGGCTTTGAAAGACTCACTGCAACCCTATGAAGCTGCTTATTTATCAAAATCTTTATCTCGACTCTTTGATCCTATCAACTTGGTTTTTCCCCCTGGTGGTCGCAATCCTCCTTCTGCAGATGAACTTGAAGGTATCATTAAAACTATAGCAAGGTATGTATTTTTATATAATGGCATGCTGTAAAAGGCCTGCCACATTTGTTAGTGCTGTTTTGATTTGCTTCAAATGAATTCAAGTAATTAATCCTGCAGTTAAATCAAGAGTTTTGCAATGAATCAGTGCACATACAGTAAGTACTTAAGATTCCAATTGATAAAACCATTTAAGTACATTCGAAAGATAGCTTATTATAATTATTCTGTATCTCATCAAGGATACCAAATAAACCTAATTTTTATTCCATAGTAAATAATATTATACAGTAAAATAATCATAAAAATAATTTTACAAATTGAGAAGTTAAAGCATAGAGCTTAGTGTTTTTATCTTAAATCCATAAAGTGCTTCATGGCATACACAGGATTATAATCTTGATTCGCCTACTTGAACCTATTTTGAGCTTTCTAAGTGAATGTGACAGCTTTTAAAACTCTCAGAAGGTAAGGTATCCTCATAGAGGTGCCACCTGAATGCTTGCAGACAATGTAATTATACTGTTGCCTTAGACATTTACAGTTACCCAGATTAATTTAAAGTTAAGACTATCTCATTTCCTGTCACAGCTAACAAGTTGTCATAACAGTAGGTCTGTGCATTTGTAGGTGAACATTTTAAGAAACAAAAATAGTAGTTAGGCAATATACGACCAAAGTGTAGAACTGTCTAGATTGTTTTAGACTATACAAATTTGAAGATGGTGACTTGGAGCCATGTAAAGTAGGACTAAGAAGCCACAGGTATAATGTCTGTGAGCATATATCCAGCTGTAAACATACCTATATAGCGCTGAAATTGCTATGCATCCTGATCTTGAGTCTTTACACAATTATCATGACCTTCCAAAGTCCTGACTCTAGATTTTTTTACTGTAATATCTCTGTTATCTGTTCTGTATGGTAGTGACAAGAAGAGTCTTAGATTCAACTTGACCTTTTGTTTTTTTCTCAGTTTGATCTTTTGACCTGTTTATGGAAGGATTAGAGAGGCATCTCTTCCATTCCTCTGGGCAGCTTGGCAGTGCTGTAATCAAATACAATATGAAGCTTGAAGAAGCATAGTTATACCAGTATTCAGTAGAATTTAAAAGTGAGCATTAATAAAGTTATGTCTCACTATTTCTGAAAGGGCATTTTTATTCCACACAGTATGCACTAGTGTTGTTTCAAAGTCCTTTACTTTCTTCATAAAGAAAATTATTAAGTGCCAAGATTTATTTTGCTCCTTCAAAGTCAATAACTAAATACGGGGTTTTGTCCAGTTTTTAACTCCTAGTATTTTTTCCACGGTCTTTAAAATACTTCATTTTCCTTTTTGGCAGCCCCAACTAATCCAGTGTTAAAGTTGAAAAAAGTATGCCAGAAAAATACTTCAAGACTCCAAATTTTAAAATTTCAAATTAAATTTTTGTTATACTTTTGATATATTTAAAAAGCTACTCTACAAAATAGCATGGATTGACATAATTTCTACAGAATGCTACTGAGCATCTTTATGTATCATGTGTAATTTATATTTTTAGCCTATGTCCTTCCAAGGTCATGATTTCCATTCAAAAGCTGTCATTTCCTTGCAGATGTCTGTGATATGCAGTGTCTCTAATTGCACTTATCAGTATTAACAAGAGCGCTACTTTAAAAATCTGTACACAATTTACTCTCTTAATCACAGCCTGGACCCACACATGACGTGCTTTTATTAATGAGAAACTGGTCATTAACCAAACCATCTCAAAGCACTTTTTCCTAATGCTAATTTCAGAGAAAAAAAAAGAGACAATGCAACCAATTCTTGGAAGCAATCAGTGAGATCTATAAAAAGAATCACTACATTGCTTATTGGGTTTAAGTTTATATGTTGTTCTTCATTTTGTTGATGAACTATGTTGCTAATAATTAAAGTCTGTTTTTGTTTTCTCCAGTGAACTAAACGTAGCTGCTGTAGATGCAGACCTCACATTAGCTGTGTCAAGAAACGTGGCAAAGACCATCCAGTTATACGGTGTTAAATCGGAGCAGCTTGTAAGTGATATCGCTTCTGTAAACTTTCTGATTTTGTTTAAAATTGCTAATTAGGGGTACATGGGTGGCTCAGTTGGTTAAGCATCTGCCTTTGGCTCAGGTCATGATCCCAGGGTCCTGGGATCAAGTCCCACATCTGGCTTCCTGCTTGGTGGGGAGCCTGCTTCTCCCTCTCCCACTCCCCCTGCTTGTGTGCTCCCTCTCTCTGTCAAATAAATAAATAAAATCTTTAAAAAATTAAAATAAAATTGCTAATTATACTTGACTATAAGTATAAATACTGAATTCACTGATTATGAATTTACTGGTTTTACTTTATGGAAATTTTGAAACTTCCCAATGAATTTGAGCCCCCCAAAAAGTTAAATCTATTTTAAAAAATGGCCCTCCCACCATTGTTATACTTTCAGAATACAGGAAGATTTCATAAGGCTTAAAAAAATGTCTGTACCACCTTATGGCATCATTATGTATATAGATTTTTAAATATAATTACCTCAGATTGATCAAAATTCCCCTGTGGTGTGACCACTCACCCCAGATACCATTCATACCTGTTGTGAAATTGACTTGAACTATTAAAAGATGGCTAGAAGAAGTGAAGTGCTTAAAATTGTGATTAAAAATGTTGGTTTCGGGGATCCCTGGGTGGCTCAGCTGTTCAGCGCCTGCCTTTGGCCCAGGGCGCAATCCTGGAGTCCTAGGATCAAGTCCCACATCGGGCTCCCGGCATGGAGCCTGCTTCTCCCCCTGCCTGTGTCTCTGCCTCTCTTTCTCTCTCTCTGTGTCTATCATAAATAAATAAATCTTTAAAAAAAAATGTTGGCTTACTTTTAACAGGTTTTAATCCTAGAATATGGAAGTTAAACACTAATATAATTTTATTTGAAAGATTACTTTATTTGTATTTAAAATAATGTGTAGGGCAGCCTTGATGGCACAGCGATTTAGCGCCGCCTGCAGCCTGGGGTGTGATCCTGGAGACCTGGGATCGAGTCCCCACATCGGGCTTCCTACATGGAGCCTGCTTCTCCCTCTGCCTGTGTCTCTGCCTCTCTCTCTCTCTCTCTCTCTCTCTCTCTGTGTGACTATCATAAATAAATAAAAATTTTTAAAAAAGTTAAAAAATAAATAAATAAATAAAATAAAATATGGGCAAATAACTGCATCATAGTCCTAATTCTATGCATTAATGTTTTCAAGTTAAGCACACATGTTTAACGAGTATGTGTGTATGCTAACTGAAATCCAAAGCATAAGGCTTAGTATATTTTCAGCTGTGCTGATAGATGAATTTTAAGGAATGTGCCAGTATCTCTACTGTCTTTACAGGAGTGACCAGCCATGTTTTCACTTTAGCCTTTCTGACTGCTCCCAGATAAACATCATAAAATGAAGTAATCTGGCTTTACCTATATCCTAGTAGTTCTAGTTGGTTCTGGAATGATTTTTAGGGTAGGTTGGTACCAAATTGAACAGAAAGAATTTGCATAAAATGATCCTTGGTGGTAACAGTCATATCATGAAGCTTCTTTCAGTTCCAGTGGATGGCCAGATTTTGTTTGCACGTTAATATGCTGTTTTCCATTCAGTTGTTCTTGTAGCTTTGACAAGCAATTTAGAACTAGCTTTTAAAATTTTTGTTTATTGAAAACTGGTCCTACAGAGACCATGGAAGCTCTTCATAGGTAATTAGATAACTAATTTTGCCTCTTAAACTTTTTTAATAGAAGCTTTTTTTATGATCATTGCTTTTAAAAACATGGTTTGTTACTGTAAGTGAAATTCAGTATTATATCCAATAGAATCTAGTGTAATTTCTAAAATGTCAGGAAAAAAAAATTAGATGGTCCCACCTGAGAACAACATTATAAGGAAGAGCCAGTATATATATATATATACTGACCTTGATCTTTTGACCTATTTATGGAAGGATTAGAAAGGCATCTCTTCCATTCCTCTGGGCAGGAATATATTTTACATTTTATTTGAAAGATATATATATATATATATTTTACATATATATGTGTATATATATATGTACACATATGTTTGTGTATGTGTGTGTGTGGGGGTATATATATATTTTTTTTTTTCTTTTCTGCTGGAGGAGGTGGCAGTGGTAGTGGTAACATGTGACTTCAGTTAAGACACTAATGGTAAAGGCTTTGACAAAATTAAAACGTATCAACAGATGTTTGATTGAATTGATACTGGTGGTCAGATAGTTTGTGACCCTAAATTACTCAGGCTTACAAAACCTACAATGCTGAAAGCTAACCAGAAAGTTATTTTCAACTTTGATTTTAGTGCTTAAACAGAGCTTAAGCATTAGTAAGAGTAGAAAAAGCATTATATGCTTTATTTTTAAAATATATTATTGATTAAGGATTTATGTAACATTTTAGTATACATCTCTTATTCTGGGATAATAGTAGTATATCTGTTATTCCTTTATGTTTTTAAATTGGACATGTTTTATTCTTTGGTCTTGCTATATTCTTGTTCTTTTAGAATTATTTCACTGAAAACATTTAGAGGAAAATACCCAGTATTAAGTCTTTGTGGGAGAAAGACTTGAAACAGAATTTAAAGTAGAATAACTTCTTTATTTGTAAATGGAAATGTTGACTTGAAATATGGTATGATATTTCTGGAAATGAAGGGTTCTTTTTATGGATGAAAAATTTAAGTCCACAAGGTTGATAAGTGATAGAAATCAGATCCTTAATGGAATGTTCAAGCAGTGAGATGAAGGAAAGCTAGAATTTTCAAGACAGACATGATTTCAAATGACTTGACAGAACCTAAAATGTAGTATGAGCAGCTTTCCAGAATCCTCCTGTTTGTGCTCTCTTGCCCTCTCTCTCTCAAATAAATAAATAAAATCTTTTAAATAAATAATTTTTAAAACCTCAGATTTTACTCTAAACCAAGCACTAAACTGTATCGTACTTCAACACAAATAGATCTTTCTTTGTTTTTTATTTAAGAAAAGTGAGACTGTTTTTGTGACTTCTTTATTCACTTATTTATTTTACAATATATGATAGAGGTCTAAATCTACTTTAATATATGCGTGATATATTTTATGTATGTGTTATAATTTAACTTCTGTGGTCTTAATGGATAAATGCTTTGGTCCATAATAAGTTAAATGATAAAAACTAAGTGACTTAAAAACAGCATCAATTTATTTCTCACAATTCTGGAGCCTGTCCAAGATCACAATTCTTGGAGCCAAGTCCAAGATCAAGGCATCAGCAGATAAATGGTATCTAGTGAGAGCCCCTTTACTAGTTCATTGATGGCTGTCTTTTCCCTGTAACCTCACAGGGCAGAGGGGCAAGGGGGCTTTTTCAAGCCTCTTTTGTAAGGGCATAAATCCCATTCATAGGTGCTCACTCCACTCTCATGACCTAATCACCTCCCAAAGGCCCCATCTCCTTGGGCATTAGGTTTCAAGGTATAAATCCAGGGTGGAGTGAATGAGGATACAAACATACAGAGCATAACAGATATTTAGATGATTTTTTTTTTAAGCTTAGAAAAGAACAGGGATTTAACCTTGAATTTTCATACGTGAATTGTAACCAGTAAGGGTTTTACTACCTCTAGTATGTATTTAATTTAATGTGTAATGTGAATATCAGCTTCCCAGGTACCCTTTTGTGAAAAGGAGATCAGTGTTTTTTATAGACTGTCTTTATTTAAAAGTTCTTATTCACTTGTTTTGACATCAGTTTTGAAGTTATAATTAATTTACTAAGTAGAATTTTATGTTCAAAACACACACCTACAGATGTGTATATCCTATTTTATGAACTGAACAAAACTGATAATTTAATGGTTATATGTTACTAATTTGTATAGTTCTGAAATGTGACCTTTAGAAGAAAATGTCACTAGACCTTGCTATTTCATGTTTGAATCGATGTTTTTCTTGTCCTCTGGATATTAAAATGAAATTAAAATATTAGTATATAAAGGAGTTATTGTGGTACCTTTATAAACCTTTATAAGCTTATAAACTTGTCATGTCAAAATTATAGGCAAATAAGGATGCATGGGTGGCTCGGTGGTTGAGGATCTGCCTTCAGCTCAGGGCGTGATCCTGGGGTCTTGGATCCAGTCCCACATCGGGCTCCCTGCAGGGAGCCTTCTTCTCCCTCTGCCTATGTCTTTGCCCCTCTCTCTGTATCTTTCTTTTTTTTTTTTTTCTCTGTATCTTTCATGAATAAATAAATAAAATCTTTTAAAAAATTATAGGCAAATATAGTAATTAGTCCTTTTAAAAGGTAAACTGGGAGGACATTTACCAACAATAAACTACTATCTGATGGTTTCAGGGGGTGACATCTAGAATCTTGGTGTAAATGTCAAATGTTATAAACTGTGAGAAAGTAGATTGACATTTAATTAGGTTGCAGGCCATTTAAATGGAAACAATAATAGGAGTGACATTTAAGGAGAGGTTTCAACTTTAATGCAGGTCAGTAGCTGTGTATGAGGTCAATAGTACTAGATGGCAATAGGATTTCGGTTTTTTTTAAAAGCTTTGTAAATATGCCCTTTATTCTTTGTGTAATTTCTTAAGCAATTTGGGGACTTGACATTCCTATAGTGGAAGAAAACCAACATGTATGATATTTAATTGACAACAGAGAACATGTGAGTTCAACTTTTTTAGTTTTAAATGTCATCTACCTGGATACTGCTCTATATATTATACAGTAATCTGTATTATTAACATTAAAATAGCAAAAGGTTTTTAAAATATGAAATCACTTGGAAGAGTTTTTGTATTATGTGCAAATATACGATACATATCAATAGATTCTTCGGCCTAAATGCACTTAAGCTATAATACAAAGACACTGAGCTCTTTGGGTTACCTATTCTCTTGATTCTTAGCCGTCTACTCCTTCTTACCTCCATTCTTGCATTGAGCTATTTTAGGGTCATTCTCTCTTTCCTTTGAGATTGTTTTCTGACTTGGCTCCCAGAGTTGTGAGAGCTTGATTTTCTGTGGGCTACGCCAGGTCAGTACGGTAGTAAATGGTCATGTTGGTCTAAGATTCAGTAGGCCAGAGTGAAGACAGAAATGTCAAATAATGGTTATTGTCATTAAGCAGTATTTTCAGAAGGAAGTAAAAAATGCAAACTTTTTGGTTAAAGTCTGCAAAGTGTGTATTATCTGTTGCCATGAGAACATTACCTGACAGACAGCCACAACACCCAAAGGGCATATAATAAGCACTTAATGCTCATATTTCTCCAGACAGATAGGAGGCAGCTCAGTGACTTTGCTTATCTTGGTTGAGTTTGCTCACAGCAGGCTGGCTGCTGGTGGAGGCTAGCTTCATCCATAGTTAAATACTCTGTTCTGCATGTCTTTACTCCTGCAGCTGGCTCTCTTGGGCTTGATCCCATGATGAGGGCAGAAGCACACGAGAGAAAATATTCCCAAAAGTCTGGCTCACCAAAACAACCCAACCACAGTGTAGTATTAAATTGCAAAGGATGAATGAATGAATGAATGAATGAATGAATAAATAAATAAATTGCAAAGGATGTAAATGCAGAGAGGGATGAGGGACTGGGACCAATCATGCCGTATGTCTCAAAGCCAAATTAGGATCATGGCAAAAACAAAAAAAGACAGTTCATGAACTTTCCTTTTTATTCCTTAATCTCCCTACTAGAAGCCTGTCAGTCTGCATTAATTTTTTAAAAATATCTATTCACATATGTATTTTTTTGAGCTATAAAAAAAATGGAGTTGAAGATCTGCGTTTAACTCCCCAGTCAGGGAGTCTGCTTGACACAGGGTTTGATCTCAGTGACCCTGAGATCACTACCTGAAAAGAAACCAGGTGCGCCACCACAGGGTGCCCCTAATTTATGTGTGTGTGGTGAGAACGTTTTTTTTTTTTAAGTTTGTTTGTTTGTTTAAGCCATCTCTACACCCAGTGTGGGGCTTGAACTCATGACCCCAAGATCAAGAGTTGCATGCTTTTCCAATCAAGCCAGACAGGCATCCCTTTTGTGGTGAGAACTTTAAAAATTTACTCTCTTAGCAGTTTTCAATATTCAATACAGTATTGTTAACTGTAGCCCCCTCCTATATGTTATATTCCTAGGGCTTATTTATCTTATAGTAGAATTTTGTATTTTGACCATTTCATTCATATTGCCTCTGCCCTGCCTCTAGCAATCACCAATCTGTTTTCTGTGCCTATGAATTCTTCTTTTTAAAATATTCCATGTACAAGTGATAATCATGCAGTATCGACTCCCTGTCTGACTTATTTTATTTAGCATAATGCCCTTAGGTCAATTCTTGTTATCACAAATGACAGGATTTTCTTCCTCTTTTATTTATTTATTTATTTTTAATATTTTTTAAATTTTTATTTATTTATGATAGTCACACAGAGAGAGAGAGAGAAAGGCAGAGACACAGGCAGAGGGAGAAGCAGGCTCCATGCACTGGGAGCCTGACGTGGGATTTGATCCCGGGTCTCCAGGATCGCGCCCTGGGCCAAAGGCAGGCGCCAAACCGCTGCGCCACCCAGGGTTCCCAGGATTTTCTTCCTCTTTTAATGGCTCAATAATATTCCATTGCATATACGTGTGTGTGTGTGTATATATGTGTGATGTATGTATGAGTATGTTTACATACACATGTGTGCATATATCTCTGACATTTGCTTCATCCATTCATCTATTCATAGACAGGTTGTTTCCATGTCTTGGCTAGTATAAATGCTACAGTGAACATAGAAGTGCAGATATCTCTTCAAGATAGTAATTTTATTTTCTTTGGGTAAATACCCAGAAACAGAATGAGAAGTAGAAGTAGATCCATGTGATAGTTCTGTTTTTAATTTTTTGAGAAAGGTCCATAATGTTTTCCATAGTGGCTGCACCAATTTATATTCCCAACAGTGCCTAACAGTTGCCTTTTCTTCATATCCTCACTAACACTTACTATATGTCTTTTTTGATACTAGGTATAAGAGGTCATATATCATTGTGGTTGTCTGTTCAGAAGATCTAAAATCTCATTGGGATTTTTGGTTTTTGCTGCTGGGTTGTAGGAGTTCTTAATATATATGTAGGATATTAATCTTTTATGATACATGATTGGCAAATACATTCTCCCAAGTGTGTAATAAATTTTAATGGCATTCAATATCAGTTTCATAGCCAAAAAGACAGAAATTTATTACTACTATAATTCACTTAATGATTTTAATTAATGTTAATATTACTTTAAAAAACTCATGAGCCTTGTTTTTATTTTATGATATATATTTTGGCCCCTTATCACATTTTCTAATCTTTATTGCCCTAACCCTGTTTTCATTACTGTATATAATATTCAAATAAATAGTTTTCTTTCATGTTTTCTTTTTTTCATTACAAAAGGTACTTTTATTTATTTTTAACTTAATTTCAGAATGTGAAGTTTCTTCAATCTCTGAACAATAGAATTTCCCAAACTAACTCTAGGAAATAGAAGTAGTAGAGACTTGAAAAGAATTTTGGGCAATTGAATCTTGCCTCATAATTTTTTACTACCATATTAGCACTTCCATACCATAAAGATTTTTAAAATACATTATTCACTTTTTCAAGGTATTCTCATTAACAGGATTAGTCTGAATTACCTGGTCCATTTTTACAGGAATTAGAAATCTCACTACCATAGAGCTTTTACATCTTTTCAAGCATATTAATGATCAGAAGGAGCTTTTATTCTCATCCTTGTTCCAGGGTATTGGAATATAATTTAATTCCCTAATGTATGTTTCAAAATTACACTACATAGAAGTATGTATCCGAGAGAGAAAATTGTCAGCCTTTAGTCAAGATTAGGCTTTGATTCACTCAGAACACTCTCCTAGCTAGCATACTCAAACGTACAGATATACCTAACAGTAAAGATCTAGCTATATTCACAAATATGATATAAAGAAAACCTACATTTAACTCTGAGGGCTGCTATAAGTACCAGCATAGTATGATATGAGACAGTATTGCTTGGTAAATGGAACCAAGGCCAAAACACACTCAGGATTTGGATCTGCAATATGCCACCAATGTGATGGGATTTCTGAGCCTTAAGCATTAGATACAGTTGTGAATTGGAGAACAATGGTTTGGAGGGGAGAGGGAAGCACGATTGAAAGACCAAAACCCCCAAACACTTGAGACAATCTGTGAGAGGGGAAGAAAAAAAAGACACATAAACCCTTCCTTTAAAAATTAGGATGCCAACTAAAGTTTCCTGCTTTTGAATATAAAAGAACTCATTTACATCTCAGAAGACTGATATTTTCAGATTATCCTTTACTACACATAGTAAAGCACATAGCACACTTTTGGGCAACTTTTACTCAACTCACTAGTATGAAGTTATGCCAATTTAGGATATTTTCTGAGACATACCTAAAAAAATGATGTATATGGAAAGTGTTCTGTGATAGGAATCAAGAAAATCCTTTTTCTCCTCGGATAATCTCTTTTTAAAGTCATTTTTCAATATTTTAGGGTAGAAATTGTTAATCTACAAGGTCAGTGAAGGGGCTTCAGGGTATCTGGCTGTGAAGCCCAGGAAATTATCAAATGTTATGACATGTGAATTTTTTCTGGGAAACTGTGACATATTTCAAAGAGGTCTATAATCCCTCCTCCTGAAAGGATTGAAAATTATCTAGAAAATCTCCCAATATTTGTCTGTCACAAACTGTAATGTTTTAATGAGGAAAAGGAAGAGGGGATATGGCCCACTTAGGATAGAATGAATGATTTTTAGAAAAGATGATCAGGCCCTTGGAAGAATAGATGGGAGATACAGTTTGTGACAAAATGTGTGTGTGGTTGTGATGGCTACTTCCTGTTTTCTGTCCTGTGATAAGAATCAGTTTTCCTGGTCGATGAAACTCTTAGAGGATTTATGATGGTTGAGTTCCTTTTGGAGGACTGCCCTCAGGCAGATACGGCAAGTTCCGAGAAAGCCATTCTGCTGTATTTGCTGTTTTTCAGTGACTTAAACTCAAAATAATATACCAGAGCAGCATATTTTGGAGTGGCATGTCCTGAACTCCTTCATACACAAGTTATACAGAAATCAACTATTTCTGCATACCAGAAAACAGAATATAGAATTTATTTTTTGAAAACATTATTTATAATGGCATCAAAAATAACATGTTTCTGTGAATAATTTGAGAAAACATGGGAAGACTACACTGAAAACTAAAGTCATATTGAGAGAAATTAAAGGAATAAGTAAATGATGGCACATACTCTCTTCACAGATTGGATAGCTCAGCATAGTAAATATATATGTCTTTCTAAAATAGATCTGTAAGTTCAATATAACAGTATACTTTTTTTACCAATGCAGAAATATTTGCTCTACTAATATCAAGACTCCTTAGAAATCTACAGTAATTAAGATGATGAAGTATTAGCATAAGGATAGAGACATACATTGAAAGAGAAACAGCCCCACACATATACAGTCACTTGCTATGTGACAAAGATGGTGGCAGTAGAGAGCAGTGGGGAAAGGATGGTCTTTCCAGTAAGTGATGATTTCCTTTCAACGCCTTATAGAAAAAAGTGATAGTTGGCTCTCACCAGAGGCAAAAATCAGTTTTAGATAGAATGTAGATCTAAATGTGTGAAAAGGAAACCTAAAAGAAATACCCATATGTGTACATCATGAGACATTTGTAATAGCATTATTTGTAATAGCCTCAAACTAGAAACAGCCCAAATGCCTATCAACAGTAGAATGGATACATAAATGCTAAGATATTCATTAGTGGAATACTATACAATATTGAAAAATGAAACTTTAGCTTACATACATTCCTACGTGAAAGAATCTGACAAGCATAATGTTGAGCAAAATACAAACATGTATATGGTTACTATAAATGAAATAATATGTCCCAAATGATTCCATTTATATAAAGAAATCACTTTATAGGAGGAAGGAGGAGATGATTGAATTGGGACCACAAGGAAGGGTTTTTGGAGTGCTAGTAATATTTAAATTTCTTGTCTGTGGTTACAAGAATTTTTAATTTGTGATAATTCATTTACCTGTTTGTTGATTTTTTAAAATATATTTCTATCTTGATTTTATATTTAAATTAAAAATACTTTTAAAAAAACCTGTAAAGGTATGTGTAGAGGTGGGCCACATAGGTATATCCTAGCTTTATAGAGGATAATCATGTAGTCTTTAGGACTTGAAAGAATATGGGGAGGCTTTTATAAATTTTGGAAGATGCTTAGTGAATCGCTAATATTGCATAAACTAACCTTAGAAAATAAGTAAAAAAGGACAGATCAGGAAAAGTAGAAATGCCTATTTTTCTTCTTTAGTTCACCAACCACCCACTTCTCCCCAGTTTAAACATCTAAGAACTTCCTAAAATAAACTAAGCAAAACTAGATATAATATGCTGTGCATTTGGAATTTTGAAGAAAATAAGGGATATGAGTGTGCGTGTGCATGTGTGTGTGTGTATGTGAGGCATCTTTTCTTGGGTATAGATTTCTTTATTTTTACTTTTATAAAATATATGTGGCCACTCTCTTGCTGAGAACCCTATTTAGTTGGGAAATTGAGTTTCTAACTGTAATCATTCTGATAGCCTTCAAAGATTGACAGTAATGACAATGAATATTGAGCTCTGGGGAATTGAGATTCCTTTTTCTCTCAGGAATCCATAGAAAATGCTTCAAGAAAATAATTGATAGTGTGAACTAGTGAGTGAAATAGTAAGGGAGATACCTGGTAGTCTTGTGAAGGCATTTATGTGCTATTTTGGAAAACTTAAGACATATTATTAAGCTAGAAAAAGAAGGTAAAAATAGTACATTTAGTAGTCCCACCTGTAAGTGAAACAGCTAATATAAATAAATGCTGTTTTTTCTTTCTCTTCTTTTCTGGAAGATCCCAACAAGAAACTGTTAGTGTATAACTTTGGAGAATAGGACTAAAGATGTGGAGAGAGAACATTTGGTTTTCAATTTATACTTTTAAGTGAGTTCTGTTTGTGTTTTTACCATATGCAGGTTTTTAACTTGCAGAAGAAATCAGTTAAGTGGCACCTGAAGGGACTGATCACACTGAGTGTGGCTGAGGAGAGAGGTATAAGTAAGTGGCTTAAAAGCCAACAGGAGTCTAGTAGCTGTTGCAGCAGTTTGCGTTCTGTATTCTGTTATATGTAAAGTAGCACCTTCAAACCAGAGCCTCTCTCTGGTTCTAAGGACCCTGCTTCTTCAGCCTTGCTATGTGCCCGTATTCTGGAATCCTAAAAAACTAGAGACTGACTAAATGCTCTTGCTTTCTTGGAATTTCTGTGACCCAATCTGATTTTCTGGAAACTGTAACCATAACTCTAGGTCACACCAGCCCTTGTAGAAATATGGTAGGAGGTTTAGCCTTGGACTTCACTCTGCAAGAAATGGAAGCCATTTAATGGTTGGACAGAGAAGGAGGAAATCTAACTCAAAAGGAAGTATTGGAATGCAAGAAGTAATGTAAGCACAAACAATTGGTAAACATGTAGGTAAATCCAAGCCTTAATTGCATCAAACAAGAAATAATAGTGACTAATTTGGGACTTGTAAATAAGATAGAACTGAAATACTATTCTACATTAAAATTTGAAATGAGGAGAAAGGGTAATGAATGTTAAAGCATTCTAAAATGCTCATATTATTCAGGAGGACTGTAAAGCCACAGATGTTTTGACTTAAATTGACTATGAATTTTAATAACTTAACTATGACCACTGAAAGAGTAGAAATAAAATATGTAGCTTCATCAGTTCACGATGGAAAAATAGGTAAAAGACAAAAGTGTCATTCAGTAAAAGGCTGAAAATAAAAAGAAGCAAAGAAAATCATATGAGAAGTACATAGTAAGATGGATGTCAAATATATCACTGATTACAATAAATGTAAACAGTATATTTGGAAGACTAAACTGACCACTGACATTTCTCAATTTGGATAGATTCAATAACTAAATTTAACTTTGTGTGACACGCCTAAAACGTAAGTGATATGGTGTATCACATGTGAAGTGATATGATTTCTTGTCATAGTCAAGAAAGAATACTTGGGACATTTTTTGGTACAAACAGGTGGTTTTCTTATTTATTTATTTATTTATTTATTTATTTATTTATTTATTTATGATAGTCACAGAGAGAGAGAGAGAGGCAGAGACACAGGCAGAGGGAGAAGCAGGCTCCATGCACCGGGAGCCCGACGTGGGATTCGATCCCGGGTCTCCAGGATCGCGCCCTGGGCCAAAGGCAGGCGCCAAACCGCTGCGCCACCCAGGGATCCCAACAGGTGGTTTTCTTATAGCATAGGCACTGGGCCTGTGGGCAGAAAGAGCTACACTTTTTGCCCTATGAAGTTGGTGGCTATATGCTTGGTGCCCAAGGGGGATGAGACAAGCAAGGAGTGTTAGATCATAAATGTCGTCTTCAAATTTCCACTCGTAAAACTGCTTTAGCAAAATTTCTCTGGTACTTAGTATTCAGCTCGATATTAACTATCAGTGAGATGTACAGGCAATCATGAGACCGTCTAAGAATGAAGCAACCTGCATGTATTTGATCCTTATCAGGACTCTGCAGGCTAGGGGCCCCTAGCCCTAGCTCAGTCCGTTAAGTGTCCAGCTCTTGGCTTCGGTTGAGATCATAATCTTGCTGTCATCGGATTGAGTCCTTCATGGGGCTCCATGCTCAGCACAGACTCTATTTCAGATTCTCTCTCCCTCTCTAAAATAAATAAAACTTAAAAAAAAAAAAAAAGAACAATGCAGGCTATATGTCAGCCTTCTGGGTTAAAGATGAACATTTTTCTGCTTCTATCCCTCATCAATAAGAATATATTAAAAGATGAAAGTAAAGGAATGGAGAAAAGATGTTTCAGGCAAATACTAACTAGATGAGAGATGATAAAAAGTGCTATAATAATATCAAACAAAATAGATTCTAAAGCAAAAAGCATTATTAGGGTTTTGG
This sequence comes from Vulpes lagopus, assembly GCF_018345385.1. Lineage (NCBI taxonomy): Eukaryota > Metazoa > Chordata > Mammalia > Carnivora > Canidae > Vulpes > Vulpes lagopus. The sequence continues at coordinate 13,237,638 of NC_054834.1, forward strand.
GGGGAGTGTCATTAAACGAGAAAAAGAATAATTTACTAGGAAGGTGTAAGAATTATGATACACCTTACAGTGCAACCTCAGACTAATAAAACGGATGGAGAGAATTTCAGAGAGAAATTGACAAATCAATTATTAAAATGGGAAATTGAACTACCTCAAGACTCTATTAGACAACTGTAGTCATTTAAGGCAGACACAAACTTAAAATGACATTGCGATTTGCAAAATAAATTCCTAGTTTTTTAGATAATAATTACTCTCAGATAATTTTTTTCTGGTTTAACATTATGAACACTACTATTAAGGTTAATATTCAGAAGCTTATTGCTTTGAAGTTCAATAATATAAACTTTTTGTCATTAGGACTTTAGTTAGATTGAAATTTATATTTGACTGTATATAAAGAACTTTGCAATGAAAATTAATACTGCATTCAAGATTGTAGGTTTAATTACATTAGAATTTACATCTCTCAAAAACTAAAAGTACTAGTCTGTATTTACAAATGTATAAACTATTAATTATTTTTTTAAATTTTATTAGCTAACTTAGGTTTAGGATAGTAGGATATTATAGTAGGATGTTAGGAGTGTTTTTTTTTTTTTTTTTAATTTTATCAGCTAATTAAGGCCTTAATAGTAGGATGCTAGGATTTTAGTTTTTCTATATCCCTGAGGGTAATACATTTTCATTCTTTTGGAAAATCTATGGTTTAAAATTCACTCTCTACCAAACCCAGAGTATCCTAAATCAAAGATGCTTCCTCCTGTATACTGAGTATATGTGAAGAGTTTATCTGTTGATTAATGAAAAACAACAGATTAATCATAGTATTCATTATTAGAAAATGGGAAAAACTCAGTATACCTGACAGTGAACAATTCTCTCTTCCACAAAGAATTTAAAATATGCAGACTTGTGACTCTACATTTAATTAACAAAGCCAGTGTTTAGAAACCAGTGATTAGTCATGGGTAGGTGGAAATTCCATCTTTTGTTCAAAAGCATGAGGTCCTTTGAAGGAAAATAAAATAAAACTTTTAAATGATCCATTCTTAGCAAATTATATTTGCCTTTCCCACCCTCTGTGGTTACCAAATCTCATGTGCCAGGTGGATATTTTGACCTAAAGGGTAAAAGTGTGGAAGATCTAGAGAAGGTTAATGAGAAAAGTAATGATAAAAAGGCTTTGTAACAGGAATACAGGGTGTAAGAGCAATACAGTTTTGAATTACAAAGCACATGTGTGTGTATAAACAAGCTTTGGTCTTATTTCCACCATTTCGGTTGTATATTAGCATACATAAAATAAAAATAACCTCTGAACTGCTAGGATTGATGTCACAGTGTCCATGCACTTAAGTATACACTTCATTCATAGAAAAGTCTCCAAGCTATCATGTGGTTAGTCCTCTTTTCCCACTTTATTTTTTTTTTTTTTTTTTTAATTTTATTTATTTATGATAGGCACACAGTGAGAGAGAGAGAGAGGCAGAGACATAGGCAGAGGGAGAAGCAGGCTCCATGCACCGGGAGCCCGACGTGGGACTCGATCCCGGGTCTCCAGGATCGCGCCCTGGGCCAAAGGCAGGCGCCAAACCGCTGCGCCACCCAGGGATCCCCTCTTTTCCCACTTTAATGCAAGTTAGACCAAGATGACAGGAGATAAGAGATATTAAGAAGAGAAAACTGACACCTTAGGAATAAGAGAAGGATTCCTGAAAATCTCCAAAAGTTAAAGAAAAAGGAAACACTAAATTTCTAAAGAGATAGTAACCTAAGGCTGCTTAAGGAGTGAAGGGGCAAGCAGCCATATAAACCCACTAAACTCTGATGGAGTCACCTTTATTATTTTTTTTGAAGGTTTTATTTATTAATTTGAGAGAAAGAGAGACAGGCATAGCAATAGAGAAGGTGAGAGAGAGCATGAGCAGGGAAGAGAGAGAGAGAAACAGACTCCATGCTGAGCTCAATCACAAAACCCTGGGATCATGACCTGAGCCAGACACTTAACCAGCTGAGCCACCCAGGCATCTCTGATATATTCACTTTTTTTTTTTTTTTTTTTTTTAATGATAGTCACACAGAGAGAGAGAGAGAGGCAGAGACACAGGCAGAGGGAGAAGCAGGCTCCATGCACCGGGAGCCCGACGTGGGATTCGATCCCGGGTCTCCAGGATCGCACCCTGGGCCAAAGGCAGGCGCTAAACCACTGCGCCACCCAGGGATCCCGATATATTCACTTTTAAAACAAGAATAGGTAATAGCATAAAACATGGCTCACTGGAACACTAGTGATCAGATACAGTGGTTCATTTAAGTAGAATATGCCACCCTGGGGTACATGTTCTGTGGGCCTTATTTATGAAACCAGAAACATGTGACCTGCAGTGTAGAAAGATTTACTTGAAAGTATTTTTTGATAGTTTTAGCATCTAAGAAAATTAGTCTCGTTTGTGAGAGAACTTAATAGTTAAGTTGACATGCCAGGGAAATGAAGAAATGCTACATAAACCTACAAATTTTCCTTTGCTGTACATTTGTAGAAATATCCCCTGTGTCTGGCTTCCAAATACAATATAGTTTTTAATGTATTACAAACTAGGGATGTTTGATAATTTGTGAGTATGTGTATGTATTTAATTTTATGTTTTTATAGGGTAAATGACATGTTATAATGAATTGATATTTTTATTTTTATTTTTTTTAAGATTTTATTTACTCATTCATGAAAGATTCAGAAAGAGGCAGAAACATTGGCAGAGGGAAAAGCAGGCTCCCTGAAGGGAACTTGATGTGGGCCTCGATCCCAGAACTCCAGGATCATGCCCTGAGCCAAATGCAGACACTCAACCACTGAGCCACCCACACTTCCCCTAAGTAATATTTTTTTTAATTAATTTTTATTGGTGTTCAATTTACCAACATACAGAAAAACACCCAGTGCTCATCCTGTCAAATGTCCACCTCAGTGCCCGTTACCCATTCCCCTCCAACACCCGCCCTCCTCCCCTTCCACCACCCCTAGTTCGTTTCCCAGAGTTAGGAGTCTTTATGTTCTGTCTCCCTTCCTGATATTTCCCAACATTTCTTTTCCCTTCCTTTATATTCCCTTTCACTATTATTCATATTCCCCAAATGAATGAGAACATACACTGTTTGTCCTTCTCCGATTGACTTATTTCACTCAGCATAATACCCTCCAGTTCCATCCACGTTGAAGCAAATGGTGGGTATTTGTCATTTCTAATTGCTGAGTAATATTCCATTGTATACATAAACCACATCTTCTTTATCCATTCATCTTTCGATGGACACCGAGGCTCCTTCCACAGTTTGGCTATTGTGGCCATTGCTGATAGAAACATCGGGGTGCAGGTGTCCCGACGTTTCATTGCATCTGAATCTTTGGGGTAAATCCCCAACAGTGCAATTGCTGGGTCGTAGGGCAGGTCTATTTTTAACTCTTTGAGGAACCTCCACACAGTTTTCCAGAGTGGCTGCACCAGTTCACATTCCCACCAACAGTGTAAGAGGGTTCCCTTTTCTCCGCATCTTCTCCAACATTTGTTGTTTCCTGCCTTGTTAATTTTCCCCATTCTCACTGGTGTGAGGTGGTATCTCATTGTGGTTTTGTGTTTCCCTGATGGCAAGTGATGCAGAGCATTTTCTCATGTGCATGTTGGCCATGTCCATGTCTTCCTCTGTGAGATTCCTCTTCATGTCTTTTGCCCATTTCATGATTGGATTGTTTGTTTCTTTGGTGTTGAGTTTAATAAGTTCTTTATAGATTTTGGAAACTAGCCCTTTATCTGATATGTCATTTGCAAATATCTTCTCCCATTCTGTAGGTTGTCTTTTAGTTTTGTTGACTGTATCCTTTGCTGTGCAAAAGCTTCTTATCTTGATGAAGTCCCAATAGTTCATTTTTGCTTTTGTTTCTTTTGCCTTTGTGGATGTATCTTGCAAGAAGTTACTGTGGCCGAGTTCAAAGAGGGTGTTGCCTGTGTTCTCTTCTATGATTTTGATGGACTCTTGTCTCACATTTAGATCTCATCCATTTTGAGTTTATCTTTGTGTATGGTGAAAGAGAGTGGTCCAGTTTCATTCTTCTGCATGTGGATGTCCAATTTTCCCAGCACCATTTATTGAAGAGACTGTCTTTCTTCCAGTGGATAGTCTTTCCTCCTTTATCGAATATTAGCTGACCATAAAGTTCAGGGTCCACATCTGGGTTCTCTATTCTGTTCCATTGATCTATGTGTCTGTTTTTGTGCCAGTACCACACTGTCTTGATGACCACAGCTTTGTAGTACAACCTGAAATCTGGCATTGTGATGCCCCCAGCTATGGTTTTCTCATCATATCAGCAAGAGAAAAACCAAGAACCATATGATACTCTCATTAGATGCAGAGAAAGCATTTGACAAAATACAGCATCCATTCCTGATCAAAACTCTTCAGAGTGTTGGGATAGAGGGAACTTTCCTCGACATCTTAAAAGCCATTTACGAAAAGCCCACAGCAAATATCATTCTCAATGGGGAAGCACTGGGAGCCTTTCCCCTAAGATCAGGAACAAGACAGGGATGTCCACTCTCACCACTGCTGTTCAACATAGTTCTGGAAGTCCTCGCCTCAGCAATCAGACAACAAAAAGACATTAAAGGCATTCAAATTGGCAAAGAAGAAGTCAAACTCTCCCTCTTCGCCGATGACATGATACTCTACATAGAAAACCCAAAAGCCTCCACCCCAAGATTGCTAGAACTCATACAGCAATTTGGTAGCGTGGCAGGATACAAAATCAATGCCCAGAAATCAATGGCATGTCTATACACTAACAATGAGACTGAAGAAAGAGAAATTAAGGAGTCAATCCCATTTACAATTGCACCCAAAAGCATAAGATACCTAGGAATAAACCTAACCAAAGAGGTAAAAGATCTATACCCTAAAAACTATAGAACACTTCTGAAAGAAATTGAGGAAGACACAAAGAGATGGAAAATATTCCATGCTCATGGATTGGCAGAATTAATATTGTAAAAATGTCAATGTTACCCAGGGCAATTTACACGTTTAATGCAATCCCTATCAAAATACCATGGACTTTCTTCAGAGAGTTAGAACAAATTATTTTAAGATTTGTGTGGAATCAGAAAAGACCCCGAATAGCCAGGGGAATTTTAAAAAAGAAAACCTAAGTAATATTTTTAATTGTAATTCTTGTATTCCTTAATCTGAACCAGGTAATCTATGATGAAGGCATTTGATAAATAAATATAAATAAAAATCAGTTATTTTCATTTGTGTCACAAATTTTTGGATCAAAAGAAACTATCTTGGGACACCTGGGTAGCTCAGTTGGTTAAGTGTCCAACTCTTGATTTTGGCTCAGGTCATGATCTCAGGGTCATGAGATCAAGCCCCACAGGCCCTGTGCTCAGTGGGGAGTCTGCTTGAGATTCTCTCTCCCCTCCCCCTTCCCCTCTCAAATAAATAAATGAAAGAAAGAAAGAGAGAAAGAAAGAAACTGTCTTTCCCCAAAACCTTCTTTTGGACAATTAAACAGTGACCAAAGCAGCTTATTTTCTCAAATTATCTTAAGTCTTTCAGAGATGGAGATTGCATACCTTTTATTTTAATTATTGAATAAAATTATCTTGTGCAACGGTTTCTAAGTATATTCTACAAGTGAACCTTTTTAGATACTTAATGTAATTCAACAATGCTCTTTACTAATATTTCAAACTTTACTCACTGTAATTCTTCATAATATTTCTTAACATTTTTGCTTTCTTTCTAGTCTTTTTGTGAAAGTGAACTTCTGCACAGACAAATGTGCTGTTTGCATGGTTGTTTTTTTCTTTCTTTAAGTCGGCACTGTAACATACGCATCTCCCATTGTTTTTTCTTCCATAATACGAGTTGCCAAATATACCTAACTATTCTCTTATTCTTAGACATGTGGGATTTTCCAATTTCTCTGTTTTATAAATAGCATTATCTCTGTGCATATAGTTTTAATTTATTGTATTCTTAGGATACATTTCTAATAGAGGGAAAAATAAGGATATAGCAGTTTTAAGGCTCTTGGAATATGTTGCTCATTAGCATCTCTTGACCTAGAAAACATTTAAATGAATACACTTAGAATTATTGGACCATCTGTACAGAAAATCTGATATGACATAGATCAGGGATTACAAATTGATTTCATCCCCTGTGTCAGGTTTAAGAAATTGGTAGTTGCTGCCTGGAGCACTGTGTTTGCCAGACTGTAACAGGACTACTTGATTACTGATGTCTTCCGTATGAGTGGGAGGTGGGGAGACAATCTGAGAACCAAATATTTACCCTTTATACTTTTCATTAAAATAATAACAGTAATAATACCTTGCCTTTCTGTGTGTACTTTTTTTTGCTGTGAACCCCAAAATTAGATAGAAAGCATGTATTAGGTCAAAAGATCTTATCTCACTATAAATTCCTCATTAAAAATTAACTTAGTGGGCAGCTCCAGTGGCTCACTGCCTTCAGCCCAGAGCGTGATTCTGGAGACCCGGGATCGAATCCCGCGTTGGGCTCCCTGTGTGGCACCTGCTTCTCACTCTGCCCGTGTCTCTGCCTCTCTCTCTCTCTCTGTCTCTCATGAATAAATAAATAAAATCTTTTTTATAAATTGGTAATTATATAGCCATGCTCACCACTTAAAAAAAATAAGTATAGGTATAATTGTGTAACTAAGCATTTATCAGAACTTTTCAAAGTTGTTGTTAAAAACATCTGATGGGGTGGTGCCTTGGTGACTCAGTTAAGTGTCTGATTTCATCTCAGACATCTGTCATGATTTCAGGGTCGTAAGATGGAGCCCCAAGTGGGACTCCACACTCAGCGAGGAATCTGCTTGAGATTCTTTCCCCTTCCCTCTGTACCTCCCCTGCCAAAGTAAATAAATAAATATTTTTAAAAATAAGCAAATCTGGGTAAAGTATCTATGAGTGCTCCTTGCAGTATTCTTATTTTTTTAGTATTTTGTAAATTTGAAATTATTTCCCCAAAACAATTATGGCAGGAATGGTGGTGGAGAGAAACAGGGCAATCCACCAAGCTCAGGTGTTGGGCTGACTATATTCTGTGCTGTAAAAGTAGGAGAAGCAATAGATTATCTTACATTTCTAGTCTCCTAGTGTTATAGTTTCACATTGATATTTGAATTTTGTTGCTTTTGGCACAGCGGTATTTCATCCATAGTTTTTATATCGTCAATGTTTTACTCTTCTAAGTGTAATGTTTTCTTCGCAGAACCTTAAAAATTAACTTAGTGGGCATTAACTTGTAGGTTTCCAACTTAGCCATCATATCATAAAGGCTAGTTTTTACAAGGCTTGAGGCATCCAGCAGGTAACCCTTGAAGTGTGGAGATTTTTATTTCTATACTTTTTAAAAAACAGCTTTATTAAAAGGTAATTCACCCATATAAATGGACAATTCAGTGGGTTTTAGTATATTCACAATCAAATTTAGAACATTTCTTCACCCCAACAAGAAAGCTCCTACCCATTAGCAGTCACTTCCCATTTAACCTCTCTTCCTGCCTCCCCTAATTACTAATCTGCTTTTTGTCTCTGGGTTTGCTTATTCTGGATATTTCACATAAATGTAATCTTTCCATATGTGGCTTTTGTGACTGGCTTTTTTTAGTTAAAATGTCTTTAAGGTTCATCCACATTATAGCATGTATCAGAACTTCATTCTCTTTTTTGCTGGGTGTTGTATGAAAAGACTACATCTTATTTATCCATTTATCAGTTGACATCTGTGTTGTTTTCATTTTGGGGCTATTACACTATGGAATAATGTTGCTGTGAGCATTTATATACATGTTTTTGTGGGAACATGTGTTTTTATTTCTCTTGTGTATATAACAAAGAGTCTAATTCTGGGGTATATATGTGGTCACTCTGTTTATATTTGAGAAATCACCAGACTGGTTTTCCAAAGTGACACTCCATTTTACATTCTCACCAGCAGTGATGAGGGTTATGATTTCTCCACATCCTGGCCAACATTTGCTACTATCTGCTTTTTTATTACAGCATCATCATGAGTCTGACAAGGGCCTTTCTGTACTTTTTAAATCCCCCCAAATAAGGTCAATTATCAGTAATAAACAGATCTTTATTCTTTTCTAGCAGTGAGCCTGTCTTTTCATTAAATATAGAATGCAGAAAATAAATAGACGTAAGAAAACATAAGAAAATTTTTTTCCCTTTCCCATTTCTTTGATACTACTTCAAGATTATTTGGAGAGAATCTCAAGAAAAGTAAGAGAGATTGGATTTTTAAAAATTGTATAGCTAGAATTCGTAACTTTTAAATGCCCTTTACAGCATTCAGCACCCTGAATCTACCGTAAACACTGGTGCCACTGACAACTGCCATTTTATTCTCCAGTTTTCGAGCTCAACTTAATTGCAAGTTGGTGACCATGTCCATAAGGAAAGCCAGAATAAAGTAGAGTTCCTTAAGCTAATGTCAAAAAGTCTTATGTTGACTTTGTAGCCATCTACATAGGTTGTAATGTTAACAAAGGAATATTCCCTTTGATTGCAGTTTTTAATATTTTTAAACTGCACTTTATTACTACAGTATGAATTGATAAAGTAGACATTGAATTTAATTTTTATAAATGTATGTATGTGTGTTTATCAAAGGAAAATAGAAAGCAAGATAGTATTTCTTTCTCCCAGACTTCATTGGCTTGCTATAACAAAGGCAAAATGATCTTAGTTTTCAGCTTTTCTAAAAGATCAGTTTTTCACACGTTGAGATCTATGTCCACGTTCATAGAGTTGACTTAGATCAAATTTAGTTGTCCTAATCAAATTTAATTCACTTAAAAATTTTTTTTTCCAGAGGTGCCTGTGTGGCTTAGTTGGTTCAGCATCCAACTCTTGATTTTGGTTCAGATCATGATCTCAGGGTCCCAGAATCGAGCCCCATGTCGGGCTCCACGCTTAGTGTGGAGTCTACTTGGATGTTCTTTCTCTCTTCTCTCTCTCTCTCTCTCTCTCTCCCCCCCCCCTTCCTTCGCCCCTCCCCCAACTTGTGCATACTCTCTCTCTAAATAAATAAATCTTTAAAAAACAATTGTTACAGATGATTTGATTAAAATATGATCAATATATTGAGAATAGTTTATATGTGGGTTCTTTTCTTATATCAAACTATAAGAATTCTAGATTAATTCTTAAAGCATTACATGTCCTCTGTCCTAAAACTCATGTATTCAGAACTAAATTAAAGGTGAGGGAATAAAAAGTTTTTAAAACCACTTATACTGATCATCCATGTACAGTATAATCTTAGCTAACTTCCTTTTTAAAACAAAATTTTAATCTATAGAAATGAAAGTAAAACCCTCTTTTTACCACCCATTTCATGGAGGATTACGATGGCTGTCAGATATATATTAGGTTTTTTTTTATTCCATCCTCCTTCCTTCCCTTTGTTTATTTTTCATTTTCTTTTCTTTTTTCCCTTTCCTTTCCTTTCGTTTTGTTTTGATGGCTTATTTCTGAGTTTTTAAGTAGAAAGACTATTCACAATTGCCAGAAGGTATTCCCTGAAAGTACTCTGCTGATGTATGAAAACACCAGCACACATGGGGCTTTTGGATCACATGTGCTGCAGGGGTCCATCCACTCTGAAGTATTGGTGGAAGAAATTCTTCTTGTGCATACAGTTGGGCTAATTGGGCTTCCACATTCATGGTGTTCTGTCTACAGAGGTTCCAGCTATGCCTAAAGTCCAACCCTTGACCTGGATACTTCTCAACCTTTTTTTTTTTTTTTTTTGGTCAGGAGACATGAGCTTCCCAGTTAAATACGAAGTGTCATTTTGGTCATTTCTTTTTGTGTTACATTCTTACAGCTATCCACACAAGGAGATGCAAGTCAGGTGATTGGACCTCTTACAGAAGGGCAGAGAAGAAATGTGGCAGTAGTGAATTCACTGTATAAGTTGCATCAGTCTATAACGAAGGTAATCTTTATTTTGTTTTAATCACGTCCTTTTGACTTAATTTCAGCTTCTTTCTTTTTGCCTCAAATTTAGACAATGAGGAATTATTTAATTTTTTTTGCAAAGGAATGCAATGAGAACATGATGAATATAAAATCAGCTGCAGAATGAACACTTTTTAAACAGTTTTTGTTCCTAGCCTTTATCATTTGTGTCACTTTTGTATTTTCATTTGGTTTAAAACCTATGAACTATAGATCATCAGCCTTGATTGGTATAATCAAGTTTATTGAGCAAATGGCGTAAGGGTAGAATCATATGTGTTTCATGCCTGTTAAAAAACATAATTTGCTATCATGTGGTTGGTAGTAAGTTAGAGCAAAGCTAATGGCAGGGTAAGAAATCTTAATCCCTTCTACACATTGTGAAGGTTCTATCTTTGCACAGAAGAGGAGGGAAGGAGCTGCATTAAACTGTGAATTTTTATGATATAATCACTGATGACTCCTTGAATGTAGAAAAAAAATGTATTCTTTTTTGCTATTGTTTTACTGGTGTAATTTTTTTTGAATGATGCACTTTCAATTGTTTGCTTTCATCTATTATTTCTAAGATGAACTGTATTTGTGGGGATAGCAACACTTTGAACCCAATCTTTGACTTCTGAGTAGCTCGTGTTTCCTCTCTATAAATCATTTCAAAAATATTTAGTAAGCAGAGAGATAAATATTTAGAAGGCCTGAAGGAAGCTAAAGGTTAGGGGATGCTCTTGAAAACATGACCTTTAATTTGGGTTTTAATATGCTCAGTTGTATTTTAGAATACTTATAATTGACTATTCACTTAAATTTTTAACAAGTCTTTTTATCAAGGGTTTTCAAAAATGTGTATGTCACATATTAAATAGAATATATTTCAAAGCATTATTAACAAGCAAACCTCAGAAAAGAAATAACAGACATAAGTAAGAAGAATAAATGATGTATTTTTCCATTCCCTTTCATTATTACTCTAAAGTATCACAATCAGTGAAAGATTCTCTTTATTTAGGCTGATTTAAATGCTTTTATTGATACTTTTGGAATCTTCATAATATTTGTATTGATTTGTAAATATTTGACATTTCTTTTTAAAGACTTGTCAAATTATAGTCGGCCTTGAGTATAGTGATTTTTTTAAAAGAAATACCTAAATATGGCTTCAGACTGACCTTTTCAGGTTAAAACTTTGTAATTAAAACCTATCTAAAGTGAATAAAGAAAAGCCAACTCTTAGAATTTTTAATGTTTTGATTATTTGAAGTATATAGTATAATTGCTTTATACAGGAAAGTAGTTTTCATCCTATCTTAACTAATAATTACTAATGAGTTTTCAAAGCACTTATAAGATATAAAATAGCATCATTATTTTAGATTATGTGTATGTAGAAACAGCTTTATCATGTTACGACCAAAATGAGTATTTATAAAAATAAATGACTTAAGTAAAACTAACTGAATCAAAACCTTGTTCTAGGTGGTTTCCAATCAGAGTTCATTCCCACCAGCAGCTGAGCAAACCATAATCTCAGCCCTTAAGGTAAAAGAATTTAATCTTTGACTATAGAGATCAAAGTGGACTTTAGAATTGTTTGGATGAGTGGGAGATGTCACATTTTAAAAATAATTCAGAATCCTCTGCATATACCAAAAGTAGCTGCTGATAATTATCCTAAAGAGAAAGGATACATGTGTGTTTATATTTTCTAGAACTTAAAAATAGACCTTGTTGGTATCTACAGATTGTGTTCTACTTATGAGAATTTTATCATAAGGGAAGCAAGAGTCTTCAAGTATCACTGTATCTTAGGTAGTACAGCCTCGTATTATCCTCTGTAAAGTGGTGATTCTCCATGAGGGTGATTTTGTTCCCTAGGGAACATTTAACAAAGCTGGAGATGTTTTTGATTGTCACGACTGGGAGTGGGGTGCTCTTGGCATCTAGTGCCAGGGATGCTGTTAAACATCTTGCAGTGCATGAGACAGCCGCCAACAAAAAGGAATTATTGGGCCCAAACCTTCAGTAATACCAAGATTGAGAAACTCTAATGTGTATCTGTACGATTTGAAATCAGGGTAAATTCCCATTTTTTTACGTACTAACATAAATATACTTGGGAAGTTTAATGAAAAAGAATGCTGGTATGAGATTCAGAGCCATATGTAGTTGACAGTGGGTAACTCTTTTAAAAAACAAGGATATCATTCATTTAGTGATGGTAATAGAAATCCTTTATTTAGCACCTGCTACTTGCCAGTCACATGCCATATATTGAAATATTATAACAACTGTTCAAGTTGTGAATTATTATCCCTATTTTACACAATTTAGAAATAATAACTTGTTCAAAGTCCTGATGTTATAAACCCAGACCTCAAAGAGTTATGTTTGCTGCACCTTGCCATCATCATTCATTGGCTTACTAAATATTTATTTGGTATTTACTTTTTTTTTAAGATTTATTTATTTATTTATTTATTTATTCATTCATTCATTCATTCATTCATTCATTCATTCATGAGATACAGAGAGAGAGGGAGAGAGAGGCAGAGACACAGACAGAGGGAGAAACAGGCTCCATGCAGGGAGCCCAATGCAAGACTCGATCCTGGGACTCCAGGACCATGCCCTGGGCCAAAGGCGGGTGCTAAACCACTGAGCCATCCAGGGATTCTCCCCAATGTATAACAGACTCTGGAGCAAACTCCTTATATATGAATGCCGTCTCAACCTTAACTAGCTGTAGGACCTCAGACGAGTTCGTTTTCTCTTGCCTTAGTTTCTGCATCTGTGAAATGGTACAGTATAACTGTACAAAGGTCATAGAAGTCAACAGTTAGATGGATTTAGATCACTTGGGTAGAGTTAAAAGAGAGGGAGACAGAGACAGACACTATCAGTGCACTCCAAGGAGAAATACTTTTATTTAGAGAGTAAAGAAGCTACAAAGAAACAACAGTGTGAGCTAGAAGATTGGGAGAGGATGATGTCACAAATCCTAAAGGAGAAAGGAACTTCTGAGGTCAGATGCTGTCTGATGACATGGATGGGGATTTAACAGGCCCCAAAACTTACGGACACTAAAATTCATATATGAGGGTAGGAGAAGACAAGTCTGTTTTCTCCCAACACAGTGAAAGCACACTTGGATGTTTTCTCTGTATTTCTTTTTCCTCCAACATGCTGATCTCATTTTATGCTAAAATATTATTAAAGCTGCCATCATAAAATAATTGTTTTTGTTAAGAGTTATCCAAGTTATTGATGATCATAAGAATACCAAAAATCAAGCCAGTATGACACACTAAAAGGTCTTAACATTCTTGCTTCCAGGCAGAGAATTCACATAGTCTCCTTTTCTGTAGTTTCACATTTTTCCCTTCTTTTCTAGGAGTAGCTGTCAAACATATTTTGATCACTACCCAAGATAAGAAATAGATTTTACGGGGCACCTGGGTGGCTCAGTGGTTGAGCAGCTGCCTTTGGCTCAGGTTGTGATCCTGGGGTCCTGGGATTGAGCCCTACATTGGACCATCTGCAGGGAGCCTGCTTCTCCCTCTGCCTATGTCTCTGCCTCTCTCTCATGAATAAATAAATAAAAGAAAAAAATAGATTTTTACTTTGTGATCCCATACACAACACATAAGCATTTATAAATACATACACACACATAAAATTGTGTATATATATATAATATCTATATGTATTTCTGTAATTGAAATAAAGATTTTACAAAATAATCTTTTTCCTTATTTTATGTGATGCTCACTTATATTTTCCATACTCATCTATTACCTTTTTTTAAAGATTTATTTATTTGAGAGAGAGCATGTGGGGGTGGGGATGGGGGGGTGCAGGGCAGAGGCAGAGGGAGAGAGTGAATCTTAAACAGGCTCCATGCCCAGCACAGAGCTGACAAGGGGCTCGATCTCACTATCCTGAGATCATGACCTAAGACAAAATCAAGTCGGCCACTTAACCCACTGAATCACCCAGGCACCCTCTCTTATCTATTACTTTTTAAAACATTCTGATAGTAACCAACTAAATTGATTTTTTGACCCCTAATTATCATAGTTCATAGTTTGAGAAAGTCCAGTTTGTGAGTTAAGACAGAGTGCCTACACTTTGCCTGATAATAAAAGTCTCCTGACAAATTAAAAAGATAAACTCTTCAGAGGTGCCTGGATGGCTCCATCAATTAAGTGACCAACTCTTGGTTTTGCCTCAGGTCATAATCTCAGTCATGGAATTGAGCTCCTGTCTGCCCCAGCATGGAGTCAGTTTGAGATTATGTCCCTCTTCCTCCCCCTCTGCGCTTGCTCTTTCTCTCTCTCTGATAAATAATAAAACTTAAAAAAAAAAAAGAAGAAGAAAAGAGAAATTCTCTAGAGACTATAATTCAGTATAGAATGCGCTCTCCAAATCTGTATTTTTAACATAAAACAAAGTTTATTCCTGTTGTTAGCCCCTTTGGGCTGGGAGTGGAGGCTAATGCAGCGAAAATTGCCCTGATCTTGGGCTACTGCCCTCACTCTGAGGTTTGCTCACTAGAGCCAGGGCCTCATGTCCTTGGAGAGTGCAGCTTGTTGAGGCGTCGCCAATTTTGCCCTTGAGAACTGGATGAGAGAAGACTAGCAGTTGGCCTAAAGCCTCTCTGCAGTGGCCCTGACAATTAGAGACTTAATTGCTTATGTTAACAAGGACTCAATGAAACAGTTTTGACCTTGCTTTTTAAGTTAAATCATATAAAAGCCATGATGACATATTAAGTAAAACACAAAACCCTCTGATTTAAGGGAAAAAAAGAACCTTGAATTTTAAAATTGTAGGATACTTAGTACATTACTTTGAATTGGGGGTAGAATATTAGGGTGCATAAATGATTGTAGCCCAAGAACCAAAAATCTGTGTACTTTTATTATTTGATAGAGTTTTTTTTTTAAAGATTTATTTCCTTGAAAGAGAGAGAGAGCAGGGAGAGTAGCGGAGGGAAAGAATCTCAAGCAGATTCTCCACTGAGAATGGAGCCTGACACCGGGCTCAGTCCAGCGACATATGATATCATGACCTGAGCTGAAGGCAGACAGTTAACCAACTGAGCTAACCAGGTGCCCCTTGATAGAGAAGATATTAAATATATGTTTCACTTACTAAAAATAAGGATACATAACAGTCTTCTCTACCTTGTTGAGATTTTATACAGAATTAAATGTTATTTTAGGCTGAAGTTTAACATCTCCTGATTATCTACTATGTCATGGATGGCATAAATTAATATTAAGTTAGAGTCATTTCATTATACGCACCTCAGCTGTAAGTAGCATTTAAACACCTTGGCCCAGTAGTTCCAATCCATTTACTACTGAGATTGTTTTGTACAGATGGTGATTGTATTACTAGGTTTATATATGACAGTTTTTCATTTCTCCCTTATTGTGTGGGTTCTATATGAGAGAATAATCCAGATTGCTGAGGCTTCTATATTTTTGTAATCTTAGCCATTTTAGATAAATCTTTGGAAGATGTATGGCACCCTTCCCTGCTTTGTACAGAGCCTGAAATATAACCTAGTCTCTTTTCTCTGTCCCCTCAGCTAGTCCTTAATCCTCTACCATTCCTGTTTTGTATTTCCCCCAAGTGGGAGGCTCACCCAGTCAGAATGAATGTTTTCTGTGTAAACCATCATGTCGTATGCAAGTAGAGGCCTGTTTTTCCCCATCTTGTTTTACTGGCTAGGACGTCTCGTACAAGTGTTAACTAGAACTGTTGAGAATGGAGGTTGATGAGCGCTTCCCTGTCTTGGGGGGAAGCACTCCAGCCATATTCTGCTCTTTGAAGTATAATGTTAGATGGCCTTTATCAGAATAAACAAGTTCCTTTCTATTCCTAGTTGACTGACATTTTTTTAAATATTGCAAATGGTATTTCATCAAATAGCTTTTCCTCTATTGAAATAATCAAGTGGTTTTACTCCTTTATTCAGTTAGTAAAATACAGAAGTTTATTTTCAGATGTCAAACCCACCTTGGTTATGGTGGGGTTTTTTTGTGTATTCCTGGATTTGGTCTACTTAATTTTTATTAAAGATGTTTGCATCTATAATCATAAGGGATATTGTATATAGTTTTCTTGTAATTCTTTGTCTGATTTTGGTATCAAGTTATTACTGCCCTAATTAATTAGGTTTGGAAGTATTTCCTCTTATTTTCTGAAAGAACTTATATTGTTTTCTTCTTACATGCTCTGTAGAATTCACCAGTGAAGCTATCGCGGCCTGTGGTTTTCTTTGTAGGAAGTCTGTAACTACAGATTTGATTTGATTTGGTTAGTAGGTTAAAGGGTATTCAAGTTTTCTGTTTCTTTTTGAATGAGCTTTGATACTTTGTGACTTTCCGGATGTTTATCTATTCACCTAAGTTACCTGATTTGTCAGAACAGTGTTGTACATAATATTCTCTAACTGTCCTTTCAATGTCATTAGGACCCATAGTGAGAACTTCTTTTTAATTGTTTCTCTTGGTGTTTGTGTTCTTTTCTTTGCTTCATCGGTTTAGTTAGGAGTTTATCAGTTCTGCTGATCTTTTCAGAGAGCCAACTTTTGACTTCACTGATTTCCTCTATTGTCTTTCTTTTTCATTGATTTCTACTTTTGTCTTTTTTATTTCCTTCTACTTACTTTGGATTTTCTTTGCCTTTTTTTTTTTTTTAATATACCTCATACCATTGATTTTTATACCTTTTTCCTCCCAAAAGAAACTTAACAAGTTGTAAATTTCTCTCTAAGGACTTCAATTTTGATATGTTATGCTTTTATCTTCATTCAGTTTGCAATATTTTCTAATTTCCTTTGCAACTTCTTCTTTGATTCATGGGTTATTTAGAAGTGTTAGAGTTAATATTTCACCATGTTACATAAAATATATAAACCTTGTATTTATACAAGTACATTTACATCTGCATGCATCTAGTGCAATTTTTTTTAGTTGAAAATATCCATATGGTTCTTTTTTACACTTTCACTCTGCCGAGGTTTCCTATTACTTATTGTGAGCATTTCTTTCTTTACCTCATTGTGAGCATTTCTTTCTTTACCTCACTGAAGTTCTTGCCTAATAATTGTAGAGTCTGGATCATCTCAGGGTTGGCAGCTGTTGATCTTTTCCTTGAAAATTGATAACATTTCTAAGCTTTTTGTATATATAGTAGTTACGTTGTATAGACTCAGTATTTTTTTTACATTGCTCCTGAGTGTTGATGTTTCTTTAGTGATTAATCAGCTTGCTTAGACTCTTATTGTACACAGTCATACCTGCAGCTGGCCATGCCTCAGACCTCAGTTTAGTCCTTAAGCCTTGGTTGCCAGCTACTTTTTGTTTGCTTTATACAGACATGGCTGATGAGTCAGCTGCAGACTAGTGCTGAGTTTAAATATAGAATTAGGCATTCTTCTCTGGCTCTCTCCTTTCTGAGTTTCCCCTCTCACTCTCTAGCAGCCCTAGTTGAACCAAGTCCCCTTTCCATTGCTCCTTTGTGCTGAAAGACTGCTGGATTTGTTTTGTTTTTCTCCCAGTGTTTTAGCCACCCAGCCTTAACCACCACCATGACTATAGGCACTCTTAGAACAAAGTCATAGAAGATGGAAAACTCACTTTCTTCTGGTTGCTTACTCTAGATTTCCACAGCCTCTAAAAACTACCTACTTTTTTTTTTTCATCTCTAGAGCCCTCCAGTAGGTCATTTGTTTGTCTTATTTGTAGGAAGATCTGTAGTTAGACACTACTTCAATTCAGAGATATCAGAGTAGAAAACTCACTCTTGGAGATCCCTGGGTGGCTCAGCAGTTTAGCGCCTGCCTTTGGCCCAGGGTGTGATCCTAGAGTCTCGGGATCGAGTCCCACATTGGGCTCCCTGCATGGAACCTGCTTCTCCCTCTGCCTGTGTCTCTGCCTCTCTCTCTGTGTCTCTCACGAATAAATAAATAAATCTTTAAAAAAAAGAAAAATAAAACTCACTCTTCTTTTTGAAATCTTGCCCATTTGTTTCCACCATATTCTAAAGTCTCTTCCTACTTCTCTGCTCCAAGTGGGCAAAGTGTAACCAAAAGCTCATCGGACTCACATACACCTAGGAAATCTTAGCTCTTCTACTTGCTCACTTAAGGACGGTGTCCTTTACTTCACTTTAATTTCCCCATCTACAAATTACTTTAGATTCCCCATCTATTAATACTCTTAGAAGAGGGAATAATTGAATTTTAAGTGGAGTTATAGTATGTGAGGCACATACCATAATACCCAGCATAAAATATATGCTCAATAAATAATCCCACCCTTCTTAATCTTTCAGGGTCTCCTCCTCTTCTGAATGACTTCAAAATAGCATTTAGCCTTACTCTACAAATCATCTTCTGGGATCTCATTGTCTCTTTTGGCTTCATCTTCTCTCTTAAAAGCGAAAGACTACCAAATCTAGTCGAAATGTGTCGAAAACTACAAATGTAAATATTTTAGTACCTCCTGGATAGCCCATGTAGATTTCCCATAAGCCCTTCAAACTCATGTCCAAATCTGAACTCATCATTCTCTCTCTCCATCCCCAAATCAACCTACTTCCTCTGCATTTAGACATTCAGTTAGTAATATCACTAAATCATTAAGGGAAAAAAATCTAAGTGTACCCTCAAATCTTTCTGCTCCATAATTCTCAAATGTAACAAACTATGCTGTTGCTCAGGCATTGTGCTGCCCACCCCGTGCCTCCCTCTCTCAATCCCCACAGACAGTATGTTTGCTTTTATCAGAGATTAAGGGATAGAGACGATATTTAGGAGTTTAATAAATAAGGGTCCTATTTATTTCACATTTTTTGATTGATTTCTATCATTCCTATGAGCTAAAAAGCCATCCATCTTCATTATATGTAATCATAATTGATACATAAATAGTATACTTAAATTTTAGATTTTAAGTGTGTACTGAGGCCCAGTCAATATTATTACAGTAAAAACCCATAACTTGGCCCATAAGGCCAAGGGGTCTTATATAACCTAGCCAATGGTTATACCTCACTGTAGAACAGTTCTCAACCTTAGCACTATTAATGTTTTAGGCTGGATAGTTCTTTGTTGTGGGAGACTGTCCTGTGCATTGTAGGGTATGTAGCAACATCCCTGTCCTCTGCACCCTAGATGCTAGTAGCAAACGTCCAGGCCAGAACCTCAAGTACAGGGTGTTTGTGACAAAGATTGGGAAGGGAAGATGGTGTCGGGTTGCCAGTAGCAAATGCCCAGGCCAGAGCCTCAGGTGCCGGGTGTTTGTGACAAAGATTGGGAAGGGAAGATGGTGCCGAGTACCAATAGTATTCCTACTGAATAAGAACTTAATCCATGACATAACTAACTCTTCTGCTCTGTAAGAATCCCCAGCATATTTATTGTATTCACTCTGCTTAAAAGCATATGTTCCAGTCTTGAAAAATGACTTTTGGTCTTGCCTCACTTTTTTCAGAAACTTTATAAAAAATATGTTCATTTGATCTTTAAGTGGCACTGGTCTTCTCTCCTTTCTCCAGGAGCTCATTTGACCATGAAACTTCCTGAAAATTTGAGAGAAGTGGGGGAGTTGAAATTTTCAGTGCCATGTTCCACATATTTTCAGCTTTCAAGATCATTCCCAATAGCAGTCGGGAGAGGAAAAGACTTCTGTTGAGTTATTACAGTTCGAAACTGTAATCAGAATTTGATATAAAAACTTTTAGTCAAAATATTTCCCCCATCTTGGATTTCTTTATGTTGGTCTTTAACTTTTCCTATCCTTCCTTTTTCTTTTTAGACAATTCATGTTCTTATGGGAAGTGCTGTGCAACCCTTACTAACTTCAGTGGGAGATGCCATAGAGGCCATAATCATCACTATGCATCAAGAGGATTTTTCTGGGTAAGCACTTTCAACCA
Organism: Vulpes lagopus; assembly: GCF_018345385.1. NCBI lineage: Eukaryota > Metazoa > Chordata > Mammalia > Carnivora > Canidae > Vulpes > Vulpes lagopus. The sequence continues at coordinate 13,257,662 of NC_054834.1, forward strand.
CAATTTTCACTAACCTTTACTGCATTGTTTTTCATTTACCCACCTCCATCCTTCTTCCTCCCTAAGTCTGTTTCCACCTAGGGCTTGTTCCTCTTATGGTGGGTTTGGCCTCCAGCCTCATACTGCTTTATCCATTGTGAGCACCTTTAGCTGATTAAAATTTTCCAGTTTTTGTTTTCATCATTTCTCTCATCATTTCTCTCCTGTCATTGAAACATAGAATAAAAAAATAAAAAATAAAAAAAATAAAAAGAAACATAGAATCATTAACATCTACAGGACTCTGTTTGCCACTGCAGGACTTCTGGTAGTTGGTACCATCCTCTCCTATCAAGCTTATCTATATCCTTACTTCTCACAAATGCCCTGTACTTGCCTCAGGCATAGGCATATTATTTCTTATGTAAAATGTCCCACCTTTACCACTATGCTAGTCTGAATCCTGCTGTGGCTTTGCATCTCAACCCCCTGCGAGAATCATTTTCCTTTCTCAGTTTTGAGGCAATCCAATCTGGCAAAGTCACACCTAGCCGTCAATACTTTGGTAGTATTCCACAGCTGTTTACAAGAGTACTGCTTATCTGTATCATATGTATCTTGAGAATGAAAATCATAGGTCCTAACTCAATGTTCTCTGAAATCTTTTAAAGGAGAATAGGATGATTTGAACTCCATGTATTAGGACATTATTTGTAGAGAATTTGGAATAGTTATTTGCACATGCTTGGAGGATTTTTTTTAACACAGTCTAGAGCTAAACATTCAAATAGTAATATGTAGATATGTGTCTTATATTCCTAGTTCATAGTTACTATTTTTGAATTTTCCTTTTTCTATTTAAATTCTCACAATAGCTAGCTGTTTGGTTTGTTGTTGTTGTTTTATTATTTTATTTATTTATTCATGGGAGACAGAGAGAGAGAGAGAGAGAGAGAGGCAGAGAAACAGGCAGAGGGAGAAGCAGGCTCCATGCAGGGAGCATGAGCCTAAGGCAGATGCTTAACTGATGAGCCACCCAGGCGTCCCAATAGCTAGCTAGCTGTTTGTAGAAAACTGTGTGAATTTTACACTGTCCTTTAATTTTTCAAACCACTTATTCACAAAATATCTTTTAAAGAATAAAAGATTGATCTCAAAAAAAAAATAAAAGATTGATCTCTTTTTAATAATGAAATGAAACACAGAGGGTAAAGTGGATTTTACCCAAAATGCTATAATATTTGGAGATGGAATGCAAAACTGCTGATTTAGCAGTATTTGGAAGGAAATGAATTGTACTCAAGAGTAATCTAAAATGTCCCAGTTAGACCAATCCTTGATGCCTCTGAAAAGGAAGCAAAAAATGAAGGCTCCTTCTATCAGAGTGGTCAGCTTCTTCAGCAACTGTATTTATTGGTGAGCCACAGCTAGTGCCTGCAGCTAGTGGATTAGACATTAGAAGTTGGTCTCCCTAGTAGGGATGTCCTTAACTAGGTTGCTTAAATACTAGGGAGCCAGATGATCACTCATAGGTTGGTACAAGTATGAAGCATTATTTTTTTTAAGATTTTATTTATTCAGAGAGAGAGAGGCAGAGACACAGGCAGAGGGAGAAGCAGGCTCCATGCAGGGAGCCCGACGTGGGACTTGATCCCAGGTCTCCAGGATCTTACCCCAGGCTGCAGGCAGCGCTAAACCGCTGTGCCACTGGGGCTGCCCTGAAGCATTATTTTAAAGTGTGTATCAGTAACCTTAATTCCTCCCCCCCCCCCCCCGCCCCCCGAATGGCTTTTGATGGTTCCATTTCAGCTCTGTCTGTATACGGCAGACATTTGATTCCACCCATGGTTGTCTTCCATACGTCCCTGTATAGGAATGTGAAACTCTGTTGCTTTATAGTATATTTAAAGCTATTGCTCCAGGGCAGTAATTTTCTTACTTTCTAGAACTATTACTGGTAATTCTGTCATGGGATTTCATATATGAAATGTTTGGCTTGATTGAAATCTATGGTGAAGTTAGATGAAACTATTCAGGAAGTACGAATCACTTTTATAGTAGGGCAAGCCCCCAGGGGTCACACTTGGAAAAATAATCGTGAACGCCTACCTTGGAAAGCCCTCTATATTTATTTTAGGTAAAAGGAATAAAGCAGATTTACTTTGTCAGCCAGCCTTATATGGAGTATGGTTACAGAATCCCTCTGCTATTTAAAAAGCAATGCTTAACACAGTTTCCTTGTATTTGAAATGTGTATTTCTTCCTAAATTAGGTACAGCTCAAAATGTAAATATCTAATCGACATAGTACATTGATTGAAACTCCTTGATTAATGTAAAATAACTCAGGCCCGATTATAGCTTTGAATGGGGTTGGGGGGCACCCCTGGTGGCCCAGTGGTTTAGCGCCGCCTTCGGCCCGGGGTGTGATCCTGGAGACCTGGGATCGGGTCCAGCATCAGGCTCCCTGCACGGAGCCTGCCTCTCCCTCTACCTGCCTGTCTCTCTCATTCTCTCTCTCTCTCTCTCTCTCTCATGAATAAATAAAATCTTAAAAAAATCTTATATTGAATGGTGTTGGGAAGGTGGTAAAAGTAGGAAGACCCTAGGACCTAAAGTGATGGATGTGCATCTCTGCCAAGGGGAGAATGCACATACATGCCAAAAGAATTGGTGACCTGAAGATGGTCATCTACCACTTCTCAGGTGTGCATCTGGTTAGTCCATCTACCTTCAACTTGTGCATGCAGAGTCTCATTAGAAAGATCCTTAAATTTCTGCAAAATGTATTATTGTATTCTATCAGTTGAAAATCTCTTAGTGACCCATGTGGGGCTCCCTGCTCAGCAGAGCATCTGCTTATCCCACTTCCTCTGTTCGTACCTCTCTCTCTCTCTCTCTCTCTCTCTTTCTCAAATAAATAAATAGAATAATTAAAAAATATATCTCTTACCAAAAACTTCACCATAGTTGGAAAAACTGAGCTTTAACGATGGCCAAGCAAATATCATATTCTAGTAAATTTAAATCAGTTTCTAATCCACACTGATAATTGCTAATACCTATTTCAAGATTTTGTCTGATGGATTGTTTTACTTATATTGACATGTGTTTGGAATTTGTTTTAATATATCTAATCCTCATGCAAATCATTTTAATTGACTAGATGAAAATTCTTGAAACATTCCTCCAGAATAGTACAGATAACAAACAGTGCCTTTGATAAAGCATAATAAAACATGAAAGAGATTGGTACCCCCTTGTTTTTCCAACCTAGTCTTTTGAACTGAACAAAGATACGCCATGCAATGATCTGAATCTGGCAAAACCAAATCCATGTGACATTTGCCATCATTTACTGAGGCTGTATGAAGCAGCGCTCCACTGGGTGATGCTGAAGACAGCACTGGTCCTCCATATTCCCTCTCAGTGGCCTTGCTTTAGTGAGGACATTCTTTTTACACCTGACTAAAATCTCTCCCTTCTGGAGCTTATGACTAGTTTCTCTATTTCTGTCTACTTCTGGAAATAGAAGACCTTTGGTTAGCATCCTCTGATAATAACCATTCATTGGTGTCTTTGAAAATAATTAAGTTCACCTCATTCTCTTGCTCTAGGCATTTGAGTCATATCTGTTATTCTTCTTTAGATCATTGCTACTTTTTCTACGTCATTCTCAGAATATGGAAACACTCATTTTTTTAAGACGATTCAGCACTTTGTAGCCAATGATTTCATTGGTTAGCTAATTAATATCAGGTGATTTCTAATTTTGGTATGACTTCTTTCCTATAAATAATTCACATTCTTTTAATATATTCCTTAAAGAGCAATTACAAACACTTATAAATTATAAATAGTATTTCATGGAGCATCAGCTGGCATCATCTGTTGATCCAAATTAAAGCCTTTGCAAACCTCATCATCTGGGAGGAAAAAATTGCATACCATGTGTATTGTTACATAACCAGTTCCACAGGCAGAAATCTACTATTGGGCTGATCAGATTAAATAGCACAGGAGCAGAAATGTCTTTGCCAAGAATTTGTTTGGGGAAGCAGTGTTTTCTGCCCTTACAAAGTGTAGAAAGCTATTTCAGGCTTCATTATTGATTTATTCACTAACCAGGCAAAACATATGAGTGGATGGAGATTCGTAAAGCAGAGAAGGACCTTGAAAGGTCAGAGAGTGCATAAGGCACTGTGTGAATCACCCGAGACAGATGGTTGTCCATTTCATTCTCAATAATATCTAGGTAAATGGATTCTAAGATTCCTTCAGTCATCTTCCTGGCATCTTAAAAGTCTTTATTATTTAAACATTGTTTTATACTCTTTATTAGCAAAAATAAGCAATACTTTTTTTACCATTGAGGGAAAAAATTGCTTAGAATTGAAATAGCAGGTGGGGGGGGTGGGGATAAAAATGAAATAGTGGCTGTTAGTGCATTGGCTGGTTTTTTTTTTCCCTTTCGCAGGTCAGTATCCAGCTCAGGAAAGCCTGATGTTCCTTGTTCTCTGTACATGAAGGAGCTTCAAGGTTTCATTGCCAGAGTTATGAGTGACTACTTTAAACACTTTGAATGCTTGGATTTTGTTTTTGACAACACTGAAGCTATTGCCCAAAGAGCAATTGAACTTTTTATTCGCAATGCCAGTCTCATAAGACCTCTTGGTGAAGGTGGCAAAGTTCGACTTGCTGCTGATTTTGCTCAGGTAAATTATCTATTTATTGAAAGACTAAATGTGTATTCTTTAGTGTTTTATAGAGTTGAAGCAGAAAGAAAAATCCATTTAAACTGAATTGGTGGGACGCCTATGTGGCTCAGCGGTTGGGCGCCTGCCTTTGGCTAGGGTCATGATCCCAGGATGTGGGATCAAGTTCCACATCGGGCTCCCTGTGAGGAGCCTGCTTCTCCCTCTGCCTATGTCTCTGCCTCTCTCTTTCAGTCTGTGTCTCTCATGAATAAATAGATCTTAAAAAAAAAAAAGAGAGAGTAAACTGAATTGGTAAGAAAAAGAGGAGAGTTTAAAGATACTTTCATGCCAGATTTTTTTTCTTTGTATTTAATAAAAGAATCATCACTCATCTTTGAGATTTCAAGGTTAAGGTAAAAGTAGCTCATTCCATAGTACAAAAACACCCCATTTTTATATAATGTAGGGCTTTCTTACTATTTTATTATCCCACAATATCAGTATTGATAAGAATAATTGATGAATTTTGCTGGAAAATAAGAGACAATGAAATTATCTTCAAATACTATAAAGGTGCTATCTCTTTTCACGTAAGGAGACAGAACTCAGCATATCTGTTATCCTGTAGTGGCCAGCTCAGGGTTTCAAGACAATGTTCTAATCCATTTAGATACACCATGGGCCACATACATAGAAGTTCTGGTTATTTGGTCTCCCTCTATTGAACAGAGTACCTTTCTTGCATATGGCCAGCCTTGAAATCATTTCAGGTTCTTGAACCATAATCACCTCCTAAAGGGGTTTTTTCTTTAGACAGATTTTTTTTTTAAAGCCTTCCAATAGTATCAGAGGCAAAGAAGAAACACCTCAAGCATACACTTGAGTTAAAAGATACCCATACAGATCACTTGTATTTACGTAGCATGTCAAATGTGAACTCATTTTTTAAGCCTTTCAAAGCTGTTAACTTTACCAGTCTAGTTATTCAGATGGATTATTCATAATTTGCTAGATCCTCCCTGCTAATAAAGATAGTCACGCTTAATGTCCTTATTTACCCCTTTGTGGATTGGGGAGCAAGTCTGGGTTCATCATTCCCATGCCGAGGAGAAAATGTGGCAGATTTCTTGTACAGGGGTTGTTTTCAGTCACTTGTTGTACCTGACAGAGGTCCACAGGGAATAGGTACATTATTCCCTATGGGATATACAGTTTGTCACATACACAGGTCTCATATTTGTCCGAATGGAAACCAGAAGCTTCTGGGAGGAACAGCTGTCGGAAGTGACCATGATCTGCAATGCACTAGGCAGTTACTGGCAAGTGAGCAAAGAAAAACCTGTCTCCATTTGAGTAAAATTTCTACACAGATGTTTTTTTCCGTGATCAGAATGCAGGACAGGGCAGCAATTTCAAACATACCTGAAATCTTTTTACTCTTTAAATATCTTGTTCCGGAATCACCGAGGTGCATGATTTCTATACATACTGACTGCTCTCCGTTTATAAAGCCCGCAGCCCACACAGGTACGCGGCTACCTGAGCTCATGTGCCGTGCCTGGGGAACAGGAGATAAATAAAGGACCTTGCTGGAAAAAAAAAAATGTTTCAACAGCCAGGCTTTTTGTGTATTAAGTGGTCTAGACTTAGTCATTTCCATACCCAAATGATGTATGCTTGAGACCACTGGACCATAGTAAAGAGCCTTCCTTTGGGAAATATGCCTTTAGTAGCTGAGGCATAAAAATAAGAATTAAACGTTATCATTAATGTTGCTCTTGTGACCTTTCCCATTTTCAACGGCTTCCTTCTCATGCCCTTGTATACTTTGCTTTATTGTTACAGGTAAACTTCAGCTAAAAGAGGATTGCATGTAAGCGGTGTGTTACTTGTGTACCCTTACTGGGGTTACAGGCTGCTCACTGAGCTAAAAGCACTGGGACGGAGGAGTCTTGCTGTCAGTTGTTAAAAACACTGTGAGCTCTACAGAAATGAGTATCTGTTCTCTTTTTCCCCCCTTTCCTCCTGAATTTTGTTTTTCTTTTCCCGTTCTCTTCCCTCCCCCTGGCCTCCCTCCCCCACCAATTTATTTGCATTCTGCTCCAGCTGGTTCTTGAGTCACTTTCCTGGAGGCAGCACTTCAAGTCTGATTAGAATGGCAGTGAGCAGTTAGCTGGCCAGAATGAGAGTGCCGGGGCAGGCAGGCTTTTTGGTGCTGTGTTTCATTTTAATGATGTGTTCCCTTATGGGTCTTGAAAGATGGAAAGCACTGTCCTGGAGCCCTTGCTACTTGCAGCCAGCAACCTGCTCAAAATGCAAAGCATCGAGTGCCACCCCCCAGAAACTGCATTACTCAGACTTCCTAGGTGTTTCTTCTTCCCTTCAACATGTCGCCCAGTAAACTAAACCTTTCCTCAGGTCCCTTCCCTTAAGAGAAATGAAATTCATTAGTCCTTATTACTAACTTGTGCTCCAAGGCATCCCGTTTTCCCTTTCTTAAATATAGAAACTACCACATTTATTCAGTGTGAGGAGCCCGTTGCCCAGCTCCTCAATGACACTGGTTGCTGCAGGGTGTGTATGGTGCTGACGCCTTTGTCCTCTCCAGACAGGACAGCGGACAGCCTGTCCCAGTTTCAGAGAAGCCTGCCACTCACCTTTTGGATGGCTTCCCACCCTGTGGGTTGTGGGCACGGGAAAGACAGGTGGAAGTACTGTCACGTTTATGACCAAGAGCTTTGGCAAACAGTATCCAGCTACTCCCCCCGCCCCGCCCCATATTTAAAAATATGACAGTGAATTGGGGCTTTTGTTTAATTTGAAGGGGTCTCACACCTGCAGTCACATGACTCCACACTTCAGCTTTCAGGATCTTGCTTGGTTAGATGTATTTTCTGGGTGAGTCAAAACTCTTAAGAGGTATTACCCTGACATTTATATTCATGACAGGCATCAGCTAGGGACCGGGAAGCTTTTTGATGGCCTCATTATTGAAAGTTCTATCAGTTTGTATTTAAATGAAACAAAGCCATCCAGGCCACTGGAATCAAGAACACAGAAATCCTCTGTGGGTTTTAGAAGTGTTCTTGTGCTGAAAGTGCTTGCTCTTCTGGCATAAATCACAGAAAGAAAGAGCCCAGGAAGAGACCTGTAGAGTAGGTTTGGGACTGCAGAATATTTGTTGTCCAGTCAAATTACAAAGACAGGTAATGATATATTTTGAAGATTTCTTTAGGAACCCTAACTGCTCCCTTCTGGCACTGTTGCACAGGCAAAAGAGAAAGTAGTTGCCGGGTACCATCTGGAGGGTTCATGGTGAGGGAAGTACCCAACATACAGCCTCCTAGGAATCAGGTCATGGGCATGAGGTGGTTTCCTACAGGTAATTAATTCCCTACTGTGACCACATGCTCTCTGTGTCTACACTCATCACACAGCAGTTCTGAAACACTCAGCTTGTTCAAGGCCACTGAGGTCTACTGACTCACAATCTCTCGGGGGATTTATCCACACTGCCTTCTAAAGCACACACTTCCCCCCAAACACACACAATTTTATGTCTTCCCCAAGGAAAAGGATGGCTTGTGGAGTTGGCATTAAATTTACTCAGTGGTACTCCTGGCAGCTTCTATTTATAGATCTTCTGGTGCCCTTTAAATATGCATTTATATCTATTTTATTTTTCTTAAATACATAAATTTAGAAAAGAAAACAATAATGAAGATTTTCATTGCAGTTGCCTTTTCTCCTGAACAGTGTCAGGGCAGGAGAGATGTAGGAGTATCCAAAGATGCCCTGCGGTTAACCAAATGTCTGTGGTGGGGCAGGAGTAGCTCTGTAATTAGTTCACCAGGCCTGCAGCTGACCACTCTGCTCCCTCCAAGCCAGAAGCTGGAGAGAGGCATTTGTGCATGCCGTTCGTGTATCCACAGCTAATTGCACAGTCACCTCGTCTAAAAGGAACACTCCTGCCCTTTAAAAACATAGCCTTTATTGTTTCATGGAATTCTGGCAGAAGAAAATGGTTTGAAGTACCCAGAGGTCCTTTATTTATTTTAAACACTTAACATTTTGAAATTGTACTCTGGCATAGAAATCTCCTGTATCATAGATTTCACAGCAATTCAAGATCAGATTCTCTCATGTTGTATTTTTTTAACATTCCATCCTGCTCAAGTGCTAAGGCAAAGGTTTTTTGGTTTAATCTTTGAAGATGGTGAATCCACTAGGGTAACTGAAAAAAAAACGTCAAAAATATTTCATGAAAAATACTTCATATAACTTCAGAATGTAAAAACCATCTCTCTCTCCCTCCCTTTCTCCCCCTCTCCCACACTCCATCTTCCTCTCTCTTTCCCTCCCTGCCATGCACATGTGCACACACAGGCATGTAGGTGTGCACACACACACACACACACACACACACGATTGGAAGTACCAAATCAGGAATACATGATAACATTTTAACTTTGTGCTCAGTGTAAAATAAATGCCACATTCTGAAGGAAACCAGTAACTCCATCAGGTAAAGAAACTGAATAGGTCCCAAAGAGCCACTGTCTTGATTTGAGAACATTGACTTGAAGCTTCTCTGTTTTGCTTTGTTGGCAAGAATCCTGACTTTTATGCCTCAAATTTCTTTTACTCAATCTTCTCTATTTTAGGGAGTTTTCTTCCCCATCAAGGTTTCCCTCTAGGACATAGAAGACATGCTCTGTGTCTTCTATATGTTAGGAGAGAATTCACCTGTTTTACCTAGAAATTGTACTAGTTACTCTCAAGACCAGCTCAAGGAAGCTGCCCATCATGACTGTCGGTTCATAGATTTGATGTCAAACTTGTAATTTTACTTAATAATAATCAAGTGTGAGTGTAAATGTGTATAAATATGTATATACACACCTTTTTATGATTTTGTTAAGTAATAATTATATTGTTTTCATAAATAAATAGATATCCCCTTCTTCACTAAATTTGAAAGAGCTCCCTAAAGGCCAGACAGTCTAATTTATCTTTTCATTCCTGTGTGTAACTTGGTGCCTGGCAATTAATAGAAGTCAGAAATATTTGGCAAATGAGTGATGTTAGGTCTCCATGGTCTTCCAGTGGCCGGAGAGTTGAGCACCATTTTAGAAGGATCACCAACAGGACAGAAGCCCCATTTTACAATCCTTTGTTTTTCTTGAAGAAAGATGCTTTATTACTTTTTTTTAGACGTTTTCTAAACCATTTTTTACCAAGGTCTTGTTGATAGCAAGAGTGGGCAAATGGTTTGTCATCTAAGGGCCACATCTGCGAAAACGTGGCACTTGCTAGATGAAGCACAGAGAGCCTAAACTCCATTTAATGACAAGTAAAATTTCCAGTCAAAGAAGAGAATAAAGAGAAGTGAAACCAACAGTTCCTGAGTCAGGGAGCAAATTAATTTGCTAATAATGTAAAAGAGGGAAAGTTTAAAAAAATATGCTAATAATTGCCAACATTTAACATGCACTTACTGGGTGCCACATCCATATTGCTTTGTGACATTATCTATGTTACTGCTATAATTCTATGAACTAGCATGATCTCCATTTGACAGACAAGCAACCTGGAACTTAAGTGAAATCCAGGGCCACACAACTAGGCATTACAGAGCTGGCATTCTGATACGGGTATGTGCTCCCTCTCAGACTCAGGGCTTTTAATCACTTGGACCACCTTGATAAGAGTTGTCATTATTTATGTTTCATATAAAAAGGTTTGTGATGCCTACTTAAATTATAGGCCCCCAGTCTTAAAAACCTTCCCTTCTCCATTTTGCAGTGGGGAAAAGATCTGAATTTCCTCCTTTTACATAACCAAAAAAATGTTTTTCTGCTTTTGTGAAAAAATATCTTTAGTAAATAAATGCAGAAATTATCTAAGTTCGTGCCTTTTATTAAATATAATTGACTTTCAAAATTTGCCTCACAGTGTAGATAAAATTAAGTTTGCTGCAAGCTGCAACTCTCTCTGATCCAGGTGTGTCCCCAGTTCAGCATAGAATTTTGACATCAACACTGTGGAGTATCTTTTTATGTTTCAGATGGAGTTGGCTGTGGGTCCATTCTGCAGAAGAGTATCTGATTTAGGAAAGTCCTATCGAATGCTGAGGTCATTCAGGTGAGACATCGTTCCGTTATTGCTGTTGATATAAACTATCCATATCCTATGAACAGATAAATCCTTTCCTGCTCTTCATGTCGAGCTATATGAAATTATCAATACTCAATCATTTTGTGACCTACAACAATGGCAATTTCATAGCGTTTACCTTAAAAGTTATTATTCAAACCAGAAACCCATACAGAATTATGTGCAATGGTGTGCTTGTGTGTGCGTACATGTGCATGCACACATGTGTATGTGATTTTTGAGTTAAAATTCACAAGACTGAGCTGATAAATTTTATTATGCCCTTTCTAGGGAGGATTACTTTCTCTCCATTCTTACAGAAATATATTGAGTCATAATACCAGGCAGTTCATAATTATGTAGAAATATTTTTTCTGAAGTTTTATTTGCTCATTTATCATTTCCAGTCTAACCTACCTCTGAAAGGGTCAGAGGTTACATTCCATAGTAAAACTATTGAATAGAATATTTATTATTCATTTAAAGGATTCATTCACTCATTCATTCATTCATTCATTCATGAGAGACCCACAGACAGAGGCAGAGACACAGGCAGAGGGAGAAACAGGCTCCATGCAGGGAGCTCGATGAGGGACTCAGTCCCAGGATCCGGGAGTCATGACCTGAGCCATTGGCAGACGCTTAACCACTGAGCCACCCAGGCATCCCTTGACTAGAATATTTAAAGAATTGAGTTTAGTGGCAAAATGTAGGGAATGACTAAGAAAGGGTACAGCTAATTTAGGATAAAAATGTCTAATGTAGTTGAGCACAAAATTTATGATTGAACTTCCCAGGGACCAGTTCAAAAAGAAAAACAGTACCTTAATTCAAACTCACTACCTACGAATATAGCAATGTATGGGGAAAAAATCCTTTCAGCCTTGAATGCTTAGCTTCCTACCAACTTAGATTTTAAGGAACACTGAATAACTTGACAACTATCACTGTTTATTCAATAAGCCAGACCTTTCTAGACTTTTCCACATCGTGGCATACCTAGAAAATGTATAGATACAAAAAGATAGCCAATCCTGAGGGCCGAGGGGACCAAACATAATACTTATACCCATTTTGTGACCACAGCATACCAGATGGGAGACCTTGATGTAACTGTCCATAATATCCGAGAACATAGGGATCCCTGGGTGGCACAGCAGTTTGGCGCCTGCCTTTGGCCCAGGGCACGATCCTGGAGACCCGGGATCAAATCCCATGTCGGGCTCCTGGTGCATGGAGCCTGCTTCTCCCTCTGCCTGTGTCTCTGCCTCTCTCTCTCTCTCTCTCTCTCTCTCTCTCTCTCTCTCTGTGTGTGTGTGTGTAACTATCATAAATAAATAAAAATTTAAAATATCCGAGAATATAATGGTCTTTATTTTTTTTAAAGATTTTATTTATTAATTCATGAGATACACACACACACACACACACACACAGAGGCAGAGACACAGGCAGAGAAGCAGGCTCCATGAAGGGAGCCTGATGTGGGACTCGATCCGGGGTCTCCAGGATCATGCTCTGGGCTGAAGGTGGCGCCAAACTGCTGAGCCACCCAGGCTGCTCACATAATGGTCTTTAAATGTTTCTTTATAAAGATAAGGTAAGAGATTCCATTTCTAAAAACTGACTCAGAACTAGAAACTAGAGCAATCAGTAAGAAGTGTGTCCTTTAAATGATTGCTTCACTGTCTTATCCAAGCTTTTGATAGTAGAAAATTCAGGTATATAATGCCACTTAAAAGAATCCAAGGTTATTTTTTTTTTAATTTTTTTTATTTATTTATGATAGTCACAGAGAGAGAGAGAGGCAGAGACACAGGCGGAGGGAGAAGCAGGCTCCATGCACCGGGAGCCTGATGTGGGATTCGATCCCGGGTCTCCAGGATCGCGCCCTGGGCCAAAGGCAGGCGCCAAACCCCTGCGCCACCCAGGGATCCCAATCCAAGGTTATTGATTGAAGAGAGCCCTATGCTTTGTCTTGCCTGTTTGCAATTGGCAAAAATTTTTTCTTTAATCCCAAGAGACTGAATTATTTTTCTCAAGTGCCCATCTGTACAGAGTTGAGTTTAAAAAAAAAAACTTAAAGTTGGATCACAGGTGTTTTCAGATAACTTCTTTAGATCAGCTCAGACCTTTTAAAAGGTACTTAGATATTTTGTTGATGCCTTAGGGTTCGACATTACCAAACATGGACAGGGGGAATGATTAAGAGATTCTGAGGTCACTGATCCACCAGTCACCTGCCTATACCATGAAAAACACTCTAATAAGACCCCTGTAGTCTCTTACTGAGGAATAGGGTAACCCAGCAATCCCATTTGGGTGATAAGATGCTGAGTCAACAGAGTTAGCTAGCATACTGGAGGTCATAACCAACTAGCTCCTGAAAAAGGTGTGGGAAAGCTGTGATTTGGGATTTGCTATATTAAGATTAGGCTATTATTTTTGACAGCCCTGGCTCCTGTGTTTCATTGTTTATTGGACATGTAGGAATTAAAATAGTACTTATCTTTCTGTTTGCTGGGCAAGATGATTTTCATCCCTGTGCTTTTACAGTTGTATCACAGTGTAGGATATAAGCTCCGACGGTTTTGCGTGAGATCAGTTCTGTTGTCGGTTACGTTAGACCAGAGTCTGCCACCAGCCCTCTTGGTCCTCACGTGAGAAAAGCATCTTAACCAAGCATTTGAAGTTCAAGTAGTGACACTTTCTAGTACCTGTTTATGGATTCAAAAATTAATGATCGATCAATGTATAATTAAAAGCACTTATGCTGTATGTAGCCATTAATAGTTTATATTGCTGGCTAGTATCTAAAAATATGAGAAATGACTTTGTAATGCATCGTGAAATGAAAAACAGGCTACTAAACAGTATAAATGATATGATCCCTACTATTTTTAAGAGAGTAAGTGTATGTGTGGAGAGGACAAGTCAAGAAAGGATAAACATCAGAATTTGGGGATAGCAGGATTGTCACTAGTGATTCTCCCTTTAGAGGTTTTTTCTATATTTTTCATGGGTTTTGCTTTGGTCGTTTCATATTTGTAGTTAGAAAAGCCAGTAAATATATTTTAAAGTCCCTCTTGTAGTGTTATTCCCATTTAAAAATAACAAGCTAAAATATAATATAAAATATTCTAAAACATTATGTAATTGGGGGAAGTAAGAAAAATAGAGAGCCAAACAACCAAACCCAGCAGGCTGGCCTCTGCCTGGCTTAGAGGGAGTGGCTGCAGGAGGGCAGCAGGCCCCGTGCGTGCGTGCGTGCGTGCATGCGTGCGGGGGGGGGGGGGGGGGGCCTTTTTGCAAAGGCCACCCTCCAGCCCAGCCCCCAAGTGCAGCACCGCCCACCCCCACCACACCCAGACACACAGGCCCTTGCAGGCGTTCCTTACTGCCATCACAGAGCCATCTGCTGCAGGAGGCTTTATCCCTGACAGTAATATTAGTGGACTGTGGAATTAAGCCCGCAAACTTCTCGCATACATTTACATTTTACTGTCTCCATTAGAGTTTTTCTCAGGCCGCAGGAATTATTTTCTTCCCCCGGACAGAGTGTGTGTCAGCCTCAGAGAGCTGCTGACATTAGGGATTTGCCCTTGGGTGATTTGTATTTGTACACGAGACACACGTTCAGAGCTGCACAGCCCCCTCCTCACCCCTCATTGGTGGTGATCCTAGCTCCACCTGGCCGGGGGCTTGAGAGCTCTGACTTGACATTCTCAGGGCAGATCATTGTGAGACAAGGGACAGAAAAGGGACCGCATGCTCTCAGCAGCTCAGGGACACAGACCATGCACCTTCAGGCGGGCCCCAACACCTTTGTGCTGGAGGGCACAGCTCTTTCCCTGAATTATGCCCATAGCCTGCCGTGCTGGAAGCTTTGTTGGATTTAATGAAAGCCATCAGGGGACAGGGGCTGCTATGGGGGACCTGTCAGCATGCGGACCTGCAGAAGAAGGAAACCATCAGTAACCCCCCGGTGTAGTATTCACATCAGCTGGTTTTAATTGCGGGCGTGGTGAGGGTTTTCCGTGTTGGTACTGCTGCTTGAAATACCACCCCTCTGCCTGCACGTTTGTAGGGTGAAGGCAGCCATCTCTGCAGTTTCCATTTTTAGCATCAGGACCCCCAGAGGTGTTCCAGCCTTTCTTTGTACTGTGAATCTGGGTCCTAAGTCCATCCTCTAGGTTCTTTTTTCCAAGTTTTAAATTTCAGCATTGTAGCCAGGAGGCAGCCACCTCTTGGGCCTGGTTTGGTTTGTTGTTTGTTGATGCTTGGGCAGTGCTAGGAGCATCCTGCAAACGTGGAGGGATGGGTAGTTAGCTGAGTATCGTTTTCATTCTAGCGGTCATTTTTGGATCATTAATGCCCGTGCTGAGTGTTCCCCTGATACTTTAACCATTTTGCCTTCACCAGGACACTTCCGAGTTGGAAGTGACCCCCCAGAGGCCTTGATATTGAGAGGGATCCATGGAGAGGGCTGCGTGTCTGACAGTCATGTGGCAGTTCCAGGGCTGCCTTCCATACCCAGGGTCGCCTGCTCCCAAGGCCTTTGCTTGTAACCACTACACCCAGAGCTTATTCTAGAAGTTCTCTTTTGCTTTCACTCTGCTTCTAGGATAGTGTCTGAATGCTTATCTAAATAGTCCAGGAAAATGTCAGCTTAAAGAAAATCTAAACTCCCCACTTTAGTGGTGACCTTTTGCCCTGAAATGCTGCCTCTCACTGTCTGCTGCTATGTACAGGCTTCCAGGACATGCCTGAAGCCTTGCCTCCTTTCCCACCTGGTCTGCTGGGGTTGATGACATACAGACCCTGAGAAAGGAACCTGGGAGTTCTCAAACCTCTTTACTTGGGGCCCTGACTTGGAGCCATCAGCCTCCTGCTTTATTACCCACCCAGGGGCCCACATGGCCCCTTCTGCCACAATATCTGGGGTCCCCATCCCACCGGCCTCCAGCATTACCTTCCCGTCTCCAGAAGAGAAGTCTTTGTGCATCCTGTGCACGGGTGTGTGTGTGTTGTGTGTGTGTGTTCCCCTCCCCCACCCCTTATCCTCTCATTTCTCTGCTGGTTCCAGATCTCAGTACACATTCCCTGTGGCCTTACTACCCTCCCACGCCCCTTACCCAAAGGAAATTTAGAAGGGGGGGGTGGCAAGTGAATGGGCCACCACCAACAGTGGATGTGGCCATAGGAACACACATTGTTATTTCACCTCATCATTGGCCTGAACTAAAGACTGCCAGCTGCCAGCTGCATGTCACTTCAGTGTGGAGATCCCTATTGGAAAGAGCTTTTTCTAATGGGACCTACTACTTGGTTGATTAAGACTTCCTGCTGTGTGTAAAGTTTAATCTTGGAAGTGCCACTCTCCTGAGAGCACTCCTTTCTGAGGACGATATTGTGGCATTTGGGGTAACTGCGTTTTATAACACCTTAATTAATTTCCTTTTGTTCCTTATATCACCTCAGATGGTGATTTATTTTTTAACTTGCCAGTATTTCAGATTCCACCTGGAATCAGGGAGAAGGGAAGTTCTCATGCTGTGTTCTTTCAGACTCTTAAAATGAGCACCAGAAGTAAAATGTCTGCATTTGATGTTTACAGGTAATTATGTCAGTGATGCATGGTATGGAATCAAGTCCAATTTTGCTTTCCATGGCTCTTTTGACAGTCCTGTTAGTGGCTAGGGTAGGAGATTTGGTCTTGGCAGAAAAATAACTGCTCTGACTCAGAGCTACAAAGGGACAGGTGATGAAAAGATCCTGCCTGCTTAAAAACGAGCCAGTTTTCACCAGGCCTGGTTATGGGGGCACATCATCCAGCACCCTTGGTGTGTGTCAGCTGCTAGGCTCCCTCCCTCCAGTCCTGTCCTCATTCCATTTGCCCTTGTATCATTTGTGGTTTGCATCAAGAATATAGTAGAGGAAAATAAAAACACAGTATTAAACCATGAAAGCAATCTAATTGCTAACCGTACATCTCATATTTGACCTTAAACTCCCTGAAGCCAAGGTAAAGGAGAAACGAAATCAGCTTATGTGATCTTCGTTTTCAGAAGGAAGCAAATAAATCAATTTTTAGAGAAAGTTCTGTATTCCCTGTGACTAATGCTAAAGCACCTGTATCTGGGACTCCATACACAGAGCCCTGAGAGGCACAGGGAACCAGAATCCTCCACTGTCATCCTGTAGTAGAGGCAGAAGGGATTCCATATGGCTGCACTTCCCTAAGTCCAGGACTGGCCCCCCAGGGTCTCCTCCTGTCATGGACTAGGGCTCAAGATGAATCCTGCCAAATCAGATGGCACAGAGTGAGCTTTCCTGGGGCAAGGGGAAAGCCTCATAGGACCAGAGAGGCACGGAGAGAAGTGAAGGCATGAGTTCTCCTGTCTCCCCACATCCCTCTTCCCTCCTGGCAGCTGTCAGCCATGCCAGGCCTTCGGGATGAGCCTGTGACCCAGCGCGAGGACCCCTCCCTACCCCCTCTTTTAAAGTTACAGCTCAAACAGGAGCAGCCTTGTCACTGGTGCAGTAAGCAGACTGCTTGGCCAGTGGCTGGATTTGGAGTTCCAGGGAGCTTTCTGGGAATGCCAGCTGCTCAGCACCCAGGGACCTTGGCCGTGAGCTGTCTGAGCTCCGCTGCTGGGAAGTGGGACCAGCACAGCCTTATCCCCATGCCAACCCAGGGTCAGAGTCCAGAGGTCTTTAAGACAGTACCACTCACTGCCCCACAGGGTCTTAAGATGAAGCCAGGTGAAGATACTGCCAAGAGAGACTGTGTGATGTGGTTGAGGTACATAGGCACTGGAGGGCCATGCTGACCCAGAGAGGATCTGGGGTCCCTAAAGAAATGATCATTGCATGGCCTTCAAGTGGAACCTGTAAACATTCATTTTCTCAGGTTGTTCTCTAGGAGTTATTGTCAGTTTGAAATTGTACTTCTTCCAGGGTTCTCTGTTCCCCACTGAGAATAAGTCTGTCTGCTTTAAAAACAGGTTGAGTAGTTGCTACAGTTGATTATCCTGAGAGAAGCTGCATGGCAAAATTAAGAGCCAGGCTGTCTGGATTTGAATCCTTTACCCTTATCTTTTCTACCTTTTACATGGTCTCTCTACTCCTCAGTTTCCCTGTCTGTAGAATGGGGGTAGAACGCAGCCTCCCTCGCGGGGTGTCTGCAGGACTATTAACTGTTTTAGGCAGCATCTGGTGCACTGTGCACCCTGCGTGTGGCGACTCGTGCTGTTGTAGTGGTTAAACCTAGGCTCTCACCCAGGTAGAGACCGTCATCTGTACCCACACGGACTTACAGGGAGGGGTGCCTGCCGACAAAACCAGACTTCCCTCAGCCACGGCTTCACAGCTTCCTGGGTGCTTGACTCACTGCCTGCAGCTCTGCTGCCAGATGACTGGGGCCTTGGGGATCTTCAGGGCAAGTGTGCCACAGACTTGGTGTGTCCACAGGAAGTCCCTCGTCATACTCTCTCGGAGGCCGGCTCTGGAGCTTTATGGGCTGTTGGTGATGGCCAGCACAAATGGGCTGAGACGTTTCCACAATAACTAAGGAAAAAGTACAGGATCATTTGATATTTGATAAAATGCTTGAAATTAGAAAAATCCCTAGCAGGGATAGATTTCTTTTACAGAATGTTACTATAAAGACATTCTAAGAGGGGCATCCGGGTGGCTCAGAGGTTGAGCATCTGCCTCTGGCTCAGGGCGTGATCCCGGGGTCCTGGGATCAAGACCCGCATCGGGCTCCCCACGGGGAGTCTGCTTCTCCCTCTCCCTGTGTCTCTGCCTCTCTGTGTCTCGTGAATAAATAAATAAAATCTTTTTTTAAAAAAATAAAGACATCCTAAGAATAATCTGGATCCAGCGAGAACCAAGCACCTGTTGAGAGCACTCTTGACTCTTGACATCAAACCTTACCATCAGTGTGAGGAAGCTGCTGGTCTCTGGGTTGTGCAGGCTTCCTGGGTGGGTGGGAGTAACTCAGATGGAGTGAAGGAGGAGCCCAGGATACAGAGCTGTAATCACCTGTCCGTCAGAGCCCAAAGCCAGGGAGAGGTCAATGAAAGCTTTCAATGATCTCCGCCAGCCTTCTGACAGGGTGGTAGGTGACTGGCGGGAGGGTAGATGTGCCACCTGCTTCTGTGAAATGGGATCCTCCTAGATGCGTAATGCATTGGAAGGGAGCGGGCACAGATCTTGCTGGGATGTTCGGCAAGGCAGTAATTTTCTACATGGGGGACATAATTGCCCTTTGAAAGTTGTGTAGATGGTGTTTGGGTTTGCCCGTGCGTGTTAGGTTATAGCCCAAAGAGGGATTTTATTTAAAGTGAAAGCTGGGGCAGCCCGGGTGGCTCAGCGGTTTAGGGCTGCCTTCAGCTCAGGGCGTGATCCTGGGGTCCTGGAATCAAGTCCCACATTGGGCTCCTTGCATGGAGCCTGCTTCTCCCTTGACCTGTGTCTCTGCCTCTCTCTGTCTCTGTCTCTCTCTCTGTCTCTCTCTGTCTCTCATGAGTAAATAAATAAAAAATCTTTAAAAAAAAAAAAAAAGCTGGAAGTTCTGACCAAAATAAGAATCTAATGGTTATAACTGCTTGAAGGCTTCACCGTTGCTTTGTTTTCAGATGAGCTCTAAGAGGGGGATTAGCTGAGCTACGCTGAGGTCAAGTCAGACCCACAGGCCCGTGACTGGGGCTCATGGAAGGAGGGGAAGGGCACGTGAGGCAGCCAGAATACATAGGTTAGGGGTACGTGCGTGCGTGTCTGTCTTCAGACTGAACGGGGGGTTAGGAAATCACCAGGTTAGGACAAATGCTGTATCACAGACGCTTCCACTAGCGTGCTGCTCTGCTGCTGAGGTTCTTCTACGCAGCCGCCTCTTTCAGGATTGAACAGTGTGAAATAACAGTTGCTTTTTCTTCTTTCAGACCCCTGCTCTTCCAGACAAGCGAGCACGTGGCCAGTAGTCCCGCACTGGGGGACATTATTCCGTTCAGCATCATTATTCAGTTTTTGTTCACCAGAGCACCCGCTGAGCTGAAATCGCCTTTTCAGGTAATAAAGTAAAGCCAGAATTCTCTTATGAGTCCTCCCTCTTACGTCTGTGAATCTGGAGCCCCACTCACGGAATGGTCCCTGGCCTTCTCTCACCTTCCTCAGTCATGGATCTCTGCCTTAGACGTATGATGCAGGAAAGGAAGTCCCCACCACTCAGCCCCCAGTCCCTCAGCAGTGCAAAAATTACCTGTGAAGCCAGAATTCCCCCTCTAAGTATAATGACACTAGTAATGGAAGTTTATAAGGCTTTTTTGACGGAGGCCCCACTTCCTATGCTGACCCATCTTCAACTGGAAAATCCAGAAGGTCCTTGGGAGTCAAGAAGGTGCACCAAAGGATTGCCACCTTCCTTCAGGCAGGAGTTTGGATAATTTGGCTGTGGGCATCCTGGAGATCCCTTGTGCCAGTACGTGCTGTCCTTCGCGGGAGGACGTGCATGCACTGTCGTCACTGATTTGTGTTCCAACCTGCAGAGAGCAGAGTGGTCCCACGCGCGCTTCTCCCAGTGGCTAGATGACCATCCATCTGAAAAGGACAGGCTCCTCCTCATCAGGTAAGGCCGAGTGCCCCCGGGACACCTGCCTGTTCCCGCAGCCCTGGGGGAGAGGGGGGAGACGCCGGGGAGGAGCAGTGCGTGGGTGGGCGTTCACCCAAGGTGCCACCTCCCTGTGGCCGGCCACCTCAGGGCATGGGCACACATGTTCCCGAGCACCCCACAGTTGCAGCTCCCTGTGTCCTTACTTCCAAATCTTCACATCCCTGTGTCCTTACCTCCAAATCTTCACACTTCACCTGACACAGCCCTAGGAACTGTGTGCCCTGGGTTTGGAAGCCAGTGCCAGCTGTGAAAAGACGCCTTGCTTTAGGTCCCCATTTTCTGCTTCATGTTCACGTGTTGCAGTCACTGAACTGGTGGAGCACAGATGTGAGTAAACTTTTACAAAATACCCACACTTGGGGCGCCGGAGTGGCTCAGTCAGTTAGGCATCTGCCTTCAGCTCCGGTCATAATCCCAGGGTCCTGGGATCGAGCCCCACCTCGGGGCCCCTGCTCAGCGGGGAGTCTGTTTCTCTCTCTCTCCCCTCTCATGCTCTCTCCCTATCTCAAATTAATAGATAAAATCTTTAAAAAAATTAAAATACCCAAACGTGATACAGTTATTAGCAGAAAAAAGGTAAACTGAGCAGCCATGTGGATACCGCACACCCTCCAGGGCGCCTCCCCTGGGAGTCTCTGCGGCCGGGCACCAGGTGGCTCTCTTCCTCAGCCTTCTCTCTGAAATCGCTCTCCCGCAGAGCCCCAGAGACCTTCGAGCCACCAAACCCACGCCTTGCTCTTCTTGCCTTCTTACTCTGCAGCTTTAGAGTTGACTGCCACTTCCTTCTGGAAACATCGCACTGACCATTTGACTAAAGACATTTTTATCAATGTTCACCATGTGCCAGGCCTGGGGACATTAAAGCAAACTGAGATGGTCCTGCCTTCCAGAGCTTCCTTGGCACCCCTGTCCACTCCTTCCATTCTAATCTCTCTGGCCACTTTTTCCTTTTTATTCCTCAGTCTACTTTGCAAAATCGTCTTCTGTCCCCTTCTCACATGCCATCATGTCCCACAGCGTGTGTCTGGCTCTTTTTCTTTCCCATTCTGTGTAGGCTTTGGTCCCCCAGGCGAGCTCACCTAGACCCCCGATTCTGGTGACCTCTTCTGTCCTAATGGCTCCCAGGCCTGCGGCTCCCCTCGACTGCCCAGGGCCTCGGGCCAGCAGACTGACTGTCACATGTCCCTCCAAGTCTCACACAATTCTCAAGCTCAGAATCTTAAAAACAAATCCTCTTTCTTCTGAAATCTCCTTCTCGCAGACTCCCCATCTTGGTTGGGGTGTCACCATCACGCCCCAGCCAAGCTAGAAAAACCTCTGCGACATCCTTCAACTCCTCTGGCACCCCTAGTCTCCAAGTCTTCATCAGTCGTACTTCCTAAGTCGCCCTTGAAGCCACTCTCAGTGCCCCCCCCCGGGGGTGCTGATGCAGTTGGTGGGGGGGACACGGCGCCCCGCCAGCCTCTGCTTGAGCCTCGGTACAGAGTAGAGAGCTGGGTCCCCTGGCCCGAGCCTCGTGGGGTCCGGAGCACTCTGTGCGAGCGCAGACGAAGCCTGGTGTCCCCACCACCGCCTCCACCGCCCCCCGGGTCCTCAGGGCGGGGACCGCAGCGGAGCTCATGGAGCTCAAAAGGCCTCCCCGGCGGGTGGGCGGCAGGGCCCGGCCTGCGCTTCTCCGCGCCTGTGACGGCGCCGCTGTGAGCTCGCGTGGACCGGGCACCGGGTGCGGCTCCCACGGCGGCTTCGTGCGGGCGTCAGCGCGGCGCTCAGCCCCCCGCACCCTTGCTGAGAGCGGCTCTCCGTGGCCTGGCCGCCCGGCTGCGGGCACATCACAGTGTTTGCTTTCGCTTCTCTTGAAAATGTCTCCTGCGTGACTTCATCGCAGCGCTGTTGCTAAGCCCATATTTAGCAGCTGAAATCAGGCTCAGAAATACTGTCACGCTCTTTCAGTCAGGCCTGCCCATCACTCCACATGCGTCTGGTATCAGAACCTTCAAGCCTGGGGCGGAAAACTGAGCCCTCCTTGGGGGGCTCCAAACACCAAGCTCCTGCCGCAGCCCAGGCTGTTGGCAAGGAGAGAAGCTTTGTCCTAGCGAATGTTCTTTCTTATCTATTATTGCAAAACTAATTTTGTCCCTGCATGCTGAAGCAGCGCCAGATGAGCTTCTCTCCCCTGTAGATAAACCCAGGGTGAGTATTGCTCTTTAAATGTCAGTACATTTGTTCCAACCTTTGGGGTAGACCCTGTCGTGGGCTTATCTGTCCCCCCCAGCACAGTGTGCTAAGTTGTCATAAATAGGCCACGTCAGGATAGCCACTGCTGCTGAGGAAGTGGCAAATAATGAACTCTCCTCCGCCTGCCTCTCTGCTTCCTTTTGACACCAGATGTTTCTCTAGAGCGTGAATGGATACTAGTCACGTAATGGTGGAGTCCGAGTAATCGCGGACTCACGGGGCCAGCTCACTGGGTGTCCCCAGCAGCCCCCCACTGGGCAGGCGCCGCAGCAGACAGGGGTGCCCCCAGGGGCAGGGCGGCCCGGGGGAGGGCGGGGGCCCTCTGCGCCCCGCCAGTGAGTTTTCATCAAAGACGAGGACCGGCTCCTCTGCTCTGCAGAAGTGGTAGGATCGGCCTCAAGCTCCTGAGATTGGCCGCAGAGCCGCGGCCCTTTTCAGGGCTGCCCCTCAGGCTCCGTTTTCCCTTGGTCTGTTCATGGAGAACAGCTCCACAGCGTCGGGGACAGGCAGGACCCCTGCCCCCCACCCCGGAGCCCAGGGCGGAACCAGCCCAGCTCCTCTCCCCTGGGGCTGGTCCTGCCCTTCATGATCCTGTTGGTGAGGGCGAGGCTTGCTGTCCTGGTGTCCCGTGGCACTAGCTACCTGCAGTCCGGGTGCCTGAGACGGGACCCAGCGGGAGGACGGAGCCCAGGGGACGTCAGGGACTAGTTGCCTGTGAGGGCACGTGGTAGGGCTTTCCGTCGTTTCTGTGTTCATTATGAGGCACATTATGAGGCACTGATATTTAGTGCCTGGCAGCAGTGAATTCTGTGTTCCCTAAAAACCTCTTACTTGGCCAGTCTGTGTCACACCGAGCAGTGTTGCCATGTTCCCGCAGACCATTCCCCTACTAATTGTGCAATTACCTTTTTTTTCTCCCCCCCATAAGGGTAACTTTAACAATCTGCTTATTTCGATTACAAACGAAGCTGAGACTCTTACATAATGCTTGGCCTGACTTCCAAGAAAGCTGATGTTTTGCTCAAGCAAATGAAGTTATTTAATAATTGCCTGAAAATCTTGCTCTCATCTTATGTGGGAGGGTAGCTTTAATCTGTTTTTCTCCCTGTAGTTCTGATGGTGTTTTTCATGAATATCAAACTAACCAAACTCATTTCTGAACTTTCTTCTACATATCGTGTAGTTTACATAATGTCTTGTCTTTTTGAATGCAAATGAAACTCAGTTGATTTTTATTCATTTATTAGCTAAAATGGATCTAATTCATTCACTACGGAGAGGTCGCAATTTCCGTGAATCTCAGTGCACTAATTCCTTAGACTGATGTATAGACACCATTGTCTCAAAGACAGCCGGAGCCCTCGGGGACTTCTCTTCTGTGTATGAGCCTGCAGGGGCTACATTTTGGGAGTGGGGCGATTGCCCAGGATGCCATAGCAACTCGAAAAGTACTACTAAAAACAGCAAGATATTTCATAAATAGCTTCATGAAGGTTCAGCTCTGACATGAACTAAGGCATCTCATAAAACATCATTTTCTCAGAGCATTAAATTCCATTTTTCATGTCGCTGCTGCTTTGGAGCATCTGACAGATAAGAATCTAATGGTTATAACTGCTTGAAGGCTTCACCGTTGCTTTGTTTTCAGATGAGCTCTAAGAGGGGGATTAGCTGAGCTACGCTGAGGTCAAGTCAGACCCACAGGCCCGTGACTGGGGCTCATGGAAGGAGGGGAAGGGCACGTGAGGCAGCCAGAATACATAGGTTAGGGGTACGTGCGTGCGTGTCTGTCTTCAGACTGAACGGGGGGTTAGGAAATCACCAGGTTAGGACAAATGCTGTATCACAGACGCTTCCACTAGCGTGCTGCTCTGCTGCTGAGGTTCTTCTACGCAGCCGCCTCTTTCAGGATTGAACAGTGTGAAATAACAGTTGCTTTTTCTTCTTTCAGACCCCTGCTCTTCCAGACAAGCGAGCACGTGGCCAGTAGTCCCGCACTGGGGGACATTATTCCGTTCAGCATCATTATTCAGTTTTTGTTCACCAGAGCACCCGCTGAGCTGAAATCGCCTTTTCAGGTAATAAAGTAAAGCCAGAATTCTCTTATGAGTCCTCCCTCTTACGTCTGTGAATCTGGAGCCCCACTCACGGAATGGTCCCTGGCCTTCTCTCACCTTCCTCAGTCATGGATCTCTGCCTTAGACGTATGATGCAGGAAAGGAAGTCCCCACCACTCAGCCCCCAGTCCCTCAGCAGTGCAAAAATTACCTGTGAAGCCAGAATTCCCCCTCTAAGTATAATGACACTAGTAATGGAAGTTTATAAGGCTTTTTTGACGGAGGCCCCACTTCCTATGCTGACCCATCTTCAACTGGAAAATCCAGAAGGTCCTTGGGAGTCAAGAAGGTGCACCAAAGGATTGCCACCTTCCTTCAGGCAGGAGTTTGGATAATTTGGCTGTGGGCATCCTGGAGATCCCTTGTGCCAGTACGTGCTGTCCTTCGCGGGAGGACGTGCATGCACTGTCGTCACTGATTTGTGTTCCAACCTGCAGAGAGCAGAGTGGTCCCACGCGCGCTTCTCCCAGTGGCTAGATGACCATCCATCTGAAAAGGACAGGCTCCTCCTCATCAGGTAAGGCCGAGTGCCCCCGGGACACCTGCCTGTTCCCGCAGCCCTGGGGGAGAGGGGGGAGACGCCGGGGAGGAGCAGTGCGTGGGTGGGCGTTCACCCAAGGTGCCACCTCCCTGTGGCCGGCCACCTCAGGGCATGGGCACACATGTTCCCGAGCACCCCACAGTTGCAGCTCCCTGTGTCCTTACTTCCAAATCTTCACATCCCTGTGTCCTTACCTCCAAATCTTCACACTTCACCTGACACAGCCCTAGGAACTGTGTGCCCTGGGTTTGGAAGCCAGTGCCAGCTGTGAAAAGACGCCTTGCTTTAGGTCCCCATTTTCTGCTTCATGTTCACGTGTTGCAGTCACTGAACTGGTGGAGCACAGATGTGAGTAAACTTTTACAAAATACCCACACTTGGGGCGCCGGAGTGGCTCAGTCAGTTAGGCATCTGCCTTCAGCTCCGGTCATAATCCCAGGGTCCTGGGATCGAGCCCCACCTCGGGGCCCCTGCTCAGCGGGGAGTCTGTTTCTCTCTCTCTCCCCTCTCATGCTCTCTCCCTATCTCAAATTAATAGATAAAATCTTTAAAAAAATTAAAATACCCAAACGTGATACAGTTATTAGCAGAAAAAAGGTAAACTGAGCAGCCATGTGGATACCGCACACCCTCCAGGGCGCCTCCCCTGGGAGTCTCTGCGGCCGGGCACCAGGTGGCTCTCTTCCTCAGCCTTCTCTCTGAAATCGCTCTCCCGCAGAGCCCCAGAGACCTTCGAGCCACCAAACCCACGCCTTGCTCTTCTTGCCTTCTTACTCTGCAGCTTTAGAGTTGACTGCCACTTCCTTCTGGAAACATCGCACTGACCATTTGACTAAAGACATTTTTATCAATGTTCACCATGTGCCAGGCCTGGGGACATTAAAGCAAACTGAGATGGTCCTGCCTTCCAGAGCTTCCTTGGCACCCCTGTCCACTCCTTCCATTCTAATCTCTCTGGCCACTTTTTCCTTTTTATTCCTCAGTCTACTTTGCAAAATCGTCTTCTGTCCCCTTCTCACATGCCATCATGTCCCACAGCGTGTGTCTGGCTCTTTTTCTTTCCCATTCTGTGTAGGCTTTGGTCCCCCAGGCGAGCTCACCTAGACCCCCGATTCTGGTGACCTCTTCTGTCCTAATGGCTCCCAGGCCTGCGGCTCCCCTCGACTGCCCAGGGCCTCGGGCCAGCAGACTGACTGTCACATGTCCCTCCAAGTCTCACACAATTCTCAAGCTCAGAATCTTAAAAACAAATCCTCTTTCTTCTGAAATCTCCTTCTCGCAGACTCCCCATCTTGGTTGGGGTGTCACCATCACGCCCCAGCCAAGCTAGAAAAACCTCTGCGACATCCTTCAACTCCTCTGGCACCCCTAGTCTCCAAGTCTTCATCAGTCGTACTTCCTAAGTCGCCCTTGAAGCCACTCTCAGTGCCCCCCCCCGGGGGTGCTGATGCAGTTGGTGGGGGGGACACGGCGCCCCGCCAGCCTCTGCTTGAGCCTCGGTACAGAGTAGAGAGCTGGGTCCCCTGGCCCGAGCCTCGTGGGGTCCGGAGCACTCTGTGCGAGCGCAGACGAAGCCTGGTGTCCCCACCACCGCCTCCACCGCCCCCCGGGTCCTCAGGGCGGGGACCGCAGCGGAGCTCATGGAGCTCAAAAGGCCTCCCCGGCGGGTGGGCGGCAGGGCCCGGCCTGCGCTTCTCCGCGCCTGTGACGGCGCCGCTGTGAGCTCGCGTGGACCGGGCACCGGGTGCGGCTCCCACGGCGGCTTCGTGCGGGCGTCAGCGCGGCGCTCAGCCCCCCGCACCCTTGCTGAGAGCGGCTCTCCGTGGCCTGGCCGCCCGGCTGCGGGCACATCACAGTGTTTGCTTTCGCTTCTCTTGAAAATGTCTCCTGCGTGACTTCATCGCAGCGCTGTTGCTAAGCCCATATTTAGCAGCTGAAATCAGGCTCAGAAATACTGTCACGCTCTTTCAGTCAGGCCTGCCCATCACTCCACATGCGTCTGGTATCAGAACCTTCAAGCCTGGGGCGGAAAACTGAGCCCTCCTTGGGGGGCTCCAAACACCAAGCTCCTGCCGCAGCCCAGGCTGTTGGCAAGGAGAGAAGCTTTGTCCTAGCGAATGTTCTTTCTTATCTATTATTGCAAAACTAATTTTGTCCCTGCATGCTGAAGCAGCGCCAGATGAGCTTCTCTCCCCTGTAGATAAACCCAGGGTGAGTATTGCTCTTTAAATGTCAGTACATTTGTTCCAACCTTTGGGGTAGACCCTGTCGTGGGCTTATCTGTCCCCCCCAGCACAGTGTGCTAAGTTGTCATAAATAGGCCACGTCAGGATAGCCACTGCTGCTGAGGAAGTGGCAAATAATGAACTCTCCTCCGCCTGCCTCTCTGCTTCCTTTTGACACCAGATGTTTCTCTAGAGCGTGAATGGATACTAGTCACGTAATGGTGGAGTCCGAGTAATCGCGGACTCACGGGGCCAGCTCACTGGGTGTCCCCAGCAGCCCCCCACTGGGCAGGCGCCGCAGCAGACAGGGGTGCCCCCAGGGGCAGGGCGGCCCGGGGGAGGGCGGGGGCCCTCTGCGCCCCGCCAGTGAGTTTTCATCAAAGACGAGGACCGGCTCCTCTGCTCTGCAGAAGTGGTAGGATCGGCCTCAAGCTCCTGAGATTGGCCGCAGAGCCGCGGCCCTTTTCAGGGCTGCCCCTCAGGCTCCGTTTTCCCTTGGTCTGTTCATGGAGAACAGCTCCACAGCGTCGGGGACAGGCAGGACCCCTGCCCCCCACCCCGGAGCCCAGGGCGGAACCAGCCCAGCTCCTCTCCCCTGGGGCTGGTCCTGCCCTTCATGATCCTGTTGGTGAGGGCGAGGCTTGCTGTCCTGGTGTCCCGTGGCACTAGCTACCTGCAGTCCGGGTGCCTGAGACGGGACCCAGCGGGAGGACGGAGCCCAGGGGACGTCAGGGACTAGTTGCCTGTGAGGGCACGTGGTAGGGCTTTCCGTCGTTTCTGTGTTCATTATGAGGCACATTATGAGGCACTGATATTTAGTGCCTGGCAGCAGTGAATTCTGTGTTCCCTAAAAACCTCTTACTTGGCCAGTCTGTGTCACACCGAGCAGTGTTGCCATGTTCCCGCAGACCATTCCCCTACTAATTGTGCAATTCCTGTACTACCTTTTTTTTCTCCCCCCCATAAGGGTAACTTTAACAATCTGCTTATTTCGATTACAAACGAAGCTGAGACTCTTACATAATGCTTGGCCTGACTTCCAAGAAAGCTGATGTTTTGCTCAAGCAAATGAAGTTATTTAATAATTGCCTGAAAATCTTGCTCTCATCTTATGTGGGAGGGTAGCTTTAATCTGTTTTTCTCCCTGTAGTTCTGATGGTGTTTTTCATGAATATCAAACTAACCAAACTCATTTCTGAACTTTCTTCTACATATCGTGTAGTTTACATAATGTCTTGTCTTTTTGAATGCAAATGAAACTCAGTTGATTTTTATTCATTTATTAGCTAAAATGGATCTAATTCATTCACTACGGAGAGGTCGCAATTTCCGTGAATCTCAGTGCACTAATTCCTTAGACTGATGTATAGACACCATTGTCTCAAAGACAGCCGGAGCCCTCGGGGACTTCTCTTCTGTGTATGAGCCTGCAGGGGCTACATTTTGGGAGTGGGGCGATTGCCCAGGATGCCATAGCAACTCGAAAAGTACTACTAAAAACAGCAAGATATTTCATAAATAGCTTCATGAAGGTTCAGCTCTGACATGAACTAAGGCATCTCATAAAACATCATTTTCTCAGAGCATTAAATTCCATTTTTCATGTCGCTGCTGCTTTGGAGCATCTGACAGTCACGTTTCTCCTTTATTCTCTTTCTTCTGCACTCTTGTCATTACTTTTCATTACAGTTTATGTTCCTGTATTTCTAATTGATTTTTTAAAACTCATGGATCATGCATTTGTCAAGCGCTACATCCTGGGGCTGCGTAAGGGAGCAGAACAGCCCCAACCCTCCAAATGAAGTTACATTCTTAAGAGGGAACTTAGCATGGATCAGATACTTGCAGTCTAATGGGCAGTGAGGTGCAGTGGGATGACGCCCTGATGGAAGTGTCAGCCGCTTGCTAGCTCCCCTGGAGAATCTGAGGCCGCCTGGCAGCCCCGTGGTGGAAGCCTGGTGGGGAGCACAGCGTTGGAGCACCTTCTAGGTCCATATGTGTTCCTAGGGGAGTACCAGGTGCTTCCCGGGCAGTCTTAAGTCTTGTCCTGTCATGTAGGGTCTCTAACCATATGGCTCAAAATGGGGCCTAGCTCGCAGAGCGAGGCAGGGGAAGGCCCTGCCGGTCCCTCCACACAGCTTTCTTAAAGTCGTCATGCCTTGAGCAGAGCAGGGAGCCAGCCTTCAGGAATCCCAAAATGCCGGGTCCCCCTAAGGCATGGCTCTTGACGCAGAAGCCTTAGACCTCTCCACAAATTCTCGGGACTCCAGGTGGTTTCTTTGGTGCCGCCTGGAGTTAGGAGAGGCTCTGTCCTGGCAAAGAGCCCTGCGGGGAGGACGGCATGGAGCAGCATCCCCAAAGTAAGGAAGAGAACGGAGAAAGACCTAGGGGAACGGGGCTCGGGAGGGAGGGGAGAGTCTCTGTGGTGGGGAGAAGCAGGCCCTTCTGCAGCGCTCCCTTGTTCTTTCCAGAGCGATACACACTCCGCGGGCCTCTCCCCGGGGTCCTCAGGTTGGGCAGGGATCTCAGACGTGCCGCCGCGCTGCCCGCCTCCAGGGAACGCGGACACCTGAACTCATGATTTGAAGGGGTTTTGAGGCCACAGCAAAGTATCTAGAACGTGGCAGAAGCACAGGGGGTGGGGGTGTGCTGAAGCTGGTGCTCAGTGGGCTCTGAGTGTAGACACCGGCCTCATGGGATAGTGCGTGGCAGGCACCGGCATCAGTCCCGCTGGCAGGGCTGGGCCCCACCTCTGAGGCGACAGCTGTGACTGTGCACCGCGTGGCAGGATTCAAGTGGAAGCAAAGAGTGGGGGGTGCTGGGTGTGGAAATCAGTAAGGTAGGTTAAGAGGACTTTAGAGACTTGGGGAGAGGTTGGGGCCCTTTGTTGACACAGGGAATGGTGGGTCAAACGCTACCCTGAAGAGTTTTCCCCCTAAGTTTCTTTTAGTTTTTTTAACTTAAAAAACGTTTTTTTTTTTTTTTAAGACTTAATTGAGAGGGAGTGTGAGTGGGGGAGTGGCAGAGAGAGGGAGAGAAACGAACTCCCCACTGAGCAAGGAGCCTGATGCAGGGGTAGATCCCACAACCCAGTTTAACTGTCTGACCCACTCAGGTGCCTGGATAGACTTATTTTTGAGGGCAGGTTTAGGCTCAGAGCATATTTGAGAAGTACAGAGAGTTCCCATCCACCTGCAGCGCCCCCCCATGCATTGCCTCCCCCATTTCCCCCCACCACATCCCCACAGGTGGTCCATTGTTACAGTTGACGAGCCCACCTTGACATCATCGGCACCCAGGGCCCATGGTTTCCATTAGGGTTCTCTCTAGGTGGTTTAGAGTGCTCTGTTTCTGACAAGCGAGTTTGAGGGCAGAAACTGGATAATTCTGCCCAGAACACAGATGGAAACAATCAGGAGGCCCGGGTGGAAATAGGAGGACTGGGGAATGTGTCACAGCCGGCCGTGAAGCGGCTGGCAGGGCGGAGGGCTGCGGAGCCAGCGATAATCAACACGTCTGACCAAGGGGTCACTGTGCTCCATGTTTGGGAGCAAAAAAACAGTTAAAAATTACATTTCAGACTTGGGACTGAGTTTGTGATGTGAGCTGAGCGGTGGTGTTACGAACTTCCATCTTCATAGAAATGTTCTAATCTCAGTGTGCAACTTTTAACAGGATTGCCAAAAATTTTGTCAGGGCATAAATAGGCCAATAATGAAAAAGTAATCTATTAACCATTTTTTCTGGCTCCATTTAAACATGATATGACATTTAAACAGATTGTTGGTGCAGAGATTAGGAAACTTTCTCCGTAAAGGTCCAGAGAGTAAATACCGTGGGCTTTGCCGGCCGTGGCCTCTGCGGCTGCGGTGGACGCCAGGCCGCGCCCAGAGCTCATTCAGGACGGCACAGCCTTCACCTGGCTCAGCGCCCCGGCGGTGCGGGAGCCCCCCCACCCCAGCGCACCCCGAGCTGGCCTCTGCGCGGCGCGGGGCGCCCCCTCGTGGCGCCGGGGGGAGAGGAAGGGCAGGAGCAGGGCGGCCGGAGCCTCTGCCGAGGCCGGGAACCACGCTGCAGGCTGGCGGCCACTTAGCTCGGCCGGCCCGCAACCTCCAAGTGCTTTCCTGTATTTTTTGACTTTGTTTTTTTTCAGGGGCGCTCTGGAAGCTTACGTTCAATCAGTAAGAAGTAGAGAAGGCAAAGAATTTGCACCAGTTTATCCCATCATGGTTCAGCTGCTTCAGAAAGCCACGTCTGCCCTCCAGTGACACCGGGACGTTGGCCTCCCTTCTGCGCGAACCCAGACCAGGTTGGCAGTTGGCCTAAGAAACACACTCTGAGAACCCGCCACCGTCCACTACTGCAGGAATGTAATCGAGCTCTCCGGATCCCCGTCTTCTGCCTCCCTCTTTAGCTCCTCTCTCTTAAGTAGCGTAAACCGTCGAAATAGATTCGTTCCCACCTTCAAACTCTGTGGACCTGATTTTTCCAAAAGATAGCCAACATTTTTCTTTCCTCCTTTCAGGTTTTTTCTATGAGAGTAGCTAAAATTTCTTTCCCGTTACATAAGATTACCCCTGTATGTATGCACACATCCGAACTGTCACTGCTTTTTAAGGGATCTGATCAAGTTATAAGTACCGTTGCTCCCAATTAACCTTTGTCCCCCCCCCAGGTCATTGGATAACCCCGTGGTTTCCAAATTTGACTCCACGTTAGAGTGAGTCACTGGTGGAAAACTTTCGAAAATTCTAATGCCCGATTTGCACCCTATATTGCCATGTCCACGGGTAGGAAGGAGCCAGGCTTCAGTTTTTCCAGACGTCCGCAGGCATTTCTCTAATACGCAGCGACGTCTGGGAACCACCGGTATATCCTAGAGCTAAGGCGCAGGGTCATATGTTGTTTACGTCCTACTGTATCTATTTTAATAAAGACAGAGCAAGGCTGTCTTTTGTACTCTGCGTGTCATTTTATTAAAAAGCAGACTTTGGGGGCTGTTTAACTTTGTAGTAGAGATGTCGAGTTAAATTGTTAAAAACAATTTTTAGTCTACAAAGAGTCTTACAAATAGATAATCTAGATCCTTGTTTGTCTATTGCCCGTGACCTGTCACTAACATTTTTTTTTTTTAAGATTTTTATTTATTCATGAGACAGAGCGAGGGAAGCAGAGACACAGGCAGAGGGAGAAGCAGGCTCCATGCAGGGAGCCCAACATGGGACCCGATCCTGGGTCTCCAGGATCACACCCTGGGCTGAAGGCGGCGCTAAACCGCTGAGCCATGGGAGCTGCCCAACATTTTGTTTGTTTTTAATGTTTAAAAACCCCATCAGCCACTTCTTAATATATTTTCCATGCCCTGCACCTGTTTAGACCTAAAATTCAGTCAAGTTCAGTCAGCAGAAGTCAGAGATAAACAATTTTCTTTCATTTTATTTGAAATAATATACAAGAATAGAGTGTGCAAAATTCAGGGGCAGCATCATGAAGAGGTGTAAGGAACTGAGATCAGTTTTACAGCTGTGATTCCTACCCAGAAACACCACTTGGTAAGTAACATGAAAAGCCATGATTGTAGCTCAGAGCAGAAGCAGCTGTCTTGCCGCGTGTTGGCAACGTGCTCTCACCTCAGACAGCTGGAGGAAAAGTAAAGTGCGCGTGTTGCACCGCAGTAAGTGCAAAGTCTGCCCCCACCATAAACATATGATGACAAACAAGATATTTAAGATATGTGGCTGAGGAGATACAGAACACAAAGTTAAAAAATACAATGGTGTCAACTGTTAATAGCACCATTACAGTGACTATATCCCAATGCTATTAACTACCTCGACCTGGGCCCGCGCCGGGCCTCGCTGGAAGCAATGGATGGGCCTGCCTCGCGGGCCCGGGGGCTGGGGGGCGTGCCCGGGGAGGGGCCCGCAGCAGGCGGCCCTCCTCAGGGCACCGCCGCCATCCACCTGCCGCGTGCTCCAGGAGCCTCGTGGCACCGGCCCCACTAGGAGCTCCCGTGTTTGGCACAGATGCTGGGCCATGCGGTGGTCGCTCAGGGAAAGGCCAGCTCCCAGCTGTTTCATTCCACTATGTGTACAATACAGATTAATAAGCAGTAAGGAGCCAATGTATAGACAGCAGTTACATATTTTTAAATTCCCCTTTTGTACAATTTAAAATAAAACATGTATACACTCTCCTCTCTTTCTACTGTACTTTAGCACCACAGGATATCAATTTTCAAGCCTATATTACCTGATAGACATATATGAAGTTTGGAAGAAAAATAAGGCAATTTGGTTTACAATGTTGATAGTTTTAGCTTACTTAATGCTCTAATGGAGAAAGCAAATCCTCACTCATATTATTAAATCATTTCAAGACTCAATGCTATCAGTATCTTATGGTCACACGAATTCAGGACAAATGGTGACACCTCGATCTTCTTACGTCCCTCCGTCAACAGTCAGTGTTTATGCAACTATAGACTTAAGAACATAAGCATCCTGGCTTAATGCTGCTGTGAGCCCTGTGGAGACAGAATTAAAACAGCGAATGTTTACAAATCAATCCACAGTAATTTGACAAATGAAAGCAAAGATGGTTAACAGAATGTTTATGAACTTACTACTTAAAAAAGATCACTTTCTCCAATGGGATGATTTTTAAAAGTGTGCTAACACCTGCCGGCTCAAACATCCAGAAAACATATGAAAATGGTCAGAAGAGATGGATTAGCAGGAGCAGAAAAGCAAGGGGATCCAGGCCAAGTCTCACCACGCACAAGTCTAAGGTAATACAGAACTTTGGAAAACCAGCAGAGCCCCCTCTTCTATGGGAGTCTGCCTACCATCTACTTCTTTAAAAGAAAATTCTTAATAAATATAAGCAAGTGTGAGCTGCGTGTTACTCTAAAAAGATAACACGCATAAATGTATACAGAATGATGAGCGGAAGGCATCCTTGGCCAGCCCTCCCCCTGCAAAGGACGGATGTCTTCCTCTTAGTTTTTAAATGGTGTTCCAAACTGAGCTCACTCTCTTCTATCGTGAAGTTTCCCTCGTAATTAATCTAAAAATACAACTTAAAAGTCGCTAGCCTAGTAACAGAAACGTTCTAAGAATCAAGTCCATCCAAGGCTGCGTTATCATGGTGTAAATTCATTATGAGTCTCTTCCTGGGCCTATTTCTCTCCTTCCTGAGGTTTTAATCTAGGAATTCTGTGCCAGTGTCCAAAGGCCCCACAAAGCTTAAGGTGTCCCATCTTCCTTGGGCCCTGCCCAGTTACGGGACGAAAAGGCTGCTGGGCTGGGCTACCCCAAGACTAGAAAGGTTTTGTACTGTGCTGCTGAGTTTTTTACACTGATCTTCCAACCCAACTAAAAATAATACCATTCCAAAATTATTTTTCCACCTCAGCATTTCTGGATAAACCTTCTTAAGCATACTAGACATTTCCACTTTCCATGCTAAGAGTAAAGAGCACTTCATGCTTAAAAAAGAAAGAAAGAAAGAAAAAAGGCAGCCTGCTTCATAGGATGGTGTAAAAACATTGTATGTTATGAAATATAAAAAGGCTGAGCAAGAGCCTCGCTACCACCTTTTAAAGGTTAATAATCATTGCTGCACGTGCCAGTACAGTTATGCAGAGAAGTCAGGGTCTTTTTGAGCAATTAGTTGTTGAAACCTACTGAATTGGTTCTTTTCCTTTTCCAACAGTCAGGATTTAGGCGTTTCTGTTCTTCAGCCAAAGCCTTAGCTTCTAACGTATACATCCTTCTCTCTTCGTTCTTCATTTTCTTCCACCTGTCACCGAGGATCACGCTTATGGCTCTGTAAAATAAACACGGACACCACACTGAAGGCCAGAGCTTCTCTTAGATGCATGTCCAGTGCTGCTACCTCGGGAAGAGATGGAAAGTCAAAAGAAAAAAAGACCAGAATCTTGTCCAACAGAGAGAGGGAAAAGGTCAAGGCTATAGTAGTCATTTCCAGTAAAATCTCAAGTCCCATGGGCCCTTTCATCATAATTTTGGCAGTTAAGGCCTCCTGGAATAGTGCCAGTACTTCCAGTTGTCCAAGGACATCCAAAATGGCCAAGAATTCAATGTCCTACAGAGCTTAAAGGAAAAAGTATTTCAGAGAAACGGTTTAAGTTACCACTGGCTCTCTCCTGGCACATCAGTTTCCAAGATGCTGAGACAGCAAGGCAGACAGCGTTCAGTATCAGCAGCATAAGGTACGAGGAGCTACTCTTGCTTTCTCTTTGTGCCCGCAACCCATCAAATACTTAGGATTAAAGCCTCATCCATTCACGCAACCACAGTGAAACTGTGGCGGCATTAACTATGTTATGTGCACCGTACCCTTCCCCTCCAGAGACAAAGCCGAGGTGCTTTCTGTACTTGGGGAGACCGGATAAACTCAAAGGGAAAGAAGCCTCACTGGATAAAACACATCATGACAGAAATCTGAAGCTATTTCAAAACCATACAGTCTCATCCAGAACATGCAGGCAGAAAGCATTTCCCTTCTGTGAGGAGCTTTTGACCATGAACGCCACTGACATAAAAGGTCAGAGACGCTGCGCAAGGTGTACGCGAGTGAGGGCAGTGCCTGACGTGCAAGCGAGAGCTGAGCATCTGAGCCTCAAGAGGGAAGCACAGCTCTACTGCGTAACAGGAAATTCCGTGTGTAGTAAATATGTACATATGTATATATGTTTTTCCAGTATGTTGATGCAATTAAATGCTGTACTGCATCTTCTTTTATTAAAATGGAAACTAATTTTTACAGCTTCTGAGTTAAAGGTACCACCTAACAGTTGACACATTCACCAAATTGGTAAACATTTAGTAGGGATCAATTCCCAAATCAGAGGTGCATTTGGTTTGAGAAGTTTCTCTTTTTAAAATGTAAGTACTTAAAAATTTAGCTCACAACACCAGACTGGCAGTTGCCAGAGGCTGGGGGTGGGGTGGGGTGGGGTGGGGTGGGGTGGACGAGATGGGTGAAGGGGGTCAGAAGGTACAAACTGCCAATTATAAAATAAGCTTTGGGGCTGTAGGGTGCTGTACGGGACTACAGTTCATACCGCTGTGTCGTGCATGTGAAAGTTGCAAAGAGTAGCTGTTAAAAGTTCTCATTAAAAGAAAAATTTATACTTGTGTAGTGATGGATGAGAACTAGGCTTCCTGTGGGGAGAGTTTCACAGTATCTACAAACATCAAATCATTAGCTGACCTGAAACTATGTCCATTCCCTCTCCATCTATAAGTTAAGCTCCTGAGACATTCAAACTGGAGTTCAAAACTCAATTATTTTATGTGGGTAATCATTTGGCTTTTCTCATGATGTCAAGGAAAACAGTACTTTTGATTTTCAGGGAACCAGGAAAACTGGAAGATGTAATTTTAGTACATAGAGAATTAGGCTGGTCTGATAGGGAGTGAGCAGCGGATGCTCGCTGAGAGGATAAGCAAACAGTAGAAAGGACTAGAGTCAGTTTTATCCCTGGGTTCTAACTGAGGACACCTCTAAGTTTAGCCTTTGGCAGTTTATAATAATTTCCACATTTGTCGAAACTCTACAAATTGCCTCTGCCTGCACATTCCATAGTATGACACAGATGTAAGGACATCCTTGGGATCTGACACAAACTTTTCTATAAAGATGCAACAGTTAGTTGTTAGAACTGTGTCTTCGGGGGCCCCCGGGCGGCTCAGTGGTTGAGCGTCTGCCTTTGGTTCAGGGTGTGATCCCGGAGCCCCAGGACTGAGTCCCACATCCGGCCCCCCGCAGGGAGCCTGCCTCTCCCTCTGCCTGTGTTTCTACCTCAGTTTCATGAATAAAATCTTAAAAAAAAACCCAGTCTTCCAACAGGTAAACAAACATTTAATATTATTTTAGAAGGCAGATCCTTAGGTAACCAGATTCTCTCTAGGTATTATAAAATACTTACTCATGACCCTAAAAAAAAATTCCACTTAACCTTTTATTTATTTATTTTTTTGAAAGACTTTATTTATTTATTCATGAGAGATACAGAGCAAGAGAGGCAGAGACACAGGCAGAGCAGAGCAGGGAGCCCGATGCGGGACTCGATCCCAGGACTGCAAGAGCGTGCCCTGGGCAGAAGACAGGCACTAAGCCACTGAGCCACCCGGGATTCCCCCCACTTAACCTTTTAAAGTCAACCTAAGAAAACAAGAATTCAATAATAAAAGGTACTGGAGGGGGGCACCTGGGAGGCTCAGTCGATTAAGCCTCTTCCTTGGGCTCAGGTCATGATCTCAGGGTGCTGGGATCCAGCCCCGCACTGGGCTCCCTGCTCAGCGGGAGGGTCTGCGTTTCCCTCTGCTTGTGCTCTCTCTCTCTTTCTCTCTTTCATTCAAATAAACGAATAAAATCTTTAATAATAATCAAAAGCTACTGGAGGGCGAGTTTACTTCACTATCCCAGTTGCTGTGAAACTGCACTGAAGAGTTATTTGTTAGAATCAGAAATACCACTTTTACCTGTTATCTTTCCCTGGATACATCTGAGTATATTCAACTCTGTATTTTTTGGCAAAAAGCATGAAGGCATTCATTGGTCTTTTGCACTTGTTAGGAGAGGTGGCACTCACAGTCCCTGAGCTGTGGTTTTTGACAGCTTTAGCATACAAGGAATTGGAAGAGAGCTGTGAGGATCCTGGCGAGCCACAGCTTTTACTGAGTCCAGATCTTGCAAAGTCTTGACCTCCGGGCCCTCCACAAGACAAAGACGCACGACGCTGACGAGCCATACTACTTAACACATAGACTGCAGAAGAATCCATAGGTGTGAAGTCATAGCTAAAAAAAAAAATTTATTAACATGGTTTTAATTCAATTTAATTAATTTGTAAAAAACAGGATAAGAAAAAAAACCTTAAAACATCTGATTGGAAACTTGAGCACATGTAATGTTAACCAACCCTACTTTTAACAACTTCATCACCAATAGTTGCTTCTAAGATGAAAGCTTATATATGCATTGACTAAACTTATTTTTTTTTAAATCTGCAGAGAATACAAAGTTAAAAAGAAAACTTCAAGCCCCCCCTAAGAATGTTAAAATCCACGCACTTTATTCATAGCAAGTACCTCCTCCAGATCCCACACAACCCACTTAATTACTACTTTAGATTCACTTTCTTAACAAATTTGATAATCGGATTTCTTGGCCTACTGAAGCCTAGATAAAGCTAGAGAATTAAAACGGAGTGGCAGGCACATACCAGGACTAAGGACTACTCAAAGTGTTGGGAAGGAAAAGTCAAAACTGTTGAATGCAGCTAAAGAACTTAAAAGTCTTTGTTTAGGTCAAAGCGGTCATTTATAGGTCCACCACCCCTAGAGGCCAACCGTTAGAACACAACTTGGTACCTTAAAAGCAAAAGCTCACACCTATCAGTGGAGGCCAGTTCTGGGGAGTATACTCAGCTTACCATCGGCATGGAAACAAGCCACGTCCACATTCTCTCGTTGATTTTCCCAACAAGCTTGCCCAGGGAGTACCCTTACCTTCTCTATATAAGGAAACAGGCCAAGAAAGGAACAAGTACCATTCACCCAAGGCCCTGGGTCTGGGCGTCCCCAGGGCCCTGGGTCTCCTCACCAACACCTTGACCCTGGCTGACCTCAGGGTGAACGAGCAATAACCAAATTAACTGAAAATACTACCTGAAAAGTAGAGCTAATGGAGCCGACAACCTGAAGATTATACCTGTCCGAAGATTTCTTTTGTTCCAAATGTGTTAACGCCTACTGCTTACACGTTTCATCTTAACAGAAAACCTTTTATTCTAAATCAGCCCCTACTCTCTCCCTGAAAGGGAAACTCTGCTAATACGTCCCAACAGGTTGACGTCAGCTACAGGACAGTAGGGACGTGCCTGAAGGTGGAGCAGCAGGCGACACAGCAGCCGGACGCAGGGCCGGCCGGCCACGCGCTGCACACGATGAAGGGACCCCACGGCCCACCAAGCACACAATGCCTGGCTCTTGCAGCTACCACGTGGGACGAATGTAAATGGGGCTCCAAGGTCGCCCGGTCAAGGCTCGGCCGCTTGGCGCGACGTCGGGCCTGCGTCCAGCAGTTTCTGCTCTCCTCGAGCCCCTCCCGTGTGTGATTTAGGAAAACAGCAAAACGGAACCTGCATTACAAATGGGCCGGGCACAGGATCATTAATCTCCACCAAAGGAAGCATCTGATTACAGCGGGAAATACGGGTTCCGGCAAGGAGCGGCCAGCGAGGCACGGGAACCTGGCACCGCCGTGCAGCGCCACGGACGCGACCTCCTGCACCCGAGGCACTTGGCCCGACGGCAGCATTGGACGACGGCACGGACGGTCCAAGCACCGGCAACGTCCGCGCGAGCGCCGCCCCCCCCCCGCACCCCGCGGGGCAGCCCCGCAGCGGACGCCACGACGCCCACCGGGTCTCCCTGGGGCGCTGGCGCCGAAGAGCCCCGTGACGGCCCCGTCCTCCAAGGCTTCGGGCCCACCCCGGCACCTGGGCCCCCCCGCCCCCCGGCACCGCGTCAGGCGCTCGGATACCCGACGACTAACTGAGAAGGTAAAGAGGTCAGCTCCGGAGGACGAGGTGCTGCGAGGGCCCCAGGGCGCCGAGCCCGCCCCGCACCCGCACCGCACCCGCACCCGGGGCACGGCCTGGCGGGGTGAGGCGCGAAGGGCGGAGCCTCAGGGGCCGCAGCCAAGGGCGGGACCCTCACGCCGCGGCCGGGTCTGCTCCGGCTCTGGCTGGCGGCGGCTGCGGTCCCACGCCCGCCCCCCCCACGGGCAGTGAGCCCGAGGCCGTGGACCCACCCACGAGGGCCGCCTGCCGCCTGCCGCCGGCGCCATCACCTTCCCAGGGCCTCTCGGCGGGCGGCCCTTTGCCGGCTCTGAGGAGCGGGAGGGCGGCTGCTGCCGGCTCCCCCGTGTCTCCGCCAGAAAACGAGAGCAACGTCCAGGGCCGCCGGGAGTGCGGGGCCGGTGGGGCCGGTGGGGCCGGCCCGGGGAGCCGCCGCGGAGGAGCAGGAGCAGGGCAGGCGGCCCCAGGCTCCCGCCCGCCCCGTCGGCGCCACATCCGCCCCGCAGGGCTCTGCCACCCCTACTTCCACACAGTAAGGCCCTCAGGGACACAAGGCGGAGAGCAGCGCGAGGGCGGCAGCACGTCCGTCCGCGGGGGGCAGCCTGCGCCCTCAGCAGGCGGCCGCCAGCACCCGGGCCAGGCTCCAAGGAGGATCCCCGTCACTTCCACAACAGGGAAGGGCGGCGCTCGGCGCCCGCGCTGTGCTAACGCGGGTACCCCGCACACCGGCTTTCCCCTGCGGGAGAAGCCCAGCGTGGGATTTGGGTACGTGCAAGGCCAACAGCCTACCGCCAAGCTCCCAGGAAAAGCCTGGTGCCGGGCGTCCAGCAGCTCCCCTGGCAGATGCCCTGTCATCCCTGCCGGGCCGCCGAGCGCGCTGTGTGCCTCCTCCAGACTTCGCCCCGCGCGCCCTTCACTCCGTGCGATCTTGCCCCGTATCCTTTCACTGTAAGAAGCCTTAGGCCTAAGTGTGACTACGTGCCAGATCCTGTGGGTCATCCCAATACCGCTGAACCTGGGGTGGTCCCGGGGATCCCCTGCGTAACTGCGTAATGTGTCTTCTGTATACTACGTAAAAATTATGTTCCTAGATTTATCATTTTATTAGGTATATCTCTGAAGAACATCTGATCCCAGAAAAAAAAAAAGGAATGATACTTTATATTTCTGAGACTAATCTTACTTAACATTACTTTGATAATTGATCCATGTTTTACAACATATGACTATGGCTCATTCATCTTCCGCTTATAAAAAGAATCCCACTGTATGATTCTATCACAATTTGTGTGTTCACTGCAGCGGATGAAGACTGTGCCGTTCCCGTGTTCCCACTATGCTGAGCAACACAGCCATGACCGTATTTACACGTC
Organism: Vulpes lagopus; assembly: GCF_018345385.1. Taxonomy (NCBI): domain Eukaryota; kingdom Metazoa; phylum Chordata; class Mammalia; order Carnivora; family Canidae; genus Vulpes; species Vulpes lagopus. The sequence continues at coordinate 13,299,276 of NC_054834.1, forward strand.
TCCTGGTGCGTGTCTGTCAGGATCTACTTCTCTAGGGTACACATACTTCTCTAGGTGCAACTATTACTGACATTCAGTGATGTAGGATAAAGCCAAATCATCTTCCCAAGTTCTTCTATCTCTAGAATATGCTCACCAAAATGTGAGAGGATCACTGACCTATACACCCTAAGAATGTTTAGAGGTTCGGACCTTCAAACTGTCTCATTTCTCTATAATTTTTAAAAGAACAGTGTTCATGAGGGATATAATCAAATAGCATTTAGACTTTAATCTGCAGATGTTTATTGAGCATATAACCTGTGCCAGGGCCTGTGCTAAGTGAAGTTGCTTTGTAAAAAGAATAGCCTCACATATCCTTTTGAAATAAAAGTATATTAACGTTATATTTTATTATGTGACAATTATCTTAAAGAAAGAGTCTTAAAATCCCAGATACCTACAGACGGACTTTCTCTGGGTAATTTCTGGGCATAGGTAACCAACGGCCCCAGTCTGCCAGGCCTGCAGAGCTTCCCGAGACGCGGGCCTTTCGGTGCTAACACCAGAAAAGTTGCGACAGCCAGAGAGCTGATCAGATCAGCCTCGAGTGTCAGGACACGTGGGTACTTGCTTGGTTCTACCACTTGCTAGCAAGGTGAACTCAGGAAAAATCACTTCCCTCTTTAAGGTTTTCCAAATGTCAAGTTTTTGCTATTTTTACTATTTGTTAATTCACGCAACTGATGCCCTTGGTTGAAATGAGTATTAAAGACACCGTTAAGGAAAGAAAAGGGTGAACAGTTAACAACAGAAAACCACTATTAAGAGGCCACTATTAAGTGGCCTGGTGAAAACCGCTGGCCAGATACTGCAATTTATTATTTATAAAACTACCAAAGCTGATCTGTTTAGTTCTTGGTCACATAACATGCAGCATTTTCCCTCACCTAATAACCAAATATTTTAAGAACTCACAGTTTTCCTATATGACTACTCTGTATAAAGCTCCCCTTGAACTATTATTTTACTTTAATTACCTAGTATTTTTTAATTGTCTATATACTTCCTCTAAGTAGTCCTTTAATAATTCTCAAATCTTGTAGGTTTACCCTCCTGAATATTGACTTAGCAATCAAAGGTAAACATAACAGGAAAAAAAAGAACCCAATATTACCTTTTAAATGTATCAAAAACACCTGAATCATCAAAATTAATGGCATCGGGGTGTCCAGGAGGTAGACATACATCACCAATATGAATCTCACAACATGGAATGCCATGCTGTACCACAGTCAAGCTTGGATAAAACGATGACCAACCTAAAATTAAATCAAACAGCAGTTACATAAAGGATGGGGATGGATAGAAGGAACCCTAATTATTTATTCTATGAGAGACCTATCACTTCTGAACCTTAAAAACAAAAAGTTATTAGTTAAGTCCCAGCAGATTTTTATCATGTCCTTATCTTTGCCACAAAGCAAGGCCAAGTGTTTTCTTCAAGCAAGCAAAAGCTCTCCAAAACTAGTTTAATTCAGCATTTGATTAATATACAGATTCTATCGATCCGCACTTCCAGCGATTCACAAGATAGTGGTAGATGATGACTGAGACCATGAGCAGAGCCTCTGAATTACTATTTTTAACACAGAGTTGTTATAATAGATTCTGGAAAAGTGATTCAGGTATATAGCATATTTGGTGATCATAAACCAAAATGCAATTACCAGAATACTCCATTCCCCAAACTATACCAAGATAACAGAGAGCTGCTTATATAGTGTGCTACCCAACTCTAAGAGCTCCTACCCACGGAAGTAGAGCCCCACCTGACTCCTGCTAAGACACGTACGCATCATTAGGTCTTATGATATGGCACGTCGTATGGTAGTTCTCTCTAGCTGGAAAGAAGTTTGACCTTCAAGTTTTTTTTCTTAATCATCAAAGAATTATGCCATAAGACAGTTACAGATTTAAGAAGCTTTCTTTAAAAAGTTACTATAAATTCAAATTGAAGCCCTACCTTTATTTTTAACATAGAAAGGGTGGTCCAGCTTACACTCTACAGTAAGTAAGCCATCTTCCACTGTACCAGGATCAAAAGTCAACTTCAGTACAGACTCGCCAAATGATACACTTTCTTCATGTGATAACAACTTTAGACCATCAGAACCATAGCCCTGAAAATACATGCAGAGAGTGAACAAACAGGCAATGTTTAATTCAACACACAGTGAAGTTCCTATCACACGTCAGACTGGGAAAGGTAAAAACAGACAAGACGGGGGCCCTGTCTGTAAAGTCCGGACCCTCCACCCGGTGCTGCAGAAAGGCACACCCAGCGTCACCGCAGTGGGAAGCAGACTGGAACGAGCTCTTCAAGGGAACGACAAATGACACTAATGGACTCGAGTGAAGGGAGCTATAGCCTCTAATAAGACACTAGGAAGGACTTTCAGTTCCCAGCGGGACTGGGATTTAAAGGGAGGAAACCCAGAAGGCAGAAGAACAGGCCTCAGTACCAGGAACAGTGGAAACCAGCTAAAACATACAGGACAGTTGAGAGCGGAGGCAGAGAAGCCTGCCAAGCAGGGGCCGGTCCGTAAGGAGAGGAGCCTTGGCAACGGAGGGAGCGCTCAAACTTTCCTCTGACGGCACCGCAGGGCGATGCAAGTATTTTCACCAACAACTGTCAATTTTAAGAAGATGATAAAGTCTGCACAATAAAAGGTGCCTCCGGTATTCATGTCTTTGCAGACACGACAAGAGAAACCCCCGAGTCTGACGCTGACAGGTGCCGCGGCCGCAGAACTGGGGGAATTTTAACCCAACAATACTTACTAAGCAGTTGGCACACGCCAGGTGCTGGGTTCTGAACACACATCACCCCCACGGGGTCCCCCCTTCAATTCACAGAAAAACAAAGACCAGCACGCCACCAGTTAGCTTCGGTACACAGCCCTTCTTACACAAGCGCGTGAAGAAGGCATGAAGGAGACAAGCATGACGGCAATGCGTCTTTAGGGAAATAGAACCGATCCACAAGATTTGAAGGGAGGAGGGGAATGGTCAACTGCTTGGTTCTTACTCTGCCAGTCAAGAAGGCTAACGTGTTTAGGAGAAGGGAGAGAAAGGAGGCCAGGCAGGGGAAGGAGAAGGGGAGTCCAGTCGGGGTTATACTACAGCTGAGTATAAAGAACTGATCTTCGTGAGCAAATGTCCAACGTGCAGGCGAGGCCTACAGCCGTGTGTGTGTAAATGAAGTTACAGAATCTTCTCACTCTTACAGCTGCAAGACCTCCAAACAAATCCAATCTCATTCTACAGATCAAGAAGCCAACTAGCAGGAAGAGTGGGGTCGACAATCCACCTGACATAGTTACACAGAGAGAACCAGAACAGCCCGGGTCTCCCGCCTCCGAGACCAGAACACCTTCCACAGGCCCACCGAGGAGCCCTGCCGAGCGTCTCCGCAGACACCGCCAAGGGGCAGAACCTTCTCTCACACTCAGCGCCATGGGCAGACAAGGCACCGGCCCCAGGAACAGAGACAGCCAAGACCCGGAGCCCTGCCATGCTGCACAAATCAAGAGAAGACAACACACGGTGTCAAATGTTGCAAGGATGGCAAACAGAGCAAGAAGTCTCTCTAGAAATCAGAATTAAGCTAGTGACCTTTGAGACAATTTGAGTAGAGCAGAGGAGGCGGAAGTCAGCCTAGGAGAGAGTAACAGCAAGAAGGGGAAACCGAAGGCAGTCGAATCAGGACTATTTTTCTCTAGATTCAACAGTAAGTAACAGCAGGATCCAAACAGGAATTTTAAATAGGCACACTTCACATGCCCAACTTCTCCGCCTACAGCGGAGACGGAGACGGAGAAATTAAAGATTTCAAAGATTAAGATTTTAAAGATATCAACCGACATTTATCCTACTGCTTCCTACTAGTGCTTTTGCTTATCGATTTTGAAAATGCCAGTATTTTATCGTGTCACTTCAAAAATAAACAATATAATCAACTCTCAATTATCCATTTGGGAACTGACCACTTTGCAAATTACCTAAGATAAACCCTTGGTTCCTTTGTTCATTTTATTTCAAATGCCAGTTTAGTTTCCCCTAACCTAAAACATACAAAAAGAACTGAGAAATAAATCTCTTTCCCTCATGAGAAAGCTAATTGCAAAGGTAAACCCGAAGTCCCTGCCGCTCTCCGTCTGGCTAAGCCGGAACGCAGTCACAAAACCTCTACCTAAAATGTAAGATGTCGCGTAAATATCAAAGTAAATGGAGACTACTCCTACTGATTCATAATAAGCCTAGGTTTCCTTCTGAAAGATTTGGAACAGTTTTCTGAATTTTAAATTAACCTTGTGAGTGCCCACTTGGAGATCTTCCTCATTATCACAGCCTTCGGTTCTAGCAAAATCTTCAACATCTTGCCATTCCTTATTGCTTCCCTTATGAAAGCACAGTCGTGTGCCTGAAGTAGAAAACAAAAACAAATATTAGGTACGTGCCTAGCATGCTACACAAGTCGGCTGTAAAAACTCAAGCATTCTTTCACCTTTCAGAAAACAGTGCCAGGCAGTTGAAGGCCAGGAGTTGCACCAGCCCAAATCATCATCATCGGAGAGGGAGGACATGCAGAAAATGCCAGATTCTGACTCACTATTTGCCTATGGAGAAAAACAGCAGAAACTTTTTTATTTTGTAACATATTTTGTTCATATCTGTCTTTATCTCAAGGCCTCAGGCTCTCTCCCCACAAGTAGATAACTTTAAGCACTGTAAACTTAGGTAAAAATACTCCTTTGAAAACTAAAGTTTCTAGAAGTTTTAGTTCAGTGCATGTTCCCACTGGTAACAAACTTTCCCAACAGTTGGTAGAGCTGTAAGTAAAGTAAAATCGAATCCAGACCACTGGCAGAACAATGAGACGACTTCCCAGCTGTAAGTGCTTCAAAAGTACTTCTGAGAAAAGGAAAGTTAACATATTTCAACTGTTGTGCAAACTCCATAACAATTTACTCTCATGAACAAACTCACCCTTTCGTGTCCGACTGCTGTTTCCTCCTTCCAGTGCTGAGGGAAGGCTGGCTCGCTCTTAGACGAGGACACGGGTGGAGGGCGTGCATAGGAATGTAAACTTTTGCTAGTAGCTATGATGTGTACAGGAGATGATCTAAAATAAGGAAGCAGTTTTAACCATAAAGCAGAGGTCCTTAAAGTAGATCTTTCCTTCTGATGAAAAGAACTTCATATTCCTAATACCAGTGTTATCACATATAAGACACCTATGGAAAAACACTAGTAAAGACATCAAGATTTCATTTGCAATCTGCTATTCCTTAACTTTTTTTTAATACTATTCCTTAACTTCTTATCCAAGCCCTCTTCACACATTTTAAATACTATTCTTTTTTCATATTTATGTATTTTAAATTCCAAATTATACTTTCCTTTATTCACTCATTTTTATATCAGTAAATACATATAAACATGCATATTCTCATTCACGAAGGACCATCTGCAGGGCTCCCTGTCTATTTCTCTCCTACTTTCACACAATCAGTATGAACAGGGGCCCTAAGCTGAATGCGACCAACGTGGACCCTCTATCTACTAACCACCTGTCACTGGGCCAATAAAATGAACAACCTAAGGCTAAAATGCTTAAACTTACTATAGCAGAAAGCAGCCTCTTTGCAACTTCTTATAACTGGACACCACTTCTTGTTCTCTGATACAAACTTGTTGCAAAGCATATACTCATAAGGCTGGTTGTTATTCCCTGAGATCACCTTTTAAAAAGGTCAGAGATTCCTGGGCGGGGTACCAGTAAGCAGCATGTCCAGTCAGGGTGAGCAGCACCACGCACTGAGCCCACAAGTTGGGAAAGCAGCAGAGAGGAAGACCACAGGCTCTAGGAGACCAACCCGCCCGAGGCCTCACATCAGGACAGTTCTTGGAGATGCCAACTAGGAAGGGATCTGGTCCACAAGAGAGGAAAGTGTACGTATGTCTGCACTGACCCTCGTAGTTAATGGAGGAGGGGCATCTCATTTTCCAATTCTTCCCTTATTTATTCCTTGAGAAATTTTATTAGCCCCTCAATTTTAATTTTATCTTCATTAACACTTTTTCATTATGCCTTTGCAGAAGTTACTTTTTGATAAGGGTCTACTGAACTATGCTTTCATGTTCAGAGCACTTCTTAAAAACCCCCTCAAAAGTTTTGAAGGATTTTATTAGCACACTCTCCAACCAATTTTGGATTTCAAAATATGAATATTAAATGTTTCATCTTTGCCACATTTCTTCCTTTTATTAAACATTTAGACCTTTATGAAGTATTAGAGAATGGCTAAACTGCTAAAACATCCTCAAGTATACCCTGGCTTCCCGACTAATTAAAGAAAACAGGTTTATTTATTCTTCTGTTGAACCACTTAAGGAGAAGTAACAACATAACATTCTGAAACAAATACGGTCTAAATTTTCTGTAAAAATTAACATGCCAAACATGTCTGCAACACTAACACCACTGGTCTCCTCTGTCCCTCTACCTGCACAGCGGTAATATAAACTGGACCTGTCCTCAGCCCCTTGGTACTGCACAGTTACAACCTCAGACATCCAGAGCTCACTAAATCTATTTAACATGCTACGAGAAGTTGCAATGAGCAGCCCCTGACAGTGTCAGCAGACAGGCGAGACAGCAGAGCGGGACTCCTGGACTCTCCTAGTAAGGAGAGGAGCACAGAAAATGCTGCAGAATACGTTTATATCTTCAGGGAGATACTCCTTTACTTATGTTTTTATTTATATCAATTACCTTTCTGAGGCTCTACTCAACTTTCCATGAACTACATTATTAATTCTCTTAAGTTTGTGCTAAAAAAATAAGTGTTATCTCTAAACTAGGAAAAAGAAAGTCCAATTGAAAAATCAGAGTCTGCTTTTTTTAATTGTACACGAATTTTTAGCTTTTTGACTACTTTTTCTTTCTGGGAAATTTTCATGAATTAAACTGAAAGATTCAGTTAACTAAATTGAATTTGCCCTAATCAAGACCAATATCCTGAACAGAAGGAAAACATAATTTCATGGGTTGCAAGAAAACCAGGGCTTCACATATGAAAGTTTATTTTGTAGCAAAGAACTACAGTAAGTTAGAAGCACTACCAAAATTCAAATATTCCTCTATCATCTTGAATGGACTACAGTCTGTCTACCCACCTGAGTAGAAATATGGGCAATTGTGTCCTCTACAAACTATCATATTTATCTAGGTCTTTTTACTTAATTTTCTAATTTTAGGGATAATTTTTTTTTTTTTTTTTTTAATTTTCATTTACGATAGTCACAGAGAGAGAGAGAGAGAGAGGCAGAGACACAGGCAGAGGGAGAAGCAGGCTCCACGCACCGGGAGCCCAATGTGGGATTCGATCCCGGGTCTCCAGGATCGCGCCCTGGGCCAAAGGCAGGCGCCAAACCGCTGCGCCACCCAGGGATCCCTAATTTTAGGGATAATTAATGAAAAGTTATCCACTTAGGTCTCTAGGAATTTTAGTTCAAAGCTTCCACAATTTTCACAGCACAACAACTCATTTGCGGAAACTGTGGTCTGGATATAAGAAACAGTGGTTTTTTTTACCAATGGGAGTCCACTTTTATTAAATTCCAGATTTTAACATTAGCAATTATAGTTTTCACTAATAGGTAAATAACATAAGGTCACATACACTGTGGAAGAAAATAAACCTAGACCAAAAGAAGCCAAACACAAGGCTGTTAAGTTTATTAAAAAAAAAAAAAAAAAAAAAAACATTTATTATACCTATGGTTCCTGAGACAAGTATAATTTTCATTTCTATAATCATAAATATATAATAATCTTGGTCTGGATTTATTTTTTGATGACTTTAATACATTTACAAATATTTTTGACTCTGCAGTCCTCAGATCACTTTTATCTACTTCTAAAAGTATGAAATCATATTAGGTGAAAAAGCTCTGCAATCATTACAGAACAGAAAATTTAATTCTAATGACTTTACTTAAATTCTAATTTCAGTAAACCCCCTCATTAAATGGTTAATAGCATTATTACTTTTCAAACTAGGAAAAAAAAAAAAAACCCAGCTCCTTGTAATGATAGAAGTTTGCAATAAAAATATAGGCAGTGTTCCCACCTGTTGTAGAATGAGCACTGCATAAGCGGACTTTGTGGACTGGTGGCGATATTTGCTAATTCTGTTAGCCAATCCACCTCATTTTCACCGTAAGTATTTTCTGATATGTCTGAGGTATTTTGGTTCCAAGATGGTCTTGGATATTCTTGATGTGAAACATCTGAACTTAGCTGATATATGGCAGATTGGGTAGGATCACTTTGAACAGCCTGAAGTTCAGGAAGGTCATCTGCAAATAAACATACTCAAAATTATAAAAAGGAAATTGCTAATACAGGGAATAATGTTATAATTACAGCTAGAAGTGAAGTCCTTAAATCTAATTAATTTTGCGAAAAGAAAAATACAAATTCGAAATGTTTTCTTGAATAAAACAAAGTTCAATCTAAAAAATGACACCTTCTATATTCAAGGGTCAACAGAGCCTGATGGGAAATAGACTGAATGGATGTAAATGTACTAATGACTTGTAATTACCACACCTGTTCTCAGACCGGAAAAACAAAGTTTGTGTTTTCTCTTTGTTTTTATAGTTCACCTGGGATTAGTCCATATACCACCAAGACATTTTCAGCTTAACGTGTTAATGAGGAAAAAGGCATCTCAAGTGTACACAGATGTACTTACTCTGACACTTTGTTACCCTGTTATGGAAGATTACTGCAATAATGAGAACAATTTTTAAAGAGGAGACCGACAGGTCATATGATAAAGTTTTAGGTGCTACTTATTCTTTTTTTGTTGTTTTTTAAAGATTGTATTTATTTATTTATTCGTGAGAGACACACAGAGAGAGGCAGAGGGACAGAGGGAGAACCAGGCTCCTGGCAGGGAGCCTGATGTGGGACTCGATTCCCGGACTGGGATCACGCCCTGAAACAAAGGTTGACGCTCAACCACTAAGCCACCCAGGTGTCCTGAGGTGCTACTTATTCAACTTAATCTATGCTACATTATTTCTTTTGAGCGAGAAATTCTGAACAGTTACAATAGTAACTGTTGATTATGTTTTCCTAACGGTCTGTTTCCAAGGCTCATGCATTCATCATGGCTATGAACACGGAGGAAGGCTGAGCTCTAAAAAAATATTTAAAAAAAGAAACAGGAGGGGAGAAAAATCATCTTGCCAGCTTTAAAACAACTTTGTAAAACACCTACAACAAACCACAGATCCCCTGGGTCCCCTCAGCATGTAAGTCAGGAAACCCTTCTAGCCTTGGGAGTTCTGGCCAGCTGTTACCATGTGGGTACAGACGCAGAATTCCTGTTCGGGCAAATATCTCAGGACGGCCTATTAAATGTCTTACTTGTAAGGACTGATTCAGGACATCCATTCAGAAAACAGACGAGAAGGTGCCTCCCTCACCAAGCAACTGAAAAACACTGTACCGACCCCATCTAACTGCACCCTGTAACTGTCGCACTGGGGGAGCCCTTCCCCTTCCCTCACCGCTGACAACCTTCTCAAGCCAGCACTTCAAGTTTCTGTATGTAAAGGGTCCGTTTGTCTCTCCAGCTCTGGAAAATAACTGCTTTAAAACTAAAGCAGTAAGGAGCGGTATGAGTTTTGGCACCCCTGGGCCTTAATTGCTAGGCCCCCATTTCCTCCAGAAACTAAAGTGCCCTGGTGGACAGTGGACCAACCCTGCTTCTCCTCTGCCTGTGTCTCTGCCTCTCTCTGTGTCTTTCATGAATAAAAAAATAGAATCTTAAAAAAAAAATTTCAAAACAGTTATCGCCCACTAACAAAACACCAAGTATCTGTTGAATCTGAATTTTATGTGTGTACACCTCTCGCTGCTCAAGGCTATCAAAAGTCAGTTCTTGAGATAATGGAGGCAGTGCTTCTGCAAGCCTCCTGCGCAGTAAATGGGAGCCTAGACCTAAGTCAAAAGACAGGAGGTCCCCCTTGCTCGCCACAGAATAGGAGGCAGGCCGCTTAACCTCGGCCTCTCAGCACCTGCACTTAATCTCACTGGCTATTGGAATTAAATAAAATACATGATAACAAAATTCCAATCCCTGTATGAATGTAAATTTTTCTTCTCAAACTTTTCTCTGTCAACTACTTGGGGGAAGCAAGACCTCTGATACAGTAAAATATCAAAAGGGTCCATACTAAAAAACTCACCCCCATATGCATTATGCCAATTAGACATTCATTTTGATAAACAAGCTCCTCTTCATGTATCTCCTGGTAGAGCTAACCCTATTGTTCATTGATGCTTTTGCATACTGCTTTGGTATTACAGGATTTGACATAGCTTGCCTTGTACTGGAGCTAACTCTGAAAACTTACACCAGGGATTCTCAAAAGGGAAGAGTAAAATTCTCCAACATCTTAAGTGTACACAACACAATTTAACCTATCTTAGTGACACAAACTCTTCATGAACATCTGTTGTCCCAAGCTTCACAGAGGGTGTGATCTGCAAAAGTCAGCCCCAGCTGCAATCTTAAACTTGACCACTTTCTCATTTTACCTCGATTAGGAAGTTCAGAGGTCACACTATACATACGTATCTCCTCAGAGCCATCCTTAAGTGCATGGAGCAGAACCGTTGGCATCTGTGGAAGCAGACTCATAATTTGTTTTGTCCTCTCCTTCCTTCTGCAGAACTCTTTGGCTTTCTCTCCTTCTTCCAAACAGAAGTAGAAAATCCAAGAGAGACTCAGAATGCGTACTCGAACTCTCAGTCGCCTGTAAACCGCAGACCCGGGCTCCCATTTTTTTCTCATTGAAGACTATTCATTCCTATTACCAACTGGATTTTGATCTCGTTAAAAAAGTTTAACACACTTAAAATAACATTCTCTAAAAGACATTGAAGAGTTTCTTAAAATGGCCATATATTATTCTCCTTCTCAAAAAAATTAAAATGCTATGTTTCTTCGTGAAAATTTGGTACCTAGCCATCATAAAGAGACCTATCCTTCTGAATAACATATTATTTCTAGAAAGATGAATAATAATCATAGGAAATTTAAACAAATAGCAAATCTATTCCTTTTAAGGCTACAAAGTTATCACAAGGAAGAAAATAACATAGGGTTAATATACCTAAAATAATCTCAAGCAAGTCTACCAACTAAATTTTGCTACAAAAGTAAAATGTGGTTATACCTTTTACCCTCTGCCTTTGGACAATGATCAAATTGGTTATTTAACAGAGGTAATAGCATCAAGAAGATTCCCTGATTTCTCAGGCTTGACTCCAGATCTCATTTTATTTTTTTAAGATTTTATTTACTTATTCATGAGAGACACAGAGAGACAGATAGAGGCAGAGACACAGGCAGAGGGAGAAGCAGGCTCCATTCCGGGAGCCCGACGTGGGACTTGATCCTGGGACTCCAGGATTACGCCCTGGGCTGAAGGTGGCGCTAAATCGCTGAGCAACCAGGCCTGCCCTCCAGATCTCATTTTTTAAAAAAAGTCCTAATGAGCTAATATGAAATACACACAAGAAATCTAACATGACATAGTTTTTCCTCAAAATAAGACAGTAAGATGTGCTGCAATTTAAAGTCACTAAAAATAAATAAAGTCACTAAGTCTAGTACTCCAGCCTGCGCTGACCAAAAATGCAGTGAAAAGATGTTAACTGGTCAGTATTTACACCAGAACTTTCTAAGCCATGACATGATCACCAACAAATACTGGCAACACTGACAAATATTTTTCTACAAAGGCTTTTTCATGATCTTTTTATTATGAAATATGTTTTCCTAACTGTGTAATACATAATCACTGTGGAGGGGGAAAGAGGCATTTTTTTTTTTTTTTAATAATGACTTAAAAAAATAATTTAGAGAGAGAGAGAAAGAGGGCACAAGTGGAGGGCATGGGTGGAGGGAAAGAATCTCAAGCAGATTCCCTGCGGAGTGCAGAGCCCAAGAGGGAACTTATCTCAGGACCCTGAGATTATGACCAGAGCCAAAATCAAGAGTGAGACAAACCGCCTGAGCCACCTGGGCACCCAGGAATAATGACTTCTAATCCCACCAACTAGATTTAGATATTGCTAACACTTTGGTGTACTGTTTTACAATCCAATCTCTTTTTTATATAAACACCTATGATAATATATTTTCCTTCATACTTTGCACTATATATAATTGATTCTTTGTTCATAAGCATTTTCCTAGGTCACTAATTTTTCTTATGTATCTATTTTAAATAAATCCATAATATACATCATTAAGATATACCAAATTTTCCTTATCCCTTAGTGTTGAACATGCTGTTCCCAGGTTTTCACTCTTCTCAATGACAGTTTTTTTTTTTAATATCTGCTTGTATCAGATTTTTTTTTTTTTTTTTTTTTTTAGATTTCTAGCGACACATCAGTAGGTGAATGGCAATTAAAACATCTTATGGTTCCTGACACATGCAGCCAAACTGCCTATTGCCTTACTTTATTTCTAACATTCTATTTCAAGTGCTTTCCTGCCTGCACCCCTCAAAAATGACCCATATCCTAGGCACTGCTCTAGAGTCTTACTCAATCTAAGATGTTCTACAGAGTAGTGAAAAGGGCACTGGGTCAGATGTAAGAAATCATGAGTTTTGATTCTGGCTTGATCACTCACTATCTGACCTGAGTAAGCTGCTCACTCGGTATCTTCATCTGTAAAACAGCTGCTCTACTTTCCTCTTAGAGGGGTTGTGAGGATGAACTGAGACACAGTGAGTGAAAAAAATGTAAAATGAAAAAAAAAATGTAAAATGACTTCACAAAATGTTTTATCCCTAGGCTGACACAGGGCAACCTTATCCGTCCTCTGGGCACTTAACGTCCTAAATAGAGCAGTTACTGAAAATAGTTAATGATAGGAGACCAGGCAGCTAGTTTATTCAGCTTCAGTAATTTCCCTGGGAAATACGACACGTTATCCAACACATCTCAATAAAAACCACAGATCATGCCATTATTTCAGGCAAGTAACAGTTTATCTAAAAGATGTCCAAGGCATTTACAAGAAATGAACGCTTTTTCAGTTTACTACAATTTATTATATATCAATTAAGCACAGTCTTACTATATACAGTTAAGGGCAAATCTGCTGGAGTATAATAATCTCCTACAAAACTGGTGGCTACAAAAGATGTGGTATATAACACCAACTGATTTCTCAAGCATAACTGGCCAAATCATTATTCTGAACCTTTCACGCTGCAAAAATCAAGTACTCTTTAGCTAGATAAGGGATTCTCAAGCATGTAATCCTATGTGCTTCAAACAAAATGATGCCTAGGCTCCACCTCCAGAGAATGATTTGTTTGGTCTAGGGTATAACCCTGGGCACTGGTTTTTATTTATTTTCTTCCCAAAGAATACCAGGTGCATTGTGAAAACGAGTGAGCTAAAAATTATTAATTCCTTTTTCATGTAAGTATATTCACTTATTTAATACACATTATGTATTATGTATATAGCACAATACTAGCTGCAATGTTGGACCTCAATGATGAACAATATGTCTTGAATCTCAAGGAATCTGTATTTTATTGGAAAGATATAAGCAAATAAAGACAGTTCTACATAGCAGGGGTTGGCTACGAATTGGTAAAAAGGAAGAAAAGTCTTCCAGTGAGAGAAACTCACATGAGCAAACTTGCAGAGTTTGCAAAGTAATGGATGAAATGAAAACAACATAGAATCTAGTATTACCAGAAAGTAGGCTGGCCTTGTGTGTCTTGTGGTCATGGATATGAAGGCTGGAAAGGTAGACTGAGTCAGAATCTTCAATCCTAGTTTAGGAAAATTGGTATCTTTGTTTTTTTGTACTCAAGAGTAAGGGCTCTGAAATTAGGCTACCTGAGTTTATATATCAGATTTACTACTTATTAGTTATGTGTCCTGGACGATCTATTCAAAATCTTTTTGCCTTGTTTGTAAAATGGAAATCATAAAAACACTTACACGGGTCGTTGTAAACACTCAGTGAGCTGACAAATGTAAAAAGCTTACAGTAGTGTCTAACACAGAGCAAACCCTCAATGCAGAGCAGCCAGTAATATTAGTAGCAATTATCAGACGACAGGGAACCCCTTAGCGATTTTTGAAGAGGTGTGACGTGATCAGAACTATAAACACTTTCTTTGAGCCTATAAAAAAAACATACTGAAACGTGATTATGCAGAAACACCTATAACACATATTTAAGGGAAAATGTATAAAAACAGTGTATTCAAATTCCCAATTTTGTCTGTCAGCCACCTGCTCCCAGCTTCCTTTGCAAGAGTTCTCATAAAAGAAAATTGGTAGTATGAGTGCAGATTCCCTATAGAGTAATGCCTAAGACATGAGAGGAACTAGTCCTTCTGAGTTCTCTGACCAGCAAATATTCCCAGTTTAGGTAGTATATTTGTTTTGTTTTGTTTTTAAAGATTTTATTTATTTATTCATGAGAGACACAGACAGAGGGAGAAGCAGGCTCCCTGCAGGGAGCCCGACTCCATCCGGGATCTCCAGGATCACACCCTGGGCTGCAGGCGGCGCTAAACCGCTGAGCCACCCAGGCTGCCCTAGGTAGTATATTTGAAGCCCTCTCATAGAAAATTCTCCAACATCTTAAGTGTACACAACACAATTTAACCTATCTTAGTGACACAAACTCTTCATGAACATCTGTTGTCCCAAGCTTCACGAGAGGGTGTGATCTGCAAAAGTCAGCCCAGCTGCAATCTTAAACTTGACCACTTTCTCATTTTACCTCGATTAGGAAGTTCAGAGGTCACACTATACATACGTATCTCCTCAGAGCCATCCTTAAGTGCATGGAGCAGAACCGCTCTGGCATCTGTGGAAGCAGACTCATAATTTGTTTTGTCCTCTCCTTCCTTCTGCAGAACTCTTTGGCTTTCTCTCCTTCTTCCAATCAGATTTTCTCCTCCCCATCAGTGGGTCTTGCACTGTCCCCACTCACCATTTACAGTACTCCATCACCTCCTGCAACTTCTATCATTCAGCCCCTTGTCCTAGTGATCTCCCAACATCCTCTCACAATATTCCTTATGGGAAGCTGGGAAAAAAAACATTTCAATTTCAAAACAAATGGGACACCTGGGTGGCTCAGCCTTGGGCCCAGGGCGTGATCCTGGAGTCCCAGGATCGAGTCCCACGTCGGGCTCCCTGCGTGGAACCTGCTTCTCCCTCTGCCTGTGTCTCTGCCTCTCTCTGTGTCTTTCATGAATAAAAAAATAGAATCTTAAAAAAAAAATTTCAAAACAGTTATCGCCCACTAACAAAACACCAAGTATCTGTTGAATCTGAATTTTATGTGTGTACACCTCTCGCTGCTCAAGGCTATCAAAAGTCAGTTCTTGAGATAATGGAGGCAGTGCTTCTGCAAGCCTCCTGCGCAGTAAATGGGAGCCTAGACCTAAGTCAAAAGACAGGAGGTCCCCCTTGCTCGCCACAGAATAGGAGGCAGGCCGCTTAACCTCGGCCTCTCAGCACCTGCACTTAATCTCACTGGGCTATTGGAATTAAATAAAATACATGATAACAAAATTCCAATCCCTGTATGAATGTAAATTTTTCTTCTCAAACTTTTCTCTGTCAAACTACTTGGGGGAAGCAAGACCTCTGATACAGTAAAATATCAAAAGGGTCCATACTAAAAAACTCACCCCCATATGCATTATGCCAATTAGACATTCATTTTGATAAACAAGCTCCTCTTTCAAGTATCTCCTGGTAGAGCTAACCCTATTGTTCATTGATGCTTTTGCATACTGCTTTGGTATTACAGGATTTGACATAGCTTGCCTTGTACTGGAGCTAACTCTGCAACTACACCAGGGATTCTCAAAAGGGAAGAGTAAAATTCTCCAACAGCTGTGCTTTGAAATAGCATGCCCAATATTATAAATTTCTACTGGGTGGACATGGGCAGGCTCTATTGTCTTTGTTTTGCAACCTTTCATAAATAAACATCCACCAAATCTTAGAGGAGAGGACCAGAAATAGCTAAATCTCCATGAATGGACAAGAAGGAAATTAGGTTTTACTAAATGCCTACCCACTACGTACAGATCATTTGACATACTTCCTCTAATGTCATAAAAACCTCAAAACAGGGGACAAAGTTATTCTTATGAATGAGGAAAACAGGACTCTGACAACTGAGTGTGACTATTTTATTTTTAAAGAGACAAAGGGCATAGAGCAACAGAGGTTAGACTCCTACTTTTAAGTGCGTGTTCTCCCTAAACCCTCAGCTTCCCACCCTCAAGGATATCGTGCAAAGGATTTCTAGATGTCCTTTCCTAATCCTGGAGGATTTCTTTACCAAGCTAAAATTGTTGGGGGGCGGGCGGGACAAAGAGAAGATAACATGCAATTAATTTACGTCTCTACCATGAGGAATTGAAATATTTAAAATGGATCACAGGGGATCCCTGGGTGGCTCAGTGATTTAGTGCCTGCCTTCGGCCCAGGACATGACCCTGGAGTCCTGGGATGGAGTCCGGCATCAGGCTCCCTGCATGGAGCCTGCTCCTCCCTCTGCCTGTGTCTCTGCCTCTCTCTCTCTCTCCGTGTCTCTCATGAATAAATAAATATTTAAAAAAAATAAAAATAAATAAAATGGATCACAGCAGTCGCCCCTTATCTGAGGTTTCCCTCTCCGTGGTTTCAGTTACCCAAAGTCAACCCAGTCTGGAAACAGTTAATCCTCCTCCTGACCTACCTACCCTCAGAAAGGTCAACAGCAGGCAGGAAGTCACAACGCCTGGGTCACTCACCTCCCCTCATCTCACCACAGAGGCATTTTATCAGCTCCCATCACAAGGCTGCGTACAGGACAATAAGGTATTTTGAGAAGGACCACCTCCACACTTTCATGACAGCATACTCTTGGTTCTATTTTATTATTAGTTATTATTGTTAATATCTAACTTAAAAACTTTATCCTAAGAAGAAGAGGGAAAAAAAAAAAAACCCATAGCCTATATAGGGCTCAAAACTATGCCCGGTTTCAGGCATCCACAGGTCTGGGAAGAGATCCTCCACCTGTAAGCAAGGAGCGCTCAACTATGTAGCTTAACCCAGGAAACTGAACAAAGGGCCCTAACACCCGGTTAGCAAGCTCCAACAAAAGACAACAGCAGGGAGAGCAGGACAAAAAGAAAAAAGAAAAAAAAAAGGCCAAGACCGAAATGGTAGGAATGCATTACCAGGGTAGATCATCACCACTAGTGAAACAACAGAAAAGTATTCGCAGACGTCAAGAACTATTCTAATTCTTAAAAGGTGACTTCAGTGCAAAAACCAAGGTTGGGAGCCCGAGCCTAGAGGGAAAGGGGCCCCGAGCCCTCGGTGGGGAAGGGCCGGCGCCCGCGCGGCCCGGGATGCGGCGAGGTCGGCCTGCGGGCGGGCTCCTCCAGGGACGCCTCTGGGGAAGGCTCCCCGGGCCGGGGCCGGGGCGGGGCCGGGGGGCGCGCCCCGCCCGAGCGAAGCCCCCGACGCCGCGCGGCGCGGAAGGAACCGCAGAGCCCGACCCGCGCCCGCCCGCGCCGGGATTCCTTTTTGTTTGGCTTCAAGGCGGCGGCGGCCGGGGGCGGGGCCAGCACGCGGCGGGCGGGGCCAAGGCCGGGGCGGGGCCAGGGCCGGGGGCGGGGCGAGCTCCGCGCAGGCCGCGCCCCCCGCCCGCGCCCCTCGCCGCTCCCCGCCGCCCCTCCCCCCGTCATGTGACCGCAGCCTGGACGCCAGGCTTGTTTTTCCCCTCGGCCCCGCCGCACCGCGCACGCGCCCCGGAGCCCATTCATTCGAAATGCGTAACAATGAGCCTCGGGGCCCAGCGGCTCGGCGAGCTCCCCCGGCCCGGCCCGGGACCCCTCCCGGCGCCCAGCGGGGGCGGCGCCTCGCGGGGGGCCCCCCACCCACCCCACGCCGGCCGCCCACCCGGGCCGGCCTCCGACCCTCCGCCCACACGCGCCGAGTTGAAGTCCAACTTTCCGGGCAGCCCCGGCGCCGCGTCGGCCCCTTCCCCCCCGCCCAGGCCCGCCCCGTCCCCGCGCACCCGGCCGGGCCACCCACCGCGCCACCCGGCCCCGAGCGCCGACCTCGCCGACTCCTCCCCGCCCCCGCCCCCGCCCCCGCCCCCGGGAGCCCCCTCGAGCCCCGCCGCCGCCCAGCCCGGGGGAGCTGGCGGGAGGCGCCGGCCCGGCGGGGTCGCCGCGGGGCAGCCCTCGGCGGGGAGGAGGGAGGGGGGAGCGCGGACCCGAGCTCCCCGGTCCCCTCGGGATCCCGCCCCTCCCTTCCCCACCCCCACCCCTTCCCGAACTGAAAGACAACAAACCCGCCGCGGAGTGCGGGCAGCCCCGGCGGGGCCCGCCCTGGACGCGACAACACCACCGGCGGCTCGCGTGCCCCCTCCCCGACTGACGGCGGCCTCTCCGGCGCGCCTCCCGGCTCCCGCCGCCGCTCTCACTCCTCCACCGAAACTTTCCTACTTACCAAACCCGTCGCCATTACCAAGTCTTTCAAGCTTCGTCTTCCCCCTCCCCTCAACCCCCCGGGGGCCGAGCCTCCTCCCAGCTCTTCCGCCCTCCTATTGGCCTACGGAACTGCCCTTCGGCGCCTCCCCTTTCCCATTGGGCGATCCCGTGGTCCGTCTCGGGAGGCGGGCTTGTATTGACTTTTGTGTTGTGTTCACTGGGGAAGGCGGCCTGTCAATCACAGGAGTGAGCGCTCCGGATTGGACTGCTGCCGAGACTCCGGGGACCCAAGCCAAACTTTGCCCCCGAAATGGATTGTGGGTTCGTAGTCTCGGCCTTGCTCTGTTCCGGGAAATCGCGGGCGCGAGGAACCGGTTGGACTACATATCCCAGAGGTGCGTGCGCCGCGCTGTCTTGATAGTAAACAAGAGTCATAGGGACACGTGTATCAGCTCGTTTGTTTTGGTGTCTGGGACAAAAGGGAGGGGGCGGAGGAAGGGAGTGTTTTAAAGCTTCGGCCTCTTCTCTTCCTCTGGGCCTCTCTTAGCCGTCGGAGAGCCCCAGGCTCTCGCAGCACCCATTTCGGGCCATAAACAGCCCGAGTCGCTCGCTGCTGGAAGTTTGGCAGGAGGCCAAGGTATTGTTTTAGTGCGAGGGGAAGGAGATGACTGCAAGCGGAAGCAGTGCAGCCTCGCGGGGGACCAGTCACCCACAAATCAGAGCCCCGGGCATGATGGGGATAATAAAGCCGGCGTTGGGCTCCAGTGGGAAGAACTAGAATTCCTTTATCCTCAGCCTTGCTTGGCCAGCCCCCCCCCCCCTTGCACAGCAGCAACTTGCCCCCTCCCATCGGTTCCCCCAAGATGTGCTGAACGCTGGCTCCGTGCCAGGCACTGAGAGGCTGGGGGATGAGCAGTGAGGGAAAAGTTCAGGGTCTGGAGAACTTACAAAGCTGTAAGTGGTTGGGGGTGGGGGTGGGGTTGTAGACAATTAGTATTGCCTCAGACACCGAGGCAACTCCAAGCGGTCTTTTCCATATTGACGAGCTTGCCCCTTGGCTAAGGGAACAGGAGCACAACTTGTGACTTAAACTGAATTAGTGAATCGTGGTCCAGGCGTCCCTGGTGAGTTTTTGTCCACCGGTGTTCCCCTCCAGACGTCTTGCCAGTGATGAAGAGACAAGAATGTCTTGCCACTTCGTTGCCACCAGGAGTTCCTCCTTAGGTTACTTATTAGTAACCTCTGACTCATCAGAGGAGGGCGGCTTCCCGGCTTTACAGGTCCCTTCCCTTTAAACGCGGCTTCCATCAGTCCTCCGAGTCTGTAATTGATGTTTTTACCATTCACATTACGGAGGCATCATTAAGCTTTTCTCCTTTGAACCTGTAATGCTTAATCATTTAAGCTATGCTTCGGGTTTTATATCTTTACATCACCATATGTGTGCTGAAAATTAAGAGGAAATCGTACATTAGTTAGAAATCTATAGTCAAGCGACTGAAAAGACTCTCTAACCATGGCTGATTATTCCTGTAACACACACACACACACACACACGTACATCTCTTGAATTTTTAAATCTCCCCGAAAGCCACACAACAAATCAAATCCCAAATAACCCTCGTGGGTTCAAACAAGTTTGCCTCTTCTTTTTGGACCAAAGATTTATTTTCTTGTATTCACAGATAGTAACATTGTAAATTTTTTTTTTCCTAAAAATAATTGAGGGCGAACAAAATGCCTGAATTTTTCACTGAGGGAAAAGGACAGGATTTGAATTTATTATCTCTCAGAGATTAAAAGAGGGATCCCAAAAAGAAACTGGACTGTGACTCTGTTATTTTGCCTTCCTTTTTTTTTTTTCCTTATAGAGGAGGATTGCTGTGCTGCCTCTCCAGTGTTTAATTTTTTGACAAAAAGAAAAAATTGTGGAATTTACCTAATCATTTAAAATAAAATTTGAAATATTTATCTTACTCCCTCCAGAGAACTGATATCCTTTCCTTCCCCCCCCAAAAAAATGGGCTCTCAAGCCACTCCTTTGCCTATTCATTGTGTAAACCGTAAACTGTGAGGCCTGCTTTTAGCTGAACCTTACCTTACTTATTTTTTTTTAAGTAGGCTCCACACCCAATCCAAGGCTTGAACTCATGACCCTGATATCATGACCTGAGTTGAAGAGTCAGATGTTTAACTGACTGAGCGACCCAGGTGTCCCTGAACCTTGCCTTAATTTTAAAGGGTTTTCTATCTGAAAGTTCTTACTAAAAGCCTTACTGGAGATGTTTTCATTGGTGGACACTATGATGGGAAGAATAATTTCAGCTTCAGATGAAGATTTTTCACATTATTATAACTACCTTTTAATAGCCCTCTGGGCGTCTCTTAGCCCTCGGAGAACCCCAGGCTCCCGCAGCACCCATTTCGGGCCATAAACAGTCCGAGTTGCTTCCTGCGACTATTATTTGTCGACCACTTGCTAATTGATAAGGCTACAAAGATATAAAGTATTTTCACATACTTTTATTTTTGTCTAAGTCACTGAGTAAAATCCTGACATTTCAGTCACAAGTGTTTAAGTATCAGTATTGGAATCTCTACATCTTTAAGGTGGACAATTAGTCCTGTCTTTTGACTTTCCTGGGAAGCTATTAGTACCTCATGTATATTTAACAGGTGTATCATCCTCATTAATTCTTGGGTGACTGACAAAACCAGCCAACTCATAGCCCAGAGCAAAGATCAAAGTAAAAAACCAGTAAGATCTCCTTGAAAATCTTTATGTATGTAAATTCTGCTCTCTCACTGAGACAGATATAATTAAGAACTCATAAACACAGAAACTTCTGTTTGTTTTTTAACTTCTGTTTTCATAAAGAAACAAGAAGTACTGATTTGTTAAAGGTAGTTTAAAAAAAAAAAAAAGGTAAATCCTACTTGGAGGGTAAAATTAAACAACAAATTTGCCTCAATTCCAATACGTCTGGCACACCAATGACTACTTCGTTGACTGAGATTGAGTTCAAGCACATGGCATTGCTTACATATTGAGACTATCGCTGTTCAGATCGTTAAAAAGGAAATGAATTCACTCAAATCAAGTACACATCTTCCTCGACTTACAATGGGGTTATGTCCAATAAACCCATCATCAGTTGAAAATATCATTAAGTGGAAAATGCATTTAACACACCCGACCTGTGGAACATCAGAGCTCAGCAGAGCCTACGTTGCACATGCTCAGAACACTTAGATTAGCTGACAGTTGGGCAAAAATCCTCTAATACAAAGTCTATTTTATAATAAAGTGTAGAATGTCTCATGTAACGTATCAAACACTCTCCTGAAAGTGAAAACTAGAATGGCTGTAAGTGTTTGGGCTGTTGACCCTCAGGCTCACATGGCTGATGGGAGCTGTGGCCGGCTGCCCTGCCCAGCTTCCCGAGAGAAGATTGTCCGCCTGGGAAAAGATCAAAATTCAAAGTACGGTTTCTACTGAAAGCACATTGCTTTTGCATCATTGTAGAGTCGAAAAATTGTGAGTTGAACCATTCTAAGCTGGGGACCATCCATACTAAAACCAGGAAATGGGACACATGTATGGTCTAAAGTAGTGCCTAGACTCTTCAGATAGCCTCTCTCGGTACATTATCAAAATCTTACAAATATCTTTCCATGTATGCACTATACTTTTAAAATAAATTAATTTTATAATTAATTCCAAGTACTCGGGTATACTCAAGTTGTAAGGGAGTATATGCCTGGGAGCTAATGACGAGTGCCATTTTAGAAATAAGTAACACGTTTGTTGTAATTTGTGATTCTACTACAAGTTTAAGTTTTACTCAGGTGACCATAAAGCAAGACCTTTCTTCAGTGGTTGCTATGTTGGGTGTCTTAACACCATCACCTTTAGGAGGAAGAACCAAGGGGAAGAGGAGGAAAAAAGGAGGATGTGGTGGTTGGGGTGGGGGGCGCCTGGCTGGCTCAGTTGGTGAACCATGTGACTCTTGATCTTGGGTTGTGGGTTCGAGCCCCATGTTGGGTGTAGGACTACTTGTGGGTGGGTATTGGTGGTATGTCGATGCCATTGGGGGAGAACAGACTTGGGGACTGAAAGAAGGGGAAAGGATGGGTTCAACTTTAGATCGTGAGGTTTCCGTGCAAGGAAGAAGTTTAGGTACAGAGTTCTTAAATGCGGCTGAAACTATGTGGGATTTAGGAGATCCAAGTGGGGAGAAATAAACTGGGTGTCCTAAGGACTCGGAGGGGTCGATGCTTTGTGGCCTCGCTTGCCCTCAAAAATTTTTTTAAGTTGCCCAACTTGGTATTCATGAAAATGTGAGCATTTAGAGAAGGCAACACAAATTTTGACTTAATCCTACTCCCTATTTGTAAAATTCCGCAATAATAAGGTTTTCATCTTTCAATGTCTTTATGTCTTTTATTACAAGTTTTCTAGAATAGAGCATTCCTGTTATCTGAACCATGTAACACAAACTCCCACATATTTTCTCCCCATGTCTGTTATTCTAGGCCCTTATCTACTATTTTCTTTCAGCTGCCGGTCAAAAGTACCCCATTTTAGAGGCGAGTCTGATAAAAAGCAATTAAAACCACAAGGATAAGACGTGCACAGCTCTTGTCACACTATGCTCCACTTAGTATTTTGCTTCCACTGGCCAACCCCCAACCTCCCCCCTGCCTCCACCTCCTGTGCATCTTTCCGTCTGGGCCCTCAGTGTACAAGTCTGCTCAACAAATGAAGGAGGAGCTGGGAGGAAATGAGCAGCGTGCTCTGCCTTACGAGAATAGTCATCATGGGCTGCTGTGTGTCCCGTGCTGCTGGACACACGCAAACAGGCTTCCAATCCACTTGCACGCCCTCAAGTCCCACAGCTTATCACAAGGCGCCGGGAGAGTAAAAATGTGGAAGCTCATTTAAGTTCAGCTAATTTAAGGACCACGCACATGCAAAAATTGCCAAAAGATGTGTTGATACCGAGCACCTCTTCTAAAATAATCAAACGTGTCATTTACACATGCCGTGTGTGTAGGTGTCAAGAATATAGTCACTATTGTAAAGCAGTGGCCCCAAGGAGGCAGAGGGGGTCTCGGGAGACAGCTGGTCCTCTTGCTCCTCAGCAGGACCTGGGTCGGTTTCCAATTAGGACAAAGATGGAAAATGAGCGATGGGAAGCAACTTTATGAGATTTCTGACTGGTCGTATTTACTGCTCATACACTCATTCACTCACTGTAACCTTTTTTTTTTTTTTAATGTTAAGCAGAAAACATTCAGGGTTTCCCTTCTGGGTGGTCATGGGCGGGAGCTAAGGCTGCTTTGGTCATTTGAGTCCATTGCCAGCTCACACTTAAAACTTTCCCTGGTCCCCTGGAAAAGAGCTCATTTGGGTTTTTTTTTTTTTTTGCAGTTGAGAGTAAAAATCCACTTACTGTAACATCTCAATTATTATCAATACCAACAAAGCGTTTCATATATATATACATCTTGCACTACGTTTTGGGTTTTTTTTTTGGGGGGGGGGTAGGGTGGCAAGGGTCAGGCTGTGGTTAAATCTGGGGTTAACCACCTACCTAATACGTGTCCTTTCATCTTTATGATCTTTATGGTGCAGTTACTTCCACAGCATGCTTCATCCCATCTTCCCAAAAGTAAACGTTACACCCATCTTCAGGATTTCTTGGGCAATTTTAGATTTATAGATTTAAAGCGTAAAAAGGGACTGAAAGGCCCAGATCTATTGGTCAAATAAAAGTTTTCCTCTCGAGAGTCTTCCTCTGCACTGCTTGACACCTTTTTCTCAATAGGCTCAATATGGGAAAAAACAGGGAGCCAAGAACGCGGGGAAATCGAGAGCTCGCAGGTGCCTGGAGTTTGCCACCTGCTCACCACGTGAGTGATCTAAGTGATGGGGCGAAGTCCCCGCTTCTCACTCCCACGGACTGAATTGATCTGAGCCCCCACAGTTCTTCTTGGGAGCACAAGCCCTCTTCCAGTCCCTGGTAAAAACTTTCCTGTTTATGTTTCCATGATTCGTTATACCGTTAAGGTTTGTGTGTGTGTGTGTGGGTTTTTTTCTTTTTAAGTACCTGGTAAGACTAACAACTATACAGTTTCAGTTGCTCAACCAGTTTTGCTGCCTTTAAAAATATCCTGAACAGGTAAGGTTGTCTCAACTCCTCTTCCGATCTGTTTTGGTCACAGTTCTGATACTTCTGATACTGGGGCAGTACTTCACAGTCTCAATCTCAGACGCCAGCCTTCCTTGTCCTCCTGTGTCTCCCTTATGTGTTAATAATCCCATTGCCCCCTTAGGTATTCACGTTTTATTTAGATGTTAGAATTCCTTCTTCGGTTATTTAACCAAGCCGTGGCTTATCCAGATGTATTACTTGCCCCTCCGGGCTTACACATGACCAGTTTTAAGAATGCCATAGGTCACGGAGTCCTTGTTGTAAACATAACATTGCTTCAGAATACTGGGAAAATTCGATCAGTGTCTTCAAGATGCATTAGGAAGGAAAAGGCCTCGGCACTTAATCTTACATATTTCAGTCCAACTCAGGTCCCTTACTTCATGTCTCATGCCTCCCTTACAACATTTCTCCGCATTTTAAATGGCCTGCCAGCTTCTAACAGTAAGCCAAATCCCCCACAGGTGTCACAAGTAGTGCCTGTTACAATACAGGCAGCAAGCCCTACTTCATGATGACATGCAGGACACACACTTCTAGAAAACGAGGAGAAGCACTTGTGTTACTAGAATGTTCTTCCAGAATAATTTGTAGCTACACATAATATATCCTTGAATGAAACTTCAACAGAGGATTTCCCAAGAGTAAAGAATCTTGATTTGTGGCTGAATGATAACATCCACATCCACAAGTCAAACTTGAGGTGTTTTAATTAGACACTTTAACATGTCACTTCCCCCCTGATTAGCCACATTTCTTTAGCAGACCTAAACGGCCAAATTAGTCTGCAGCACACTACAACTGTTTAAATCACATATGACTAATAGTTAAAATCTGTAAATACCTATTGCCATAAAGAACTGTACTTTCTTGTTGCGTTATGCCCAGGAGGCAGCTCTCACATGGGCCACCTCCCTGTCCTGCTTCTCACATAGTACAATATGCGCTACAGAGGTCCTAGTAAAGAAATAAGTGAAACAAAACAAAACAAAACCAAAAACAAACAAACAAAAAAAACCCCCAAACTTCATTAAAAACATTTTATTATAAAAGTGTGCTTTATTATAAGGTAAATTTAAATATAACCAACAATACTGAAAATAATGTAACTGGCATTTACAGCCTTGGTCAGAGTTCTTTATTAAACAGGCATTTGTCTGCTATTCCATGAATAGTTAACAATCAGCTGATGCAACAAGATCTCTTAAAAAAAGTGGATAAAGAATACAGAATAATGATCCAGGAATCTGGGGATTCGTCGTGTTTTTTTCTTGTTTAACAGACCTGGCTTTTAAAATAAAATCTGAAATAGAAAACAAGTCATCATCTTGTTGTAAGCTCTCTTCCTACAAGAAAGTTTGCAAAATTGTTAAACAGTGTTCTAAAACGTGGCTAAGTTATACTTTACATACTTTTTATATGTACATTATTTGAGGAACACATTTTAACCATATTTTCATTATATATGTAAGACCATAAACGTTCTCTAGTAACATCATACTATAATGGCCACAGAATATTTTTCCCCAGGTATACATTTCCTTAAAACTTGTTTCCCAAAATGAAATTACTCATTTAAGAGTGAACTACTGGTTCAAATTAACCTCTCCAGACACTGGGGTCATATGGGCCTAGAAATCACGTGAAGAATAATACTGCTTTGGTTGAATGTAATTCATCCTGTGTGTCAGAACAGTAAGCACATTAATTATCAATGAAAAATCTATTAAGCTCATCCTGCACTTTTGAGTCCTACATTAATGCAAATGGCAAGGCCTAATGGTACATTGGGACAGGACAGAAATTCCTTTTATCTTTACATATGGTTTTGCTTATAAAAGTTTATTTCTGCCACCCGAAAGAAAACCCATGGGAGATGTCTGCAAAGGATCATATTATGTACACCTAGTAAAGAACAGACAAATATGCTGTGTGTGGATAAGGACCCCAAAATATTTTTGGTATAGGAGAGGTGGTTTTTTCTTTTCTTTTCTTTTCTTTTTTTCTTTTTTAGCATATGTAAGATCTCCGGCTTCTAGAAGACAAGTTTATATAGCACTTTAAAAACCATTTGTTACATTAAATGTTGAACTCAAACTTTTAAAGAGTATAGAGAACTACAAAATGGAAATAGGAAGCAGATATACACTTTATGAGGAAATTGTGTTAATGATCTCTCCTCTAAAAAAGGACTCTTCCCTATTATCATAATGACCACACTGCCCGTCCTTAAAACCACTGGTCGCTGACATTATGCCGAAGAAGTCAAAATGTACTTTATTGCAAAAATATAAAAGGTTGGAAAATTGCATATGATGTGTTCTATCATTTCACCATAGCCCAAGGCCAGCACAGAACTTATCAAGCCAGAAAAACTTGAGAAAACAAAAATGATTAAAACTGTACTTACTATATATAGTGAGAGTTGTAAAAAGAATGTGATGCCATGCTGTCCAGCATGATTCACTGCCAATTCCCTTTTACATGGGCATAGTCACTAACACAAGCAATCCGAGGAAGTCCAAATGAACACAAATCGCCCATGGCAGCGTCCTTGAATTATCTTCTTACACACAGATACTTTCAATATATTACAATCATTTGAATAAACCTTTCACTCAAATTGTAATTTTGTGGAGTACAAAGTCATTTATTTAATCAGTATGTCAATATTTCTTTGATCTACTCTTTAGAAAGTGATGGTAAAGCCTATTGAGTATTAAATCACTACTGTTTACAGATACATTGTAAATGTAAAAAAAAAAAAAAAGGGAAAAAACCTGAAATCACAGAAAATGCTTGGCATCTACACAAACACATTCTCAGTGGACTAACCACTACTGTGTAATTTTGTCACTACAGGTCTTGTTCCAGACTTTTGCTTCATGCAGTGGGTTCAACAATATCCATGTTAGTTCCAAACAGGGCAACTAATTGTTCTTCATAGGTGGCAATGTTCCTTTTCATAATTTCCATGCAAGGTCCCAAAAGCCTTTCAAATGCCTGCACATCCATGGCTAAGAAAAGGCGAGAATAAAAGAAAAACACATGAATTTAACATTCTTTGGAAATCTGAAAAATTCTGAAGTCACTTATGATGCCCATTCTGCATTGTGTTAATGCACTGGTACTTTCAGACATGTATCAAGTGCGAGAAAAGGGCATAAGGATAAAAATGTTCCACTTGAAAAAGTCAACAGCCAGTGATTGTGCAATGCTAGGTTGGGTGGGAGGCTCCTGGTCTACAGTAAGAAAAAAATGGGCTGTTATGGGCAAGGGTCTTGGAATTTGAAAAAATAAATTTGTTTTGATGTCACCACTTCAGTAATATGAACTCCTTAAAGGGGGCAAGGGATTTTTCTTTTTCCTCTACTGTCTTCCCCTCTCGGGGTTTACAATGCTATGCTGTGAAGACCCAGTGTTACCTTTTATAATGATTACTCTCTCACCCTATTGTCCGGTCAGTTCAAAGTGGTGGCCAAAAGGCTGTTGTCCGCTTGTAAGTATATGCCGTGTGTCACTTTCTTTGCCTGTCTCATGCATTTTTAAAAACTCAGTGTGTAATATACACATGGGAAATATGATCCCACTCTTCTACTATAGAAATAAAAATTAAAAAAAAATTTTTTTTTTGCCTTTCATATTTGCAAAGGTACAAAAGACAAAGTTTGTAAGAATAGAGGAAGTGGACGTTCCTGCACTGCTGGTAGCATGTAAATTAGGACGGACCAAGAGAGCTGGCGGTTTACCTTAAACACCACAGAAAGAAAGCATACTCCTGAGAACATTTCTAAGGGAAAATCGTATATGTGGAAAAGTAGTCTGTGCACACAGGCATGAAACTCCCCACCCCAAAATACGGATCCAGAACCCCCAACATACTTGCCACTGGGAGATGGAGATGACTAACTTATGTGTATACACATAATACAATGTTACAATTTGATAAAATGAGAAATAAAATGAGCAAGTGCCTAATAAGCTACAGTGAATGAAAAAAAAAAAAACCAGTTGACAAAACTTTAAAACCAGAAAACTCATGCAAAGAAAGATGAGAAGGAATTATAACAAGATGTGTTAATCACCGGGTGGTGGTGGTATGAGTGACTCCTTAGATTTTCCTAACCTCATCTGTATTTCTCAGATTTTCTTTAATGTGACTCAATTTGGTATAGAAAAAAAAAAGGTTTTTTTAAGATTTTATTTATTTATTCATGGAAGACACAGAAAGAGAGAGAGGCCGAGACACAGGCAGAGCGAGAAGCAGGCTCCCTGCAGGAAGCCCGACGTGGGACTCGATCCCGGGTCTCCAGGATCACACCCTGGGCTGAAGGCAGCGCTAAACCGCTGAGCCACCCAGGCTGCCCAGTATAGGAAAAAATTAATGGGGTTTCACTCACTTTACCTTTACTCTTACTCCTGTCTGTACTCAGGAAAATCACCTATCAGTTTCTACCTACCATCTCTTTCCTCCAAGTATAACACTTGATTAATATTATACTTACTGAAAAGCCTTTTCAAAAGTGACTTCTCAAAGAAGTTAATTCTGAAGAAGCCTGCAGATCTGAGGAAGCTCAGTTTATTCTACTGAACCGTGGGCAAGAGCACAGAGTGGCCAATTACTGTGGAATCAATTTTCCTACAATGTCCGTCTACATCAATTCCTGAATTCCATTTTTCACTGTTAAAGTGAAGTTTTCTCCTACGTCAGATCTCATACAGACAGAGGTCTTCCGGCTGAAGGGGGCATTTGTACTGCGCAGAATGAACTGCTGAACAACAGAGAAAACCGTACTGCGCTCTGACAAAGCTGAACGTTTGTTTCCTAGGACGAGGATGAGGAAGTATTTCCGCAGACCTTCCGGCTCTGCCCACAGACCTGGATGTACACAATCAAAATACTGTTCTAGCTTGCTTTTTTTAAGGAACACAAACTTTACTAGAAAGATTAGACCTAGAAGTCCACAGTCAGAATCTTCCGGGGTGCCTGGCTGGCTCAGTCGGTTAAGTGTCTGGCTCCGGCTCAGGTCATGATCTCAGGGTCCTGGGATCGAGTCCTACCTTGGGCTCCCTGCTCAGCGGGCAGCCTGCTTCTCCCCCTCCCTTTGCCTGCAGTTCCCCCTGCTTGTGCCCTGTGTCAAATAAAATCTTAAAAAAAAAATGTCCTTTCACACCTGTATAGAGGAACAAAATAGGCATGTGACAATTTGTAAAGAAAAAAACTAAAGGTTCCCACAAATGGATTCAAATGAACCCTAACCTTGTTCTCTTCTGTGGGGACCATAGAACTTGGGAACCCGGTGAGACCATCAGTACAGTCACACGAACACACCACATGCAGGACAGGCACGTCCCCTGCTCTGACTCCTACCTAAACATTTGACAGTCCCGATGGCGTGTGCGGAAGCTGCTCGAGGTTTGTTAGTGACCAGAGCCAGTTCTCCGAAGTACTGTCCCCGGGAACACCGAGCGATTTCCACGGCGCCGTCCTCTTCCACCTCTGACTTCCCCTGACAAGGTAAGCAAGAGTATGAGCCTTCACTCCGCTTACGAAAACCCAGTAACCCCAGTGTAAGCATCGAAAGGAAAGCCATCACTAACGTGGAGTCTTAGGGCTGGGCAAACACTTACCTTCCTTTTCATAGTGATTTTCACTTCGCCAGATTCTACGATGAAAAAAGAATCCGCCAAGTCTCCCTGTAAGATAGAAACCAAAGCAGAGGGCAGAAATGCAGACTTAGCTGACAGCACTCTCGTTGCCTCTCGTAGCCCTGAGATCAGTCCGGCTCCCCCGTATGGACCCTCTGCCCGAAAAGTGAAGCCCACCCCCCCACAGGAACAAACTATCTCACCGCCTACACTGAGGGGCTGTGATCAATGATTACATAGTCGCGAGCTCATCTATAAAATTGTTTGAAATAGTAACAACTCTCCCATGGCACTTCTTGCTAAAACTAGCCAAGAAAATATGACAAATACAGAGGTAAGAATTGTGCGCCAAGCCTGGGTGGCAGCGTACATAGTCAGGAACGGAGTGCCAGGTCCCAGCACAGCCCCTGCCCTGCCAGCTGATCCCGTGCTCCTCGAGAAGCACTCGGATGGGTACCCCGTGTCCTCCTCTGATAGCAAGCATCAGCACGGGCGCCCACAGAGGAGAAAACCACCAGCCTTGACATTGTTACAGATGTCCCACTCCACCTCGGGGCCTCAGAAAGGCTTCTGAAAGCCTTTCTAACTACATCCCTTCTTTCAGGCACATTATATAGAGGTATACATGACATTCCCTTCTTTTTGTTTTTTGGGTGAACTCTGATTTGATTCCCAATGATGCCTTCTGAATTAAATAGTACAGGACAGATGATAGCAGATACTGACTTTTTCGGAGTCTCTCAAAGCGATTCTAGAGAAACTTGGGTATTCTAAAACTCTTTAGTACATATAATTCAGGAAACACAGTATCAGATTACATCACAAAAATGTGGACTGTAGATTTAATGTATGTTTATAAATGATTAAAAGACAAGTAATACCTAAAAAGACTATAATCTCTTATCTTTATATCATAAGAGCTTCCTGTTAGATTTTTAAGTGTTTAAAATCATAACAAGACTACTGACTGTAATTTTTTCTTTCAGATTTTATTTTTAAATAATCTCTACACCCACTATGGGCTTGAACTCACAACCCCAAGATCAAGAGTCACACACTCTAATGACCAAGTCAGCCAAGCGCCCGATAATTCTGTTTTCAAAACATGCTCTAAATGCATGTTAAAATGGCAAAATTGGGCCGGTGGGTTGTGCCCACTGAGCCACCCAGGTGCCCCCACCCATTGCTTCAAAACTGTAGTTAAGAAATCCAGGCTCGGGATCCCTGGGTGGCACAGCGGTTTGGCACCTGCCTTTGGCCCAGGGCGCGATTCTGGAGACCCGGGATCGAATCCCACGTCGGGCTCCCGGTGCATGGAGCCTGCTTCTCCCTCTGCCTATGTCTCTGCCTCTCTCTCTCTCTGTGACTATCATAAATAAATAAAAATTAAAAAAAAAAAAAAAAAAGAAATCCAGGCTCTATCATCTGTCTGCTTTATCTGTCAACTTCGACTAACTTCATAAATCCTACTTCTTGGCAGCCCTGTTGTAACCAAGGTGTGTAGTCCTACCCTTTCCAACTGGGGTCCCAAAGAAGCATCAGGGGTTAAACAGCATGTTGGCCCCCATCTCGTGCCTGGAAGCTGACACAGTACACGCTGCTTGTGGATTAATTTTATCAGGGGAGTAGCCCCAGGAGGCTTCATCCTGAACTGATCAGACCAAACTGCAGTAACTCCCAGCACATCTTCTGGGTCCTTATTACACCTCAAGGAACACTTGCCTGATTGTTGACAACATCTTATTGTAGATACATTTGAATTTCATGTGCCAATAAAAAATTATCCTGAAATCCATCTGCTGACTTAATACATGATCATCAGTTCATTATATAAAGAAAATATTCAAATAACTTAATGGCTGTAAATTAAACCACTTTCAACAGGTCCTTGGGTGGAATATTCATTTAATCCGCACTGCATACTAGTTCTAGACACACATGAAAAATGTATCAAGACTTGTGGTAAGAACGGGCCGTAACCCAGAGCTGAAGCCCCTATACAGCACTATACCTGAGCAATGATTTGTTCCCCATCGTTGTATACTTTGGTGCCTATCACATCTACCACTTTCAGGCGCTCAGAAACCTACAAAGGAAAAAAAAATAGCATTAAACAGACTAAATGGGTATCTTATCTATTTCGCAAGTTAAAGACCGGCAGCCCATAGGCCAAATCAAAGGAGCAGTGTGTGCTTTGTGCATGTGTGTCGTGTTAAGGAACTGCCACCATTTGAAAATCGATTTCTCACAAAAAATCTGAATTCTCAGCTTCTCTCGAAAAATCAGGAGACTCAGCGACACTCAGGCCACATTAATGGCACATGGTGACAACAGGCTGTGGGGACCAGCAACAGTTCTTTGGCTGCAGCACATGGTCAGCCGACGTCCCATCCTGGCTTTGTCTTCTCCTGTACGTTAGGATTTCCAGCCCCCGATCGACTTTCATTTAAAAGAGACGCTGCTAGTCATGATCAGCTGCCTCATACGCATTCTGTAATGTGGCCAAAACCTCTACTGGGCGTGTACCAACAACCCAACAGACAAATTTCAATAGATGAGTCAGTACTAATCCCAAGGCTTCTGGCCAAGCTGCAGTAAGATGGGGAAGACGGGGGTAGGAGATCTGGAGGCGCTAGGTTAGAGATGTCATCAGACACCTGAGAGCAGATGTCAACTATGCGGTTGGATAAATGCGCCTGCCATGGGGGGGTGGGGGGGTGGGGGAGAGGGACCTTGCCTGGCGATATCAATTTTAGGAGGCATCAATATATAAACGATATTTAAAGCCAGGGGATTTGACAAGTTCACCAAGTGAATAAGTGTAGCCTGAAAACAGAAGAGACCCCGAGTGTCAATCTGAAGAAGAAGAGGACTAAACAGTAAAGTTGACTGTGAAGGAAAAGATACACTGTGTTTGGACAAACTAGTGCTACTGCCTACATTTCTACCATAGCTTGAAGCCTGCTTTAAATTTATTTTTTTAAGTTTTTATTTAAATCCTAGTTCACAAATCAATCAAATCCAACACTTGCATACAACACCTGGCACTCATCGCAGCAATGCCTTCCTCAACCCCCATCACCAGGTGCTTCCCCCTCCCTTCTCTCCTCCTCCCCCCTGTCCCCTATAGTTAAGAATCTGTTTTTTTTTTTTTATCTGTTTCTTGGTTTGCCTCTCTCACTTTATTTTCCCTCAGCTCATCTGTTTTGTTTAAATGTTACATGAGTGAAATCATATGCTATTTGTCTTTCTCTTAGTTCGCTTAGCATTATACTCTCAGGCTTCATCCACGTCGTAAATGGCAAGAGTTCATTTTTTTTTATGGCTGAGTAATATAGTAATATTCTGTTGTACATGTATTTCCCACCTCTTCGTTATGATTCATTGGTCGATGGACATGTGGGCTGTGTCCGTAATTTGGCTCTTGTAGATAATGCTGCTACAAATGTTGGGATGTGTATATTCCTTTGAATTAGTATTTTTGTATTCTTTGAGTAAACATCTATTAAGTCTGCTTTTAGATAAAGACCACATATATGTCTGTCGTAGGCACTCATACAAGTCTACTGTAAAACAAAGCAAAACAAAACGCCTGTAGCTACAGGCAGTAAAAGAAATACTGTGTTACACAAACACCATAATTTAATCTTTTCAACTAAAAATATGCGTAAATTTTTATTCAAAGAAACTTTACTACAGGGACACCTGGGTGACTTGGCGGTTTGGCACCTGCCTTCCGCCCAGGACGTGATCCTGGAGACCCAGGATCGAGTCCCACATCAGGCTCCCTGCATGGAGCCTGCTTCTCCCTCTGCCTGTGTCTCTGCCTCTCTGTATATCTCATGAATAAATAAAATATTAAAAAAAAGAAACTTTACTACAGTACTAAGTGTTCTAAATGAAACAAACTTTTTAAGCAAGATAAAACAAAAGCATAAACATATACTTACTTCCAAAGATTTAAGGAATGGCAGTGACTCGATAAAGCTTTCATACATTTTTCTCTTTTTGGCATTATTTTTTACAATTATTCTCCTGAAGGTTACCCTGTCCTAAAGGCAGAAGAGCAGATACAAAGACAGTTAAGAGGTAGATTTTATTAGGAAAAAAAGTTTGAAGAGACTGTTTCATTTTATTCCCTGTAAGGAACAAACAATAACTGAAGATTTTGAAATAAAAGGTTAACGTTATTAAACTTTTTTCAGATTTTTTCACTTCTTCAAGCATAAAATATAACCCATATAAAATATTACTTTCTTTTTCTTTTTCTTTTTTTTTTTTTTTAAAGCAGTTTACTTTTATTCAGAACAGATCTGGCCAAGGTGTAATTGGGATAAGCCCACAAGGTGGTGCCATTGCACCATTAAAAAAAAAAAGGCATTCGCCCCGGTTTTTGTTTTCCTCCAGCTTTATAGAGATATAACTGATCTATAATATTGTGTGAGCTTAAGGTATACAATGTGGGGCTTTGAAACACTTATATACTGTGAAATGATGATCACAATAGGGTGGGTTAATACTGGTATCACCTCACACAATTGCCTTTTCTTTTTTGCAATGAGAACATTTAAGACTTAGCTCCATTAAGCAGCATTCAAGTATACCATACAATGTTAACTCTAATTACCAAGCTGTTTATTCAATCTCCAGAACTCATTCACCTGGTAAGGGGAAGCCTGCACCCTTTGACCAACATCTCCCCATTTCTCCCGACCCTCAGCCCCTGAAGCCACCACAGTACTCAGCGTCTCTGAGTTTGGACTAGCACAGGTCTTCTCCTGTGGATGATGGCCCGAGAGTGTCACAAGACGTCAGTGGACACAACCAGCATTTTTTTTTTTTTTTCAACCAGCATTTTTTTAAACTGGGTTATAATTGACCTATAACACTGTATCAGTTTAGGGTGTACAATATAACGACTTAGTATTCATATATATTGAGAAATGATCACCACCATAAATGTAGTTAAACACTTCATCACCATACAGAGTTACAAGTGCTGGGAACTTTTAGGATCTACAACTTTCAAATATACTATGCAGTATTATTAACGATAGTGGCCATGGTGGACAAGACATCCCCAGGTCTTATTTATTTTATAACTAGAAGTTTGTACCTTTTGACCCCATTCACCCATGACCAGCATTTTTATAAAAAATAAAGAACAGAAAATCATAGCATGAACATCTAGAAAAGTGTTGTTTAGTTATTTCAGTTATACACAAAGACACACATAAAATAAATATAATAATATACTGGTAAGTAAATATACTGGTTGTGATATTTCCTAATGGAAATCTTAGTGAGTTGCAGAAAAAAACCCATGAAAAACACTAGTAGAAAATTTTTTAAATTTTTTAATCATAAAGCAATTATAAGAGAGCCTGAAAAAACTATGCTAGATTGTCACATCTACATTACATTAGAGTTTTTTTTTTTTAAATGTGCACAGAGGAAATGCAACTTTCTTGAATATCAGAGTCCAATGCCTGTTTATCATTCTCAGGGTTCTAAAACGTTCCTCTGTTTACACTACTTAACCTCAAAGATACAGAACTCAATTAAGGAAACAGGGAAAATTTTAAAGATTAACAGCTCAAAAAATGGTTTTCCTACAAACTTCATTTTGTATATTATGTATAAAACATTAGGTATATTAAATGGTTCTCAGCTAGCAGCCCCCAGAATGATGTCGGTTTGTCACACACTGATAAACAATTACACCACTGTACTATCAAATAAAACTGAGATATGTTCATTAATTATTATATTACTGTGCCGACACAGTGAGGCTGAATTTAACTGAACTGGTGGGATGGAGAAAAATGCGGGCGTGGATGGAAGTCTCCAGGAGAGCAAACATCCTGTTCCCCAATGTGGTTTATTACAGTTTTACAAGGGCTATAATTTGGCATCTTAATCCAAATGATTTTTTTGAAAGAGACAAATTTGCAAGATAATTAGTAGAATTATTGAACTAGTTTCCAAGCGTGGGTCTGCATCAGAATCAGCTGTGGTATTAAAAAAAAAAAAAAAAGAGTCTCAGACCCGAGACTTGAAGGACTCCAATGACGACGTCTGCATGTGGGGCTCCTTAACCTGACAGGTCATCAACGCTCCCCAAGGGGCTCTGCTGCAGAATCAGCCTGGGAGCTTTACGCTTTACGGACAGGTGAGCGCAAGGCAGAGGAGACTAGAAAGAGCGCAGGGATTAAAAATTAACCACGAGGAGGAGGGATCTGCTTCGGGAAAACCTTTGGTAGTGGCCCACCTCTTCTCACCCGCTGTGACAGACGATTAAAATCCAGAAAGCCCCGTGTCCTCAGGAGGCACCGCAATAACCGCAATAACCGCCTGAGTCCCGGGCAGGGACTCGGGCAGGGGCTCGGGCAGGGGCTCGCGCATCAGCGCTTCCCCGGCGGCTGGCCTGGTGGTGGCGGTGACGGTGACGGTGACCGAGGCCTGGTGGCAGACAGGCCCTCCTCTCGGGACCCTCCTCTTTCTACCTGCGCTCCGTGCCAGGGCCCCCTGCGTCACCGTTAAGAGGGAAACATCGAGGGAAACATTGTTTCTATTCGACTTTCCCTGAAAAAGGGGAGTTTGGGGGGTCACTCTGAAAAAACACGTGAAGCATTAAGTGAGATGTTAATTCTAATTTTTATTTTTTATTTTTTAAAGATTTTATTTATTTATTCATGATACACACACACACACACACACACACGGGGGGGGGGGGGGCAGAGACCCAGGCAGAGGGAGAAGCAGGCTCCCTGCAGGGAGCCCGACGTGGGACTCGATCCCAGGACTCCAGGATCACGCCCTGGGCCGAAGGCAGGCCTTAAACCGCTGAGCCACCCGGGCTGCCCAAATTCTAATTTTTAAAAAGTTCACCCGCCCCAAGGTGATCGCCACAAAGTGCCCGCTTTAATAACCCGCATAGAAGGGTCACCATCTCCGAAGGTGCTTAATCCCAGGGGGCGGCTTAAGTGTCCACACACGCGGGAAGCGCTGGGTGAGGCTCCTACCAAAGCTGCGAGCCGTGGGCCGTCACAGGGGCCAACCTGCCACGCGAGTCACGCTGTCCCTAGGACGTGCGGCTTCCTGACGGCGCGGCCCTCAGGCCTGGCCACCTCATCGCAACGACTGAATTTTTAACTGACGCCACGGAACGGGGGGTCATGGAGACTAGCCCGAGCCCACCACTCCGGTCACTGGCGATCGCGGCCTGTGGACCTCGCCGGCTCTGGTTTGGGGTTTCTACTCTGCTGGCTTGGGGAGTTCTGGTCTCTGATGGTCCTCAGAACCCGCCAAACGACGACGAGTTTCCTCTCGTGTGAAACAATTCCAATTTTTCTTGCACGACTTGAAACGTGACTCATCACAGTTTTACTACGGAACAGTAAACCGCCGGATTGTAATACGAAGCGCTGTGCGGTGTGTATGGTTCTTCCGAGCAAGAGATTTTTATCAGCTGAGTCCACTTCAGAGTTAAATGGCTGAGTCCGCACAGAGGAATGTGTTACTTCTGTGAAGCTACAGTCCTTGGGACCCAGACCAACAGACTTCCCATTATCTCAACCTCTCCTCCTTCCACAAAAGGACTTTTGAGAGAACTAATCCAATAGATGCACGTCGAAAACTACACAGTGGGCCGTTTCCAACAATTTAAAAAGAAAATACATGTACTGCAAACATGCCCTAAAATCTGCGCTGCTTAAAGTGTGTTCTGGGCACAGGAGCACTAGGGTTTCCCGGGAGCTTGTAAGACATGCAAAATCATAGGCCTCATTCCAGATCCAGTGAATCAGAATCTGCATTTTAACTATATTCTTGGTGATCCGTAAGCACCTCGGAGTCTGAGAAGCACCAGCTTAAACAGTTTCCAGAATCAGCTACCCTGTA
Source organism: Vulpes lagopus (assembly GCF_018345385.1). Lineage (NCBI taxonomy): Eukaryota > Metazoa > Chordata > Mammalia > Carnivora > Canidae > Vulpes > Vulpes lagopus. The sequence goes on from NC_054834.1 coordinate 13,337,675, forward strand.
TCCTGGTATCATGTTTGAAAAGAAATCTCCCTTCCCACCTCACCCAAATGTCTTTAAATCAATTTTCAGGTCCTGTAGAAATATCATCATTAATGAATTTATTTTAAAAGCCTAGGTAGGTCCCATCCCTGCAGAGTCTGATTAAATTAGTCTGTGGTGGGGCCTCAGCACCGTAACCCCACACACCCCCAGCAGGCATTCAGGTGAGAAACACAGGCATCAAGTATCTTGATTCTACCCAGATGCTTTGCAGTGTGAAGTGCTTACCATTTTATAGCACACCAAGAGATCTGTTTATGGAGGCTTCTCAAACTCTAGCATGCATCTGAGTCACGTGGTGGGTTTGCTCAAGCATAGCTCACTGGGCCCCATCTCCAGAGCTGCTGATTCAATGGGCCCCCATCAGTACGTGGAGGCCCCAGAATCTGCATTTCTAGTAAAATGCCCTGGTGATACAGATTCAATGCTTCTGGTCAGGGGGACCCACTTGAGGAAGCATAGATAATACCACTGAAGGCTTTGTTCCCTTGTCTGGGTGGCTAGTTGTGAAGGCTGGGTAAAAGAGGAGCATTATGGGAGCACCTGGGTGGCTCAGTGGTTGAGCATCTGCATTCGGCTCAGGTCGTGATCCCGGGGTCCTGGGATAGAGTCCTGCATCGGGCCCCCCACAGGGAGCCTGCTTCTCCCTCTGCCTGTGTCTCTGCCTCTCTCTGTCTCACATGAATAAATAAATACAATCTTAAAAAAAAGGGTGGGGGAAGCATTTTGGATCTGAGTATCTTTCCCAGGACCAGTAGGTTATTCCTGACTTCAATGGGAAAAGAACATGAAGATTTAACCCAGCACCCAAAAGTTCAGCATCGAGTAGTTGCTTAATAAATACCCTGACGACTGATGAGGAATGCAAAGAAATCCACCTATTAGAACTAAAATCCTCTAGCTGCCTGGCTTTTGCGGTAACGATTTTTACAAATAACACGCAGGTCAAACAAATATTTCACTCACCAAACCCCACAGAGCACCAGGAGAGGTAGCAGTGATTGTAGCCGCTCTGGGCGTATTGTACATTAAGGCCAGTTCACCAAAACTCCCACGATTATCGTAGTTACCCACACACCTTCCAACACCATCGCATTTCACATAGATATCAAATGTTCCTCTGTTGGGCAGATGAAAAATAAGAGGCAAAAGTAACTCAAGTCAAATCTCATGACAATAAAACATAATTTCAGAGAAGACCAGTGTGCAATGAAATCTCCTTTCTGGCTTCCCTTTCTCCTCTGATGGCAAGTAATAAAAGAGCATCGATATGTACCAGAGACGCCAACCATGTGCCTGCCAGACAAGCAGGAAGAGAGACCATCAGCTAGACTATGGTAAGGACCGGACATGTGCCTTTGGGGGGGGGGGGTGAAAATGAGATGAAACTAAATAGAAGTTTGTAATAAATGATTAAAAAATATGATTCCAACCAAACAGTACATGCACAGACATCCTTCTGAGGGAATGTATATATATGAAACAGCTGACTGGTTATCTCGGGGTAAGAACAGTGAAGGATGCTAGGATGTTCACTAATTAAAGAGTTTTTGTGTCTTACATGAACATGTATTACTTTTGAAGTCAGAAGAAAATAACCCTTTAAAAAAAAAAAAAGAATATGGCTCTAACAATTTGGTCATGACTACTGGACGGCACTTACAAGCCTCTTTTATAGTGTAAGGGAGGGGCCAGCAAAGCATGGCCCATGGATCGGCTGCCTGCTTTCATGAATAAAGTTTTACTAGAACACAAACACATAGGTCCACTTTTGCCTTCTTGATCACAGATCTGCACAACAGCAGAGCCAAGTAGTTGTGACAGAGACCACATAGCCTCAGAGCCTAAAGAATTTTCTCTGGCTTTTTATGTCATCTGGGGCTTTAATGTAGACTGACCCCCAATGTGAAGCAAAAAGGGGTAGAAATTCAGAGTAAATATCTGATCCTGGTCCTTTTGTAGGTCTTTTTTTATTCTATGCTTATCTTTTATTTGGGTTCATAGTCTAGGCAAGCAATACTCAATTCTGCATGGCCCTGTCCTACATACACTATAGCTCTTGCATCTATAGAACTACATTCTTCCTGTGGAGGGCTGTCTTCTTCCCATATACCGTGTTTTATCAGAGAACATGGCTTCAAGGCTTGCTGACACACCTGGGAGGGCAGGCAGCAGAAACTCTGGCTTTTATTCTGTTGGCTAAACCCTTAACAAAGACCAAAGGGGGGGGGGATTTTAAGATTAGGAAAGGATTATGAATGGTAAAGATACAGCAAAAGCAAAAAACACAAGATACTGCACAAAGATATTAATGAATAAGAGAATGACTGACTTTATATTCATGCGTAGACGGTTTCATGACTCTTTTTCAAGTGCAGACTAATTCTTCTCTGGATGCTGTTTCCACTTTGGCACTAACACCATTTTATACATTTTCTACTTTGAACAGAACAAAGTATACCACAAATGTGCTAATGAGAAGTAAAATGAGCTCCCAGACCAGCTGCAAGCACACCGTCTAAAATCTGTACCACCTTCTCATATGCATTTCTTCCCTGACAACGTGAGGCATTGGGCAGAGTGGAGCCACAGAAAGACCACGAACAGTGGCCAAGAGACCTGCATGCCGGGCTGGCAGGACTTCACGGACCCCCGTCACTTCTGCATATCTGGGAATTTTCATCTGTCAAATGGGTGATTAGGATCTAACTGAACAGGGAGAGGTTAAGGGAGTTTTTATCATATTTGGGTCTCCCATACACCCCTACAGTTAAATACGCTGGAACAGCTGAGGGAATTTCACCAATGAAAGCTGTCAGAGATTCTAAAATCAAGGCTTTAATTTACATATGGGACAATGGGGGTGCTGTGCTAAAATCAGAGGGCTCACCTGAAGCCCCTGCCAATAGCTCTACGGGGTCACCACGGCACTAGGGACGAGGGAAGGGAGGACTCAGAGAGAACCCTGCACGCGGAGAGCGTGCATGACTGCTGATGTAGGAGAGACGACAACCACAGAGCCAAGTCAAGAAATGAGGCTGCGCAGACAGATGGGGTGTGATTTCCCGCATGGCTCAGAGCTGAGTACAACTCCACCCAGAGAAGCAAATGCAACCCAGGGAATCCGGCTGAGAGACGACCTGTGTGGCACCCAAAATGGGAGGGGCCGGGGGTGCCGACTGTCTCATGGACACTTCAGCATCACTTCACAGAAGTGAAGAAATAAAGCCTCTGTTCAGACCGCTCCCCTGGTACAGTTTGGGGCTCTTAACCTAATTATCGCTTAAAGCACACTGTGCTTTGACGAAGTAAAGCACAACGCAGGTTTTCTGAAATCACTTTTTTCAATATGGTGTATGCCTTCTCATTTAAATAAAATAATTTCTCTACAATGTTTCAAAATAACTTCTCTATAATGTTTTTAATGCACAAGAATGCATAAACAATTTCTGGAAAGAGCATAAACTCCCCTCTCTACCATGAGCATGCTTTACTTTATAGTTAATGAAAAAAGAACAGACTGAGTTATATGATTCAACACCCCAGATGCTGTGCGCTGCTTGCCTTCGAAGTGTCGCAGGCATCCTCTCAAGCCAAAGCTAATAAGTGAGGCAGCTCACAGTAAATGACTGAGATTTATAGATCGAACTAACCAAAATCATCCTTTCTTCTATAAACTATGCGCCTCTTTCCATGATCTAATGTGGTTTCACCACACGTATTCCCAGCGGGCTTCCTGTGCCTTTTATACAGTAACGAGAATAAAGAGGGAACGGTGAGTATTAAAAGCTAGTGAATATTAAAGAGGTAACAGCAACTATCGAATATTAATCTGCCAGTTGTTATAAGCACCACTGAGATTCCACAGGGACGGTTCCTTACATTTCAGCAGTGAGGTTACGCGAAACTTACCTATCGATCACGTAAAAGTTGTCACCATCATCGCCTTGATCAATTACATGCTCTCCTTCTTTGACCAGTTTTTCAAACATGGCATCTAACACTTGAGACATCTGTTCCTATTTTTTAAAGAGAAAAGATACAATCTTTATGTTTGTCTACGATATGTTCTCTTGACTGTAATCAGCTTTGTATTTCTGTGAACCAGCTCAAATAAAAAGAAATATCATACTGCCATTAAGTCTTGTAAAAAAAAAAAATACACAGTGCAGTTGTCCTTACCACCTAACAAAGGAGATTATAGATTTCCTTTCATATTCAGTACCTGAATGAAAGTAATTATAATTAGCTACTTCAGAATATTTCAGTGCAATGATCACCCAGTTTAATATATTAAAAAATGAACCACCAAACCACCACAAACCTTATACATGAAAGAGAGTCTTGGCAACTAAAATGACCAGGTTCGTAATGAACTACTACAAATATCTTTTAAAGATAACTGTTTTTAAAACTTCCCTATGAAAAAAAAATAAAACTTCCCTATTTTTAGTCATCACTAGGATTTATGTAGGGATTACCTAAGTACCTAGTGAATTCAAATTCTGCCTCCAATCCTTTTGGTTGAGCACTAAACCCAAAACAACAGAACAGGAAAAAAAAAACATATGCAAACCCAAAAATGATGGCAAATTTGAAACACTATTCTTTATCATGATGGTTCTCTTTAAGAAGCAACCATTCACCTCCCTAGGACAGATTTATTAAAACAGAAGCCAGAAACATCAAACCTATTCTTCAACAACTACTTAAATTACATAAAATTTTTATTCTGCTGAAGCGTGGTTGACAAGGCTTAAGGATAAACTCCAGCTGGTGAGAATAAACTAAAAGGTGAAGAACAAACAAATCTTTCCGCAGAACAAATACAGCAACAATTCAAAGGCCCTCGAATACACAAGAGAGCTCGGTGTTTCTCAAACTGGGTTTTGTGGAACCCAGGGATTTCATGGAGGTGCTTCAGTGATTGATTCAGCTGATTTAACTGCCCCCTTAAAGTGTATGTGAGCCATTAAATATGAAAACTAATGGAAATCAAAATACTCAGATGACTTATATATACACAGTTTTTTCATGAGGTTGAATTTCTCATAAAATTAACCACGGTTAAGTGAACGATTCAGTGGCCACAAAATTGTGCCACTACCACTTACTTCTTAGTTCTAAAACATTTTCATCGCTTCAAAAGGAAGCCTTGTGCCCAAGCAGGAATTTTGCGATTCTCTCCTCCCGCTGGCCCTTGGCACCACCTACCTATTTTGTGTCTCTATGGATTCCCCTAATCTGGATATTTCACACAACACAATCATACAACATGACCTTCTGCATCTGCCTTATTTCACTCAGCATTTTGAGGTTCATCCTTGTTCTAGATATATCCCAACTTATTCTTCTTTATAGATGAATAATATTCCACTGTAAATATACCACGATTGGTTTATCCATTCATCCATCACTGGACGCTTAGACTGTTTCCACCTTTTGGCTATTTATGAATGTTTATGTCAACTCTTCTGGGTTAACCCTAGGAGGGGAACTACTTGAGTCATACGGTAATTCTAGGTTTAACTATCTGAGCAACTGCCAAGCAGTTTTCCACAGCGCCTAAACAGTTTTCTTTCCCACCAGCAATGTACTAGGATTCCAATTTCTCCACATCCTCACCAACACTTGTTATGTTTCCTTCTTAAAAAAAAAAAAAAATTATACCCACCCTATTGGTGCTGGGCTGGTACTTCATTGTGGTTTCAGGATTGGCATTTCCCTAATGACTAGCCATGTTGAGAATCTTTTCATGTACTTACTGGTAACTTGTGCATCTTTTTTGGAGAAATGTCTATATTCAAGTATTTTGACCAATTTTAAGTTGGGTTGTTATTTTGTTGTTGAGTTGTAAGAGTTCTTTATGTATTTTAGATACTAGGCCCTTATATGTAGGATTTTGCACATATTTTCTCCCATTTGGTAGATGTCTTTCACTTTTTTCAATATTGTTCTTTGATGCACAAAATTTTTATTTTTTATGAAGTCCAACTTCTTTTCTTTTCATATTCCTGTTTTTGGTGTCTACCCAAGAATCCACTGCTAAATCCAAGGTCATGAAGACTTACCCTTGTGGGTTTTTTTTTTTTTTTAAGAGTTTTTATAGTTTGGGAGCTCACATTTAGGTCCTGGATCCATTTTGAGTTAATTTTTGTGTACAGTGTAAAGGAGGGATCCAACTTGGTTCCCAGTTGTCCCAGCACCATTTGTTGAAGAGACTTTTCTTTCCCCATTGAGTGGTCTTGGTACTCTCATCAGAAATCAAATGAATATCAAATTAAACATATAAATCAAATGTATAGGTTGGTTTCTAGACTCTCAATTCTATTCCATTGTTCTATGCATCTGCCCATGCTACTAACACATTGTTTTTATTCCTGGAGCTCTGTAGTAGAAGTTTTTTTAAAAGATTTATTTATTTTAGAGAGAAAAAAGGGAGGGGCAGAAGAAGAGAATCTCAAACAGACTCCCGCTGAGCATGGAGCCTGACGTGGGGCTTGATCTCACAGCCCCGAGATCACAACCTGAGCTAAAACCAAGAGTTGTATGCCTAACTGATGGTGCCACCCAGACATCCCTGTAGTAAAAGTTTTGAAATTAGCAAGTGTGAGTCCTCTGACTTTGCTCTCCTTTTTCAGTATTATTTTGACGCTGTGGGCCCTCCTTGGCTATATTTGCAATTTTAATAAATTAGACAACAGCAAAAGGTTAATGTGTCTTCCTGGTTTTGCTTTATAATACATGAATATTAGTAATCTCAACCTTTATAAACTAATACAATACAAATAATTTTTAAAATAATACAGAACCTCTACGAATACAGCCATATTGTTAAGTAAAAAGAACGAGGCAGGACACTGTGGAAAGTTTGCTGCCACTGAAACTTAAAAAACAATATCCTGCTCTGCACATCACACGAACCTGGAGAAATACCCATGAGAATGCTCTAAGCATGTGGCTCCTGAGAAGCTGGGTTGCTGGAAGGCAGGGGTACAAGGGGGATTTCCTTTCCCCAACTCCTCTTTTGTTCTTTTTGGATTTTTATAAATTGTATAGGCACACAGACTTATAACTTTTAATTAAAAACCCCGGCTCTGGGCAGCCTGGGTGGCTCAGCGGTTCAGCACCTGCCTTCAGCTCAGGGCATGATACTGCAGACCCGGGATCGAGTCCCATGTCTGGCTCCCTGCATGGAGCCTGCTTCTCCCTCTGCCTGTGTCTCGGCTTCTCTCTCTCATGAATAAATAAAATAAAATCTTAAAAAAAAAATACCCCAGTTCTCCATTTAAACAGAAAACATACTATTGCATCTTCACATTGGCTAAGCAAAGCTTCTGGAGGAACGATGGTGGCGGGTCCTGCAGGAAGTGGTTTTCATCCCCTCCCTGGGTCCCTGCGTGAGCTCTGACACCTACTTGTGAAACAGGAGCCCCTGCAGAAGACGAAGCCAATGTGGCCGTGAAGCACTGCTGTCTGCATGTGGTGCTAATTGGCCCCACAGAGACCATTTTATCCAAATGAGTTCATCAACTAGGCAGCATATGGTCACCTATCAAAATTATGAAGTTTGATTAAATGGTTTACTAATATTTTGTTTCACTTACTATTCATATTCCAACTCTTTTAGGCCAGATGGAGAGGGAATATCAGGCTTATTGATTAGCTCTTTCTCTAAATGTCAAATGGAGAAAAAAATATATACTGCTTTAGTAAATTTTTTTTGTTTTTCTTGGTATTTAGCTGCATTTTAAAACTTTATAAAGCTTAGGAATTCACACACGGCTACATAAAACACTAATTCCTGGTAAAATACAGAACAATCATTTCTTCTAGAACGTCTCAATGTGACAGGTGTCTGTTCTAATCAATCAAAATGCAATTTCCCCATAATTATGCACAGAGTGAAAAGAACTTAGGAAATATTTAATATGCAGGGGCTTATCCCAATGACTGACAACTACTGCAGGAAATCTACATCTTATTCTACAGAATGCAAACCCGGGACTGAGCTCTCGGTGAAAGGTCTCTACCTTCAAAAATAACAACTTACTCTCCATTAGTAGAAGAATCTATCATGGCGAATAGGAAAATTATCTCAGTTTGTCTCAAATTAGAAATATTTCAGAAGAAAAATGGCCTACCGAGTTGAGCATTAAAATATTCATGAAAAGAATATCTTCAAAGAGATTAATAATTATAAATGCTATGCTCAACATATGACTGTACAGCCCTCCTGGGAAAATTGTTCGGAGGCCTAGGAGGTGCAGGATTCCTAAGCTAAACAATGACTTCAGGGAATTCAGATGACTTAGGAGGTAAAAAGCCAAGATCATTCTTCTTGCTAGTAATTACTGCTTCCCCTTCTCGCCAAATTTTCCCATCTCAGAGAAAGGTACCAGCTCATGGTCATTCCAGCAAGACCCTGGAAGTCATCCTAGACCCTTTCCATCAGGTCACAGATCATTTGGTCCCTAAACAGCGCCAATTTCTGCCAATCCTGAATATTCAATGAAACCAACCCCTTTTAACCTTCCCTAAACCCATTTCCCACCCTTCTACCCTTTGTCCTGCCACCACAGTGAACTCAGACCCATCTGATTGTTCCTTTCTCTGCTTAAAATGTTTCAGTTGTGACTTCCCACCACCCACAATATGTGGCCAATGCTACAGGGTGGCTGGCGTTCAAGAACGGTCCTTTGTGACACAGCACACATGCATCTGAGCTCTCGCCAACGGATGTCTCTTGGCGCAAGCTCCAGTAAGAACATTCCCTGTACTTTCCTTCCACTAGCAATCTCCTTCCTTAGTCAAGTTCTGAGGCTCAGCTCAGGGGGTCTCCCCAGCTTCCTGAATCCCCAGGTCCCCCGAGAGACCCTCATCCTCACAGTGTCCTGACTCCATTACAGCGTTTATCGATGTTATACCAAACTGCTTTGTGTGTGTATTTGAATCCTTCATCAAATTGTAAGTTCCAAGAGGACAAGAACCCTAAGTATTTCTGTGGCATCCCTAAAAAGGCTTTCTATAGACTTTGGAGCACAGTGAGCAGTTAGGGCATCAAACTGAAAGGAGTTGTTGTATAAGCAGGTTATTGGAGTTGAATATGTAATTCACTTTAAATGCATCTGGGTTACTGTAAAAAAAAAAAAAGGTATATTGTGAAAAACTAGTAGACTGTTTAAAACATGAGCTTAACCTAAAATCGTCAATCTGCCATGTTTGGGAGGTTTTTGGTTTTTTTCTAATCCCAGGTAGTAATCTGTTAAGAAAAATACAGTTTTACCTACCTAAATTTTGTATCACTCCCAGAAGGATTGAGATAGTAGGAAAGTAAGTCAAGATAGTTTGAGCTCAATTAAAAAAAAAAAAAAGAAAGAAAGAAAGATCTTTTGGAAGCAAATGTGTAAATATAACTTTTCTCTCCAATAAAATATTCAATAATTAGGGATCCCTGGGTGGCTCAGTGGTTTAGCGCCTCCCTTTGGCCCAGGGCGCGCTCCTGGAGTCCCAGGATGGAGTCCCACGTCAGGCTCCCTACATGGAGCCTGCTTCTCCCTCTGCCTGTGTCTCTACCCGCCCCCATCATGAATAAATAAATAAATAAATCTTTAAAAAAAAATCAACAATGAAAATTCATGAATTTGGTAATTTCATGAACTGGCTTTTCTTCCCACTGCCCATGAACTGGCCTTTAAAACATATATATTAAAGACCTTCAACACAGCAGCAAAAAAAAAAAAAAAAAAAAAAAGGTTAAAATATTTACTGTTTATAAAAATAACCACTTTAAGATGTTCCTTGCCAGGATATACTAGTGGTAACTTTTTAAAATTATTTTAGGGGCCCCTGGGTGGCTCAGGTGGTTAAGTGTCTGCCTCTCAGCTCAGGTCATGACTCCGGGGTCCTGGGATGGAGCCCCGCATCGGGCTCCCTGCTCCGCGGGGAACCTGCTTCTCCCTTTCCCTCTGCTCGTGTATTCTCTCTCTCCTCTCTCTCTCTCTCAAAAAAATAAATGAAATCTTAAAAAATTTTTTTTGATTATTTCAAATGCATCCAAAATTTACACAGGTGCTTTAAAAGAGTTAAAGTTGAAATGGCAAGAAAAATCAATTTAATGGAGAGGAGACAGAGAGGGCAGCGTCTCAGGAAGGCCCCCCGGCAGCTCTCCCCCCCGCCTGCTTATCACTTGGTGTACAGGCACCCAAAGATCACTGTTCACTCACTGCTGCAGCATGGAGATACGGCTTCGATTCAACAGGAAAGGACACAAGCAAAAGAACACACGCTTGTACCCAACTCCTGAGCTAGAGCCTTCCACGTCTGGCTCTAGTCCTTGCTACTGGAAGCATGGCTCTGGGCCAGGAGCAGCGGCCTCACCTGAGAGCCTGTGAGAAATGCAGATGCTGAGGCTCCACCACAGACCTACTGAGCCAGACAGCATTTTTAACAAGATCCCCTGAGGACAGGCAGAGTAAAGTGTGAGAAGCACTGCTTTTAGGGGCAGTTCAGTTGGTAAAGCATCTGCCTTGGGCTCAGGTCACGATCTCAGGGTCCTGGGAGCGAGCCCCATGAGGGCTCCCTGCTCAGCGGGGAATCTGCTTCCTTCTCTCCCTCTGCCTGCTGCTTCCCCTGCTTGTGCGGTCTCTCTATCAAATAAATAAAATCTTAAAAAAAAAAAAAAAAGAAGAAGCAGCAGCAGCACTGTATGTATTTAGTGAGCTCTGAAATTCTCCCACGTAAAGTTCTAGTTGAAAAACAGAGAATCTCCTTAGCTGGAAGCCTACTCCTAAGGGTAAAACTGAGAATTAATTTTACAGCTGTCTTCTGTGTGTATCTGGAGGAAAAGAGTTAAATACTAAATTAGTTTAATTCCAATAACACACACACACATACACACAAAGTTGTAACTTTCCACTAATCATTATTTAGACTCCTATTGGTGGAAGATGATTAGAGATCACATAGTTTTAATGTCCTTTATGTCACAGAGTCATTATCATTCTAGATAAATGAGATGAGGGATTACTTGGAAGCCCATCAAAATTTCACAAATTCCCTTTAGTCACTTATTCTAGTATTTAATACTATAAGAAACAGTTTGATTCCTAAATTTCTAAATTTTCACAATTTCATTTCCTTTTTTGGTGTGTGTGAGGGAAGTGGGGAGGGAGGGAGAGAGAGAGAGAGAGAGAAGGGGCAAAGATAGAGAGAGAGAGAGAGAGTGGGAGAGAAAATCTTAAGCAGGCTCCATGCCCAGCACGGAGCCCCTGACTTGGAGCTTGATCTCACGACATTGAGATCATGACCTGAGCTGAAATCAGGAATCAGACGCTTAACCAACTAAGTCATCCAGGTACCCCCTAATTTCATTTTTTAATCTTCCATTACTAGAGCAAACAAGCAATAGCCCCATTATTTAGAGCTCTCAGTTTTGCAAACTCAGTATGAATTCTAGAGGATCTGAGCCAAACTGTACAAAACTTGTAATGTCCGGTCCTAAAACAATGATCGCCAAAGTCACAAAAAGTAATCCATGTTCCTGGAGGATGTGATAGAAACTTATGTGGTATTAGAAACAAAAGATTTTTTTTTAATGTTTCAGAATGTCCTATGACCCAGTGTATATGGTATTGGTATAATACCGTACAGCTTCTTCTTTATAAAAATGGACTTAGGAAGACCTCATCTTAAGAAGAGTAGGTCTTAATTTAATGGTCTAGGGCATCAGTCTGAAAATTGTAAAATGCTGCATTTGATCAAAAAAAGGTTGAGTAAGCTACAAGAGTTGACTCAGTTTCCACATTTGGGTTACAGCAGCAGGATCATGGCAACCCAAATGACCACATAGCAACAAAGAAGCATAATCTGAGGATGAAGGAAGAGAACATTTAGGTCAGAGTACAGGGCAAAATGTGAACAGCATGCTCACTCATATTGAAAGAGGGGGTTTTTAGAAAAACATCCAGAACCAAAGACCAGAGATTTCAAAATCCTTACGAAGAAAAAAATCCCTCTACCTTTGAAGCAAAGTGAAATGTTATTTTTCAAATACAAATAATACGGAAGTGGTATACTAAAATGTAATTACTATCACTAGCTGGTGCGAGAGGCAATCCTCCGTGGGCCCTGTGCCGTCCTGCAGGTTCCTGCTGGATGTACAAAGAATCCAAGGTCCTACCCTCTCTTCATCTGAGCCATTTCTCAGGGCTATGCTTCTAGCAAGTAACCTTGACGGATGAGATCATGTTTTCCCCACACAAAGCGCCAGCAGACCTGCCTACTCCTGGCTGGAAGGAGCTCAGCGCTGCTCTCCTAGAAGACAACCCGGTGCACATACAGGCACCCACAGTGGGGCCTTTACATCATCCCAGGGGACATTAGCTTGTCAAGAGGGTTAAATCCATGACCCCTGCACAGTTCTTCACCCAGACACCGGGAAACAAAAAACAAAAAACAAAACCAACAACCCATTTCTGGTTACTGAGATTTGGCTTACCGGATCGAGGTTCTTAAACAGCAGGATGTCTTTGCAAGCCTCTTGCAATCGATTTCTTTGATCATCGGTTTTGGGGTGTATAATCTAAAAGGACATCAAAGTAACAAACAAATTAGTCTACTCATCTTACTCATAAGGGACAAATTTTCCCCGTAGGATGTTGGAAGGAAGAACCGTCAGTGCTGAGGCTCACTTCAGGTGACCAGACGTGAGCCACCAGCCCACTAAGCAAGGAAAAATGATAGGGCTTGTCTCAGGGAGGTGGACATTCACCCAGAGAGCACTTGAACATGTTTCAAAGGAGTGTTTCCCCCAGATGAGCAAGTTCCTTTTACAAAGGTCTGTGATTGGCTAATCCCTACAAATGCCAAAGCTTCCTGCTCTCGGGAACATACCAAAGGGCAACAGGCCGCAGAGCTATGCTGAAGACCTGGAGACTGCCTGCACTCTGCCTAATACTCTTCATGTCCTTAACACCGTTTCATACTCTGTCGGTGAGTACAATCGTCTTTCAGGATGTACATCTTTCCTTTGAAACCTGACAGTCTCTGGCAGCTAACCAATTCTTACCCATATATTGCATTAGACGTTAATGTACGTTTTTACGCACAATGCATGCAACTACCCCCACAGAGAGTGGTTTTCCGAAGGCAGCCAAGTAAACACGTGCTGCCATTCCGAGAGAGTGAATCTGAGGAAAGATGAACCCGACAGTCCTGGTGTGCTCGATTTAGAATGAGCTCAGAGAAACCCAGTGTAGCATATTCTTCCTAAAGTGTCATTCCGGGAGGGGGAAGACCAAGGGAATGCCTGTCAACTCCCCAGAGTCCCTCTGGACTAGCAGGAGGCTCAGCCAACGTGAACCAAAGGCCTATTCTTTCATGAACGTTCGTAGTTTATAAAATGAGTAGAGCAGCAGGAGACAGTCCCAAGAGCACCAGGCGTGGAGCCATCCTCCCCGGACACCCACGCACGGTCTTTTCCTGCCCTCACAGTCAGAGAGTGGCCGTGGGAGCTGACGAGCAGGTGCCTCAGCTCCGCTGTCCCTGGCCCCAGGTGAGAGATGTTCGCAGGGTGATGGTGTGTGGCAGCGCTGCACGAGCACCATGACTCCAGCAGCATTTGCTCGCTTCGTCTCTGTGTTACATTTTGGCAATTCTTGCAATATTTCAAGACTTTTCATTGTTACTGTATTGGCTATGGTGATCTGTGATCAGTTATTACAACTTGCTGAAAGCTCAGATGATGGTTAGCGTTTTTTTTTTTTTTTAAGCAACAACGTATATATATTTTTTAAAGATTTGTTTATTTATTCATGAGAGACACACTGAGAGAGGCAGAGACACAGGCAGAGGGAGAAGCAGGCTCCACACAGGGAGCCCCATGTGGGACTCGATCCCGGACCCCAGGATCACGCCCTGAGCCAAAGACAGACACTCAACTGCTGAGGCACCTAGGTGTCCCTACAACATATATTATTAAGGCACGTACTTTGGTATTTTTTGTTTTTTTTTGTACTTTGGTTTTTTAGACATAATGCTATTGCACATTCAGTAGACTAAAACAGGGGCACCTGGGTGGCTTACTCGGTTGTGCATTTGCCTTTGGCTCAGGTCATGATCCTGTGGTCCTGCGATCGATGGAGCCCAGAGTCAGGTTCTGCTCAGTGGGGAGCCTGCTCCTCCCTCTCCCTCTGCCTGCTGCTGGGCCTACTTGTGCTCTCTTTCTCTGTCAAATAAATAACATCTTAAAAAAATAACAGACTAAAACAGAGTACACACATGTGCACTGGGAAAACAGAAAATTCATTTGACTGGCTTCACTGCAATATTTGCTTTATTTCGGTGATCTGAAACTGAACTCACTATATCTCCAAGGTATGATGTATGTGTACTATTTATTTACCACACGAAAGAGTATAAGCCAGTGAAAGAGGAAGTCATTGCATTTTTTCCAATATGGGTAAGATATATGCAAACTTTCATTTACTGTCCAATCAATATTCATCTCAATCTAGATTCTAAGATGACATAGGGACACAGAAAGAGCAGACCCTGGTGCCAACTAACTTGCTGCTTACCATACAAGAAACTTTTTAAATCAGGGCACTGAAAAAAAATCATGCCAACCAAAATTCCTATCTCCCTATTTCAAATAAGGAAGGTTAATAGAATAAAAAAAAGCCACTTCTCGTTCCAATTGTAACTTCAAACTTAGCAATCATATGATGTTTGCCTGCTGAGGGGCGCCTGCGTGGTGCAGTCAGTTGAGCATCTGGCTCTTGGCTTCAGCTCAGGTGGTGAGCTCAGGGTTATGGGGTCGAGTCCCCTGTCAGGCTCCACGCTGAGTGCAGAGTCTGCTGGAGACCCTAGCTCTGACCCTCCCTGGTGCTCTCTCTCTAAAATAAATCTTTACCAAAAAATGTAAATGCCTGCTGAGCAGCTCTGTCCTCAGAGAGAAAAGGTCTGGGAGACCATGGCACCCTGGCTGAAATAATGTTCTAGGCCTGGAGACAAGAGGTGCTACAGCCTAGGGAGCAACCCAGCAAACCACAATTTAGACAGCCTTCATGTGCCCCCCATAAATGCTCCAGAAACATGGCATACCCAGTTAGCCAATCCCCAAAGCCAAGCCAGCTCTGGGCTCTAGACTTATTTCCTCATCCCTTATTCTTTTTTTAAAAAATATTTTTATTTATTTATTCATGAGAGACCTATAGAGAGAGGAAGAGACATAGGCAGAGAGAGAAGCAGGCTCCCCCTCATCCACCAAGCGGCCCCCTTGTCCCTTATTCCTTATCCCACAAACATTTCCTGCCTTCCACACCAGCTTGCAGCTCTCTGGACCCCTGGTAACCCACTTCAGGAAGCCCCAAGGTTTGTCTGTTATCACCCAGATTGTCATCTTTAATCATTCTTAGCACCATCTTGCACCTAAATTATCATCAATTTAGGTCTTTCTCCGACCATTCACTCGGTAGGAACCCCTCATGCAACAGCTTTCTCCTCTTCTCTCTCTCTCCTACTATATGCATCTTATGAGTTAACACTCTCAAATTCTGGTTCTCAATCCCGCCACCAGCTGCTGTAGTCCACTGCTTTCCTGGCTTTCGGTTTTCCCTCTGTCCTCTCTCCCACGATCACTCCTCAGTATCCAGAGGTTTTGATTTTTTACAGACTCTGCCTTAAAATCCTGCTCTGGGGGCACCTGGGTGGCTCAGTGGTTAAGCATCTGCCTTCAGCTCAGGTCGTGATCCCAGAGTCCGGGGATCAAGTCCCACATTGGGCTCCCCAGAGGGAGGTTGCTTTTCCCTCTGCCTGTCTCTGCCTGTCTCTGTGTCTCTCTCATGAATAAATGAAATCTTTAAAAATCAATAAATAAAAAAATAAAATCCTGCTGTGCTCTGGAAAGCTAACAGTCAGAAATCAGGTGAATCTTTGCAGCTTTGGTATCCCTGTCCTCTAACGAACTGCTCAAGAAATGCTCTCCTCCCAGTTCTAAAGACTTTTTTCTGTTTAGTTTGGTGTAATCCTACATAGAAGACCTGCATCCAGTTAACTAAGGTTTCAGCAATATACCCAAATGAGATTTTTATTACATAGAAATAACTGTTTTTTTTATGAAATTTTATTTCTGATTTCAGGATAAAAATCTTTGTTAAACAAATGCCTAATGCAGCATTTATTATGTGCCAGGTGCTCGTTTAAGGTCTTTCAAAATATTAACTTGGGAAGCCCAGGTGGCTCAGCAGTTGAGCGCCACCTTCGGCCCAGGGTGTGATGCTGGAGACCCAGGATCGAGTCCCACGTCAGGCTCCCTGCATGGAGCCTGCTTGTCCCTCTGCCTGTGTCTCTGCCTCCCTCTCTCTTTCTCTCTGTATGTTTCTCATGAATATATAAATAAATAATCTTTTAAAAAATTTTTAAAATATATTAACTCATTTTATCCTAGTAATTGACCCCATGAAGCAGGTAATAATTTGTGCTAAAGTAAAGTAAGTCAAAATAAAAAATTAAAAAAAAAAAAAAAAAAGGGATCCCTGGGTGGCGCAGCGGTTTGGCGCCTGCCTTTGGCCCGGGGCGCGATCCTGGAGATCCGGGATCGAATCCCACGTCAGGCTCCCGGTGCATGGAGCCTGCTTCTCCCTCTGCCTGTGTCTCTGCCTCTCTCTCTCACTGTGTTCCTATCATAAATAAATAAAAAATTAAAAAAAAAAAAAAAAAAAAAAGTAAAGTAAGTCAGACAGAGAAAGAAAGAAACTGTATGATCTCATATATTAAAATGAACTTGCCTAAGTAATTTAATTTCTTCAGTGTCAGGAAGTTCAAAGCTGCAGAGTGAGGATTCATCCTAGGCGTGCTGGCTATGGAATTTATGCTCTAAACCAGGGTCAGCAAACTGGCTTAAAGGCCAAATTTCTTTTTGCATGGCCCCCTAAGCTAAGAACGACTGGGAGAAAAAAAAGCAAAAGAATTAATATTTCTTAAAAAAAAAAAAAGAATGAATACTTCTTGACACATGAAAAGTATATGAATTTAAATTCAAGTGTCCATAAATAAAGTTTTTTAGTTTGGGGGGTTTGTTTGGTGTTTTACTTTGTTTTGTTTTGGTAAGCTCTATAACCAACATGGGGCTCGAACTCACGAACCCAAGATCAAGCACAGCCCACCAACTGAGCTGGCCAGATGCCCGAAATAAAGTTTTAACAGAACGCAGCCACACACATCCATTTATCTATTATCTATGGCTGTTCCCAAGCTGTAACAGCAAAGTAGCTGTGACAGAAACTGCATGGCCCCCAAAGCCTGAAGTATTTATTACCTGAAAACAGGAAATTTTTCAGTTAAAAAAAAGGGGGGGGGGGCTCCAGAAAAAGTCTGCCAACTGCTGTTCTAATGTCTGGTGTCTTTCAATTTAAAAAATTAGAAAACCAATTAATAGAGTTTATAGAGACATTTTCTATAAAGAAAACACTGTAGGGCAGCCCGGGTGGCTCAGCGGTTTAGCACCGTCTCCGGCTCAGGAGACGGATCCTGGAGACCCTGGATCGAGTCCCACGTCAGGCTCCCTGCATGGGACCTGCTTCTCCTTCTGCCTGTGTCTCTGCTTCTCTCTCTCTCTCTCTTTCTCTCTCTCTCTCTCTCTCGCTTTCTCTCTGTGTCTCTCATGAATAAATAAATAAAATCTAAAAAAACAAAACAAAACACTGCCAATCTGTTTTGCTAAGCAGGAGGTATCTGTACAAGATAGTTTCCTTTTTGTCCAGTCCATTATCTACACAGAACTAAAGGGAACGTTTAAAAAAGTTAAATGAGAACAGCTGGATGGATTCCGTCACATTTACTGAGCTTTAAATCCTTGTCCCTCCTTCTCCACCCTCACCTCAACCACCCAGCCCACAGCCACACCTGCCTGCACTCAGAACTGCCAACTGCTGCAACCACTCCATCTAATTAGGGACCCTGTCCATGTGGGGTTTGGTTTTATTTTAATTACTAGACTCTTTCAACATCATTTTAGCACTTCGTATTTTATAACTGTTCATTACTTTACTGGCTTGTTGTCTAATTCTGCTATTAGCCTCTAAGCCCCAAGATGGCTGGGACTTATCCACGGTGCTCACCACCAAATACCCTAGCACCCAGCCAGATATGCAGAAGGCACTCCCCCAAAATGTTGAGGAGTAACACAACAAAGAAATGACCCATTCTTAAAATTAACCATTTCTTCTCTACCAGGGCTATGTGTTAGATATCTATATAACTCATATTTTCATTAAGATTTTTTTTAAGTAACCTCTACACCCTATAGGGGGTTCAAACTCACAACCTTGAGTTTGAGAAGTGCATGCTCCATCAACTGACACACAGCCAGGTGCCCCTATATTTTCACTTATTAAAGATAAAATCTAATTTGTGATTTTTTCCAAATTCCATCTTAAGTATTTAAAATTTTTTTGAATTCTATCAAAGAATAAATATTTATACAAACCTGAGATTTAAGGATTTGATACACAGTCTGTGAAATACAAAATGTTCAAATGGTTCTTTATCAAAATATACGTTTTCCTTATAGACATTTTCCAATATCTGCTTAGGGCCAATTAATTCTGAAATCTGTAGTAATCATTTCCCAGGGCTCTGATGTCATTTACCTTTTAGTATCTAAGACCCCAAAAATAGTGCTGTTTTTAGTAACATGCTTAGAGAACAAACTAATGGAAAGCCTGAAGCACTTTATAATTATAATAAATTAATTACAAAAAAAAAAAACGACTAAAAGTAACATGGAGGGTGTTACAGGGGACAACTCTGGCAGTGAACGCCCAACCCACAAAGATTCTTTCTTCTCTAGGAACTGTCTTCATTTAAAAGTGGTGTCCGGTAGCCAAGGCTGCACTTCTTGTTCCTGGCCCCCTAAGTCAAAGCTGGGTCCATGAGAAACTCTCCCAGGGAAACTGAAACTTTAGGCTGACAGTCACAGCAATAAGAGCAACTGGTAGCCAAGTCCCTTTTCTCAGGTTTTTTTTTTTTTTCCCCCAATACTTTCTGGGATTCTGTAAGATTTACAAGCTTACATCCAACAGTTTTCTTCAGTATTTTCATTTTTGAATTTTTATCTCAATGTGATTGGGTTCTGTGACATAGCCAAATGACTCTATCGTAACTGGTACTGCCTCCAGGAATGAACTGGAGTGACCCGGGGAATCACTTAACCCATCACATGGGTCAAATGGTAGCTGACAGTCTGTGAGATGCTGTGTATTGTCTTTAAACTGTACTTCTGAAACGTCCTTCAATTTGGATTACTAATTAAACCAGCTCGTCAAACATCTCAATTACTAAGTTTTATCCTTTACCTTTAATACACAAATATGAAGACGTGTGTGCTCTTCAAAGTCATCCATTACTGTTTCTGGTGGATACATAAATCAAGTACATGATGGGGAAGGTCTAGTTTTCCTGACTACATGAAGTACTAATAGCATGTTACACGTTAGTAACGGCACCGGCACTGTAATCCTAAAGAAACATAATTTCAGGCTAGAATTTATAGACATTATCAAATTAATTTATGTTCTGGTAGCAAACAGTGAGCTCCTCCCTCACTCGGCATCCCCATGGGTATATGGGAATGAAGTGGGATTTCCCTCAAGACCTTCGAGATAAGATTCTTGATCTTTCTACCAGTGGATTTTACATATATTTCAGGGAACTTAATGATGTAATAACTTAGGGACAAAGTATTTGCTTTTCCGTATTAAAACTCAACCTCATTTAAGTATTTGTCAGAGCTACAGAAATAAATTTTTGTTTATCTTTTGAGGACAAACAGAAAAGAAGAGCTTTTGCCAAATAAGTACTCAAAAAAAAAAAAAAAAAGAAAAAGAAAAAAAAAAAAAGGTAAATTATTCCTTTCCATTTCCAGGCACAGTAATCTCCTATTTAGTTTACTTTTAACTAAATAAATAATAGGTGAAGGAAGGACATAGCTAAAAAAACTGCTTCAAACAAAACTGGACAAATTGTTACAAAAACATTACGACCTTCAAGCAATCAGTTTCTGAGCAAACACACTCACAGATTTTAAAGAGTAAGAACTTTTATAGTGACGCTTTAGATATAATTTTACTGTGATTTCTTTTTTGTTTCAGAATAAGCTTCTGTTGTTATAAATTAGTAGAAACAGAATGTTTTCCCCAGTATTTTTCTTTACTAGAAATACTGTCAGAAAAATCACACTAATGCTATGAGAAAGAGAACTAAAAAAATTTCCATCACCAGGCTGTATTTCTGCAAAAGAAAGAAAACCACAACTGCAGTGAGTTTTTATTTTCATCTTTCTTTTTATCCAAACAATAAGACTCTTTCTCTTTGGAGGAAAGTAATTCTATTGAGCTTAAAGTAGAAGTATCAGAGAGAAGACTAGGAAAAGGAACAGTCAAAATAATTCCATTATGCCTCCTGTCAATCTATATGCCTGTGAGCCTCTTTTCTATTATTATATTCCTGATCTAATACTGGAGTATAATTTAAAATTAATTTCTTAAGTAAATTACATACCCTGGACTCTGCATCATCTTCTTCTTCATCAGGATTATAAGCTTCTGCACATACTATAAAAATAAAAATGGACATTCTTCCATCAGGAAACATACAATAAATATACCCTAAAAAAATTAATGAACAAAAAAAGAATCATGGTATAAAACAACATTAGTTTATTTCATCCAGAGCAAGCAGTTTATACTCAAAAATTGATTCCTTATATAATGAATTTATTTATTAAAATATAAAGCTGTGCTTTAGGACGATGGCAAATGCTTTCTGTTATTCAGAGACACATAGCTTCGCCTCTTCTACTTTCATTTCTAAGCTACAGAAACGTGTAAGATCTAAAAATTACTTAAAGAACACACACTAAAAAAAGCTAAGTCTGCTATGAAATGATCAACTTAATTATACAGTTACAAGCACCTCTCATAAATTATCCATAACCCAATCTTCCAAGAGCAAATACGATTAATGTGTTCATATTCCTTTCTAGTCTTTATTCTGAATTGAGTTCATACTGCATATGCAATGTTAAAACTTGCTTTTTTCATTTAACACCGTAAGAATTTCACATACCATTAGAAATATTTTGCAAAATTTGTTTTAAGGACAGCCAATTGTTTACCATAAGCTATAATTAACCACTCTCCTAAGGTTAGACACTTAGCTGGCTTCTCTTAAAACAAGCTTGCAATAAACATCTTCATGCATAAATATTTGCCTACATTTCAGATAATGGTATAGGAATTATTCCCAATTGTTATTTTTAGGAGCTAACAGGTATGACAATTTTTCAGGCATACAGATTACCAAGCTTCCTTCTAGAGGGACCGTATGCATCCACTGTCCTACAAAGAATGCGTAAGAAGACTCCTCTAAATTATATAACAGAAATGGATGTTACTGCTTAAAATCTTTGCCACTTTAGATGAAAAAATCATTTAAATCTTTAAATTACTTTGAATTTGAACTATGTTCAAATGTTTGTAAGTTGACTCTATTGCTGCCTTTTGTCCTTATGAGCAATCTCTGTATGCACTTGGTTTTCCTTTTGATTTACGCTAGTTGCTTAACACCACTTTGTTATCTTTCTCAGAATCATTTTACCCAGTTTGCTTTTTCATGGTAATTATAAAGTTGTCACAGATAGCTATGCATGCTTGCTTTTTATGCCATGAGATCAAGGAAGAAAATTCCCCAATATGATTTAAACTCAGCATTAGACATCACAAAAACACCGTGGGTTCCTAGGAAACGCCTTCTTCATTTGCAAATCTAAAGATTATTTCTCTTTTGGTTTTTTAAAAGTAGATTTTATTTTTTTACATTTACCCTTTAATTCATACGGACTTTACTCTGCCATAGACATTTAATTTTAACATAGAAATTTAAAGAACAGAGGATCGGTGAAAAGATGACAAATGTCTTTCCAGGGGCCTCAGGATGGCATCAAGAGTATTATCATCATTAGTACTATTACTGCATTATTATAAAACCTGACATTAGCTTTCTGTCCTCCCAGCATTGCTCTATATACACCTTGGCCAGTGAGTGAGTGATTCTTAACCAGGGCCAATTTTGCCCCCTAGGATGACATCTGGCAATGTCTGGAGACATCTTTATTGTCACAACTGTGGGGGCTAAGGGGGGAGTCACTGGCTCTTGAGGGAGACCAAAGATACTAATAAACTTCCCACAATGCACAGAGCAGCTCCCCTTCCCCTCAACCTACAATCCCCTGGCTCAGATGTCAACAGTGCTAGGGTTGAAAAACTCTGACCTACTGTATATTTTCTCATTCAATCTCGCAACAACTCTAAAATAGATCAGTTTTCTATCACCTGACAGGTGAAAGACCAGGGCAGAGCGGTTTACGTGTATCTTGGCCCAGATCACACATTCTAGTACAACAGGACCAATACGAGATCCCAACATTGTCTGGCTGACCCCAGAGCCTTGGCTCTTAACTACTGTTCTGCGCTGGACTCTGGTGAATTCACCGGCATCATGCCTGGACTTCAGCCTTCTGTCTCAGAAACCCAACAGAAGGGGACTGGTCTCTCAGGGGCAGGCTCCTGTTAAAGAACCTCACTGATGCCTATCACCAGAATGCCAACTAACTAATTCTCTGAATCAAGTATGGAAATCAGCATGACCAGCTCTCTCCCCACAGGAAGACCATGGAAGAAGCCAAATCACAATTAAAAGGCTGCTTGGTGAGAAAGAGCTAGGAGGAAGAGAATTTGTCTAATAAAATGAATGTTTAGTGGCATTCGTCTGGGACAGCTTGAGTTTTCCGCATAGACCGTACAGATGGCCCTTATCATGGGGCCCAGACACTTTAATAGTGTTGGCTCCCACTTTCCAAAAAAGCATGAGGACATTTACTTCTAAAGCTTGGCTCTGAAACTGTGCTTCCGTAGATGACCAATCTCATAGGCAGGACTGCTACCTGATTAGTAGGGCTCAGTACAAAATGAAGACACAGCCTCAGTCTCAAAAATTCAGAATTTCAAGAGAGCAACAAGAGACTATCAGACCAAACTCTGAGACTTTGTAAATAGGGGGCCCGGGCAGTCAGCCCTGGTAATGGGACCCATATATTCAATGAGGTGGTACAGCAGGTAAGACACTTCAGTTGTTGATCTTACATTTTAATTCACAGAGGGAAATCTTAACGCTCTAATTCCTAAGTTCCAAGCCCCTATATTCTGACTAAAAATCAGGAGGAGTAAGAACCTATTGTGTTTCTAAATAACTCTCAATTGTCCCAGTATTATTTAACACCCTTTCTGATTTGTGGTATCTGCTTTCTCACTCCTTTGTTTCTCGGCTGCCCATTTCATTGAACTATTTGCAGTAGTACCAGGATTCAGTTGCTGGCGTTTATGTGCAATGTTTCACCATGTTCCAGTTCATCTACCAACCACCTCCTACAGCCAGAGCAAATAGAACACCTGCAGTCTTGTACCCGGTCATGTGCCTTCCAACCCCTTATCTTTACTTCCACTGTTTTCTGGGGTTGGAGCTCCCACCATTTCCTCCTTTCCAAGCCATCCATCCCTTCTCTCCAGCCCCAGCTAAAAAGTCAAGACAACAGCCTTACCTCCTCAGAGCAAATTGAGGAAAACCCACATCTATACTCCCTTTGCCCTGTTCCAATACCATGGGCAGAGCTCACTGTCATCTCTTACCACACTGTACTCTACGAAAGTTGTTACTATCTGTTCCCCTCTCCAGGCTGGGACTTACAGCCCATCAGGGACTATGTGCTCCTGGTCCTCCTTCTATTTCCCTAGCACTGACCTGGCTCAATGCACACTTTTTTTTTTTTTTGAATGACTGATTAATGAACAGACAGGCCTGCAAGGTCCTTGAGGGCATAGATGATTGTCTTGTTTAAATATCTCCTGAGAGTCTACCTGCATTATACACTCTCCAACACAAGTTGAATGAATGAATTAAAAGCTGTCCTTTGCTAAAATGACTTAACACCATTTGTCCAAGAAAAAGGAACAGAGTGAAATGAGAACCCTTTATCTTGTTCGCCAAGGTGCCTGGCACAGAGCCTGGAAGTTCAATAAATATCAATACAAGGAAGGAATGGATGAAAAGTTCTATGTCTGGAAGGACCCTCACACCAAAGCCTCTAGATTATACAAGCTGCTTTGTATTCTTTCTAAAATGTATTTACCCTATCCCTCCTGGGCAATGTGAAATTGAGCCTGAAATTGTATACTCCCTTCTTTGGCAATTACACAGTAGTGAGGGACAGAGCCTTATTCTTCCAGTGGACCCTACATTGAGGTTTTCCTGTTATGTTTGTATATATAGATTTGGACAATACATCAGTTATCTAGAATAGTCCAAGAACTTAAGTCAATTCCCACGCTAGACTGTGAAATGCATGCACTGTGTAGCCAGATGCCTGTCACAGTTTGCAGGACAGAACAGGAAGTGAGAACCATATTGACTCTGCATCTTCTAAGGCTTGGCCCTCAATCTTTTCATGCAACACACACACACACACACACACACACACACACACACACACAGAGCTGCACACAGTTGACCCTTGTACCATGTAGGAGTTAAGGGTGCCGACCCCCTATGCAACTGAAAATCCACATATGACTTTTGACCCTCTGAGAACTACAAAGAGCCTCCTGTTGATCAGAATACTGATAACATGAACAGTTGATTAACACATTTTGTATGTTATGAGTGTTCTATATCGTATTTTTATAATAGAAAAGGCTAGAGAAAAGAAAATGTTATTAAAATCTTTAGAGAAATCACATTTACAGCACCGTACTGTGTCCTACCAAAAACAAATCCATGTATTAAGTGGACCCGCACAGTTTAAACCATGTTGCTCAAGGGTCAATTGCAGTGATAGACAGAGATAAGGAATTTGCTTTCCCCATCATGACAGCAATTACATGTTGTCCAACAGTAGCCCTCTGACTGACACCAAATGGGTCATCTCACAATTCAATTTAATTAACACTACCTACCTGAATTTAGTGTCAGATCCCGTAAGTCAAAGGGCTGGGTCTTGCAAGATTGGCCTCCACTTGAGATGCTAACCTCAGTTCCCAGGACACCCACACATCTGAACAACTAGCTATAAACTTAGGGTTCTCACGACCCCTTCCCTCTGGTTCTGTAATTCACTAGAATGACTCATAGAACTCAAGAAAGTACCTTCCTTAGTCTTACCAGTTCACTAGAAAGGAAAAAACTCAGGAAAAGCCAATGGAAGAGAGACACAGAACAAGGTATAGGGGACAGGCACAGAGCCTCCAAGTCCTCTCTGGGTATCCCACCCTCCCAGTACCTTCCCCTCCAATGTTTTTACCAATCTGGAAGCTCTCTCTCTCTTTTTTAAAGATTTTATTTATTTATTTGAGAGACAGAGAGTGAGCAAGAGAGAGAGCACAAGCAGGGGGAAGGGTAGAGGGAGAAGCAGACTCCCCAATGTGCAGGGAGCCCAATACAGGGCTCAATCCCAGGGTTCATGGGTTCATGACCTGAGCCAAAGGCAGATGCTTAACCAAGCCATCCAGGTGCCTCTGGAAGCTCTCTTAGCTCTTGTCATCTAGGGTTACATTACACAGTCACAACTGATTAAAACATTAGCCAATGGTGATTAACCCCCTCCCAGGAGGTTGGTGGGGGCTCTAGGCTGGGGGGTGGGGTGGCGCTGAAAAATGCAAGCTTCTATCCAAAGTTTGGTCTTTCTGGCAAGCAGCCCTCATTCTGAAGCTATCTAGAAGCCCCTCCACCAAGAGTCACGAGGCACCAAAGAAATTATTCTCATTTAGGAGATGCTAAGGGTTTCCAGGAGATCTGTGTCAGGGGCCCAGGAAGCACCCTTCTTACTGTACCAGACAGGGGTGACGGCAACTCCCAGGGCCACTATACTTGTTGGTAATGCATAAAAATGAGTATACACAGCTCTGCATTGGGCAAGTTTATATAACCCGTGCTAGCTTTCAGCCTAACAAAGGATAAAGGAACCAGCTTGAACTCCATGAGCTATTCCACTGGGCCTCAGCAACTGGCACACAGCCTTGTGCACAGTACACCCTCAATAAATATTTGTTGAAGGAGCAAAAAGCCAATGTGGCCTGTACAGAAAAACCGCGTGGTTTATAGGCTTTTAGCATAGGAAGAAAACTGCCTTCTGGAAAATACATAAAATTTACTTTTCCAATGTTCTCAATCCATTAAGATTTTAGCATACTTATTTAAATGATAATCAGCTCAAAAGAAAGCCATGATAAAAGCACAGGTGCATGAGACAACAGAGTTCTGCATCAGGATGGTTAAACTTAGCTTTTGAAGTGGAAATGCCCTCCTACAAAAGGAAAAAAAAATTACCTTTACAAATACTAGTTTAAGCCATGCATTCTCTTAATCTTGCTTAAGATTAACTGGGGGAGGAGGCAAAAAAATTACTTTTTAAATTTTTTTGTGGGTAAAGCACATAAATACAATACACAGACAGTATACCTGTGGTATTAAAATCTCATTGTGGGGGTAAGTGGAAGGGATGAAAGGAAAGAGCCTACCTACAAAGACTTGGGGGAGGGGCACAGGAGTGGCTCAGTGGTTGAGTGTCTGCCTTCGGCTCTGGTCATGATCCCAGGGTCCTAGGATCAAGTCCTGCACCAGGCTCTGGAGCCTGCTTCTCCCTCTGCCTGTGTCTCTGCCTCCCTCTCTGTGTCTCTCATGAATAAATAAATAAAATCTTGTTTTAAAAAAGACTTGGGGGAGAGCCAATGATAAAAATAAGGCTGAGAAGCACCACGATAAGATGTGCTAGTCCCAGCGAAGTAAAGGGAAGAGGTACAGTGACAGTCAGGAGACTCTCCCCTCCCCTACCTCATCCATGTTTCTGCCCTGAAAGTGTGGTGCACACCTGCTCTGACACATCAGTGTGGATCCTAACTTTGAACTCCCAGAGCAAAGGCATGTGGATGCATCCACAACATAGAAGTTCACACTTTGATCTCAAATCACATTCAAGTGAAAGGATCCATCAGAATTCTTATTTATCATTAAAAAAAATAGTCTGTAGAATTCGGGAGAAGCTACAGAGTGAAAGAATGCTGGAGAAGCACAGAGGAGAAAGTAGTGGGCAGCTGCTCAGAGGACAGAGAAGGCTTCGCAGAGAAAGAAGCCCCCCGGCAGTTAATGGGCAAGGCAACCAAGTCTGAGAAAAGAAGAGACTATGTATGTGTTCGGTGCTGTATTTCTAGCCCTTAGATCTGCGACTGGCACACAGTAAATGGTAACAAAAATGGCTGGGAAAGGAACATTCATTTTAGTGGTGAGAAAAGTAGGGTTTTCTTTTCATCTTAGACCTAGGAAAACTGCATCTGTTAGGACAGCGGGCTTACACCACATAACAAGCATCCCCAAATCAGAGTGACTTAAAGCAGAAGTTGATTTCTTGCTCACAGGATAGGTCCATCTCAGGACAGTGGGTACTTTGCTCCATGTCATCTTCATGAAGCCTGCAGGCTGACAGCCCCACCACCACTTGGAAATCTCACCAGTCCCCAAGGCAATGGCAAATTGCTTGCTGGCCCCTGACAGGTTCTAGATATAGCACCCCAAAACAGGGCACCTCATTTTGACTATATTAAACTGAAGATGTTTGACAAAACAGCAGAAGCAGAAAGGTCACTCTGACTTCTCCCACCTTGCCCTTTGGCCCTGAAATCTCCCATGTGAAAAGTACCTTCCCTGTACCAGGGGGGAGGAGGACATCCTTATCACCAAACACATGGAAGTCAGGGTGAGAAGTCTATATAAACAATCCTTAACCATTTACTACCAGGAGCCCAAACCCCTTTGTCTTGTCAATCCTTCATAGATTTATTGTTGCCCAAAAGATATGAAAGTTTCCTGCTCTAGTCACTTGTTTGGGTCATTTACTTGTGAAGGACCCCATAAACATGTAAAAGTTCAATAAAATGTGTGTAATTTCTCAGTATTCCTTTTTTTTTTTTTAAGATTTTATTTATTTATTTATTTGACACAGAGCACATACAGGAGGAGCAGCAGAGGGAGACGGAAAAGCAGGCTCCCCCCTGAGCAGGAAGCCCAATGTCAGCCTTGATCCCAGGACCCTGAGATCATGACCTGAGCTGAAGGTATACACTCAGGTGACTGAGCCACCCAGGCGTCCCTCTCTTGTTACTCTTCTGTCAGTTTCTTAGGCCCAGCCAGAGACCCAAAGAAGGTACAGGAGAATTTTTCCTTCCCTACACTTGTAAAGCTTCTGCCTACAAGTGATACTCATCCCTTCTTGCCAAGAAGGAATATATAATCACAGTTCACAGAACAAGTGACACAGCCATTCCTAACTTCAAGGACACAGGGACATGTATCTCATCGGATGCTAAGAGAGAAAACCAGAGTATTGTGAAGAGTCTTAATAACCAATGAAACCACCTGATTGCCCTAAGCTCAAGGATTCCTCTCTTGTCTTCTCCATGAGGAGTTTAAAAGGGAAACGGAGAGTACTGAAATCAAACATATAAATTACTTAAGAAAAAAACATTCTTACCTTAAAAATCTATAGACTAAGACTCAAACTCTACACACAATCATTACAATTTCCTTAAAACTGCCTTCCAAATATTATTTAGTCATTGACCATTTCACTTAATATTTTACTATTTCCTGCATCAAAATATTAAAAGTTTTAATGATCTACCATTATTGCTTACATTTCAGCTACAAAAAAGCAATATAAACCTTAGTTCAGGCGGGTTCTTGAATCATCCCCAACATATAATTACCTAAAAAATGGCTATAAATGTTTTCCTGTTATTTCCACTATTAAACAGCCCGTCTGTCACAAAAGCATTTTAGCTATACCACACATTTTATTCAACTGCCCTGATTTATTACAACCCAACTGTTTTTGTTCCCCTTTAACAAGAGAGATATTTAGGGACTCAGTTGGTTAAATGTCTGACTCTTGATTTTGGCTCTGGTCATGATCTCAGGGTCGTGAGATCGAGCCCTATATTAGGCACTCAGCAGAGTCTGCTTAAGATTCTCTCTCCCAGGCAGCCTGGATGGCTCAGCGGTTTAGCACTGCCTTCAGCCCGGGGTGTGATCCTGGAGACCAGGGATCGAATCCCACATCAGGTTCCCTGCATGGAGCCTGCTTCTCCCTCTGCCTGTGTCTCTGCCTCTCTCTCTCTCTCTCTCTCTCTGATTCTCATGAATAAATAAATAAAATCTTAAAAAAAAAAAAAATCTCTCTCCCTCTCCCTTTGCCTCCCTCCCCAGCGAGTGCACACTCTTCTTCCTCCCAAATAAAAAATGACTAATTTTTTTTAAAAAGACAGAAATTTAGAGTAAAACTTCGTAACTTAACAATTCATTTCTCTGTTTTTGTTTCTAAAAACGATTTTCCCTCATCTGTATACCACTCCTCTTTAAGTGACTGTAAATCAAGAACAATTCACACCTCACAAATAAACCATCACGTGCAGGGCACCAGTGGAACACTGTCACTGAGACACAAAAATGAGCAGCAATAGAGAGCTTCAAACAAATGAGAATTTGTCCATCATTGGCTATTTTCCTATATTTAAAACCTGTGGAAACCAAAACACCAGCTTAATGTCCACCTCAAACTTACAATAACATGGCTTCCTCTACACCTTGAATACTTAAAAAAACACCCTCAGAGGTGGAGTACAAGAGAGTGAAGAGTATGCAAATCCTCACCCCAAGAGCAATGATAAAACAAGACAAAATTTCCACCAATAAAAAACAAAACCATTTCAGGTCTCTGCAGATTAAAGGCATATAACAAATGTAGAAGCATTTATTCGTATAAAACTACTGGACCTCAAGTTACAACAGGGGGAGCACACAGGAGAAAACACTGGCGTGCCTTTCATTTACTTACTCTATGACCACACTCAAAACACATCTGACACCCAAAGTATGGGTTTATTTCCACATGACTAATTCTCCAACACCAGCTGGGTGTCCTACAATTCAATTCAGTGCTGACACCAACTGCCTGGAATTAGCATCAGATCACACAAGGTAAAGGTTCAGTCCCCTATGACTGACCCCCCACTGCAGATGCCAATTGTAAGCAGTATGTACAAAGGTTATCTACAGCTTGTTTGACTTGCCTACAGATTGCAGGTTATCACAACCTCCTCAAATTTCATCATAGAACTCAGAACAACATGTTTACCAATTTACTAAATAATAAGGAATATAATAAAGGATACAGTTTAACAGCCAGGTGAAGAGCTAACATAGGGATAGGTCTGGAAGGGCCCTGAGCACAGGAGCTTCTGTCCTTATAGTCAGAGTGTGCCACCCTTCCAACATGTAGAGGTGTACTCCAAACCCTGTACTTTGGGGATCTTTATGGGGCCTTCATCAAATAGGCATGACTGATCATAACTCAATCTCCAGCCCCTCTCCTCTTTCCAGAAGATGGAGGATAGAGCCAAAAGTTCTAAGCTTTTAATCATGACTTGGTCATTCTGGGGACTAGCCCCCATCTTTAAGGCATCTAGAAGCCCACCAAGAGTCACCTCACCAGAACAAAAGACACTCCTATCACCCAGGGAATTCCAAAGGATTTAGGAATTCTGTGTCAGGAGCCAGAATTAAAGACCAAATATTAGCACAAAACATGCTCCAAATGCTCTTACCACTCAGGAAATTACGAGGGACATTGAGGAGCTCTGTGCCAGGAACTAGGGACAGACAGCTATATATAATTTCCATTCTTTTACAGGGAGTCCACAGCATTCTTGCTTGGAGCTGCTATCCCAGATCCCCCATCTCCAGCTCAGTCACCAAGGCAACTCTACCAGTTTTGCTGCTGCAGGAGGCTAACCTGATTGACTGTAGAGCACAAAAGAACCAATGCCCAGCAGCAAGGTTGGTAATGGTGGTCTTGTAGGTAGACAAACAGGAGGACTAGAACCTTGCCTACCTTAGGTCATGGTTCTGGCTGCAGCAAGCAACAGATCAAAAGACTAACTAGAAATTAAACCCCCAAAAATGAGACAGCAAGGAGAAGCTTCATAAGCTCTTCAAGTGTCCATGGCTGAATGGAAGGCTCTGTGGGCATGCAGGAGAAACTAGACAGGACCCAGGCCACTCACATATCCCTGGCTGTCCTTAAACCTGTAGCATATGTGGAGAAGAGCAAAATGGTAGTTAAAAGTCAGGGCACTTCTTAAAACTATCTGAAATTTGAACATGCTTCCCAATTCAAGCACAGATCCATCAGCTCAAGGCATTTGAGTATAACCTTTAACTAATCATGGAGAGATAACTAAGTGATGTACACACAGGAGCTAAACCTAGAAAGCCAGGGCTAATGTTTTTTTTTTTTTTTTTTAATTAAAAAAAAAAGCAGGGACATTAGCAGCCCCATACTCAGAGGAGACAGAGTCTATATATTTACCCTAGGAAAGTCACTGAGCAAAAAATAGCAATAACCCTGAGACAGAAGAAATCAGAATTTGGAATTGCTGTAAAATATAATCTAAAATGCCAGCTCTCAGCAAACTTTTAAGAATGGGAAAGACCAGCAAAAAGACAGGAAAGTGTGACCCATATTCAGGAAAACAGCAGTCAATAAATAGCAAAGACTTCAAAGCAGTGACTGTTCAAAGAACTAAAAGAAATCAGGTTTCAAGAATTAAAGTGTGATAACAATGACTCAACAAATACCTTTACCTCAAATAAAGAGGTAAAAATTACAAAAAAAGGAAAGAAAAGAAAAGAAATTCTAGAGATGAAAAGCCTACTGAGATAGAAAATTCACTAGATCAGCTCACCAAGTTTGACTTGGCAAGAGAAAGAATCAAGGAACTTGAAGACAGAGCAAGAGAAACTACTCAATCTGTAGAACAGACCAAAAAGTGAACAAATAAAAGTGAAGAGAGTCTCAGAGATCCGTGAGACATCTAGCACATTAACCTGCAGTTCCAAAAAATAAGAAAGGGGGAGAAAAAAATAGAAACAATAGCCCCCAAATTCCCAAATTTTATGAAAAACATTAACTTAATGGTTCAAGAATCTCAATGAAACTTAGCCAAGCATAAACACACACATAAAAACTCATACCTAAACACATTTTCATAAATTGTTTAAAAATAAAAAATAAAGAAAATCTTTAAAACTGCAAAAAAAATATCATATACAAGGGAACAATAAAATAATAGTTAACTTCTCATCAGAAACAATAAAGATTGGGGCACCTGGGCGGATCAGTTGGTTGGGCACCTGCCTTCAGCTCAAGTCATGGTCCTGGGATAGAGCCCTGTGTTGGGCTACCTGTGCAGCAGGGAGCCTGCATCTCCCTCTCCTGCTCCCCCTGCTTGTCTCTCCCTTGGTTGAATAAATAAATAAAATCTTAAAAAGAAAAAGAACCCGTAAAGATCAGAAGGCACTGATACCATATTCAAATTGCTGAAAGAAACGGTTTCACAAAGAATTCTATACCCAGCAAAAGTATCCTTGAAAAATGAAGGTAACATGAATGCATTCTCAGTTAATCAAAGACTGAGAAAATTTGTTGCTAGCAGATGTGCCCTACATGAAATACTAAAGGAAGCCTTTAGGCTAAAAGAACATGACATCAGATGCTAACTCAAATTGGCAGGAAGATATAAAAAGCACTGGAAAAGGAAAACATGTGAGTAAATAGGAAAGACCATATAAACATACTTTGCTGGTTTTTCCTCTTTTTACTTTAAAAGACAAGATTTCATAAAGTAGTAATTATAACACTGCACTGCTGGGATTATAACATATACGATGCATATGTCAATAACAGCACAATGGGCTGTTCCTCCTAGTTCATGCACCTTGGAAAGGCAGTCTGGTGATTACCTGTGGCTATTCCCAGGAAGAGACCACCTCTTCTCAGTTTGTTGCTGCATAATGATCAAGGTGAAAGAGGTGGGGAGGATAATACAGACCCATTCTGAGGCTTCAGGATCCTAACCTGACCACTCCTGGGCATGATGTATCTCTGGCCCAAAAACGTATAATGCTTCCCACAACATACAGAATAAAGCCCAAACTCTTACCAAAACCCATACATTGCTAATCTTATTAGAATATTCACTATTACTTCAACCTAATATCATTTCACATGGTTTGCTGAACTAGAAATTTATTTCTTCCACTCCCACTTATCAAAAGCCTACTCTTCCCTCAAAACTCTACACAAACATCCTCTCTTCCCTGTCATTTTCCCTAAGCACGCGAGTCAGGACTAAATGCTCCCTTCTATTTAGGAAAACAGAATGCACCTTATTTGCTCTTTTTTTCTTATGCTGAGGGCTAGAAGTTATTGCCGGCTTACATTTAGAAGCTACATTGTATGAAAATGAATACCTTTAAACCCTGAAAAGGCTCATACTCCAAGAGGCATGTAGGAACTAAGCAAGCAAGGAGGAGGAGGAAATTCGCATCTCCTCCTCACCCACTGAGGGCATAAACTCAGAGTGGAATGTCTAGCTGCTCCTTTGAGTTCACACTGCCTGCAGAATGTGTATAGATGTGCATAGTGGAATTCATCATGACCCAAATCTGCTGTGCTGTCCTTCAAATGGCTCACAGTGATGAAGGGCAAAAGCAGAAAAACGTGCACCTTTAGCCCAGAAGGCTAACCTAGAGCCTGTATTGTTCCGATAAGGATCAAATACGTACTGGCTGCTTCATTCTTAAAAGGTCTCATGACTGCCTGTACATCTCACTGATAGTTAATATCGAGCTGAATGATAAGCACCAGAGAAATCTTGCCAAAGTAGTTTTACGGGCAGAAATTCAAAGAAACGTTTATGATCTAATACTCCCTGTGTGTCTCCTCCCTCTTGGGCACCAAGCATACAACCACCAGCTTCATACAGCGAAAGGCAGCTCTTTCTGCCCATGGGCCCTTTCTCTGTGATATAAAAAAGCACCTGTTTGTGTGGAAAAGGTCTCAAGAATTCTTTCTTAACTGCTGGCTCCCAACCCCCACATCGATGGGTCCAAGTTCATCGGTACACGGTCAGCTCCTCCAGGAGGCTTGGACACAAAGCTAAGTCTTACCTCTAACAATCTCACAGTGTGTGCAGAACACTGTCTTGCAAATAGTGAACAAAAAATGCTTAATTTAAGCGAAGCGACAGCACAACCAACCAGATATGAAGTCAATCTCTTCTATAGTTACCAGAGCGTAAACATTTCAAAAACATTTATGCACAAAAAAGAGACGACCCCTCCAAATTACAAACCCTTGCAAGTCTAGGGGGAAAAACCCAATCTGATTTTAAAATGCAGTAATTTTGCATAATAGGAGGGAACCAGGTGGTTGGCTGTTCTACTGTTGTGAAGAAAAGAACATCAAAAAACACAGCCTGTAAGAAGAAAATTACAGTGACCTTTAGCCTCCCACTCCATCTCTTTGAAAAATTTGTGGTATAAATGTAAAGTATTATTTCTTCTTTGGGGCTTTATTCCTTTGTAGCTAGATGAACTGATAATGTGAGATAATAGTTCCATTCTTTTAAAAAGAAATGACATTTGTCTAAATTGTTATTTACTGTCATTCTGTGTGTAAAGTATTATGTGCTCATAAAACGGTGATGTTTCTCAACAGAAAAAAGACACATCCGCATGGGTCACCTGCCACCTTGTAAGCAGGTGGTGAACCAAGTGACTTGAACTCCCCTCACAGAATGACAGAGGGTGCATCAACTTTCTCTGATTTGTAAATGTAGGGAATCCACTGCAGATGTCACCTGAGGCTGGAGAGGAAGTTCAGTGGGCCAGCGGAGAAGCTGCCCTGGACAAAGGAATATAGAGGGCTTCCTCAGGGTGGCCAGCCCAACCTAATAATCATCTGGCAGACAAGATTCTAATAATCCAAAATGGGTTGGCTGAAATTAGTCTCAGATGAGGTCAGGGTTTCAAAGCCCTCTGTGGTCCCCAGAGGGACAAATGAGCGCGTCCAGATCAAGCCAAGACGGGTGGACTAGTTTAATCAGAACCCTTCCCTGGCCTGGGGGGCCTGAATCACAGAGAATACCAGGTCAGTCTCTTTCTGGTGGCCCTGCCGTAAAGTGTGTAGAGCTGTGGTGTCCTATCCCCAACCTCATGGAGAGAGCAGCCTACAGCAAAAGAGGATCAGAGGACAGAGACAGAGAGATTCTTAACAGTATTCAAAACCCAGATTCTAGTTCCTCCCGAGGCCCAGCTTCAGGCCTGCCCTCCCGGAGGCTTGATGACTTTCGGAGCACCCCACACCCACCATTTCAATAAACTTCCCATTTTTGCTTGTTTAATTTCAATGTACGTTTCAGTTACTGACAACCAAGAAATGAAGGAGAACCTTGGTTTAAAAAGATCTGGACAAGGAAAACAAAATAACAAAAGGTCCAACCAACTGCCAAAAGTAACTAAGAATAAAAACCACAGAGCAGTCATTGATTAGAAAGTGGTATTTGGGGCACCTGGGTGGCCCAGTTGGTTAAATGTCTGCCTTTGGCTCAGGTCATGATCCTGGGGTCCTGGGATCGAGCCCTGTATTGGGCTCCCTGCTCAGTGTGGAGCCTGCTTCTCCCTCCCTTTGCTACTCCCCCTGCTTCTGTTCTCTCTGCCAAAGAAATAAAATCTTTAAAAAAAAAAAAGAAAGAAAAAAGTGGTACTTACAAGATAACAAGTTCAAACTCAACAAAATTCTAACAACAAAAGTAGGTGACACCAAAGTCAAGGCCCACGTGTGGCTCTGACGGGAGTATCCATGCTTGCTCATCTAGGATATTAACCAGAGAATAAAAATGATAAAGGTCCTCTGCAAAACTGAAATTATTCTATTCCACCAAATTTTGCTGTTGTAGCAGAACAAAGTCAGCTTTAGGTCTTCAATTTATTTTTATTTTTATTTTTATGTTCCATGGATTTCAGAACCACCGGTTGGTATTTTTTTTTTAAAACAGTTTTAGTGTTTTTATGAAAATGACACATGCACCCTGCAAACAACTCATTTATTAAGTATTAAACTTTTGTTTTACCATACACAACATGCCTCTAGCTTTAGGAAAACTAACAGAAAAC
The DNA here is from genome assembly GCF_018345385.1 of Vulpes lagopus. NCBI lineage: Eukaryota > Metazoa > Chordata > Mammalia > Carnivora > Canidae > Vulpes > Vulpes lagopus. Next base: position 13,373,894 of record NC_054834.1, read on the forward strand.
CATTCCAATTTATTGACTCTTCATTTGTAAAGCTGTGCCTGGTGTTTATGACAATAGAAGCACTAATCAGGCTCCTTGCCTCTACCAGCTGGTTAGGGAGATTAATTCATCTGTTAAGGCAGGAATATAAATTATTATCTGTGACTATACAGAAGTAACTGATTTACAGTGTAGAGAAAGAGCACAAGATTCAGACAGACCTAAGCACATTTCAGCTCTGTTTTTTTTTCCTGCCACTTATTAACTGCCTGACCCTTGTACATTACCAGGCATTATTAAATGCAGTTTTTCCCATCTTGAAAATGTGGCTATTAAGACCTACTTTGTAGAATTGCTGTGATTAACTAAATAAATGCCACGTGTCTAGGCATTATATGAGAAGTAAACCTTGAAAAACAGATTGGTATCTTTGGTTTAAGCTATCAAAAAGCATCAGGATGAAATAGAATAAACATTTAAACTTGTCTGTGAAGGAGAATAAACTCCAGGCCTCTACACAAATCCCCACCAAAAGCTCCCCTCAAAGCCCCACCACCCTACCCTGTTCTTCCTAGGTCTGTAACCCTATTTTGTACTAGCCTTCTCACAAATCTTCCCACCAACTAAACTGTGGCTGCCAACTACCTCAACATTCTCTGATTTAAAATATGTCAGGTAATCCTCCCATCAACTTTTTGCGTAAGGTACTGTTATCATCCCCATTTTTTAGACGAGGAAACTGAGGCCCAAAGAAGTTAAATAACTGCTCCAAGGTCCCTTAGCCCATCTGGAGTACAAAGTCTGAATCTAGCAAGCTTCCCTCTGGCTGCCTGCTTCTCAGCAGATTCTTTCAGGAGCTAATGCTCAACTAATGGCATGTCAATCTGTCGGGGAATCTATCAGGTGATTTGGTTCTTCCAGGAGTAGACATGTGACACCTTTTGGGGCGGGGGGGGGGGGGGGGAGCATGCCTCTCCCAGGAGGTGACACTTCAGGCAAGACCTGGAAAGTACATCCAAATCATGATAAACGCCTCTTGGGATAAGCAGGTGTTTCAACCAACAGTCCCTAAATAGGTCATTCCTAGCTCTGATCCCTAATTATTCACCTAAATCAGGAAAACACATTCAAAAATGCTCTCTGAAATAGACCTAAAATTCAGAGCTTGATTCTGTGTTATAAAATGTGTTTTGATTTATATTAAAATAATAGCTGGTTTGTCTTGTTTTTTAAAGATTTTATTTATTCATGACAGAGAGAAAGAGAGAGAGAAAGAGACAGAGAATGAGAGAGAGAGAGGCAGACACACAGGCAGAAGGAGAAGCAGGCTCCATGCAGGGAGCCTGATGGGGGACTCAATCCCGAGTCTCCAGGATCACACCCCCAACTGAAGGCAGCGCTAAACCAAACCGCTGAGCCACCAGGGCTGTCCAATAGTTGGTATGTCTTAATTACATTTCAAGCACAAGATTAGCAATTAATGTTATAACCAAGCAGAGTTCATCCTAAGAATAAAAGAATAGTTCAATATTAGAAAATCTATCAACACAACACCATATCATTATGTTAGAAGAATCAAAAGATCATATGAATGCTATGAAGGCATTTGACAAATACTACTTTTAATTTTTAAAAGATCTCAGTAGTATTAGTAATGCTGCTAGCAAACATATATTCTTACTATAGGAAATGTTAAGCATTTTGCACTATATCGTTAATCACTAAACAATACCCTATGAGTGAAGTTCAAAGAGATGAAATAACCCTCTCAAGGTTAAATAACTAGTGAGTGGCAAAGACCAAATCTGAACACAAAGCCGTCTGACCTCCAAGCTCAAACACTTATCAAATCAGTACGGGTAAAAAAAACTGAACAGGCACTTGGCTAAAAAAAACAAATGGTCAACAGTAATGAAAAAATGCTAAGCCTCACTCATAAATTTTTTAAAATGCCAACTGAAAACATAATTGACCTATTAAAATGATTAACATTTAAAAATTCTATAATACTGTTTCACACTATGTTAAACATTAAAGGAGAATATAAATTAATATCCAATTTAGGGGGCAGTTTGACAATACCTGTATAAATGCTCGTACCATTTACTAAGCAATCCCTCTTTTAGAAATACATCCTATAGGTTTACTGGTACGATTATGCAAAACCATGCGTCCCTGAAATTTAAACACCTATAAATTTTAATACATCCCATATAATGGAATACAATTCAGGCATTAAAATAAGAATGAGGCACTTCTAGATGTGAGGACATGAATAGCTGTCCAGGATATACTGTCAGATGAAAAGGACAACGTGGAAAGTTCGGTATCATTTTAATTCCAACTAAATATGCAGAGGCATAGAAATGTCCAGTAGAGTACTCAAGAAACTGTTAACGGTGGTGATCTCCAGGGCTGGGTGTGGGAACAGCATGAGAAACAAGTAATTTTAGTTTTCATTTTATACCCTTTTATACTACTTGACTTTCCCCATGAGCATGTGCCCATTTTACCATTTAAAAAATCTTTAGGGATCCCTGGGTGGCGCAGCGGTTTGGCGCCTGCCTTTGGCCCAGGGCACAATCCTAGAGACCTGGGATTGAATCCCATGTCAGGCTCCCGGTGCATGGAGCCTGCTTCTCCCTCTGCCTGTGTCTCTGCCCCTCTCTCTCTCTCTCTCTGTGTGACTATCATAAATAAAATAAATAAATAAATAAAAATAAAAATAAAAAAAATAAAAAATCTTTAGGGGTGCTTGGGTGGCTCAGTGGTTGAGCGTCTGCCTTTGGCTCAGAGCATGACCCTTGGGGTCCTGGGATTGGGCTGCACACTGGGCTCCCCACGAGGAGCCTGCTTCTCCCTCTGCCTATGTCTCTGCCTCTCTCTCTCTCTCTGTGTCTCTCTCGTGAATAAATAAATATTTTTTTAAAATTATTTTTTAATCTTTAAATGAAGGGCGTGTGGATGGCTTCAGTCAGTTGATTTTGGCTCAGGTCATGACCTCAGGATTCTCGGACTGAGCCACTGCCGTGGGTTCCATACTCAGCGAGGAGTCGGCTTGAGGATTTCCTTAACCTCTTCTTCTGTCCCTCCCCCACTCATGTGTATTGAGTGCACAACACATGTGTGATCTCTCTCTAAAATAAATTTTTAAAAACCTTTAAATGATATAAAAGGTATATGTATACACTGATCACAGCTATAAGAAACATGGATATTGATTCACAAGGAGACCATTTTAGAAAAATTTTACCAGTTGAACTTAATATATACTGGGAGACATAACCTCATCATTAAAAAGGTGAAAGAAAGAAAGAAAGAAAGAAAAAAAGAAAGAAAGAAAGACGAGAAAATCAATCAATCCTGACTTATTGTTGCTATAGATACAGGAGAGCTGGAATTGATTTCCAGTTAAAATGGAGAGAATAAGCAAACCAGCACCTCTCGCCCTGGCTCTCCACCCATGCCTACACTCTCCCTTCCAAATCATCACATCTCACAAATTACATTCTCAGATAACTGCTTTATGTGCTGGTCTCATTGGTTTTCAGTGTATACAAACAGATATAACTACATCTTTTTTTTTTTTTGCTGTTTATAGAATCCATAATCGCAAATAAGTATAGTATTTAATAATACAATTCTGCACACAAAGCAAACATGACTTATTCAATTCTTAACATCTTCCTTCGGGAAACTTGCATCATTCAGCTTCTGTTAGATTTGCAGTCCCCTGAAAAATACACAGATGGCAGTCATTACGGTAAAAATTAAGTGACTTTTCCCAATAGTAAAGGTCCCCCCCACCCCCTTCGCCAGGAAGAAACAAAATGAAATAAAAACCATGACTAAAGTGCAAGCAGATCACTTCTAAAATGTAGTTAATTTCATATCAAAACAAATAGTATCACAGCATACATTATTTCTAGGTACTTATCCATTAATTTGGGTGGCAACCTAGTATTTTCAGATTTCCCCTTGAAAAGGGAAGGGGATAATACTTAGTTTTAGTTCGGAATTAATTTGAATAAGCAGGTCAAGGGCCAGAGGCAGAGCACAGGACAGACCAGAAACTGCTTATGTTATGTTTTGCACAAGGATCGCTTCAGAAAAAAGTATATTTCCTCTGGATTGTTTTAATAAGTGGTAGGTAGTACCACAGCACATGCCACACCGGTTGCCACTGCAGGATGACAGTTCACTCGCTTGCTTTCCTTCCTTTCCTTTTTTTCTTTCCTTCCTTTCTTTTCTTTCCTTCCTTCCTTTTCTTTCCTTCCTTTTCTTTCTTTTTCTTTCTTTCTTTCTTTCTTTCTTTCTTTCTTTCAAGATTTCTTTCTTTCTAAGATTTCTTTCTTTCTTTCAAGATTTATCTATTTTAAGGAGAGAGTAATTGTGTGAGTGGGGGAGGGAAAGGGGGAGAGAATCTCAAGCAGGCACCCTACTGAGCATGGATCCACACATAAGGCTCAATCTCAGGCCCCTGAGATCATAACCTGAGCTGAAACCAAGAGTTGGACACTCAACTGAGTGAGCCGCCCAGGCACCCTGGGATGAGAATTTTCTAGTAAACCTTTCTCTGATACGAAGAAAGAAAAGAAAAGAAAAGAAAAGAAAAGAAAAGAAAAGAAAAGAAAAGAAAAGAAAAAGAGAAAAAAGAAACAATCTAAATCATTCAAGTTGACTGCTAAAACCGTTAGAATGCAATCCATTTTGTAAACCTGGGCACAGAAAATTTGGACAATGAACTGATTAAAATATAGGAATACCTGGGATGTTATTAAACAATAAGTTACATGTTTCACCTGGAAGAGTATTCAATGCCAGCACTAGAAATTAAACAATTGCTTTTTTTCTACTTTGTTGGAATTTAGTGTACAAAATATTTAATACAATTTCAAAATTCAGGATGAAAGTTATACCAAGGAAACAGAGCTAGCACTATTTAACAAAAGAGGTAAAAACTAGGTGATTCTGCTTTTCTTTTTTAAAGTAGGCTCCGTGCCCAGTGTGGAGCTCAATGTGAGCCCGAACTCATGACCCTGAGATCAAACCCTTGAGATCAAGACCTGAATGGAGACCAAAAGTTGGACGTTTAACCAACTGAGCCACCCACGTGCCCCTAGTTGATTCCATTAAATAATAAATTAGTAACACTAAAAAATAAAAAGAACATGGCCTTGGGCACGTGAAACTCTTTGTGGCTCAGTTTCCACACTTGCAAAATGGCAATAATAAGAAAACATCCTTCAAATACAGTGGTAGTGATTCTCATAGATTAACCCAGGGAAAGCAGAGTTGAGCATGAGGGCCTGGCACACAGCCGACCCTGTGCACATTTTAGCACCACATCATCATCTACTTTCACAAATGAGACTAGTAAGGTTCATAACCAAAATAACTGATCCTTATTCACACTTTTGGGCTACTTCCCTTGTTAGAGAAATGTATTCTTTAACCAAAAAAGTGAGGAGAAAAAAGCTCTGGGAATTACAACTTCATTGAAAAACATGGGACTGTGAAAAGACAAGGCCCACAAGTGACAAAAGGCCGAAAATAGAGTCACTTTACGCTAAGCCTCAGGTCACCAAACTGAGACTTGATCACAGTTCCAGCTGTGCCAGAGATGGATTCTTTCGACTTTTGATCAGGAACCACCTAGTCAGCACTAGTGACGCAAACCCCCGCCATCCCCTGAAAGAAAGTGGCCCTGCAGGAACCGACCTCTTTGCCTCACGGAACCTCTCTGTCCCCACTCTCTTCTGCCAACAAGTCTTTAATTTTATACAGCTCCTGGAGCTCCTTTATATCTGCTAGACTGGAAGCTGCACGATTTGAATACATTTTTGCACAAATAAACTCTTCAAATTTTTAATATGCCTCAGTTTAACAGGGCTCACAGGCTGCCTTCACATTATATAATGACCTCTGACTCAGAATCTCTGTCGGGGGTGGGGGGGGACATACAGGGGTGACTCTGCCCAGGGATGGGACACACAGGATGACTCTCCTACAGTTACAAGCATCCAAAAGACTTCAGTTCCACCATCTATATAGTTTAACATCAAGAATCCCTTTAAAAGATGATTTTACTAAAGAAAGTTTTACTTTCATTTAACTTTGACCTTCCTTGCCTATGTAATACAACATAAATGTTTATTTTTTAATCTGTGAAAATATAATTCTGGATTATAAGCATTCTCATTATTCTAATTCCAAGAGCAGCTCTCAATCTGAGAAATAAACTGTCCCCTTCATGTAAATGCACTGAAGGAAGAAAAGTTGCACTGTAACAGGGCTAAGAGATTGAGTGAAGTGAAAAGACCAAATAAAAAGGTAACTTGAAAGTAGTAGTTTGCTTTTATTTTTAATTTTTTTTTTTAAGTTTATTCTTCTTAGTAATCTCTACACTCAATGCAAAGCTCAGTTTCACAATCCTGAGAGATCAGCAGTCGCATGCTCCTCCAATGGAGCCAGCCAGGAGCCCCAAAAGTAAGTTTACTGTTAGAAAGCCACCAAAGTAACCTATGGTAAGTGTAAGTTTTCAGTTTCTACTGCAGATTACTACTCAGCAACCTGTGGAAACTCAGCTCTGTAAATGACCTCACAGCATGCCCTGTACCTTTTCTGGAACACCTGGAGTCTGGTACCCTGTTACTTTATGTTATGCAATGAGCATATTAAACTATCTACATCTATTTTTAAATGGGAGCTACAACTTGGAATTGTTTTCAAATACCTAAGGAGACGGCCAGTTCTATCTTTTCTGATGGAGGTCAATAAAGAATATTCATATTCCTTGAAACAGGTCAACAACACAATTACTTAAGCTATTTGGTGTTTAAATGAAAAAACTCTTTTTTCTACCATTCTGAAAACAATATATCATTAATCTATATTTTAATTTTTTAGCAGTTTAATTATATTGCTTTAGTAAAGCAACAACTACAATTCAACATCCTGTGGTTTTAGTAACTCAAGGCTGAAGATGGTAAAAGAAAGAGAAGATCCAGATTCACTTTTTGGTTTTCAAGTGTGTCATTAATTTTTTAAATTATCAGAAAACATGATCAAATGACTATATATATATATATATATAAAGATTTTATTTATTTATTAATGAGAGACACAGAATGAGATTGAGGCAGAAGCAGGCTCCATGCAGGGAGCCCGATGTGGGACTCCATCCCGGGTCTCCAGGATCACACCCTGGGCTGCAGGTGGTGCTAAACCACTGTGCCACCAGGGCTGCCCCATGACTAGTATAAAACACACTGCTGGCTCTCAGAGACTCAGAACCCGGTAACAGTAACACTTTCTAGCAATCAGCTCCTAGAAGTACTGGTCCAATGTGATGTGGGGGGGCTGCATTTACACACACCTGATTAAAGTTAACAGTTAAATTTTAAAAGGCAGATCAATCTATTCTCACAATAACTAAGAATATAACTTATAATCTAGGGGAGACTAAAGTTGTTTTTCTAATTTTATCTAAAAAGCTAAAGGATGTTACCCCTGAGAGAAATCTTTCCCATTTCCCACAAATATTAATACAATGTCATGTCAATCCAAGTTTGGGGTAGGAGAATTAGCCGTAGGAGAGACGCAGGATTATGTCCTCTGGCCAGTTAAAATCAAGTAGGGTAAATTATAGGAGAAAATAGAGATACTAATATTATGGTATTTTTGCTAGAGTAAAATTTAATAAATTGAGCCTAAGGATATATAAATTTTATTTAGCACTCACTATGTGCCAGGCATTGTGCTTAAAAAATAATTTTTTTTTAAACATAGAGCAGCTTTGCCTGCATTCACTCCATGAATTACAACGACTCAGTTGTTTTACAGAAGATGGTTTAAGTAAGCTGCCCAAGGTCACACAGTGACCCTCACCTCACTGTCACACCCTCATAAGTGGTGCAACCAAGATCCTCAACAACGTCTGCCTGCCTCAGGCAGAGCTCCGTACCAAACACTTCATGTTGAATATCTGATCAAGAAATGGGAGAATGACCTCAAATCCAAGCTCTTCATTTCTACACTATATAGTCTCTTGTACTTAAGTATCAGTTAAAGTGCTCTCACTAGAAACTTGATAGAATTCACCCTAAAGAAAGTTTTAAAAAGCCTCCATAGTGAATACATTATAACCTGAAGACCCCTGATCCAAACATGTCCACTTTGCTATTACCGTGGTCATCCACAAGATGCAAGACTCCAGACAACCACTGTCTTTCTCTCCAACATCATGTCCACATTCTTTCAAGCTTCCCCCGTGGGATTACAGTATCTCGAGGTCAGGGAGCATTTCCTGCTGCCATACCCAGTGTCTGGCAATGGTAACTGCTCAGTAAACATTTGCTCAATTGAATGAAGTACTGACCTGTGGATTCCTCCCATATATCCCACCTTCTTTTCCAATATTTTTCCCCACCCCCAAGTTCTTTTACAAAGCACTCCCAACGTATCCCCACCTTAGCTGAAACCTGGTTCTTCTCCAGGAACACCACCTCTCTTAGAAAGCCCTACCTCCTGCACACTGCAGGACCCAAAAGACAGTGAGGGACTTCATAGCTCCCCACACAGGCATTCACACCACTACTAGGTACCCCTATGCCAATGCGGGGGGCTTCTCTGAGATTCACGGGTTCAGGTGCCCCTCCTGATAGGTATCTGGCTCTGTGCTCTTCACATTCCAGTTTTGCCATCATCACAGACAACTTCGGTGTCCAAGCTCATCCTCAAATCTCTTTAGTTTCAGCCTCACCCATAATCACACACCTGCTGGTGCTTTCCTGGGGAATCTTAAACCCCATTGTGCCCATCTGCCCAAATCTCCCCATTCCTCTAGGACTCTCACTTCCTTACTTTGCGTACTACTTTTTCTCTTCTCTCAAATTAATCAATTACAATGTTCACAGTTTAGGAAAGGGAAAGAGATGTGTGAACAAACAGCCATGGTTTCAAATGATGTATGAACAGTAACAGCAGCCTGAGTACCTGCTCTGTATGTGGATGGCATTCAGAGAGACAGAAAGAATGCTGAAGGGTGAGGGACATGATTGAGAGGTGAGCTACAGGAAGGCCAGGGAAGCAAAGCTTCTGGAGTGCTCCAAATGTGAACAGGCAGGTGCCAGGCAGAGGCAACAACCTGTGTCCCACGGGTCTGGGACATGGTGGGTGTATGCCACCATTCTCCAGCTCCAAAAGGCACCGTTCACACTGCTGTCTGTTCTCACAAAATGCCGAAGTAGTAAATTATGATGGATTTTGGTTTTGGTTTAATTATCAGTTATTTGGGAATAAATGTGTAATTTCCCTTTATGAAAAGACATTTCATGAGAATATTCCTGTCTCCGACAGAGCACACCAAAGTCATGGCCCCTAAAGCACAGCAGCGCACAGTGAGAGGAGCACAGAGTAGGGGTGGGTAAGGTGTAAGAGCAAGCTGACACTGCAGTGGCAATTTTATCATATTTTACAAAAGTTCTGGTCTTCAATGGATTGGGGGCAGGGAAGCTGATCCTTCACACAGAGGGTCTGTGGAGCAGTGACCTGAACCCTGACCATAATCAGGGTATGGTCGCGTACACCACCTGCTCATGTCTGTTCTATAGGACAATGCCAGGAACCAGGACACACAAGGGACTGAATAGGCTACAAAGGCTTCCCAAGCCACCTGCCAAGTCCTTCCACAACTGCTGATGTGAGGACTCTGAGGACACTACCCTGAGAGCAGAAGGAGACGGCCTGCCGTGCCTATCGTTTTTTTATTACCATCTTTCCTGGAGGGCTCAAAGAAAACTTTGAAGAAAATGCAATTAAGTTCGAGATAATTGAATTTCTCACTGGCCTTGAGACAGTCTATCAGCATTCCGAGGCCTTACAAAGAACCACCAGAGCCTCCACCCTGCGCACAGACTGCACAGGGCTCTCTTTCCCACAGCACGCTAAGGCATACAGGAACATGGATGCTTAGTAAGTGCCAATAAATCAGCACCACCAGAGCACGAAGGAGGAGAGGGAAGAGGATATGGATGAGACCCAAGCAGCACCTCCCCTGCTCACTTGGTTTTATTTGTAAGGAACCATAGGGCAGAATTAGTCTGGACACAGAGTGGCAACAGGTGTATACAGTGGCTTGGACTTCCACCCCACTGGAGGGAGAAGCTGGAGAGAACAGCATGTTGTGGGTTTCATGGATTATCTACTGTCTAATCACTACAATGATCTTGTGAGAGATGCGTTACTCCCTTTTATACCTGGAGAAATGGAGCCTTAGCTAGGTGACTAAGCCCCCCACCCTGTCCCCTGCCCCACTTGTCTTAAGTGGATATGAGAGTAGTGGAGCTAGTATTCCAATTCCAGTATTCAGTTTCTCTGAATCCAGGGCCTATACTGCCTCCTCTGAAAGAGACACTTAAGATTTTGAAAGAATGCTAAGTTAAAGGCAGAAGTAAATCCTGGCCTTAAGCCCCTGTCCATGGCCATGGGCATCTGCTTCCTCCATGCCACCGATACCTGATACTGAGGCAAGGTGGTGCAGCGTGGCATACTAGGAGAAAGGACTTTAGAATAAAAACAGCTAGCTACTAGTGGTAAGGCACAAATACTCACCTTGTTTTCCTGTTGAAACCCACGTTCTAGGGTTCCATGAAACCCCTAATGACTAGCACCCTTTCCGTGAGCCACACCCTGCAAGAACTCTATGTTTTCTCCTTTTCCCTTCGTGGAGGTTACGGTATTCACCCACACTGAGGCACTCACGGCCAGCCTCCTGCTAGACCGTGAACTTCCTAAGGGCTGTATATTACTCTTCTTGCAGCCCTAGCACTGTATCTGGCACACAGTAGGGATGCAGTCAATGTCTGCAGGATTAATTAGGAGATTAATTAAAGGAATATTTTCCCAGTGTGCATTATCTAGTGTTGGTAATTACTAAGCTTAAAGTAAGCTTTCAAAACGAAGCTCATTTCAAAAATAAATTATAAATGTAAATATATTCACTCTGGCAAATGAGTTTGACAACATGAGCATGACCTTTCGAAAAAAAAAAAACAAAAACCCAAGAGGGTTAAAAGCTCTCATCATATAACTTTAAAGAAAAAAACAATGAAGACCAAGGCTACAAAATATTTCCACAACAAAACAAAAGGAAGCATATGTTCCCTGAATCAAGGAAGCATATGTTCCCTGAATTGGAGTCAATAAAAAATCTGAACTTCTGTTATTTCACTACTATCTTGGGGACTAATCATTTTCTGTTTTTGGTGATTTTACTGAGTTTTTAATATATCATTTTACACAGTGGGGGTGTGAAATTTAAAGACTTAATTTCACCTCTGAATTACTCCAAATGCCAGAATAGGGAAAATTATAAAATTTTAGCTCTGTTAAAAATATACTATAAAATTCAATGCTCATGTTATGGCTAAAAACTGAAGTATGGCTAATTATCTACACAGAGAAAAGAAAATTACCAAATTCATAATTTGGAGTTCCATTTTCACTTCTATTATAAGAAATAATTATGCACTAGAACAAATAATGCTCAACAGCAGTCCGTGAAAGTAATACTAAATAAAGCAAGGCTCAGCACAAAGGCTTCATGGACACCAACAGGGCACTGTGACCAGACTGTGGATGTGTCCACACAAGCTAAGAATTCAGAGCTGGTGATATAGGGAACTATTTCATTGGTAGGGAGAACCTTCATAACTTCAAGAATGACAGATTTCAAGGGCACCTAGATGGCTCAGTGGTTAAGCATCTGCCTTTGGCTCAGGTTGTGATCCCGGGGTCCTGGGATCAAGTCCCACATGGGGCTCCCCACAGGTAGCCTGCTTCTCCCTCTGCCCATGTCTCTGCCTCTCTCTGTCTCTCATGAATAAATAAACAAAATCTTTCAAAAAAACAAAACAGATTTCAAAAATTCCAGGGAGTCAGTTTATGAAAGATCAGAAAAATGGAGCCATGAAAATTAAATGCAATATAAAAATCCTTGAATCAGGGGTGCCTGGGTGGCTGAGTGGCTTGGGGGATGGTCTCTAGGTCTGGGATCAAGCCCCAAGTCAGCAGGGAGTCTGCTTCTCCCTCTCCTTCTGTCCCTCCCCACGACTCGTTCTGTCAAATAAGTAAATAAAAATCTAAAAAAAAACAAAAAACAAAAAACAAACAAAAAAACCCAAACCTTTGAATCAGCAGAGATAGAGAAGAACAGAGGCTACATCAAGACAACTAAGAGCACTGGACTCTAGAGGGATAACAGCACTGTATCAAGGTTAAATCCCCTGAGTGTAATATTATGCAGAATGACCTTGTTCTTAGGAGATACACTTGAATACTCAGAATTCCTAAAAGATTCAGTGAAAAAACAAAGCGTGGGCATGACCACGTGTATGGATGGAGGAAGAGCCTAAAATGCGACAAAATACGAACTGGGAAATCTAGAGAAGAGTGTTCATTGAATTATTCCTCGAACTTTTCTATAAGCTTCACTTCAAAATAAAGTCCTGGGGTTAAAACACAATCAGAGAGAGGTCTGACATGAATTCATCCCTCAAGGCACCGTCTCAAGAGTAATGAGAAATTTCTTCTTTTTTTTTTTTTCAATTCAGACAAAACCACAGAGGAAAACCATTATACTCTTTCTAAAAACCATAATGTGCAGACAGTAAAAGAAGATGTCCCCTATTAAACGATGATATCAAGGAGTGTTATGACTCTCTGAGGCTTATTTATGACAGGCTGTGGCACAGCACTGAAGCCTTTATTGTTTTTTCTTTTACACTAGGTTCAGAAGATAGCTGACCACTAACATTTTTGAGAGCCTAGCTACTCCGCTTTACAAAAACCAACTAGCTTAACCATTGTAGCAAGCATGACTGCAGCTCTTATGATCCCAAACCGAAACAAAGTGAAAATATGAAAGTAAAACTCAATGTGGTAAATGACGTACGTGCAAAATCACACAGTAAACAGGTGGTTTGAACTCAAGTCTGTGAAATCCCATGCTCTAGAGATTTCCCATATGATATACTAGACGAACAAAGAAGCAACAGGACTGTTGTCTGCATAAGTTTTACTCTTCAAAGATTTACTGAACGATTGTCTACACACTACCATTAATTTCTTATAATAACGATAAGGATAAATGATGTACTTCCATTATTCCAAGAAGAATCTTCCAAAATACTCCAAACTGTCAATGTTCATTCTAATTCCATCAAAATTCTAAAAGAAACTATGTGTATTTTATGTTAATTTTATGTATGTTATATATCATCACCTAATAGTTTATGTGATTGTAACGCAGATTATGTATGACTTCTGTGCATATAAAAAAGACGTACCAATAAGCAGTGATCAGAGTAGAAATGGGTTAAGAAAAAAGGGCAGTAGTATTTCTTTTGTTCAAAAAAGGATTATTGGGTCCTGTTTAAAAAAAAGGCTGTGGGTAATCGTATCATACTATATGAAGGTATGAAATCAACACACTGTACCCTTGAAACACACACAATGTTATATATCAACCAAAGCTCAATAAACAGTAAAAAAAATAAATAATAAACTTACGGTTATGGGTGCTGTCAGGAAGATCCAAAAGATACATTTCATCTGGATTTCAAAAGACACCTGACAGTTTCAATCATGTTTTGCAGAACTTAACCAATCTAATGCCCACCTGTGTTTGTTGCTATTAATCATCCTATACTCTAGGACTTTTATTGCGCCTGCACCTAGTGGAAAACGAGCTTAGGAAGCCCTGAAACCTCTATAGACTCCTAAGATTTTAGGAATTCTGTTTGAAAATGTTAAGTGACATGGATTCCTTCTACTTATAAAAATAAAAACTGACAGGTTTGTGGGCAGGCATTGAAAACACATGAAGAGAGTTTAGCAGAAACAGTGAGATGGAAGGTGTAAAAATGATTCTAAATAATGTACTTGTTAAACACTTGCTTAATGTAAACATCCCCTCATCGTCCTGAACTATAATAAAAGAAAAAGGCCTAAAAGAGAGAAAACATTTTGTTCGAAGTACTCTGGTTCAGATACTTATTTTTGCAAGATGCAGTAGGAATTCGCAAAAGCCAAAACCTCAAAGATTTAAAAACTCAGGCAGAAATCTAGAAATATATTGTAACATCCTCTTTTCCACTTCCATTCAATCAACAGTGACTGAATACTAGCACTACACATAGTAAATTACTATATATTACACAGCATTTTATTGTTGTAATCATTATTTGAAAATAGATAAATAAGAAACAAACTCCTACGTCACATAAACTTCTGGTTGATTTTATCTGGCTTATTTTCCCCCCTAAATTATAGGTCTTACATAAATTTTATAATTTCTGAAAAGAAAAAAAGTATTTCTGAAATAAAACTCCACCAGAAGAAGATATCCTAAGGAGTATTGTTAATGATCAAATATGAATTTCTACATTTTAAGTAGACGGTTATTTTTTCAGTAATACTTTAAAACCAATTGATGTATATCTCTACTACTAAACTAAATTACTTTTAGTCACTAAGTGAATTAAAAAACTACAAGATTTCCTCCTCAAGACGGCTTAAGACTGTTTCTATATTCTTCTTTGCCAGAAAAGTTTTAGACAGACTTTTATAAAAACTAAGAAAGTCAAAAAAATTGTAGACAGGTAGATGATTAACAGGTCCCATTCCTCTTTTTTCTCCCTATACCATTGTTTTTATCTAAGGTAGTAAATATAATTTTATTTCCCTTGCCTGAAAGACTGGAAATGTACATAAAATAATCAATGTCAAGATTCATTCTCATAATGAATTCCAGTGTGTTACATTGCTAGGGTAACAATTTTTACTCCTTTTAAGGCTTATTGCTAATATATAACACAACTCCTGAACTGGATATCACCTCCTTTATTTTTCTTTAAATCAAACTGTTTCCTGTTGTTCTAGGAAGAAACACAACATGTGTCTTTAATGTGGGTTTCTTTGCTGGCATTCCGTCTTCTCTACATTTCCAGCCAAGTCTTACTGAAATGGACTGGACAGATTTAGTGGTGGTGGAGATACTAAAATAATGGTGCTTCAAAGCTAACCTACGTGCTGGAACCCCTGCACCGTCAGTTGATGATACGTTTATTGGACAACAAACACTAATGCAACCTGCCCAGATAATAAATATGTCATGTTGTACAGTTTGACACAAAAAAAAGGAGAGGATTTATTCTAAGCCTCCTAACTATGTGTCTATGGAAAGAATTTTACAGCATGAAGACAAGACCTCACACTATAGATTCTCTCTTATTTCTCCTCTCTTATTCCCACCACTGCTCACAGAAGACTATATCCCTACCCACAGTACCATCACACTTGATGGCTCTATTTTGGAATAAAGTCTGATGCCCTGCTGACATAAACATAATTCCTCATTCCACAAAAGTCATTACAATCCACTTTGTTTGCAATATTTAGATATGTCTTCAGATTACAAAAAGCTCAGGAGGATAAAGTAAATGGTATCCCAATATAGCACATTTTCTTAATCCCGGTCCTTTCCTCTCCAGCCTGGTCACTACACAATAAGACTAAATTGTACCAGTAACTGCCGACAAATTTAAAAAAAAAAAAGAAACAAAAAAAAACCTTAACCTTAAAACACCTTTAATAATACAGCACAGATGAAAATGAGGTAATTTTATTAAATAAATTACTCAATTCTATTATATAAATGTCCAAATGATCTGTTCTAAATATTTGTATTTTTCAACAACAAAAACCTAGTTGTATTTCAAGGGAAGAGTAATTTTCTCATGTCAAACATAGTAACATTTCACTTGTCCTCTATCTTCACAGAGGAAGGCATTCCACAGAAGTAAAATCTTCCAAATGGTTTATACACTTCAATGCCCAAACTCACTTTCCTTAAACCATGCTCTCAAACTGTGTCCACCAATGCAGGTAGGACAGAGTATGAGTGGATCTAATTCAAGCACTTGTTAGTGGCCAAGGTCTATCTTGCTGAATAGGCATTAGGTTATGGGGCATCTTTAGGATGGCAAAAGCCTCAGAGGCATTAACAAATGTAAAGCAAAAAAAACCCCCAAAAAAACAAAAACAAATGTAAAGCAATTGGCTCCTCTTCCAAATGGCCCCCTGATGACAGGTTCCTATATCTCCATTTTCAGAGTTTTCCTGTCCCTTATCTGTGGTCCCTGTTTTTTGTCCCTTTTCCTGTCACTGATTCTAGGATGTCCTTTGCCCATCTTCTAAATCACTGCTTCTGACCTGTGGCTGACACATTCGATAACCATGTAGATAACTGATCAATAGCAGGAATAAACAAAATGGGGTGAGAGGCTCCATTTCCAAAGGTGCAGTAGCCTCGGCACACACTGGTTTTAAGTTTAGCCACTCAGGTTAATTTCCAATTATTTTCTCATTCTTGATTATATCAGATAGTTTTTTTTCGAGGAAAATGACTGACAAGTCATTACTCCACAGCAATTACTCTCATCGCACCTTCTTGTCCAATACCACTGTGATTTAAGAAATGTCACCATTAATAAGCAAAATCCATCATATGGTCTGACTTACCCGAGGCACGCCTTGTGAATCGGTTTATTACCGGAGCTAAAAGAAAAAAGAAAATAATATGATTACACATTATTACACATACTACATAAGTTACATAGAGGAAAAATAAGAATGAGTAAGTAATGCACGAGGAAATATAAAAAATATATGCAGATTAAATGTATAAATTTACTAGTAGCCAAGAATGAGAAATTAAAAATCAATATTTTACCTGTTAAATCAGCGCCACGCCAACCCCCGCCAAAAAAAATAAAAGATCCCGACTTCTATATGGCTGAAACAACTTCAGTGGGGATCTATATGTAAATGTATATAATATCTTTAGAAAGAATTTGGCAGTCACATCAAGAGCCATTCAAGTTTCTTGTGTCCTCTAACAAAGTCATTCTACATATAGATTTATCCTACAGAAATACTACTAGAGAAGGAAAAATCAATATGCCTTGTAAAGGGAGAGTTCAAAGTGCAGCAAGCAGCCCTAGCTAACAGTCTCTCTTAAAATGGGATCAGGAGGCCAGAAGGGAAGAGAAATTTATTCATATCCTCCCTGAAAAAACCATGAACTTAAAAAAAAAAAAAAGACAACCCCCCACCACCACCTTCAGCCAGCTGCAAGCCCTCAGCAGGGGTTTAAAGGCCTCCTCACCCTGACACCTGAATCATCCTCACTCATCACTTCAAAAGGAGCCAAAGCAGTTTAACAAGCTTCAACCCCTCATTTGCATATTAGCCCAACCAATCCCAGTTAATTTCATTTCAATCCTTTGTTTTGCTCCGAGGACCTGAATGAGAACTACACTTTCAGCCTTTGGATTAGATAACCCTGCTCTCTCTTTGGCTTCCTTGCGTCCAAGATCCACCTCCGATTCAGGTTTCTACCTGCATCTGTGCCTCCTAAATTGCAATTCTAATTGCCCAAACTGCCTGTTTGCTTGAGTTTTCAGTGAATTCCTTCTTGGTCAACAGTATACTGCTTATCAGCATCATTTTTACAATGAAAAAAATAGGAAACAAAATGAAAAATGCTCATGTATACTGAAATCATTATTAGGTGAGTATATCCTTGATATTCTGATTTAGTATTTATAGTTCTGATCATTTCTGTGCAACCCAAAGGTCAAGGTCTCCGAAGCTGTATACCAAAGGCTGCAACTTCAAGATTGTGTGTGGAAGTGCATCACCTCACCTGGGAAGCCTACCATGGGCCCCCTGCACAGACGCAACTCAGGGCTGTTGTGTCCTCCTGGTTTTGCTTGCAGGTAGGTCAAGAAGTGGGGTTTTTCAAAGCTTTGTTTCTTGGATAAGCAGGTAAATTTAAGGTTCATATTATACAGAGAAAGGACAATATGTCCACAATATATTTAGAAACAGAATGTCATCATACTATAATACTTTTTAATACTTTGATACTTTTAAAACAGTAATTATAAAAATTGTTTACATGTGGAACTAGGTCAAGTTAAAAAAAAGATGACAAAGATTTTATGTGCCCTTTGGTTATACTACATGAAAAACATGGATGCGTAGAACAAGTACTAGAAGAAAACTGTGTCAAATGTTTTACATTAATCCTTGCAACCACTGTATTAAATATCGGCATCACCATGCTACTGATGACATTTTTTACAGTAAAGCTCAGAGATCCTGATTTGCCCTAGATCACAAAGCCACTCTTCTCCAGGCAGAGCTGGAGAATCTGAGCCTAGACACATCCAGCACCAAAATGCTGCCATACAGAGAACAGAAAGCAAAAATACTGACTCCTGAAATCACACAATAATAAATATTTCCTTCCATACTGACTCCCATCGTTATTAAGGATTGATTCTGTGAAGTGTGTGACAAGCCCAAATATTAAAATGCTATAGTTTATAGAAAACTGTATCTTTCAAACTGATCAAAAGATAAAATTATTTATATACCAGAATAATTTAGCCATATATTTGCAAAGTGACAAATTACTTACATAAAACCTTGACTTGGATAAACCATATGTAGTGTATATTTACCACATAAAAGAAAAAAAAATCCCATCAGTTTTCTCGAATAACTTTCAAACCCCTTTTGCAAAACTCCTTCAGAACCTAGTGTAAAGAAAGCGTCCCAGCAAGTTCTAAGGACAGGGAATGGAGAGGGTGTAGAAGGCTTCCATCACAAGAATGCACAAGAGATTGTGCAGGCCAACAAAGGCAGGAGGAAAGCAGAAAACCTCTCAGCCTTGGAGAAAAATGAAAGTAGGCATTCTCCTCCTGCCCTCTCCAGCCTCCTGAGACGATGAAACCCCAGCACTAGAATCTTCTGATCTGAAATGTTGGGAAGTCTTTGTTCTCTTGGGATCCCTCAGGTTTCCAAGTCTTTCTGACATGTATAAGGCAGAGATTTTCAACACATGTGCCATCACCATTCAGTGGTGCATTCTAATTTTGTAGGGGGCAATTTTTTCAATTGTCACAATAATTCAGAGGATGTCGCTGGCATCTGGTGGATAACATACAACAAAGAGCTGTCCTGAATCCCACTGCTACACCCCAACCTGCTTTCACATATCGCACTAGACATTCATGTGGGCAAAGAAGTCAGTTCACAACCCTCAGATCCTAGATCCTAACAGTGTTTTTATATAAACACAGTTATTTTACACAGTTCTACATTAAGTTTTCCACAGCACAGCTACAAGATAAATAACAAAGGACCTTTTTTTGCGGGGGATGGGGTTCTGTATTCCGTTTTGTTTGGAATTTTACTAATAGATACTCATCATTTCAAAAAATCAGGTCACTGCTGCAACGCCACTTAAGGTATCTAAACTGCCAATAAAATACACTTGATCAGATGACATTTGCAGCTTTTATATTCTTTTTTTTTTTTTAAAGAGATTTGATTTATTTGTCAGAGAGAGAGAGTGCGAGCAAGGGAAACATAAGAGAGAGAGAGGGAGAACCAGACTCCAGAGAGCAGGGAGCCCAGCCTGGGACTCGATCCCAGGACCTAGGATCATGATGTGATCCAAAGGCAGATATGTAACTCACTGAGCCACCCAGGTGCCCCACAGCTCATATATTCTTAGTGATCCCACATGTAAGTGGGAGAATTGTTAACTACATTACTTCTCCGTGAACATACTGAAATACACCCCTGCTGATACACATTTTACTGACTATAAGTTACTTTCCTTTACTCCTCCTTTATATTTTTGCTAGAAATTGTATCAACTTCTAAATTGTGAGTGGAGGGCAGCCCGGGTGGCTCAGCGGTTTAGCGTCGCCTTCAGTCCAGGTCGTGACCCTGGAGACCCGGGATCGAGTCCGCGTCGGGCTCCCTGCATGGAGCCTGCTCCTCCCTCTGCCTGTGTCTCTGCCTCTCTCTGTCTCTCATGAGTAAATAAATAAAATCTTTAAAAAAAAAATTAAATTGTGAGTGGAAAGGTTACATGACAATCATTTCCACCTCCCAACAGTGAATGGGATGTGGGATCCGCCAGTTACGGAGACGGTGCACCAGGCAAGTGATACGCAGCCATCAAGGCAAACACTGGGTTTTGACAACAATTACCAAGAAGGCCATCCCCTATATCCATAACCCTCCATGCCCACTTATGGAGGGATGAAGCACAAGGGTTCCGTGAACAAACGTTTGGCAAGCTAACAGTAACCTCCACAATTTCTCTAGATTTTCTAGCCTAGCTACCCAAATGGGGAAGAAGGCTGTGATTCAGGGCGGAGGCCTTGCCACAAAGAAAGCCATGTCTATCTGGCTCCAGTATGCCTGGTGCTCTCTCTCTCAGGAACTAGAGGAGCAGGATGAAGGTGAGGAAGGACACTGGTGACATTCTATACCACTGGCAGCGAGGGCAGCCACATGGGCAGGACCACCGACTGGAGTCAGGGAACCTGGGAGATGGTATAACTTTGACTTAAAGTCTCAACTTTTAAAATATGAAAAGTAAAAGATCTGCCTGCCTTCTTTTGGGGGGTGTGTGTGGGGGAATTAAGAAAGAATTTTAAAAGAACTTCAGAAAAGAACTTAAAAAAAAATAATAAAAACTAAAGAACTTAAAATCTTTGAAGGTGCCTGTAAACTCTCAATTTCTATTCAAATAGAGATTAATGTTTATTGTGAGCTACTATGATCAATTTTCATATTATCGTCTTCAGAATACACTACGTAAAGAAGCAATATTAAGTTCACAAAGAAAGGTTAACAGATGATGTTTTCAAATGTGACAAGTCAAATTTAGTTTTCCCAGACTCTTGGTTTCCACCTTCAGGTTTTCCTATCCTGTGGGTTTTCTGTGTGTATTTACTTACACGCGCGCGTACACACACACAAAATACTGCAGACTAGGAGAATACAGAAGGAAAAACACAGGAAATGTATTATCTGTCTGAAGAAACAAGCAAATGTGATTTAAGAATATACTAAATATTCTAAATATACTAAGAATATACTAAAGTCCTATACCTTATACCCAAGATCTTAGTGAATCCTCAAGGAAAAATCATAGAAATATTTATATCGGTTTGACTTTCTCCCAAAGCCATTTCCAGTGGGACACTGAGAGTCCTGTGTTCCTCTGAGTACCTCCATGCCTGTCTGGCCAGCCTGATCCTCTCCATTCCCAAGCTATACTCCACCAGCCGAGTCTTAACTCCTCTGCTCCCAGGAGGCCCAGAAGTCTAAAGGATTCAAGCCTCCTTTAATCTCAGAGCGTCCTTACAAGACGAATGCTCCAGTATGCGAGGAAGCCTGAAGGAGCCTCTCTATTCCTGGCAGTGAAGAGAGCTTCCCACGCAGTGACTCAGGTCCCCACTGGTGCCAGCGAGACCTGCTTATCTTCTCACCTCTTTACGCCCCAAGCCAACGCGGTGCCTGGCAGACGAGCGGTGCTAAGTGAACACCTGCAGCATGAATCAATAAACTGTGAAGTAAACACAGCAAGTCTCCTTGTCTCATTCATTTTACTTGCTTTCCCGAGTGTGGATGCGGGGGCACCGGACAAGGAAGAGTCCTTGGCCCTGGGGAGCTTGACCAAGTGAGGTGGTACTTTCTTTTATTTTTTTATTTTTTTTTTTAATTTTTTTTTTTTTTATTTATTTATGATAGTCACAGAGAGAGAGAGAGAGGCAGAGACACAGGCGGAGGGAGAAGCAGGCTCCATGCACCGGGAGCCTGATGTGGGACTCGATCCCGGGTCTCCAGGATCGCGCCCTGGGCCAAAGGCAGGCGCCAAACCGCTGCGCCACCCAGGGATCCCTATTTATTTTTTTAAGATTTTATTTTTTCATGAGAGAGACACACACACACACACAGAGAGAGAGAGAGGTAGAGACACAGGCAGAGGAAGAAGCAGGCTCCATGCAGGGACCCCGACGTGGGACTCGATCCACCCAGGTCTCCAGGATGGCGCCAAACCGCTGCGCCACCCAGGGATCCCTATTTATTTTTTTAAAGATTTTATTTTTTCATGAGAGAGACACACACACACACACACAGAGAGAGAGAGAGAGGCAGAGACACAGGCGGAGGGAGAAGCAGGCTCCATGCACCGGGAGCCTGATGTGGGACTCGATCCCGGGTCTCCAGGATCGCGCCCTGGGCCAAAGGCAGGCGCCAAACCGCTGCGCCACCCAGGGATCCCTATTTATTTTTTTAAAGATTTTATTTTTTCATGAGAGAGACACACACACACACACACACACACACACACACACACACACACACACACACACACACACACACACACACACAGAGAGAGAGAGAGAGGCAGAGACACAGGCGGAGGGAGAAGCAGGCTCCATGCACCGGGAGCCTGATGTGGGACTCGATCCCGGGTCTCCAGGATCGCGCCCTGGGCCAAAGGCAGGCGCCAAACCGCTGCGCCACCCAGGGATCCCTATTTATTTTTTTAAAGATTTTATTTTTTCATGAGAGAGACACACACACACACAGAGAGAGAGAGAGGCAGAGACACAGGCGGAGGGAGAAGCAGGCTCCATGCACCGGGAGCCTGATGTGGGACTCGATCCCGGGTCTCCAGGATCGCGCCCTGGGCCAAAGGCAGGCGCCAAACCGCTGCGCCACCCAGGGATCCCTATTTATTTTTTTAAAGATTTTATTTTTTCATGAGAGAGACACACACACACACACACACACACACACACACACACACACACACACACACACACACACACACACACACACACACACACACACACACACACACACACACACACACACAGAGAGAGAGAGAGAGGCAGAGACACAGGCGGAGGGAGAAGCAGGCTCCATGCACCGGGAGCCTGATGTGGGACTCGATCCCAGGTCTCCAGGATCACGCCCTGGGCTGAAAGCAAGGGCTAAACCGCTGAGCCACCCAGGGATCCCCGTGAGGTGGTATTTTCAAACACAATGACTGAAGAGACCGAACCCAAAAAATCAGGTGGGTGAGAAATCCAATAGAAGACCAAAAACACGTAAATTCCGTAAAAACAAGAGCAGTCCATGGGGAGCATGAGCCAATGAGCCTGGTCTTCAAAAAAGCAAGCCAGGTTGATTAGCAGTGCATATAGTTTGCATCTCTGAGCATAATGCTGCGAAAGAAGGGCTAAATTAAAGAAGTAAGAGCCCTGAGTTTTGTCTGTGTTCACTACACACACACATACACAATGACCCTGTCTATTCTGGAGCCTTATCAGTGAAATGGACCTTTAGCAGAAGAGTGTTCACATACTCTGAAGTGAAATGTATAAAATAATCTTGGAGCTGACCAAACAATTAGCATCTTTCTTCTCCTATTGTCCCTTCCAGCAGTAAACACTTTCTGGATCTGTTAACTGTCTAAATAAAAGATTCTAGAAATTATGTAAATGGAGACCATGTTAAGCTAATTATTTTTGACACAGTAAACATGTAGCTCAGAATGAATTAAATTCTCTCATGTTCGTGTTTCAAAAATTAAAAGTGAAGCCTCACTCTTGAACCAAAAAAGAATTCACTTTTTTAAAAAGACTGACAGCAGAAAAGCAAATAGACAACAACAAAACTTGAAATATTTTGCTAATTAACCTAACAGACACTATTTCAAACTTTCTTATACATATTTAATTCCTGACACGGAAAAAGATGATTTATTTTCCATATTTTTTGTTAGAGGAGGATGAGCCCCAGCCACCTTCGTAAGTAATCAGATGCTCTAGTTGCTGTCGTTCTGGGAGCTTCTGGGTTGTTTCCAGATGGATGCATGGTTTCCAAGAATCCACTGGGACTCAGCCGCTGGAGGGGCTCTTGGATTCAGACAGAACCACAGTTGGAGGGTATTCTCCAGAGCTCCCCAGTCATAGTCCCAAGGAGACACAGATTATGAGCCACGTACCCTCAAAGTACTTGTGATCAGACATGATGGGAACTGTTGGAGAGGGAGGCATTTGGGGCACCAATTTTTTTCTTCCTTTCTGATTATACAGCATGAAGTCAGGTGTCCAACCCATCCAGACATATGGAGCCTGGCTGGAGGCTGGGCAGAGTCGGACAAAATATAGACACTTGAGCTTTTAGAAAGTACCAGCTTGAAAGACCACTAAAACAATGTGCATTTTTGTTCTTTCTATTCATAACCCAAACTCCTCAAAATATAACTGATATTTTAAAACACCAATAAAATAGACTATTACACTAGGAAGAAAACCACTCCTACTTACTTTTGCTTATAAATTAACTCGATTTCCAACTTTTTAATTCATGAGAACTTTACCCAGAATGCCTTCTTAGGAACAGAAAAAAATAGCTTCAGTTGAGGTTGCCAAACTTCTAGAATGACACAGAGAGGAGGCAGTAACAATGCCGAAAGGTTCCCAAACCCTTCTAGGATTCCAAAATGTGGGCTCAGGACAGAAGATATGAGATGGGCCACTGTCAAAGCTACATAAATTCAATCTCTGCTTCTGTGAACACTGAAATGGTCTCTTATGGCTTTTTTTTTTTTTTAAACAAGAACATGCAGGTTCAAGAGCGAGGCAAGGAGGGGCAAGAGGAGGAGGATTACAGTCTCCAGCAGGCTGCACACCCAGCCCAGAACACTACGAGAGGGTCGATCTCAAGACTCTGAGATCATGACCTGAGCCGAAATCAAGCGTGGGACGCTCCACCTTCCTGAGCCACCCAGGCAACCCTGTTAACGGTCTCTTCTAAACCTACGTGCTCAAATAATGTGCAAAGGGCATACTCGTGGAAACGAATGGTCTGTCGGTAAGAGTGAATAATCCAGACTAGACTACTAATATTAGGAAAGCCCAAAGCTACAAAAGTTCAAAGTGTCACACATCCATAAAATCACAACAGAACAGACTCAGAAAAGGTAACTGAGAAAAGTGTAAGGCATTTGAAATGAAGATCAATCAGGATAGGATTAAGGCTGGTCTAATCAGAAGGATACAGTTTGTCAGCTTCCTCCACTCCCCCCGCCCCCTTCACCAAGTCTGCAAGCTCTGTGAGGGCAGGGTCCTTCCCTCCTTGTCTGCTTCACTGCTGTCTCCCACTGTCTAGAACACTGCTTGAAATAAACTAGGTTGAACAAATACTGAATGAATAGTGCTAATGGAAATTAAGACAACAGGGGTGTTTCCTGACATCTAATGATTATATTGGACAAACATAAGTAAGTGATAGTCATACAAGTATTAAATTTGTGAAACCTGTAAATTAAAATACAGTTATGGCAGGGTGGCCAAATTGGGCCACCTGGGTGGCTCAGTAGGTTAAGCACCTGCCTTCAGGTTCAGGTCATGATCTCCGGGTCCTAGGATGGAGCCCCACATTGTAGGGCTACCTGGTCAGCAGGGAGCCCGCTTCTCCCTCTCCCTCTGCCCCTCCCCCTGCTTGTGCTTATTCTCTCTCTCCGTATTAAATAAATCATAAAGCTCAGGAGGCTTCCCCTCAGACAGACCTGCTCCTGCCTGCCTTCGTTTATCCTGGGGCCAGAGGGGTCAGGTTCAGATCAAAGCCCTGAAAATCCTGTTCCAGATCAGAAGATGGTGATAGAATTCACTTGCTGTGTCTTGCCTCACATTGAGCTCAGTGATGGCATACACACACTTCCCAAAAGACAGGGCATAGCAACACCGAAGTGCACCTTAATACACGAACCCCTTTCCATGGGTACACTCCTACTGGGAGAAATCCACAGTCTTGAATCATTGCTCCTCTGTAAATAATGCATCATTTTTCTTCTGGCTGCTTTTATAATTTTTTTCATCTTTGATTTTCAACGGTTTGATTGTGATATGCCTGGCCATGGTTTTCTCGAATGTATCTTTGTTTTTTATTGTGTTAAGATGTAACAAAGTTTATCATTAAAAAATAATAAAAATAATAAATTAAAAAATGTAAAATACAGTATTGGCCGAAAATATAAAATAGACTTAGAAACAGTAGAGCTTGACTAACCTTTGGCTCTTTGTACAAGTAGCAAAAAGCAATCCTCATTTACACCTATGAAAACGTAACCCAGATGTTAGTAGTGTCCAACAGAAATAATGAAAAATTTCAGAAGACAGTGTAGAAAGCAATGCTACTTCTTAAATAAAATGTGGAAAAGCACACTTCAAGAGATCCATGTTTCCAATTTTTAAAAAATCAAGGTGAAACTGACCTACAATGAAATGCACAATTTGATGAATTTTGACAAATGTATACATATATGTAGCCAACATTCCATTCCATTCAAGATGTAAACACCTTTGCCTGGCTGGCTCAGTCTACAGAATGTGCAACTCTTGATCTCAGGGTTTGTAAATTCAAGCCTCATGGTGGGTGTAGAGATTATTTAAACATAAAACCTTTTTTTTTAAAAAAAAAAAAAAGGACATACACATTCCTAGCACCCTGAGAAGGTGCCACAAGCCCCCTTACACAGTCAATCCCCACTATTCCACTGGAAGCTACTTTTAGGATCTCTATCACTACAGTTTAGCTTTGCCTTTTTTTGAATTTCATATAAACGTGTGGTTCATGCTAGCTGTTGAGAGGATCGATAGTTTGTTCTTTTTTTATTGCTGAGGGCATATCACTGTATAACTATACCACAATTTGTTTACCCATTCTCTTTGTTGATGGGCATTTGAGTTGTTTCCAGTTTGGGCAATTTTGAATAAAGTGTCTATAAATATTTATATACAAGCCTTTTTGTGAACATATGTGTTTATTTCTCTTGAGTAAATGCCTAGAGTGGGATTGCTGGGTCATAGGTGGGAAATGTTTAACTTTATAAAAACCCACAGCATTTGTACCATTTTATGCTCTCACAGGCAATATGTGAGTTCTAGTTACTCCACATCTTTGACAACAGAAGGAATGTCTTCTTATTTTAGCCATTCTTGTGTGTGTTGAATAGTGTCTCACTGTGGTTTTCACTTTCCTATCCTTGATAACTAAAAATACCGAGCACCATTCTATGTGCTTACTGACCATTCTGATGTTTTCTTCATTGAACTAGTCAATTCTTTTTACTCAGTTTCCTTAGGGGCTTTTCACTACTGAGTTGTCACAGTTCCTTTCATATATTTTTAGTAATGACATGATAGAATATATAATAGAAAAAAAATCCTAGTTGCAAGAACAAAAATGGTAAGTTACTTAGAAACAAAACTAAGAAAAGATAGGAAAATCCTTTATGGAGAAAATTAAAGGAAGATTGTATAAATGGGAGATATACCATGTTCCCGGATATCTCAAACCTATCTCAAAGACTCAATACCATTAAAAAAGTATTTTCTCTCCAAATTTGTTATAAATTAAGTACAATTCCAATAAAACTCCCAATAAAGTTTTCTTTTAAAAGCTTATTCTAAAAGATCTATGGAATAATAAAAACCTATGAATAAACAATGCTGAAAAAAATAAGGTGAGACTATCCTCCTTATCATATACCAAGACCCTATAAAGTCATATTAATCTTAATTAGGTAAAGAGGCATTGATGAAAGGATAGGAAAGCCAACAGAATAGAACAGACATGTTAAGTACCTTCATGTATATATGAAAACTGATGTTTACAAATCAGTGGGGGGAGGGACGCCTGGGTGGCTCAGTGGTTGAGCATCTGCCTTTGGCTCAGGTCGTGATCCCAGGGTCCTGGGATCGAATCCCGCATCTGGTTCCCTGCATGAAGCCTACTTCTCCCTCTGCCTATGCCTCTACCTCTATCTCTCTGTGTCTCTCAGAAATAAATAAAATCTTTTAAAAATTTAGAAATTAAGAAACTTAAAATTAAGAAATTCCATTCAACCAAAACTACCATAAACAAAATGAAAAGAAACCCAAGACTGGAAGAAGATTTTTTCAAATGTAGGTTACCAACAAAGGATTGCTAACCAGAATATTTAAAAAAAGAAGAAAAAAAAAGGAGGGAAGTAAAGAAAAAAGGAAAGAAATTCTCCTACAAATCCGTAAGAAAAACATACTCAGATAAGAAAAATGGCAGAGAACCAAAAAAAAAAAAAAAAAAAAAAAAATCTCCACAGAAGAGAAACTACAAACATGGTCAATGAACATAAAAAGATGCTCAGTGTTATTAGTAATCAGAAAAAAGCAAATTCAATTCACAATGAGATGTAACATCCACCCTACTGGCAAAGCTTGTTAAAATCTGACAATGATAAATGTTAGCTTGAACATTCCGTGGAGAACCAGGAACTCTTAGACTCTGCTGAGAATGTAAAGTGAACTTTACAGAGCAAAACAGCAGTATGAGGTGTAGTCAGCTAGCTATACACCCCTAACAACCAGGCTTTCCCCACTTAGGTATATACCCTAGAGCAGCAGTTCTCAAACCTTTTGGTCTCAAAACCTCTGTCCACTCTTAAAAGTTATTTGCTTTTATGGGTTATAGCCATTGATATTTATTGTACTAGAAATTAAAATTGATAAATATTTCATCTAAAACTACCAATAACAAACAAAACAATTACACAGCTTTAGAAATAACATATTTTTATGGAAAATAACTGTATTTTCCCAAGCAAGCAAATTTAGTAAAAAGAATGACCTTGTTTTACATTTTTGCAAATCTAATATAATGGAAGACAATTAGGTTCTCAAATCTGTTTCTACTTTCAGATGTGTTACAATATCATACATCATGTACCCCCTGAAACACTTTACTATACAGGCTTGTGACAGAATGAGAGGGGTAAAGAGGTAAAAAAAAAAAATATATATATATATATATATATATATATATATATATAGTTATGGTTGCTGCTGCTGTTCTTACAGTTTTCACCCCACAGACTTCCTGAAAAGGTCTAGGATTGGGAGGGGAAATGATCCTTTAAGGGGTCCACTTACCAGACTTTGAAAACCACCTTTAAAACTCTAGCACAGGGGATCCCTGGATGGCTGAGCGGTTGGGCGTCTGCCTTTGGCCCAGGGTGTGGTCCTGGGGACCCGGGATGGAGTCCCACATCGGGCTCCCTGCATGGAGCCTGCTTCTCTCTCTGCCTATGTCTCTGCCTCTCTCTCTGTGTGTCTCTCATGAATAAATAAAATCTTTAAAAAAATAAAAAAACTCTAGCACATTTGCATCACATACATACACAGACACATACACATACTATGTCTGCTATAGCACTGTAATTTGTTTCCAATAAACTGAAAAAACCCAAAGTATTTATCAAAGAATAGAAAAAACTTCTATTTATACACAGGTATACTACATAACAGTCTAAAATAAATGAACTAAAGCTACATGAATTAA
The DNA here is from genome assembly GCF_018345385.1 of Vulpes lagopus. Classification (NCBI taxonomy): domain Eukaryota; kingdom Metazoa; phylum Chordata; class Mammalia; order Carnivora; family Canidae; genus Vulpes; species Vulpes lagopus. Next base: position 13,403,207 of record NC_054834.1, read on the forward strand.
TGCAACATCATCTCAAAAACAATCCTCAAAAATAAAGTGGAAAATTATAATTTACACAAATGAAACATTTATAAGTGGCACAATTTATACAAACTCTGAAAATATGCCAAACAGAGGCACCTGTGTGGCTCAGTCAACTAAGCATCTGACTCCTGATTTTGGCTCAGGTCATGATCTCAGTCAGGTTCCACACTGATTGTGGAGCCTGCTTGGGATTCTTTTTTCTCTCCCCCTCTCTCTCTTCCCCTCTCCTGCCTCACATGTATGCAACCTCTCTCTCTCTCTAAAAAAAAAAAAGCAAATAGCACTATCTCTATGGATAAATGCTTATATAGTAACAATACAAAAACATGCACAGAAAAATATAAACAAATTTATCACAGTGGTAGTAATCTATGGAAAAGATCATTAAGAGAATGGGAGAAGAGAGGAACACACAAAGACTCCAGCAGCACACGTGCTATTTTCTTAAAAAAAGCTCAAGTGTAAAATGTTAAGATTTGTTAAAGCTAGGAGAATGCTTATGTGAGTGTTCCTTATTCCTTACTTAGTCTCTGTTCCTTTCTGTATGTTGAAAATATCTCACAATAAACAAAAGGAAAAAATGTTCTGCTCTACTTAGTTTTGGCAGATAAAATCTCTCAAATATGCTCTGACACCATCAGCCCAACCAGATTGATTCACATTTTATTTTTTAAACTTCATTATCTTTGACATATAAAAACTGTATGTATTTAAGATATACAACTTGATGTTTTGATATATGTATACCTCGTGAAAAGATCACCACAGTCAAGCTAAATAACTTCTCCATCATCTTTACATAGTTACCACTGTGTGTGTGTCAAGACTTAATTTAACATCTAGGGCAGCCCCAGTGGCCCAGTGGTTTAGCACGGCCTTCAGCCCTGGGCGTGATCCTGGAGACCCGGGATGGAGTCCCACATCGGGCTCCCTGCGTGGAGCCTGCTTCTCCCTCTGCCTGTGTCTCTGCCTCTCTCTCTCTCTCTCTCTCTCTCTGTGTCTCTCATGAATAAATAAATAAAATCTTTAAAAAAAAGAAAAAGATTTAACATCTATACTCTTAGCAAATTTCAAGTCTATGACACAGTATCAGTAGCCATCATCAGGATACTGTACAGTAGATCTCCAGAACTCATTCATCTTGTATTAACTGAAACTTTGTGCCCTTTTGATGCCAAACGTACTCAAAATATTTTTCCTAAAATACCCTTTTTACAAATGAGTTTTTTTTTTTTTTTAATTTTTATTTATTTATGATAGTCACAGAGAGAGAGAGGCAGAGACACAGGCAGAGGGAGAAGCAGGCTCCATGCACCGGGAGCCCGATGTGGGATTCGATCCCGGGTCTCCAGGATCGCGCCCTGGGCCAAAGGCAGGCGCCAAACCGCTGCGCCACCCAGGGATCCCCTACAAATGAGTTTTTATTAGAATCCAAACATTGAAATGCCTTTTGGATTCTTTTTAAGAGATTACAAGGAAATTATTTTAAGAGACTTATCATGAATCAAAAGTCCTAATACTGCCTTGTCGATAAACTGTCATTAATGATAGTCAAATAAAAAAATCAAAGACCCGTGGACAGCTCCATGTAAAAACAACGGTATCCAAAAGGCCTTTTTTTTTTCCTTCTAAAAATATATCGAGATGGCAAAATGTGTAGTGCAGGAGAGAACTCCTGGTTTTCAGAATAAAACTGCATCATAATGTAAAACTTCCAGGAGGTAGAAACTTGTCCCACCATGAGCCTACTTTCATAAATATTATGACAAGAGGAAAAGGCAACAGGCTGTCAATTTAATATAACTATTTTTTCCAATCAATTTATATTTCAGGCACATATTCATTTTTTACTATAAGCATCTGCCTCATTTAAATAAAGTGGCTACTTTCAATACTCCTACCTACATTTTCCTAAAGATGTTTTAAAATGACTTGCGAAAACTTAAATGAAACCATAAACATGGGAGCTTCTGCACACACGAATTTATTTATTCTGCTAGTTAAATGCGGATTCTCAAGGGGGGGGGGGGATGGTGTGAAAACAGAGCAAAGCTTTATGCCATTGCTTTTTTAAAAAAAATTTTTTTTTAAATCGGACTATTTACCTTGCATTTCAAATGGAATTCAAGAAGGGCCAAGATTTAAAGGAGCATGGGCTTGTTAAGGTCTGAAACACTTAGCTAAATAATTCAAAGACTTTACTTTTATACTTTTCATTAATGACTTTCTTTTTAAAAAGTACCATCACTACGCTGCCTTGAATGCAATCTCTAGATTCTCACATTTCCAAAATTCATTTCTAAAAAGTGCCATGTTCTCACTGATTCCTGAAGCTCGCCCGCGCTCTCCACCAAGCCCACATACAATGCTGAGTAGATGACAAACCCCGTGAACTTCATTTAATTCGTAGGACAACCCTCTCTGGTAGGGACTATCGTTATTCCCATTTCACAGAGTAGGAAGCTGAGACACAGATGGTAAAGTAACGTGTTTAAGGTGCCAAAAGTTTGGCATCTCTATAAACGGCAGAGCCAGGAGTCAAATCCAGAATCCGTGCCAAAGTCAGTCTTTTTTTTTTTTTTTCACTTTCCATTGTTTCTGATTTTTCACATCACTACTTTAAATTTTCAGCAACTAAACACAATCTATTTGTTTTCCATAAACTGAGGCTGACCGCGTTTCTCACATTAGTGGAGTTTAAAAAAAAAAAAATGACATGGGCGTACAGGAAGGGAGTGAGGGACAAAAGATCACATTTTCAGTTTAGGAGAAAATTATTTGGAGGTACCTGAAGACCATGTAAGTCAGATGGCTGGTAAGTAGGCCGACATGACAATGTGAATCTCAGAGACCCGGGAGGTCTGTCTGGTGCTGGGGCAAAAGCCAAAGGGCAACTGAGCCTTGCGGGGTAGGCAGGATTCGTGGTAGGAACACAGGTGGTAGGAATGATGATGAAACACATAAAGGAAAAAAGGACAAAACACGTTCAGGACCATAGACAAGTTTAGGATTTAGCATGGGGCTCATGTAAAGCAGAAGCAGTGACATGGAGGTTTGGGTGGGTCAGAATGTGTCCTCAAGGGACGCCTGGGTGGCTCAGATGGGCAAGCAGCTGCCTTCCACTCAGCTCATGATCTCCAGGTCCTGGGATCAAGCCTCCCCCCCATGTCAGGCACCCTGCTCAGCGGGGAGTCTCCTTCTCCCTCTGCCTCTCCCCCTGCTTGTGCTCTGTCTCTCTCAAACGAATAAATAAAAAAATCTTAAAAAAAAAAAAAAAAAGAATGAGTCCTCGATTAGAAACATTCTATTAGAGGGGTGTCTGGGTGGCTCAGTCTGTTAAGCGGTCAACTCCTGATTTTGGCTCAGTTCATGATGTCAGGGTTGTGAGACAGAGCCCCACACCAGGCTCTCTGTTCAGCAGGGAGTCTGCTTGAGATTCCTTCCCTCTGCCTCTGTCCTGCCTGCCACTGCTATTTCTCTTCCCCTCTCTAAAATAAAATAAAATAAATCTTAAAAAAAAAAAAAAAAAGAAACATTCTACTTGAAATCCTTACCAGCAAGACAGGCCTGTGTACCTGTGTCTTTGCATTTTAAAGAATGACCAAATATCAGGCCAATATATAATAAAGTCTCATTTTTAATATAATGAAGTGTAAACAGCTGAAACTGAAAATAGACTAACACTTTTACATTTCATGAAAACATTTTCAAATGCATACCGTAAAGGATTATTAGGAGACTATTTTAAATGTTTACATGCTTTAGGAAATTTCAATCACTTTAGAAATATAAATTTATGGACGTTTACAATTATTACACATCCAGTACTCAACTGAGGTTAATTTAAGATACGGTGGAGCACCTACTGTGGGCAGGAAAGCTTTGTAGGGAGAGAGCATAGATCTACATACTCCTGCCTGTCTGTGGTGAGGGCACCTCCCATCTGCAAAGCTTCTGCTAACATCCAACATATTCATCCTGCCAGACTGACAGCATTAATGTCAACCAGAGAATCTCACAAAGATTATCGGTAAGGTAAAATGTAAATCAACCTCTGAAGAAAGAGGAGGATTTGTCAGAAAATTAAGGAAAGAGGACTGGGCACTAGGAATCAAGAAAATAACTCACCCAAAAATATTTGTGAGGGATACATCAACTGAGCACCTCACCCTGTGCCTCTAAAGATGGTGTTTTATTTATTATTTAGTGGTATCTACAAAAGACTTGCCTTTCTTTCACATCTTTTTAAAGTTAAAATTTATTTAATAGGTAATACAAGTATATCACATCTTTTTCAAAACTTATAAGAAAGGAAATCTTGAAAAGTCTCCCTCATGATCAACTATCATCTCCAGAGCTGTCCCTCCTGAGATACTCTATGAAACTGCATTTCTTTAAATTGTTTAAACTTTGATTTTCTTTAATTCTGATTGGCATTTCCATGATTGATTCTTAACACCTATAATAGGATAGGATTCTCTTTGTCACATCCCCAAAATTTGCACCATGGGCACAAGCAGGCTGGCCTTTAAGATGCAGACAAGAATACAGGTTTACAAGAAAAAGCCTGGATTTTACCTTATTTCCTTTTTATAAGATAGGATTTTCCTCTTTATTCTACCAAACTCCTGTTGAGTCAATTACCTTATCTAACGAATGTCTATTAAAATACACACACGTGTGCGCGCACACCTACCCACCTGCAGTTCTTTTATAATGTAAGGAGCTTAAATCAGAAAGCAAAGTTGATCATAGCCACCTTACAAATTAATAGACTATCAAGTTGTGGTCTGCAAAATGGTTCATGCACCCCAAAGCAGAGCATTGGGCAATCTTTTGGCATGCAGGAAAAAATTAGAACTTGTTTACAATTACCTGTTACTTCTTCTCTTCAAACTTTATACTGTGGGATGCTTTATCATATACGAAATAAGTTAATATACTGGTACATCACAACATTTATAAAGATGTACTGGGAGTGCATACTCAAATTCCTTCTGCCGGTAGGGTACATACTTCAAAAAGTTTTAGGAATTAAACAGCTCAGTATATCTATCAGGTGTTCATTTCTAAAATAAATACTTTATCAACTTTCTAAAGCACATCAAGTGTTAATTTGAGTGAAACTGAGAAAACAAATCATAAAAGCGACAGATCAGTACTTAGCTGGATTGAAAATTTTGAGAGGCAAAAGTAGAGAGCTTATTTTTTGATATGTGGTTCTTTTCAACCATGTTCCTGCTATAAAAGTTACTGAAGTGTGCCACAATTAAGGAGATGGGATCTGAACTCAAGGTCAGGTACTGATCCTGACTCCATCACTTACTTGGAGAAGGCAAAATGGCACGTGTATAAATGGCCCCGTTCAATATCTGGCACTTAAGCAGCCAAAAAATGTTACCAATTATTATTAAATACAAAGGGTAAAATTTAACAAACATTAGTTTTCTATAGTAACTGAAATGAAACAGCTGAGTCATGTTTTAATTCAGCTTCACCTTTTGGAAAGATGTTTTTTGGACCCATGTGAAATGTATTTAAACAAATGGAAGCTTTTGCCTTCTTTTTTATATATAAAAAAAAAATTCCCTCAATATCACTCCCATGAACTATTTTGTCTTGGAACAGCTAATGTAAATTAAACAATGTCAGGCCCTAGCCAAACGGATATGGGAATAACTGTATATAGTATATCTTCTTGGCTTCACTTTCATGTGGAACATGTGTTTATATTTTGACCTTTTGTCTTTTTTTTAAAATGCAGAAACATTTTTAAACAGCAGCAACTGGAATGATTTTTTTTTAAGTTTCCAAACATATTAAGTTACACATGGCAGTGCCTATTGCTGAAACATTTATAAATGTTACACCAACTGTGTTTATAGTTCTGATTTTTTTTAGATTGTTTTGTTTTCATATAAGCCATGACCTAAAAAATTTAGCTCAAATTCTTTCCACAAAATAATTACATAATGGAACAGTCTGAGTCATTTTGAATTTCCGAAACACAAAACTCGCTCCCATAAAATAAAGATAGTGATCGGCATCATAATCAGGTTTTTATATGGGGTATTTTGACTATTTCACTCATACCTAAATGATACGGATAAAACCAGAAGGACCATAACAACAGGACCAAGAACACAGTGATAATTCTCCCAACTTAGAAAAATCACTGCACTGTTTTCTCTCCCATTGTCCTTAAGCAACTGACATAAAAATAAAGTCTGTAACAGATTTCACTGCAAGGAAAAAAAAAAATCAAAGAACAAAAATTTGGTAATTTTGTACACTAAGGTACTTTTCATTAGCCTAGTCTTTTAAACCTTATCTATCACCTTGACGGAAGACAAAGAATTTATACATAAGTTAACATAGAGAGCACACAAAATGTAAATGATAGCCTTATGAACGAGAAGACCAAAATCAACTAAGTTGGAGCTAGGACCTTCTCTGGCTCTCAGCTGCCCCATCTGTTAAATGAAATAGATTATCTATACTATCTGGAAGACAGTATCTGACAAAGGATTGTTTCTTAAGCTCAGAGAGGATAAGCTTAAGAGAATAATAATTTTTTCTTTAAAAAAAAAAGGAGTTGGCACTCTCTCAATATTTCTGCAGGGAGTAAATGAGTGAGTGAAGGAGCACAGTATTCGATCTTCAATTTTCATACATTCCTTCTCTTAAGGCCACCCCAGGTCCCAGCCCCTTCCAGTATCCTATGACCATTGACACTACTCAAATAGACCCTGGGGTCAGGCAATCTTCACTGAATCCCAACCTCCACCATAGGCTTTCTCTAATTGCTACTACTCTCATTACTTGACTTTCTTAATGGGTCACAAATGAGCTGCTCATTGGGGAATTCAAAGGTCTCTTGTTGGTATTTAAACAGTTGAAAAAGAAACACATTTGCTTTTTTTTTTTTTTGAGGCAGTGAAGAACAAAATCTTGACAGCTGGAAATTTACTGGAACCCATGGAATGGGATTTGCAACAATAATAACCATTAAATATTTACTCCATCTCACCCAGACACAGCACATCACTGTACCTACAACCTCAAATGGAAAACTTACAACTGTCTTATATTCAATAATGGTTGAACAGTTTGATTTTTAAGACAGACAAATTCAAGTACCCTTCTCTTTTTGTTCAGGTTTTTTTTCATTCTATGCTGTCTTCAGACAATTGATAAATTAGTCCAAGAATCTTTTACAAGTCCCAACTGATTTTACTTCCCTCTTCTCCCTCCCTCTCACCCTCTTCCCCAAGCCTGAAGTTAACAGATGGGTAAGAATTTGAGAAAGGACACTATTTCAAGTCCTTTGACTTCCCAATTTCAATCCCTATGTTACTACTATTAAAATGAATAATGTTCTTCACTGTCCTACTTTGAAAATCACAATTACCATCTAAACTCAAAATATTTTTTAAATCTTCTCTATTATTGATTTATGCTCATAACTAAAATAATGGCTTCAGCAGTTTAGCCATTGTCATGAATGATGTAATTCCCATCTCAGGAGGATTCAAAACTACTATATAAATTAAAAACTTCTAAATCTCTAATAGCCAAAGACCATACAGTCTCATTAATTATAAAATTCTGCAGCTCTTTAGCTACTAATTATGAGCTGAAAGGATGTGGGTTTTATTACTGTGCAACATAACTTCACATTAAATCCTAAGTGGAAATGCCACGTAAGCTCATTTCCTACTTCATTTCTCTAAAAAGTGCAAACACTAGATTCATTTCCACAAAATAACAATGAAGTGGCTATTCTGCAAGAAGTTTACACTTCTGTTAAGATTTCATGTTAATGAGATCATTTGTCTTACACGGAAACAAAGCTTGCTATGTGCACTGTCCTGAGGCCCTTATAAATATTAATCCATTTATCCCCTAACAACCTTAGGAGGTAAAGACTATTAGCATGATAATATGTCAATATGCCCAGCACAGCGCTTCATCCCTGAAGGAAAATGAATGTTGTCTTGACTTTCGTGAACATTTTCAAACCAATTAAATGCACTGAAAAGGCTGATGAAGAGCTAACAACTGGCTGCTTTGCCTCATAATCATCTAGTAGCCAGAGAGAGCAGGTTCTTAAGTAAGAACACGGAGATAAAAGTGGGCCCTAATTGGGCAGCCCGGGTGGCTCAGCAGTTTAGGGCCGCCTTCAGCCCAGGGCGTGATCCTGGAGACCTCAGGATCGAGTCCCACATCCGGCTCCCTGTATGGACCCTGCTTCTCCCTCTGCCTGTGTCAGTCTCTCTCTCTGTGTGCGTCTCTCATGAATAAGTAAATAAAATCGTTAAAAAAAAAAAAAGTGGGCATAATAAATCAGCCAAAGGAACAATTCAATGAAGCAATAATTACTCTCTACAAGTTTCTCCTACCAGTTAGACCAGGAAGTCAACAGGTAAAAGTGTTTTGTACTCCCAATTTGAGCCCAGTGAAGAATATTTTCACAGCAGATTATCAGGGAGCCAATATATCTACTGCCCTGATTCCTTTTGCCAGTTCATTTTAGGAAGACCACGTAAACCACTTCACACAAGTGAACTTCTGGGCTCTATTCTTCAAGTCACAACAAAGCTTAGTGCTTCTAATTCTTCAGAGATACAGAGATAAGGAATACTTGCTCATAATCCTCTAAGAAAACCTCTTAGATGTGTGAATATTCTTTCAAACGCTCCTTCAACCATTTCTTCTCATGAAATAAATTTGTTCTCTTAATCTCCCCCTGCCACCACCAGGAGCTCCAACTTTCTAGTATTCTGTGTGATCTTAAGGATCTCTTATAAATTCGCCCATATTCCCTTTAAATTGTTTTTAAAAAAAAATCATAGGTACATACAATTCTCCAACAAAGACTTGGCAGAGGTCAGAATTAAAAGGATTAAACCATAGTTTCTACATGGTGAATTTCTATTTATATATCTTGACATGCTTGTTTATAAGATATTCTAAATGTCTGGCATGTGTACGCACTTTGAACTCTAGATTTTTCTTCCACAATACGGAAAATTAGTTCCTGTGTATTTTATATACAGTAGTTTATTTTTCTTCCAGTTTGATGTCTCTTCATGAACCCACACGTAATTTAATCTTTTTCTGACCATTTGTCAATTTAGAGGGGTATTTGGGAATTTTACTTACTTCATTTTATAATTTCAGCAATTTCAACTGAAGAAATTATTGAGCAACACAAGCTCTCACAATGATGCCTGCACGAAACCATTAATTCCACTCCAAATCAGTACTGATCCAATTCTTTGGCCGTCTGTTAATTCTTCTAATACATTCTAAGCCTGGGGACACTAGCCTTTCAGAAGCAACATGTCATGCTTTATTTGCTACCTCTTGGATGGGGAAGACGGAGGCAGTCTCCACTATAGCTTCTTTGAGAACTTCCCTTTTAACCAGAATTTATAGCAAACTGAAAGGAATAGAAGTAATAAAATTTGAAAACAGGAGAGAAATGGGACAGCTACCAGCAGAGAAAGGGATTCTTTGGAAAGGCAGGAAGTAAAGACCACCTTCACCCGTCTGACCATATGGCCTAGTGCTGTATCCATGGTCAAGCTACCAGACCCTGGCTCACTTATTTGATTTCACTACCATACTGAGGTCAAGGTTATATGCTTGATCCCTACATGAGTCAAATGAGCAACAGTCTCCTGGTCAAAAATTTGCCCAACCTCTCATAAATACCATCACTTGTCTTAAAAGGATTCATGAGAGTGAGTACAAACCAATCCATGCAAATTCATCACCATTACTGGAAAAATAACCAGGACAACCTGATCTGTGTGAGTCAGTCCACTGAACAAACTTCATTTAGGATGAACTCTCTCGGGTCAGACAGATGGAAGTTAAGAAACCAGACTCTGATACTTACTAGTCCTGTGTGTAACCCCAGACAAGTTCATTTTTCAGAGCCTTACAGAGAAAACACAGGGTCTCACGCAGATGTGATACAAAGGGGATGCTCAAGTGATGCTGGCCCAGCCCCTTCCAGAGATAAAACCTGGGAGTTAAGAGCAGAAGGATGGAGCCAGGCCCACCTGTGTTTCATTTCCGGTTTTGCAGCAGCCTAGCTGTGAAACACTGGACAAGTGACAGCTGGGATTATGACTTTGATTATGAAAGCATTTAGATAATGTCCAGCACATACCAAACATCAATAAATGGTGGCCACTTTTTAAAATGTTGATATGACAAAGACATTATCATCATCACTATCTGTTGATCAGTGTTTCTCACAGTGTCATCAGGGAACTATGGATATCAGAATGACCTGGGATGTCTCTTAAAAAAAAAAAAAAAAAGAAAGAAAGAAAAAAAAAAGAAAAGATCCCTTGTTCCACCCCAACCTATCCAAATAAGCTCGCCAGGAGCAATGCCAGGTAATACTCATTTTTGAATCAAACTTCCCTGACATGCATACTAACATTTAAGAAATTAGTGACCCAGTTGGTCTTGTGCTGTAAATTAAGATTTGTGCAAGTAAATTAAGACTTGTCTTCTAATACTTATGCTTTACTATGCTAGGAGAATTGCCCAGGATCTGATGTTTTTTTATTTTGGCAATTTTTTGCACCAAAACATTAAATTGATAGGCTCACTTGTTTGTTTTCCAATGGCACTATTTGACTTTTTCCCCCAATTCCTGCCAGGGGCCAGCAAACTATGGCCTTAGTCTGTGGCCAATTTTGTACATCCCCAACCTCCAGAGGAAACATGTGTTTAAGATGTTTTTTTTTTTTTTTTTTAAAGAATATTCAATGGAGACCATACGGTGCTCACAGAACCTAAAATATTTACTACTGTCTGTCTCTTTACAAAAATGTTTGTCAACCCCTGGTAGCCTATAATGTTTTTTTAAACTGAAGGTCTAAACTAAAACACAATTTACATACTTAAAAGATAGTAATAAGAGAATTAAAATAATTGATATTAAAAAAATAGTTGATATTCTAGTAGATATTTTCTAAGTGCATCTAATGGAAGTGCCACTGCCAAAATTTCTGTTACACATATATGCATATATGTATATCACAATGTCGAATTGTATTTGGTTGTAGTCAAAAAGTTTTAAAGTCCTTGGGGGGATACGGGTGAGAAAATGAATAGTGCAATTGGTTAACGAGTCTTCATTAAAACTCACACAGAGTAATTTTTACAATAAAGGTGCCTTGGAGAACATAAAACCATATAAAATGATCCCTGCCGTTTAGAAGTTAATGGCTTATTCAACACAAAATGGAAATAAAATCTGTTTTGTGTACAAACTACATTGTTGTAAAAAGAAAATAGAATCATCAATGCAAACTACTTCAAAAGAATTGTACTACAAAGAAAATATTTTAGTTATACTAACAGTAAATCATACTAAACATATATAAGGTTTTGTTGGCTTTTTTTTTTTTTTACCACCTCCCTTAGTTCCTAGTTTCCTCCACCCTAGAAAACAAACCTTTTTTTTTTCCTATATGTGTGTGTAAAGCGCACATATGTATGTTCATGCATGTGTCAGGAGCAGAAAAGAGTATTAGATGCTTCTCTCCTTTCTATGTCATCCATTATTGGCTTCTCCTTCCCCTCTATTTAAATATGCCGGCTTTTACCTTTTTCTTGTTTCTAGCAAGGAAAGCATCTGATTAAATTCTTGTGCAAAAAGAACAATTGAGACTATGATCATCTTATCCCTGGAAACAATAAAAAGCCCAAGATGAACATTTTTAAAGTAACAATTTTCCTTTCGATCTTCAAAGAATACTTATTATTAATTCAGGGTTTTGTGACTGCTTCGGATGAGCTAAAAATACATTAATTTTAAAACACGGTTTCGACAAATTTGCAAAGAAAGGAAACACCTTCCTAGGAACACACTCAAGGAAATGACACTTTAGAACATTTTCGTTTTATGGAATACACTGCAGACACACAAACCACAAGCAGTGTAAATAAATACAGACTGGTGCAATGCCGAAATGCATGTTTATCTTCCACCACAAAGAGAAAAACACTTGCACACTGTGGTATTTTAACTTGGGATGCCATAAAGAGGGGATTTAGGCACCTACTGTAGGCACAGGAGGCTGTAACTGTGTGTGTGTGTTAGGGAAAGAGGGTTGTAAGCAGAAGGGGTGGGACTTGCTAGGAGTAGCTATTTGAGAAAATTTCCTTTTTCTTTCTCATTCATTCTTTCTAGCTTGTGTCTGGCACAGTCCTTACAATTACTCACTGGCTTTTCATTCTGAAGACAACCAACAAGCTTTCAGAACTTCCTATCGGTGTTTTTCACATACTTTTTTTTTTTTTTTAAGGCACCAAATCATTGAATACTTGTTTAAAATAAAAAGCAAACCATTAGCCCGTTTCCTCATTCCAAAGACCCCATGAGTCGCAGGCAATACAGGATCCTTTGTTGCGTGTCCAAAAAATAGCACAGCGCGGTCCTGGTGAATTGGGAAAATACGAGAGGACTGTGTTTCCCGGAACGTCAAAGTTACCGTCATTACTGTGCCCTGCCCCAGTGGGTCCCAGCTCACGCTCCCACAGCGAAGGTGCCGGCTCCCGGCAGCCAGGCCAGCCCGACCCGGCGCCCCTCGCCTGCCCTCCTCGACGCTCCGTCCCCCACGCACTGTCTGTCGCCAGACCCCAAGGCGCCTCCCCCACGCACCGGCTGTCGGTCGGTCCAGCGCCGTCGGTCCAGCCGCAGGCAAAGTTGTGTGTCCGACGCCCCCCCCCCCCCCCCGCCCGCAGCGGCCGTGAGCCGCCTGCGCGCCCGGCCCCGGCACCTGCTCCCAGAGCCCGGACCCCGGCAGCGCCCCAGCCCCGGGGGAGGGCGCCACGCGGAGGGGGGAGCCCGGAATCGCTGCGGGGGGGCTAGGCGGGGGTGCGGGGGGGGGACGCGGGAGAGGCGGGCTGCGGGGTCGGGGTGGGGGGAGGCGGCCTGCGGGGTCCAAGGGATGGGAGGCGGCGGCTGCGGGGTGGGGGCGGGGGGGAGCTGCGGGGTCGGAGGGGGCGGGGGGGAGGAGGCGGGCTGCGGGGTCCGGGGGGGAGCTGCGGGGTCCGAGGGGGCGGGGGGGGGGAGGAGGCGGGCTGCGGGGTCGGAGAGGGTAGGCGAGCTGCGGGGTCTGGGGAGGAGCTGCGGGGTGCGGGAGGGGGCGGAGGCGCGCTGCGGGGTCCGAGGCCGGGGGGAGGGGGCGGAGGCGCGCTGCGGGGTCCGGGAGGGGGCGGGGGGGGAGGAGGCGGGCTGCGGGGTCCGGGGGGGAGCTGCGGGGTGCGGGAGGGGGCGGAGGCGCGCTGCGGGGTCCGGGAGGGGGCGGAGGCGCGCTGCGCGGTCCGGGGGGCAGACCCGGGCTGGGGGACCGGGAGGGGGTCCTCACCGTTGAACGCGCCGGCGTCCGCGGCCTCCTCCTCCTCCTCGGCGTCCTCCGAGTCGGTGCGCGCGGGCTCCTCGGCGAAGTTGACCCCCTTGCTGGGGGTGCCTCCCCCGGCGGCGGCGCCCGCGTCCCCCCAGGTCCTGGCCTCGTGGCCGAAGCGCGCGGCGCCCCTGCGCTCGTTCTCCTGCTGCAGGCGCGTGAAGTGCTGCAGCGCGAAGTCCAGCAGGTCCGCGGGCTGGTGCCGGAGCACCTCCACCGTGAAGCCCTGCAGCAGCTCCGTCAGCCCCGCGGGGATCTCGATGCTCATCCTGCCGGCCCCGCGGCGGCCGCCCGGGCGCCGCCCTCGCCGCCTCCCCGGACCGGCCTGCGGCCCCGCGGCCGCCGAGCGAGCGCGGACGGCGCTGGCGGCGCTACCGGCTGCGAGCGCGGCGCTCTGGGCCCCGGCGGCCCGGCTGGCCCGGCGGCGGCGGCGGCGGCGGCGGCGGCTCCGTGCGGCGGCGGCGGCTGAGCGAGCGCGGCCCCGGGAGGGCGGGCTGCACCTCCGGCTCCTCCCGCTCCCGCCGCGGCCGCCGGCTCCCCGCGCCCCCGCCCCCCGCCCGGGCCGCCCCGCCCCCGCCGCGCCGCGCCGCGCCGCGCGGGAGGGGGCGTCGGAGCGCGCCCACGTGACCCGCGGGAACCATGGCAACCTGGCCGGCGTGCCCGCGCGCGGAGCGGGAGCCGCCGGGCGGGGGCGGGGCGGGGCGGGGCGGGGGCGCGGGCGGGGGCGGCGCTCGGCACGTGGGCGCCGCCCGGTCCCGCAGCGCCTCGCCGCGCACCTGCCCCGGCGGCTCCGGGCTCGAAGGCGCGGACCCGCGGGAGAGCCCCCGCCCCGCCCCGCCCCGGGAGCCCCGCCGGCGCGAGCTAAGTGTCGGCGGCGCCTTTTGTTCGGAGCCACCCGAGCTGCCTCCGGTTCTGGACAAAGAAGTGAGACCCCGTCCTCGCCGCAGCCCCTGGGCGCCCCCGGCTGCCCTGCCCCGGCCTCCCGCCGCGCAGCCGCTCAGCACGGGCGGCCCCGCCGAGCCCGGGCGTCGGCCCCTCGAGGCGCCCACGGAGACAGACGCGCTGGGGGCGGGGGCGGGGGCGGGGCCTCCAACGGGCCGGTGCGGCGCTTGGGGTGCAATGTCGCCGTCGAGACAGATGGTCTTCCCGCAAAATATGCTTTGCACGATGAGGCTCTCATTTATTTTAGAACTTTCCCTTACACGCTGAGGGATTCGAATTCCAGCTCCAAAACCGGTTTCTTAATAGAAGGAGAACTAGAACCAGGGACATGGACTTTTAAAGTTGAAGCCCTTGGCTTTGAAATGAGGCTTATTCGGCAAATGTTTATAGTTTTGAATTAGAAAATTGCTTTTTACCGATTAAATGGGGGGTTGGGGTTTTTTTTTTCTTTCCAGATTTTATTTATTAGAGAGAAAGAGACTGGGAATGTAGAGGCAGAGGGAGAGGAAGAGGGGGACTCCCTGCTCAACAGGGAGCCAGACCTGGGCTTGTTCCCGGGACCAGGGGATCATGACTTGACCCAAACGCAGACGCTTAACCCGCTGAGCCACCCAGGTGCCCCGAAGTAACTGTTTTTTTTCAAAACAGGTACTTCATTTTCGATAATGACATCATATTGTAAATAAAATATTTGAAGAGCAAGCCCAGCTATTCTGATTAATCTTTCCACTCACAAAAGAAAAGAAAAGAAAAGAAAAAAGACAGAGAACACACATGACTCAGAAAATTTTATAGAAATTCATCTTGGAAAAAAAATAAATAAATTCATCTTGATATTAACCCTTTGTTCATAATTCAACTTGTAATCGCTCCATGAGTGAATGTATTTCTCGGTTTCTGCTTATCAACCACATGATAGCATGTCATTTTGAAATGCAGTAAAATACATCTAATTGTGAACATTTTAAGTCATAAGCTTTTATAAAATACTATGATTCTCATAAAGGGCAGTATTAGTCCAACTCGTAACTGTGTAAGCATTATATACACCATGTAAGCATTAGTATCTTTATAGATCCAGCAGTTAAGATGAATTTTCATCATCTGCCTTCATTTATGATTTTTTAGAAGAGTTTATTTATTTGCGAGAGAGCATGTGCACAGAAGGAGAGCGAGAAGCAGGCTCCCCGGTGAGCAGGGCGTATGTTGTGGGGCTCGATCCTAGGACCCCCGGATCGTGAGCCAAAGGTAGACGCTTAGCAGACTGAGCCACCCAGGCATCCCCTTACGATGATATTTTTATTAAGATTAATTAGCATTGCTCGAGTGTGGGAGAAAATGCACAATACAGTAGCTTTAGGAAGACAGAAGCTTATTTCTCTAAAATGTAAAGGTAAGCAGTTCAGGACTGGTATGGTGGTTCCATGATCCTCAGGTACCCAGGCTCCTTCTAGCTCATTGCTCTGTAATCCTCAGTTTGTGGATCCAATTTTGGTAGCAATCCAGAATTGCTGCTCTACCGCCAGTCATCTCATTCACATTTAAGCCAAGAGAAAAGTGGGAAAGAAAAGTGATTCCACCTCCCCCACCCCCACTTCCCTCCATCCCCACGTCTCCATCCAAACACAAACACGCCCCTCTAAGAACACTTCCAGAGAGTTCATCACACCAGTTCCTCTTAAACCATCTTGGCCAGAACTTAGGCAAGATGGCCACATCCAAGGTATGGCAGGTTGCATTTTCAAAGGGAACACCAAAAATATCTCCTGTCCCTTGTGTTCTTCCACAGTGTGGCCTTGCCATTCCCCCATCAAGAGTTGAAATCTTAATTCCCCTCCTCTTGAATCCGGATGGGTTTATGACTGCTTTGAAAGAAGTCATGGCAGGATGACGGAAGCAGCCAGCTCTGTGATGGCCTGCCCCAAATCCTGACCCACAGAATCTGGGAGCATAATAAAGAGGTTGTGTTAAGCCTCTAAGCTTGGGGATAATTTGTAACACAGCAGTAAGTCTGAAACACATAGCCCGAAGGAAAGCTAGGGAATGTAAGCTTTATTTTGAGCAGTTGTGTGCCAAGCAAACATTTGGAAATTGAGAACCAATTCTGCCGACAATAACCAGTGTCCGCCAATTGGTTAACATCCTCTCCCCCAGGAATGACAGAAGAAGAAACCGCCACTTTTCCAAACATTTACAAGAACCATATTTCAAAGTAGCATATTTTGTGTTTCAAAGTCGTTTTTGTTGTTGGTCTGTTTTGTTTTTGTAGAGTTACTATATAAGGCATGGTACATGGCTCTGTCATCAACGTCAATGCCGGGGTCATTTGGTTGTCATTTCTTTAGGGGTATAGAAGTGAGCCAGGCATGAATAAAATGCATAATTGGATTAGATGACCTATATGGTCTGTCCCATCCTGGGCTATTTTACAGCAATATAATATTAAAAGAAAACATGTGGGATTTAAAACATCTTTGCAAGCAGCTGTTCTGATAACAATTTTTATTTGCATCACTTCTTAAATCAGTAACCATGACCTGAAAAATTAAAGCTTGATCCTGGTAGTCCTATTATGTTAATATTGTTCTCAGAACAAACGTTCACTTCTAAACTCCCATTCTAGCTTTTATTCACTATCACATAACCTTTTGGGTAATATGTTGTGATTTTCTTTGCTTTCATTTTCAGACTATTTCCTTCTAAACCTTGGAGTGCAGTGACAGTGGCCTGTGGGGACTCTTCATCTTTGGATTCTTTAAAAGAACATCACTGAAATTGATTCTTTGGTTGTTGATTTACAAAGCAATTTTCACCAGTTTCTCAGAGAAGCAGAAGCAATTGCAAAAGAACTCCAAGGGTTCAACATTGGAATGAAGTGAGAATGCTACCAAATTTGCACTCACACATGGAAAATTAAATAGATATTGGACAGAGACATCAATTTGTTTATATGCAGCTGCCATCACAGGACGACAGCATGGACAAGCTATAGTTTAGGCAAGCTGTTCAATGGATAATCATAACTATGACCAATCAGTGTTTCTTACCAAGAGTTAATATGTCTCTGTGGTGCAAGAAATATATACTCACTCAGGACGTGAAGGTAAATGGAAAGGACACAGGAGCTGTGTTGACACAGAGCCCACTGTGGCTGTCACTCTTGGTTTTTATATCCCTTCAGCAGTTCAGCACTGACTATGGTTTTGGTGTCTATGATTCATGTCCTGAAGAGAGGACAGTATGGTCTTGACCATCCAGTGGATTGGCTGGTGCTCCCCTGGTTCAGCCAGTGTGGCCAGTGGCATGCAGGATCAGGAAGGGGTTGGGTAGCATAAATAAGTATGTGGCAAGACTTACCTTTTCAGAAAAGTCCCAAACATGGGTGCTGCTGGTAACGTGGGCCCCCTCAGGACTTCTGAAAGATGATCACCTCAGAGCCCGGGAATCTTGGAAACGTTTGGATTAAGACTAAATAGAATGACTGATGTCTAGATGCAGCTTTGTAACCCCAGATTTTCAGATTCGGTAGGTTAGAAGCAGGGCCTGAGAATTTGCATTTCTGCTGTGGGCCTGGGGACCACACTTGGAGACCACGACATTCGACATTCGATTCCCCAGGAGGGAGCTTAGGAGCATACTGAGAAGACAACTCCTTGAGGTAGCTTTTCTGCTTAATGTCAAAACATAGGTTTTTTTTCTCTGGCTAAGTGAGGACTAAATGTAGCTCCATTATTCTGTTCTCCTTGAAGGAGTCTCATACAGCTAAAGAGATTCTCAAAAGCAACAGAGAATATGTCCTTAAATGCTACATTTCGTAAATGGAATACGGGTTTCCTCTTAAGGACAAGGTCAGGCTTTCAAGTTTATCTCTGCTTCCTGAAGCTCCACTGAAACCATGGCTAAAGGGATGGGGAAGATACAACAAAATTATGAACATAAGAACAAAAGACCAAGACCTATAATAAAAATTAAAAATGATAGTAAAGGGCACTTGGGTGGCTCAGTGGTTGAGCGTCTGCCTTTGGCTCAGGTCGTGATCCTGGGGTCCTGGGGTCGAGTCCCACATTGGGCTCCCCACGGTGAGCCTGCTTTTCCCTCTGCCTGTGCCTGTGCCTCTCTCTGTGTCTCTTGTGAATAAATAAAATCTTAAGGAAAAAAAAGTAAAAAATTTTAAATTATTTAGCCTTAAAAAGAAGGGAGGTCTGACATGTACTACAATGTGGACATACATTGGAGACATTATGCTAAGTGAAATAAGCCAGTTACTAAAGACAAAAACTGTATGAATCCACCTAAGCAAGGGACTTAAAAAAACAAAACAAAACAAAAAAACAAGGGACTTAGAACAGTCAGATTCATAGATTCATAGAAACAGAAAGTAGAGTGGTGGCTACTGGGAGCTGAGGGGAGGGGGAAATGGGGTGTTGTTTAATGGGTGAAGAGTTTAAGTTTTGCAAGATGATACTCTTCTGAGGTTGGTTGTGCAAGCATGTGAGTATACTGAACACTACTGAACTATACACTAAAAAGTGATTAAGATGGTAAACTTTGTTATACGTAATTTACCACAATCAAAATTTTTTCGATTGTTTAATTTTTAGAAAATGAACAGGAAGGGGTCCCTGGGTGGCTCAGTGAGCTAAACATTTGACTTTGGCTCAGATCATGATCTCAGGATCCTGGGAAGGAGTCCCTGTGTGGGGCTCCCCACTGAGCGGGGAATCTGCTTGTCTCTCTCCCTCTGTAACTCCCCCTCCCCCGGCTCATGCTCTCCCTCTCTCTCTCTCTCTCTCTCAAATAAATAAATCAATTTTTTTAAAAAGAGAAAGGAAGAGGAAAAGAGACAAGAACAGATGAGAGTTGTCTACTAAAATTTTGGAATCAACTTAGCAAACTGGAGACTCTGGAACCGAAGCTTGGGTGAGGGCTCAGTGAGAGGAAGCCAGGGAGAGCGAGATCACATGTGTACCACAGAGCACAAAAGCACAGAATCTGGAGACAGTGGGTGCCTCTGAAAAGCAATAAGGAGTGAGGATTAATGAAATGTTTGTAGAAGGAGCTGATAACGCTGTCCACCCTCTGGCCCCCCTCTGCCCTACACAGGCAAGCAACTGTGCTCCTCCATTCCCAGCAGGAGGTGGAGGGGTTAACTTGGAGGTTTGCTCAGCTGATTGTAAGATGTGACATGTTGGAGAAGGAGATTGATTCTAATCTGATAAACTACTGATCAGTGGCCTCTTTCCCTCCCCAGCTCCCCAAATTCCGAGAACCAAATGTATGCCCTTCCAGGCAGAAAATCAGAGGATTCCTCTTTAGGGAACTGACCAGCTCAGGAGTCAAGACCTACCAATGCTAGGGCACCTGGGTGGCTCAATTGGCTGGACATCTGCTTTCGTCTCAGGTCATGGTTCCAGGGTCCTGGGATTGAGCCCCATCTTGGGCTCCCTGCTCGGCGGAGAGCCTGCTTCTCCCTCTCTTGCTCTTCCTGTTTGTGCTCTCTCTCTCTCTCTCTTTCTTTCTCTCTCTCTCTCTCTCAAATAAATGAATAAAATCTTAAAAAGTAAATCTACAGATGCTGACATTTGAGTACTCAGCTCTTTATCTTTTTACTCCATTTTGAAGCTCACCAGTCCAATACCCAACCACGCACCACACACACACCTCATAAACATGAATTCAGGTAGAAATCATCAGATTGCCAAGAAAAACTTTTAGTGTGAAAAAAATAAATGCACTAAAGAAATAAACTCAGGGACATCTGGGTTGCTCAGTAGTTTAGCACCTGCCTTCAGTCCTGTGCATGATCCTGGAGACCCATGGTCGAGTCCCACATCAGGCTCCCTGCAGGGAGCCTGCTTCTCCCTCTGCCTGTGTCTCTGCCTTTCCCTGTGTCTCTTGTGAATAAATAAATAAAATCTTAAAAAAAAAAAAAAAGAAATCCTACAGGAACTCCCCCAGAATTGAAGGATATGAGTTTCTAGACTGAGGGGCCCATGGACAGGTGCATAGAACAAAAAATAAAAACACCCCCACCAGGCTTATGATACTGAAATTTCAGTGTTTCAGAACAGTTGCACATAAACAGAAGAGTATTAAAGCTCAGACTATCATCAGACTTCTTAGCAGCAGCGCTGGAAGCTAGAACACGGTGGAGCAGGATCTTGAAAATGCTGAGGGCAAGTTATTTCCAACCCAGAATTCTGGATGCAGCATATTAAAGGTAGAATGAGGGTATTTTCAGACATGTCAAGTTTTAGATAATACAGACTCCCCTGGCCCTTTCTCGGGAATTTGAATAAGTTTTATGACAAGGAAAGACCCAGAGGAATTGGAATATAGAGGATCCAGCAAGGGAAGGGAACTAGTGTAAGGCCCCACCATCACCTCGAGCAGCCTGCCTGCACCCAGACTCACATACTCTACCTTCTGCGTGTTCACTCGGACAGCTATGCTCTGTCTACCTGTGCTTTTGTCCTGTTCCCTCTGACTCAGGCAAGGAAATTGCATCTGCAGTTGCCACCTCTCTTCTGAGTCATTAATGTTTCCCTTTCAACTGAACCTCTCAGTGAGAAACAGATTCTAGGGGACCCCAGACTCTTGCCCCCTGTGTTTCAAGCCCTGTGTTTCTCCCCTCCCCTTGTAGCTTCCTTTTAGCCAATAACATATGACAAGAATGAAGGGATTTTGCAGATGAATTAAGATCCCAAAGCAGTTGATTTTGAGTCAATCAAGAAGTTTATCCAAGTATTGGTGTAATCAAAGCTGAAAACCCTGTAAAGAGGATCTGGGCCCTCCCTGATAGGCAAGAAGAATAAGCAGCCGTGTGAGATGCTTTCTTCACCTCTTTTCCTTGGTTCTCCTACCTCCATGACCACATCTCATTCTCTCTCTCTCTTTTTTTTTTTTACTGGATATGCCTTGTCCTCCCTCCTGCATCTAAATGTTGATGCGTCCCAGATACCTCCTCAGTTGATGCTCACTCCCTGGGTGACCTCATCAAATCCACTGGCTTTAAATTCCATTTATACGTGTGTGATTCTCAAATGTCTGCCTCCAACCCTAACCTCTCTCTGAACTCAGTAATTCTACATCTAATTGCCTTGAGATGTTTAGAAGGTAACTCCAATGCTGACGTCTTTACTGCTAGTTCTGCTCTATCTGGCACCCAGAACAATGCCTGGCACATAGTGGGCACTCAATATTTATTGAGTGAAAAAGAAGGAAAGTGGGGGGAAAAGAAATAAGTTTTTTTCTCCCCCTGGAGAGCCATGTATGCAGAAGGAAGAGTAAGGGAATTCTTAGAATGGAAGTGAATAAAGACCTGAGGCAACAGCTGTTAGCAGATCTGGAGATCAGCCAGGTCCAAATGAAACAGGAAATTGAAGACATGCAGAGGGAAGTGGCCAAGGCAAAAGAAAGGCACTGGTCGATTATCTAATGTGTTTGATTATACTGAGGAAAACAACCGCTCTGGCAGAGAGTTTGGGAAATGAATAAATGATAGTTTCAGAGACAACCAGACAATTAAGGAAGACAGCACAAACCACTCCGGGGAAAAACTGAAGGTCGACTAGGAAAAGGAATAAAACCAAAGAAGACTATGAGGCTCAGCCATGAGCAGGATTTATGGAGTCATAACAATGAAACTAATGAGAACTGATACAACCATAAAGTGTGGTCTGACCAAACTGGGCAGAAAAAGAGACAGAGAACAATGTGTGTCTGTGTGTCTGCGTTGTGGGAGCATGGAATAAGAGCAGTAAATCTTGACACTCCATTAACAGGCGGTCAACAGAAATGTCTAGATTGGAGAGTCCAGAAATAGCAACATGTAGATAAAATTTAGAAATATTTCACTAAATAGCAAAAGAAATAAATAATTGAAAGTCATTGCTTCTGGGAAATGGGAATGATATACATTTTTAAAAAGATTTTATTTATTTATTCATGAGAGATACTGGGAGAGAGAGGCAGAGACAAGCGGAGGGAGAAGCAGGCTCCCCTGTGGGGAGCCCGATGCAGAACTTGATCCCAGAACCCCGGGATCACCACCTGAGCTGAAGGCAGATGCTCAACCACTGAGCCTTGCAGGTGCTTCGATATACATATATTTTTGTTAAAGATGATGAATTTCTATAATGGGCATTAAGTTAAAGGAATCCCCATGTTTCATGCAACTCTTTCCTTTATGTCTGGGTTCAGGAGACCACGTGGCCAAGATTTTTAGTCCCTATTTAGTGGCCTGTCTAGTGGGAAATCCCAAGCCTATATCTTCAAGTTCTATGAATTTTGGAAATTGATTGTTCTTGAGATAGGCGGCCACTTTTTTTCAGGAAGTACCCTAAAGGTATTTATTCACTAAATGTCCTACTTATTATCCCCCTTAGCTGAACATTTGTGAAAGTTTCCTTTGTTTTACAATAATCTTGTTCTATTTTAGCTATTTTCTTTTTTTGCTTCTTGTCTCTCTCCTATTTAGTTACTCCATTCTCACTTGTGAAATTCAAGAACCAAGGATTCCTAGGTGTAGAATTCTTTTGCTAATCAGTATCCCTATGGGATAGAATGTTCCATTTTTTTCTTTCAGTCCTCTTAGAGCTAGTATGTGCTTGATTTGAAGAACAGTTGACCTTCTACCCGGCTTCAGGATCATAGTATCTTGTTTGCTGCCTGTATGGCCTAGTAAGTTCTGTTTGGTCTTCTTGCCAACAGAGACAAATTACACATGTATCAAAGCAGAAGGGGACATTTGGGGTACTTAAGCTACATTTTATTTACCATTTCAAAGGTAGATCTTCTACATTTCCAAGTATCTTTTAAAGTACAAGTTCTAGAATTTGTAAAAATCTCATGTAAGTCAGGCCTAGGTAGCAAACACACAGATTTGCATTATTCTTGGTTAACTCAGGATCAGGATCAGGATCATCCTTGTACATGAATGTTTTTATTCATCTGTGACCCATCCTTGGTGGTATCCCTCTGAAGATGACTCCAAAATGAATTATATTTTTAGTTCAGGCATCTCTCTTAGCCAACAAATCCATAGTTCTGTTTGCGTGCTGCTGGAAGACTCTGCACGGTTATGTCATCGACACCTCAAATTCAATCACCAAACTTAGCAGAAACAAAAATTAAGCTATTTTCCCTCAGAATTGTTCTTCCCCCTTGGATGTCTGAATCTGCAAATTTAGAGACACCTTCTGGTCACTGACTTAGACTCAGAGCCACTGTTGACCTTTGCCTCTCACGTTGCCAAGTGGGTTCGTTGTCAAATCCTGTTGATTCTATTTCCATGGGGACTTGCTGACATGTGTTCTTTCCCTGCCATTCCTAATGCAACTGTTTGTCTTAGTCTGCTTGGGCCACCATCACTAAACACCACGGACTGGGTGACTTGAACAATAGCAGTTTGCTTTTTCATGGTTTTGAAGGCTGGAAGTCTTCATGTGGATGCTCATGGTCCGATTCGGGTGAGGACTCTCTGCCTGGCTTATAGATAGCCCCCTTCTCACTGAGTGAGAGTCTCCACTCTTAGAAAGAGTGATCGCTCTCCTCTTTCTCATAAGACCACCAATCCGATGGGATTTTGACCCCACCATTAGGACCTCATTTAACCTTACCAACCTCTCCAAAACCCTATCTCCAAGTGCAGTCACCTTGGGGGTTAGGGCTTTAGCAAATCTGGGGTGAGACATTTCAGTCCCTTAGCCCCATACCAGGCTGACGTTCATCACTACTACTATTTCTCCTCCTCCTCCTCCTCCTCCTCCTTCTTCTTCTTCTTCAAGATTTTATTTATTTACTCATGAGAGACACAGAGAGAGAGAGGCAGAGACACAGGCAGAGGGAGAAGCAGGCTCCATGCAGGGAGCCTGACGTGGGACTCGATCTCGGGACTCCAGGATCATGCCCTGGGCCAAAGGCAGGCGCTAAACCACTGAGCCACCCAGGGATCCCCTGTTCATTACTTCTTGCTGGATTGTTGTCTTCCAATTAACCCTCTTGTCTCCAATCTTTCCCACTTCTAGCTACACATTATTTTGAAAAACTTTTCTAGCTACATTTCTGTTTATGTCACTTTCTGCTAAAACAAAACAAAATAAAAAAACCCAAGAACCCTTAATAAAACAAAAACCTCCAATGGCTTTTTGTTTCCTAGAGAATAAAGGCAAACCTCATTACCTTGACATTCAAGAACTCTGATAATTTGATTCCAACCTAATTTCCCAGCTGTAACCCTGAGTCCCCCTCATACCATTAATACCACAAGCAAACTGAAACACTGCCTTCTCTTAACGTGTCTTTGAATTTCCTGCCTCCCAACCTTCACTTACTATGTTTGCCCCACTTGGAAACACTCGTCTTCCCCAAGTCAAAAATCCTACGTCTTGGTCAAATGCTCCCACCTTCCAGTGAGCACTTCTTTGATCCCCTAGCCAGAAGCAATCACTCCCTGTTGTGTGTATCATTTTGTACTTATATTCTAACTTTTTATTTTATTTGTGGGATTTTGTGGTCTCCCTCTGGAAAATCATCTGCTGGCCAAAAATGGGGAATGGCCTGGCTGGCACAGAGTACAGCAGAGTCCTTGAACCTAACACCTGTGGATATTCATTGACTACCTGTTAATGTGAACCATGAATCTATTAATGGGAATTATAATATTTTCTAGTCAAATTGACATAAGATAGTATTTAGATTAGTGATTTTCAAACCATGTTAATTGGCGCCATATTCTATTCCATACCTCAGGCTTTGACATAATATTTTATTTGAAGAAAGGGTTTTGTTGCCAAATACTCTAAACCATTGATCTTACTCCATTCCTCCCTTCTGCAAATGAGAAAAAGAGGCCAGATGGAAATAAAAATGACTTTCCTAAGGTTTCCCAACTATTTAGTAGCAAAAACAGAATCAGCAAGATATATATAAACTGTATCAATCGGAAAGACGTATTGGTAGAGCAGCTTAGTGACCTCATCCTTTAAGACATTATCCTGCTGATGGGAAAACTGAGATAACATCAGACATGATACATAGTAACTCAGTGAGGGCACCTAAGGTTACGTCTTGCTAAATCATTTCTTCCAGGCACTGTTTGATTCTTCAGGACTCTGAAAAATTTTGTTTTCTCAGGAAATGTGTTGCTCACCAGAAATCTAATAGAATAAGCTGGTTGTCTTAAAGGGTTGGACACAAGCTACAAATCATACAAACTCCACAAGATCTAATTAGTGAACAAAGATTAGGGCATATAGTATTCCTCATGATATCTCAGAGACTATCTCAGAGTAGATCATGCAATCCTTAGAATATCAAATACACTGACTGTGTATGCTTGCATGTATGATCGTTTTAATGTCGTCCTATCATTTCTAGCAATTGCTTAGTACTTGCTATTTTTCATTGAAATTCCTTTTAAACCAGGCCCTAAATTCACAAGGTTTCTGAAAAAATGAGAAAGGATTAAAGGAACATGGAAAGCGACCAAAAGTATTGTTTCTACTGCAATGTGACTTTACAGTAGTAGTTCATGCTTTCAGAGCAGCTCAGCCTGACAAGCCTTATCTATGTATTTAAATAGAACCTGCCACTTAAAGAACTAAGAGCTCTGTGAAGCATGCCTTTTTTGGCATGCAATAATCCAGGGTGGATGGGAAGCTATTGGCAAGAGAGTTCATCATCAATAAGAATAATAATATGTTCGGATACTGCTTCCTGAGCCAATTTATGTGTTTAGATTTGATTTCCTATTTTTGGAGCACATCCCAATGAATCAAAAATATTAATGCTGAGAGTCCCCACTAAGCAAAACGAATAAGAATAAGCCTCAAAAGGTATTTGAAATGCAACCGTTTTCCAGGCTTAAAAAATATGAGAAGTTACCCGTTTGATGTAGATGAAGGAACATTTCCTGTAGTAAACTGGTGATGACTATCCGAGCATGAGCTCATCCATGAAGTCCACATGATTTAGAGCACCTATTGTGTGCACAGGCCCCGAGCTAGGAGTTACAGTTACACAAAGGGACAATTGGGACAGAAGTAAAACATTCCTATCTTTGCATTCCAGGTGGGGTGGGGGACTGCCATGAAACAGATAAAGAGAAAAGAAATTGCACAATTACACAGAAATGTAGGATGATCTGAGAGAGTATAGACGAGGAGACCTAACTGATTTGGTCTGTTGACTGCTGGGTACGTATATTGGGTATAGACACACCATTTTTTTGCTACTCAAGAGAGCTAGAGAATGTTAGCCAATGGGCTGCCAGAGCAAGAGCAGCTGATAGCAAGATGCATGCACATCCCTGGCTCAGAGCCAAAGCTCCAGAGACAGCAGTTGGCCAAAGGTAGCATCCTCCCTAGGCCTACCTCCCTGGACACCCATCTTCTCCCCCCGAGCAGGGCTCCTGTGTGGTCCTCCCCAGCCAGCTTGACTGTATAATTGCCTCTGATTCTCCTGGGAAGTGGGAGAGACAGGTTCCCGCTAGTCATGAAGCAAATACTTGACAGTCTATTTTTTTCTATTTTTTCTTTTTCTTTTAACTTTTCAGCTGCCAATGCTTTAGTCACAAAACTTCATGAATATTTTTAATTCAAAACACTTTTTCTGGCTGGCATAAAAAGAGAGGAAACTTGAAACACGCACACTCGTCATATTTATCAAAGACAATCTTTTCCTCTTTCATTATTATTTATATGTTGATGAGTTTCTCTTCATTTGTATGGTTCAGATTTATTCATTGTCAGTATAACAAGAAGACTGAATTTAAATATCTGCAACTCGTCGTATGTTTTTGTTGCTGCTGTACATTTTTATTTCTACTTACTTATTTTTATTTTTATTTTTTTTAAAGATTTTATCTATTTATTCATGAGAGAGAGAGACACACACACACACACACACACACAGAGGCAGAGACATAGGCAGAGGGAGAAGCAGGCTCCTTGCAGGGAGCCTGATGTGGGACTCGATCCTGGGACTCCAGGATCACGCCCTGGGCCGAAGGCAGGCGCTAAACCGCTAAGCCACCCAGGGAGCCCCTATTTCCACTTATTTAGAGAAGATTTTCTTCCAAAGACTTGATGCACTATTTTGTGTTAAATAATTCCTTGAAAATCCAACTTCTTTCTGGGTCTTGTGTTCAGTGTCCTCTGTCACACATCTGTTGATTGCTCTACCTTCTTTCTACTTCCTACTTTGTATTTCAGTGATCTTTCTCTAAATCGAGGAATCCCATTAACCTTCTGCTTTTCACTTTTGGCTTTCAGAATACTTTGCTATTTGGCTCTTTGAAAAAAAAATTATTTCCGATTAGCCATCCTTCTACAAACATAGACCCCCAATCACCTAGAATTGCATTATTTTCATCAGCCATGAATTTTCTATTGAGCGCTACCCCATTTTATCCATTCCCTCCCTTGATTCAAGACCAGACTCATTTGGTTGGTTCGTCTCTCTTACTCATACTTTCTAAGTTTGAGTTCATTGACATCCCTTGTGGCCCCCAACCCACATTTTCTCCATTTCAGTCTGGAAGGAATTCCTCTTTTCTTTTAGCTCCTGGTTCGTTATCCAATTCTTTCCAGTTTTGGAAAGTTGAACACATCCTTTTAAAATATGCATTTATCATGTCATGGTCTACCCTAATGACCATTCCTACTCTTTTTCGGAAGTTGTAAGAGGAAGACTGTGGTGCTCACGGGCCACATAAGCTATAATAAAACCAGATAAATGGAGCCCTGAATGCTGAAGTCCTATGTTCAAATCCCAAACTCTCTCTGACTAGGTTTGGGTCACTTTGTCTTTCTGGGCCTCAGTTTTTCTATAAAATGGAGGAATTGATACTAGATAATCTCTAAGGTTCTCTTTAAATCTAGAGTTCTATGATTCCATGGATGTCTCAAAAGAAACACTTGACAACCTATACAATGCACATACACGTTAAAATTTTAAACTCTATAGGAAAGCAACTCTGTTCAATATTCTTTTTATTTAATATATCTCCCAAGTACTGGCTTGCATCCTTTCACTTTTTCAAGAATCACTCTTAAAATTCTAATGAAGATATTTCTTCTTTTTTCATTCTTTTAATATTTTTTCCTCTTCTCTGTCTCAATCACTCTATAGTTGTTTACACTGAATCCAGACCTATGTATTTGTCACCGAAATGAAAACAGAATCCATCTGTTCTTATCATCCTTATAGTGACTATGTTCTTACATCCTTATATCTGCAGCACAATTTTTTAAAATAATATTTTAAATAATAAGACATGAGATTACTTGAAAAACAAGAAAGCCTAAAGAAAAAGTTAGAATTTCCCATATTCCCAATATCCAGAACCAGCAGCTGGTATTTTTTAAAAGAAATTTGGGATCATACTTTATATACTATTTTCTCCTAATCCTTTGATACACAAAACAGATTGCTTCTACCATTTCTAATTCTGTCCTCTTTATTTATATAGCTTCACTTTTCCCTAAACAGTAGATTTCCAATCTTTAATAACCCTCTACTTTCACTGATTATGCACAGAAATTTTTGCTTATTAATGTTTCATTAGCATTTTACCATGCAGTGCATTTTCACGTTCTATTGTTATGCATATCACAGAGGGGTGCATGAATATTCTTGCCTTATTTCAAGCTTTATCCATAATGTATTGGAATTCTAATCACATTTTCCTAGCATTTTTATATATTTCACACAGTTAGAAGGCAACCCATATGCTGGCTCTATTTTTAAAAGATTTTTTTCCTCATTGTATTGACAACTCTTTCCTGAGACAAAGGCACCCTTTGGGCCCTTTTTGGTCACTCTGTTATTGATTTGAACATATTGGAAAGTCAAATCTGTCATCTTCTTTTCGTAGTATAATTTGAGGCTGCTGCTATTATTCTAGCTGCTTGCTACTACTAACCTTTGCAATGAGATTATGAAAAAAAATTTAATCTGCATCCCAAAATGTCGAACACCTCCAATTACTGCTATTCTTTTGCTAGCTTTCTTAAAGCAGATAGTCCAAAGCACTGGTGTCGGGGATTTTATTATCTCCCTTTTCTCCAGACTCAAACCAAATAAATCTGCCAAGGGCTGATTTTAACAGTAGGGGAATTATTTGCAAATGCAGTGGTAAGCCGATCTGTTCCAGAACTCTCTTTTCCCTCCTGAACTTTATTATGCTTTCCAGCTCTCAGACATTTGCCTGTGCCACTGAAAATCCAGTCTCCCATTAGGAAAATAAACGGTGCAACCCTGGAGCATTAGGCAGAGTCCTGTTTTGCCCCCGAAGACTTGCATAATCATAAGAGGTTCTCTTTTCAGAGCTGGACCATGTGGACGGTCATCCTCTAGGGGTCTTGCTGTCACTCACAAGGTATTACAGACTTCTCCTTTCTCTGGGAAAAACAAGCAGCATGGGGTAAACTCCACCACCCTTTTTCCTCTTTTCTTTTTACTGACATATTTATTTGCTTACTTATCTACTTTCTCACTTAGCTAGCTAGCTCTGCAGCTGTCTATCAAACCGTGGACCATTTCTCCTTTAGCTGACTTATGTTGGTTCATATGTCTCTCAATGAAACTTGCTGGAGTCAATACCCTCCTTCATCTTTCATAAACTTGCTTGCTCATGTCTTCTTTAATTTCAGTGATTTCTTCTCCTTGATTGATTCCCACTCTGCTGGCTGCCTCCTTGGTGTCACACACAGATCCCACCCACCCCCCAGCCCCAGCCTGCCTGCCTTCTCCTTGCCATTCTGTATCATGATCTGACATCGCCCCCCAATCTCACAGACGCTAGTTTAGGCATTTTACTCACCAGCTCTTCTGATTCCAAGCATGAAGCACAGCTACTCTCTTACCACACATCCTTGCAGATTATTAGCTTTTAAACTACACCGTTCAAAAAAATTCAACTTTCCTTTTTTTTTTTTTTGTTTTATTGAAGTATAGTGGACACACATTGCTACATTCGATACTCGTATGTCTTTATTTTAGCTCTCTTCCTTTAATGTTTGCCCATTGTTGAGTCTGAGAAGATGAAAACTGGATGGAAAAGGAATCAAGGATTATAAAAGAAATAACCCACATTTAGGATAAGTGACATCCACCAAATATCAGAAGCAGCAATTAGGGGCCTTTCAGCAGAAAATTTAGAGGACCCCTCATTCTGTATTAGATGTAACATAAAGCCACAGAAAAAGAGGTTCATAGGGAGGCATGTATATGTAGCAAGAAGAGCTTGGGTAGGGCTCCTGGCTGGCTCAGTTGGAGGAGCATGGGACTCTTGATCTCAGGGTCCTGAGTTTGAGTTCTACACTGGGTATAGAGATTACTGAAAAACAATGGAGTTAAGGTCACCTGGGTGGCACAGTGGTTGAGCATCGGCCTTCGGCCCAGGGCGTGATCCTGGAGTTCCGGGATCGAGTCCCACATCAGGCTCCTTGCAGGGAGTCTGCTTCTCCCTCTGCCAGTGTCTCTGCCTCTGTGAGTGTGCGTTTCTCATGAATAAATAAATAAATAAATGACCTTAAAAAAATAAAGTTAAGGAAACAAAACCTTATGTCTTTTATGAAGACCCAAACCATGGAATTAACAAGATAAACAGCTGATCTTTGAGGAGCTTAAATCCTGTGTTGAGATGGGTAATGACTGTAACTTTGGTTATTTTAGGGGGCCTTAACAGTCTCTAATAGCCATTCCCTCCCCAAATATTAACATTGAGTTAGCAGAGTTTCCTTTAGCCTCTAGGCTTCCAGATCTTCCAGCAAAGACTGCCACAACAATTTTAGATGGAAGGATCAACTCCCAGACCTTGGAGGCAGTTTTAGAGAAAAAAGAAAAAGGATAGAAAATAATATTGAAAAAAGATCTTTCAATATGCATACATATATTGACATTAGTTGGATACATTATCTTGATTTCAGAGATCAGTGGCATATAGAGTATTTTCCCACAACATCTTGTTCTACCATCATAAATAGAACATCGGGCTTATACAGACCATGATCTGACCAGAGTGGCCCTTTGCAAATTTTTAAATTATGAAACTTTTTTTTTTTGTATTCATACAGAAACCATGACATCCTATGCTCCAAATATGTTGATTCAGCAACTTCCCAACTCATCAGCCTTCTGTGTTTTATGTAGTTTTTCTCTGAGCAATTTTTGGCTGTGGTATGCAAGAATATTTTATAAGCAGCATTTTTTTCTGACTACTCTTTCTGCCTTGTTTCTCTTTTTCTGCCTTCCTTCCTCTTCCTTTCTTTATTAGCCAATTGTTGATGTGTAACAAATTACCTTCAAGCTGGGGTACCTGGGTGGTTCAGTCTTTTAAGTGCCTGACTTCAGCTCAGGTCATGACCTCAAGGTCCTGGATTTGAGACCTTCATAGGGCTCCCTGCTCAGGAGAGAGTCTGCTTCTCCTCTGTGCTTTCTCTCTCTCTCAAATAAATAAATAAAATCTTTAAAAAAATTACCTTCAAGCTTAGCAGCTTAAAACAACAAATATTTATTATTTCATAGATGCTCTAGGTTAGGAATTCAGGAAAAGCTTTAAGGGGTAGTTCTGGCTCTGGATTGAAGTCAAGCTGTTAGCTAGGGGCTGTCATCATCTGAAGGCTGGACTGGGGCTGGAGAATCGGCTTCCAAGATGATGTACTTGAAGGGCTATTGACAGTTGGTCTTACTTCCTCTCCATGGGGTTACTTGAGTTGCCACACAACATGGCAGCAGGCTTCCCCCAGAACAAGTGCCCAAGGGAGAGAGCAAGGAGGAAGTCACATTTCCTTTTATGACTTAGTCTTGGAAATAATATACCATCTGTTCCGCCATATTCTGTTAGTTAGATGCAAGTCAGCAAATCCACTCTACACTCAAGAGGAATCTAACTCCACCTCTTGAATGGACAATTACCAAAGAAATTGTGTGCATATTTTTAAATTACCACAGCTACCTCCTCCTTCCTCTCTTTTTTATAATTCTTGTTTGATAAAAGAGAACTGTAGGACACCCATGTTGCTTTCTTCTTCAAGGAATCAAAATAATATGCTCAGGGAAAAGTGAATAGCAGAAGACTAGGAACCAGAAATCCAAATTTACTCTCAGTTCTGTAGCTAAGGGACTTTGTGATTGCAGATAAACCACTACTTGCCACAATTTTATGCATTGTCTAGAAACTTGACATTCTTTAAGGTTCTTTTTAACTCAACATTCTATCTTACTTTGTTCATTTATTTTTCAGCAAAGTAATACCTAACATTTGTTCTTTCAGAGCCCCAAAGATTAAATTGCTAGTTCTTTGGGTCTCTATCACTATATAATTAGCTGGATACATATTTGTACTCCAGCCTTTACCTCTCATAGGTAATATATGGGTTTAAAGTCAACACCAACCCATACCAAGGTCCCAACAGGAAAGAGATGGCATGTCCAAAGGAGAAAATTAGGAAAGTTTAATAAAGAGATTGTTATGATGGTGTGGGCAGGATTTAGGGAGACCAAAAAGGCTCAGTGAATTATGTTGGAACTAGCAAGACTAGGGAACTATTACCACCCCAAGGCTAAAAGAGGATAAGGATGAGAGTCATTACCAAAACTCAGAAACAGAGAGGACCCTCACCACAAAAGCTGTGATCAGTAGCCTATTTACAGTGACCCCATAAGGAGAGAGCTGAGGGATCCAATAACCCTACCTCATTTTCCTCCTTCCCACTGATCTCTGATGTCCCATTCATTGGTCAAACCCAACCTTAGCTGGCTAGAGAGTAGATCTAATAAATGGGAAATAGGCAGCACAAAATAATGTTAAATTACACTCTTAAGGGGTGCCTGGGTGGTTCAGTCAGCTAAGCATCTGCCTTCAGCTCAGTTCATGATCCCAGGTCCTGGAATCAAGTCTTGCATCAGGCTACCTGCTCAGTGGGCAGTCTGCTTCTCCCTCTTCCTCTGCCCTTCCTGCCCATATGTTCTCTCAAATGATTTTTTTTTAATTTTTATTTATTTATGATAGTCACAGAGAGATAGAGAGAGGCAGAGACACAGGCAGAGGGAGAAGCAGGCTTTATGCACCGGGAGCCTGACGTGGGATTCGATCCCGGGTCTCCAGGATCGCGCCCTGGGCCAAAGGCAGGCGCCAAACCGCTGCGCCACCCAGGGATCCCTCTCAAATGATTAAATAAAATCTTTTTAAAAAAAATTACACTTTGAACAAGAAGAGGGGAATAATTAAAGCCATAGTAAAATCAGGTCTACACAGAGAGTGTCCAACATATTTTGAGTGCCCAGATAGAATTTGAGAAATGTGCTCATCACCTTAGCTGGAACAAGCAAGGTGTTTGTTGCATCAAGGTGTTTGTTGCATCAAGGTGTTTGTTGCATCACAATTCAATTGTGACGATATTTAAGAAAGATTACATTTAGTTAATTCCATTGTACCATGTCTGGAGAATGAATGTGTACATAAAAGTAGGGTAATCTATAAAAGGGATATTGAAAAAGATAGAATATGACAACTCCTCTAGTAGCGGCTGGAGGGGTGGTGCCCTGACCCATGAACACCAGTATCTTCTGTGAGGATAATTACTTAGAGGTGACACTGGGCATTATGATCATCCAGCTCACCCCTCCTTTGCTGTGATCCATGTGATCCATTCTCTCTGAGTAATCTTGGGCTGGTAATCTGACTCCCCACATAGATCTGTCTATCATGAAAGACTGTGCTCATCAGAAAATACAAATATACAAATTGTTCATATTTATTTTTCTTACTGGAAGTCAGTAAATTGTCCTTCTGGTGGCTACACCTTTGTGAACTTGGCTAGGGTGTGTCCATCCTCCAGAGACGGATGTAGGCATAGAAGCAGATCATGCTTCTGTACCTACAAAGTCCAAGGGCCAGGCCTTGAATTGGGGAAAGACCCTGTATGGGAATGAAGGCATCCCATGAGGGTCTGACACGTGCACTTCCCTATGTTACCATCAATTACAGTTTATTATAATTTAGAATCTCTTGTTTCATCGTTTGTCTTGATCGTTAGGCTCTAAGCAACATGATCGACAGGTCAATCTTATTTTCAGGTAATAGGCCAGAGAACAAGATTAATAACTATTTGTTGAAATGTATCAAGAAATAAGTGAATGAACCAGCCAAGAATGAGCTTATACATATGGATCTTCCCCCAAGTCACCCAACCTCACTCTGAAAATATGCTTTAAAGTGCAGCACCAGGATGCCTGGGTGGCTCAGCGGTTGGGCATCTGCCTTCAGCTTGGCATGATCCCGGGGTCCTGAGATCAAGTCCCACATCAGGCTTCCTGCATGGAGCCTGCTTCTCCCTCTGTCTTGTCTCTGCCTCTCTCTCTCTCTCTGTGTCTCTCATGAATAAATAAATAAAATCTATAATTAATTAATTAATTAATTAATTAAAGTGCAGCACCTTGTATCAACATCCTGCTGGAGAGCTTATCTGAAATTCTGATCTCCCTCTATGCTTGGTTTCCTCATGGAGCACCCTTCTGTGTCACCTGTCATGATTCCTCATTTGGAACAGAATCCTAATCCCTTCCCACCTCTGATAATATTTTTTCCTTGTGCATTAACCTTTGTCCTTCAGCTTCACCATAATGCTTCCATCCCAACCTGCTTTCATCATATTTTCTTTTTTCTTTCCTTCCTTCTCCCCCTGCCCCCCCCTTTTTTTGGTAGGTGGGTCTGAATACCCTGGTTCCTGGTTTTTATTAGTTTGTCCTTTTTGCTCGCATGTCTTTCCATTTCTGTTCCTTGTCCCTTGCTATCGCTGCCATAAATAGTCTTTTCCAGACTCCTGCCCCTTGTTCCATTTACTCCTCCATCCATATCAAGTGAGGCAGTTTCTTCCTCTTTGGTCAAGCAGTCTGTAAGTTCCTGATTATGGCTGCTGCAAGTGCTCCTTCGCCTAACCGCTCTTTCCTGGCCCTGAGAAATGAGGTCTCACATGCCAGTTTTCAAGAAGTTCTAGGGAGATCGGGGGATGGGCAAAATGGGTGAAGGGAGTGGGCAGTAGGGGCCTCCAGTTATGGAATGAATAAGTCACGAGGATGAAAGGGACAGCTCAGGGAATATAGTCAGTGATACGGTAACAGGATTGTCCGGCGACAGAAGGCAGCTACGCCGGCGTTGAGCACAGCGTAAGAGCACAGCATAACCTGGAGACTTGCTGAAGCATTCCCTCATTCCCACTCCTGAAACTACGTAACACTGTGTATCACTATACTTCAGTCAAAAAAGAAAAAGTTCTGGGGCACCTGGGTGGCTCAGTAGGTAAAGCATCTGCCTTTGGCTCAGGTCATGATCTCAGGGTCCTGGGTTCGAGTGCCGCATCAGGCTCCCTGCTCAGCGCCGAGTCTACTTCTCCCTCTCCCTCTGCCCCTGCTTATATTCTCTCTCTCTCTCCCTCAAAGAAAAAAAATAAAATCTTAAAAGAGGAAAGCTCTATAAGGCAAATTTTCAAAGATACATAAAAGTAGGGAGAATAATAAAAAGCATCCCTATCACCCAGTCTCAACGATTATTAACATTTGCCAGTTTTGTCTCTAGATGTGACCCTCTAAGATTATATATCACTGAGCTCTGCTTCCAGCATAAACAGATGAAACAAATCATGTTTGAATGCCCTCTGGAGCCATGGAATGTCCAGTGAATTGGCTGCTCACTGCCCTGCTCCCATCACACACCCTGAACAAGCCTATGTAGTTCTCATCACATTATTTTGATACCATTTGTGTTCTTCTCTCTCTCTTCTAGACTGTCAGCCCTTTCAGGCTGGAAGTCTTATCCTCTTCCTATTATCCCCAGCACCTTGCACATGGTGCCTAACACTTAATGGTTCTTAACAAAAAGTTCTGGAATGCATACATGAAAAAATATGTTGCAATGACTTATTGTTTCAATTTAAAAAATCAGGTATCCTGGTCACTTCTTTATAGTGGTCTTCTCTCTTTTCTTCTATTTCCAGCTTTTTTTTTTTTTTCTTTGAGGCAATGCAATTTTTCACTCAGTTGATTTAGGTTACATGGTTTGAGATCACAATTTATATAATACCTGTACTGCATCTATCAGTTATGTTTTTTCTAAATAATGTGAACATCAACATTTATGTGCATTTATGTGCTGGTCACTGTTCACAGTTCTTTGCAAATGTCATCTCTCTGCATCCTAAATCACAAAGGCCCATGAACTAGAAACTATTATCATCCTTGTTTTCCAGATGAAGAAGCCTTGGCCCAGAGAGAAAATACATAATGTGTCAAGGTCAATACACACAAGGTCAATACACCAGCGAGGGGAGGAGGAGTCAATATTTAAACCGAGATCTATCTGATTCCAGAACTTGAGCATCTAACCACTGTACCACATTACCACAGATGTGTCTTTATCTTTGGTTGGTTCAGTGCTATTTGTGTCTAGTCAACACTCTAAATCTTTCTCTCTAGATACTGTGTCCAAAATAAATAAGAGATTGCTCTACTCTTGAGGCTTGAGTCTTGCTCTTCTAAGCCCTCTCGCCTTTGGCAACTGAATCACTGCAAAAATGTCTCTTGAAGTCTTCCCTAGTGACTTTATAATCTGAGTTCCCACACAGTAACCTCATTTAGACAATTGTTGACCACTTTTCATCGTATCCTGATGACAAATAGTCCTCTGGATGGCTTCACAAGTGACTTACCTTTCCTTCAGGGACCGAAGAAGTCTTTCTTCTCCTGTGGAAGGGCAGGTCCACACTACTGGGACACTTCTCTCACCTTTTCTCTTTGCTCGTCTGCTCTACTTCTACCTTTTCCTTATACCATTACTTCAGCCAACCTGGTCTTCAAATCTCCCCATGTTGTGCTCCTCACCATCATGATCATGTCTGATCCCTGGAGGGGGCATATGTTTTTCTGTGCTCAGTATCACTTTGGGGCATCATCTTCACACTGATCCTTATCAATCCCTGTGTGCTGGTGATGCTGGC
This sequence comes from Vulpes lagopus, assembly GCF_018345385.1. NCBI lineage: Eukaryota > Metazoa > Chordata > Mammalia > Carnivora > Canidae > Vulpes > Vulpes lagopus. The sequence continues at coordinate 13,440,612 of NC_054834.1, forward strand.
CTTCCACCTGACTCTCGGGTTGGGTCCATGAACCAGGCCTGGCCAATCATAATTCTGGATTACTCCAACCACAGTAATTGCACCAGGATGAGCACATCACTGATGGTGTAAAATCCTTTAAGAAGTCTTGTGTTATTAATCAAGAGTCATTCTCTCCCGAGACTCCCGAGACTGTAGATACTCCAGGGATGACAGAGGCCCGAAACTGCTGATTGCCATCTCAGTCATGAGCAGAAAAAGCCTGCTAGAGAATGGCATCTTCACAGAGAATGCAGGATCAAAAAACAGAGGGATACATATTTCTGACCCCTGCATCAAAGCAGGCCTAAAGTCACCTCCACCTCTGCACATGATAACCATCAGCAAGAACAGGCTCTACAGAGTAGACCTCTATGCTATTATTAGGATAAGGGGAACACCCGCCCTTCATTAATCATAAATACTATGTTTGATTGGGCATTGAGGGAGGAGGCAGAAGAGCAGGAAGTTTCAAACTAGGCCTTGAGCTGGCCTGAGGGGTTCTATAAAAGTGCCTTAGGGGACACCATGGAAACCAGAGAGCAGGCCTAAGAATAGCTCTGTATTTGTTTTCTATACTGGGCTTCAAAATAATGTTTCTGAAGAAAGGCTCTGTTGCTAACAAAAGCAAAAACAAAAATCCTTTGAAAATTGACGCAACGTTTATGTGAGTTCTCCTAGAAACCCAAGTGCTTCCTTCTCCCTGGATGCTGCTTTGCCTGAACTTTACCTCCATCTACAGAATCATTTAATTCTTTTAAAGGGATGCATTTCATACTTTCCCCCTTCTCCCTCTTGAGTGATAAGTCAGGCATTTCCTCCACGTCCTCTTCTCTCCCTTCTCATGAGTGTCAGCCAATTCAGATGTTCAAGCACATTCAAATTCAGCGAATATTTATTGAGTGTGAGGTAGTGCTGCGTGCTGTGTTTTGTACCACTCACGAAGTTCTCCATCTCACTGAGATGGCTAGCTAGATGGCTAGCTGTTTCACGTGTGTGTCTTATGAATGAGGTGAAGCGATCCTCTCCAAGGTCGGATGGTAGAGCGAGAAATACAACCGCTTCTGTCGTCAGGTATAGTAGAAGGAGCCTGAAGTGTGGGAACAGACAAGCTTGGATCTGAATCCTGGGTAGCTACACATTTATTTTTGGAACTTGAAAAAGTTATTCAACCTCCCCGAGCTCAGTTTTCTACCCCAAAAATGTAATATCCTCTATCTCGTAATGACGTATGTGGATTCTGTTAAATAATGTGTTAAACACATTAGCATAAAATTGGCTCAGGAACTGTTTCCTTCCTCTCCACCAGGAAATACCTGTGTTCCTCCATCCAGGATGATTTGCATGTAAAAGAGGCCTCTGTTAACGTAACTCCCTTTCAATACTGTTTTTTTCCACTGAGATGCCCATGCGTGTAGGACACACTGTGCTGTGTACAACCATCAGAGCCCAGCCATCATTTACTGAATCAGCAACCACATATTTAGGCCTAATGGCCACTAGGCACTGCCCTAGGGGCTGGAGCCACAATGGGAAAAGGACAGACTAGGTCTGTGGAAATGACAGAGGTGGATATGTATGACCCGTCCGCTCGGCCCTCCTGCCCTTTATGGGTGGCCCTTATGCTTGCTGTCATAGCTTAGGGTGGGGACAGCAAATTGTGCTTTTGTACATCTGACCTAAGAATGATTTTTACATTTTTAAAGAGATCCTGTATAACTTACAAAACCTAAAATACTCACCATGTGGGCCTTTAAAGAAAATATTTGCTGACCCCGGGTTTGGAGTGACCTATAATTCTCTCATCAAGACCAGAGTAAAACATGACATGGTATAAGTATGAGGGTCTTATTAACAATTTGTTATTTATGTAAAGCCTTATTACGTATTATTTGTGACAATCGTTGCACGGTATTAAAGGATGAAAAGGGATGGGTAGATTTTTTTTTTAAGATTTTATTTATTTATTCATGAGAGACACAGAGAGAGAGAGAGAGAGAGAGAGAGGCAGAGACACAGGCAGAGGGAGAAGCAGGCTCCCCATGGAGCCTCACAGGGAGCCCCATGCGGGACTCGATCCCAGGATCCCAGGATCAGGACCTGCTCAATCACTGAGGCACCCAGATGTCCCAAGAGGGTAGATTTTTATATCAATTTTGCAAGCCAGTAATTCTCTTTTCTTAAGTCATTTGACTATTACTTTGTTTTCTTAGACCACTGCCTCCACATAAAATGTGGACCTTCCCTGTGTAGCTTTTTCAATGTTCTTTTCATTGTACCCAAAACAGAGGATTAGAAGATGAGCTGGGGAAGGGTCATCATTCTCCTGTGACAGTGAGGATGGCAGGAGAAAAGTCAGTCTGTTGTCACTCCAGCACTTTGACAATTTAAAAAGAACCTCTTAGCCTTTCTGTCTGAATAAGCTCTGCATGTCTTCCCTTTGCCACATTTATCTAAAATGAAACAGCCTTCCTGTTACTTGTCTAAATGCTTCTTAGCACTTTCTCTTTCATGCACACGTATATTGCCTTCACTTCCTGCTTGCCCTGGCTTCTCCTACTTGGGTAAAGTAAGGGTCCCAGGCTAGTGCATCCTCTTCTTCCTCCCGTAAGCTGCCTCCAGGTCAGAAGACTCTTGGTGCTCACCCCAGGCTTGTGACAGGCTGTCCTGGAGTCACCCTAGCATAGAAGAGTCCATCCATGCAAACCAAGCTCCCCGTGCACATGATGTGAAGGCTTCTAGCTCTAACCACAGTGTCCTGGGTTGGGTGTCAACAGAACCAGTTCCAGCTCTTCTTCCTCTGAATTGTCCTTGGATCCAAGCCAGCGACTTAGCTTCTGAATGCCTCAGTTCTCACATCTGTAACATGAAGATAATGCCGACTTTCATTTTGGCTTCTGGGAATAGAATTAAACTGTATATGGACATTGATGTTCCCATAGTAACAGTCACATAAGGTATCTAGCCTGCCAGCAGAGGCAATAAATTATTTATGATAAGTACTTGTAAAAACTCCTAACTGTCACTGTAATAAAAGATTCTTACAGGAAATCCTGGGGATATACTTTCACATTAATTTGCATTCATTATTTCAGGGAGAGTTCGCTCAGCTCCCAACTACCTAATTCTAAATTTGCAGAATAAAATCAATTAGCACATGCTGGAGCTGCTGGGTTCAAAAGCAGAACAGAGTGCTCCCGAGGCCCTTGGAAGGGGAAGGAAGGACTGACTTCCTGAGGCTATTTATTAAAACCCAAGAGGAGTCAGTGGGTGTGGCTTGTCTGGGGAGAGATGGCTCTAGCTTGGCACTGCATGAAGAAAACAAAAATGTTAGATAGCTCTACAGAAACAAATTTGCTGTAATACTATTATTGTTGTCATTATCACATGGGGGAAATTTTAAATATACAATAAAATACAAAAAATGTAATAATAATCACTCATCATCATTCTGAGGTAACCAATATTAACATTTGGGTTTGTAGCCTTCTTGTCTCTTTCTTTCTCTCTTTTTTTTTTTTAAGACTTATTTATTGGGACGCCTGGGTGGCTTAGTCAGTTAAACATCCGACTTCTGCTCAGGTCATGATCTTGGGGTCCTGGGATCGAGCCCTGCATCCTGCTCCCTGCTCAGTGGGGAGTCTGCTTCTCCCTTTTTTTGCCCCTCCCCCACGCTTCTGTTCTTTCTCCCCCTCTCTTTCTCAAATAAATAAACTTATTCTCTCAATAAATAAACTTATTTGAGAGAAAGAGAGAATGGGGGGAGGGGCAGAGGGAAAGACTCATCAAGCAGACTTCCTGTGAGCCCCATGTGGGGCTCAATCTCATGATCTATAAGATCATGACCTGAGCCAAAATCAAGAGTTGGACATTAACCGACTGAGCCACCCAGGCACCCCTCTTTTCATACTTATATTTTTCCAAATATTGTTTTGTAACCTGGTTTTTATATTTGTAAATGTTTCTCCAAGTTATTAAATATTCTTTTTGGAACATAATTGGCTGAATATGCACCATAGGGATGTATCGCTTTATTTAACTAATTCACAATTAGTAAACATTTAGGTTGTATCCTGACTTGTCTCTTAATTAGAATCAATTCATGTGTCAACATGAGACCTCATGTTAATTTAGCTGATAGATTTAGACCTACAAATATTTTGATCCATCCATAATACTTCTACTGCTAACAACACTCTCTGCCTTCCCAGTGATTTTGCTAATAGCCCATTGTGCAAATACACCTCAATTTCCCTTGAAAAACAAATTGCTGTGAAAGTCTCAGGAGAGGGCCTTTGTCTGATTTTTGTTTTTCCAAATTCTTTGGTTCTTGCTTATGGATCTTCTGCCTAAAGCTTTATTTTCTTTCTTGATTTAACTGAAAATACCTTTTATCTTTTTTAATTCCTACAACAGTGATCTTCATTTTAATTTCAAATCTATCCTTATTCTCTTTTGATAATATTATTTGACTTGCTTTTTAAAAAAGATTTTATTTATTAGAGAGAGAGAGAGAGAGAGAGAGGTGGCAAGCACAAATGGATGGAGGGGAAGAGGGAGAAGCAGGTTCCCTGATGAGCAAGGAGCCCAATGCGGGGCTTGATATCGTAACCCTGAAATCATGACCTGAGCAGAATGCAGATGCTTAACTGACTGAGCCACCCAGGCATCTCTTGACTTGCTTTATTTATTTTTTAAAAGATTTTATTTATTTATTCATGAGTGACACACACACAGAGACAGAGACACAGGCAGAGGGAGAAGCAGGCTCCCGGTGGGGAGCCCATGTGGGACTCAATCCCCCATCTGGGGATCACACCCCGAGCCAAAGGCAGACACTCAACCGCTGAGCCCCCCAGGCGTCCCTTGACTTGCTTTTTTTTTTTTTAAAGTTTTTATTTAAGACTTGCGTTTTTTTTAATGAAGCTTTTATTCTTTCACCCAAATCTCAAACTTTTTAGTATCAATATTCCTTTAAAATTTCATTGAGGACCCCAAAGAGCATTTGGTTACATGAGTTATATCTATTGCTACTTGCCCTATCAGAAATTAAAACTGAGAAATACAAAAAAACACTTAATATTTCATTTTAAAGTAACAATAGAAACCTATAACATATTAACATGAATACATATTTCATAACAGGCAACCGTATTTTGCAAAAAACGCATTCAGTAAGAAGAATGGCATTGTTTTACATTTTGCAAATCTCTGATGTCTGGCCTAGCAAAAGGCAATTGGAGTCAACAATCTGCTTCTGCATTGACACCATTGCCACTTTTTTTTTTTTTTAAGATTTTATTTATTTATTCATGAGAGACACACGGAAAGAGAGAGAGGCAGAGACACAGGCAGAGGGGGAAGCAGGCTCCGTGCAGGGAGCCCGATGCAGGACTTGATCCCGGGACTCCAGGATCACGCCCTGGGCCGAAGGCAGGCGCCAAACTGCTGAGCCACCCAGGGATCCCCATGTGTTGTTTTTGTTGAAGTTCATATATGAAGAAACCCCTGCCTCACACAGATGTGTGGTGGGACAGGGAAGGTGGCATTAACCTCTGAAAGGTCTCTGGGCTCCCGGCGACCCCGTGCCTGCATCTTGAGAATCCCGGACTGTAAGTGCTGGCCCATCTCCTTATGCTACAGTTTTCCTCTTTGTAAAAATACGGTGATAATCGCAGCCTTCCAAAGTACTCTGAAATCATAACATGCAAACTGCTACAGCGACAGGGAGAGATCTACACTTGTTCATAAAACAGGAAAACACCTGGGGGCACGTGGAGACCTGCAGCCACCCACAGGAACCCGGTTACTGAAGCCATGGACACTTCCAGAAGTGTAGGGTTCACATTTCACCACTGCCAGGAAAGACCGGGCGTTTTCTAAAGGAAGTTTTGAAGTTTCTTTCTTGTGTGGTTTTTGGTAAAGAATATTATTTTTTCAGGAGGGTCGGATAGGATTCGGGTTCACTGTCAAAGTGGAGTCTGTGTCTCTAAAACCCATTGCATAGTTACCCTGGCATTCTTTGATCTCTAGAATGTCCTCATGTGTCTCGTTTTAGCTTAGGTCAAGGGGGGACCTAATCCCTGTTGGGCGTTTTTAAAGGCGGAATGTAAGTTTCTCATGGCAGATCTCTAGATCTCATGGCTCGTGGGGGGCACTGGCCCCCCAGGAGGGTGATTGCGACCCGCAGGCTCTGTGCACCAACGAAAGATAGGTGTCACTCACGGGCCCATATTACAACAGTGGACAACAGTGCACATTCTGTGTGATCTGACACAGTGACTCCGCTTGGGAAGGTGGGATCTGGGGGGCAGGAGGGCTCAGAACCGGCTGTCCTGGGTCCCCACCCAGAGCTCTGTCCCTGCAGCCGATTGTCCACCCCTGCGAGAACCCCACACGAGGCCTGCGGTTGCTTTGAGGGCCAGGCCTAGGGCGGCGCACAGATGTTCTTCTCCCATCTGCCCCACATATGGATTGTATCTCAACAGAGCATCTCCTGGTGGTTGAGGAGTGGTTGCAGCCCGGACTTCAGAGAGCATGTGTTGTGCCTGAATTTGGCAGATGGAGATAATGGGCTGGGTGAGGACAAGGATAAGAAAGTGTCTTGCAGACACTTTACATGCAAGAATTGTTATTATTGGTCTTAAGCAAGCCCACAGAAAACCAAGGCAACCCAACCAAGAGTGGGGAGCTGCGGTGAATAGGGCACGCCAGGTCTGAGGAGGTTCTTTGCTTCTAGCAAGTCACGGAAAAGAACACTCTGGATCCTTCCCAGATCTCCTGGTTATGCTAATCCTCTCTGTGGAGCTCCTGAAGTGAAGTTAATATTGGCTAAAAAAGCCACTTGTTGATTCCTCCTCTACCCCTCCCTGAAGTCACAAATAAAAGGGACAATCTGGTACTGAATATTCTTATCTCCAAATAATGTGGTCACTTGTTTCTGCCCCACAAAACTGATTACAGTCCTCCTTATCAGGGATTTTACTTTTCAAGTTTTTCTACTTCTTTCACATCTGAAAGTAGCTGATAAAATCACAGAATGTACTCATTGTAGGAATATCAAATACTTCAGTGTGCACATCCAATTTTTTAAAAATTCCCTATTAGTTATCTTTCAGTTTAAAGTAAGCAGAGCCAGGGCACCTGGGAGACTCGGTGGTTGAGCATCTGCCTTCAGCTCAGGTCATGACCCCGGGGTCCTGGGATCAAGTCCCACATCCGGCTCCCCGCAGGGAGCCTGCTTTTCCCTCTGCCTCTGTCTCTGCCTATCTCCGTGTCTCTCATGAATAAATAAATAAAATCTTTTAAAAAATAAAAATAAATAAAGTAAGCAGAGCCTTGGCCCTGAAATAATTTTTGAATTTAGATATTGGTTCTTGAATGAAACCTTAACTTCTTTTGTGTTTAATTAGATTTCAATTGCTCCACTTAAAAGAGGTCACCTAAATTTGGAAAAGACAATTGATTCTAATTGTGACAGTCTCACGCTTGCTGAGTTTTATCGGAAAGGTTAAATTACTTTTTTCCATTTGCAAAGTAACATTTCTACATCCTTTCACCACAATGGCATGCGCCACACAAAAAAATCTGGGGTTCTAAAGAAATGAGGCAACCGTATTTTAATGGATTAAGCTTTAGTTCCTCGTGACAGCAGCTTTAGCAGCTTGCTGTATGCAAATATTTTAGACTGTACGCACCAAATTTTCTTTGCTGCGGTGATGGAACTAGGGTTCTCATGGGACTATTAGAGATGCTGCAGGTTGAATAGGAAAATGTCTACAAAACACTTAGAGAGTTTCTAGAGATAGCCATTTCATAAATTAAAGTGATTTTATTTCTAGAGAACCAGGGTAGGATAAACTGAGTGATTGAGGGAGAGGATTCCATAGGAATCAAGGAGGAGAGAAAAGATAACATATGATTTCACCCATATGGGAATTTAAGAAACAAAACAGATGGGCACATGGGAAGGGGGACAAAAAGAGGGAGAAGCAAACCATAAGAAACTCTTAATGATAGAGAACAAACTAAGGGGTGATGGAGGGATGGGGTGGGGGATGAGCTAGATGGGGGATGGGTATTGAGGGGCATACTTGTGATGAGCACTCTGTATATGATGAATCACTGAATTCCACTCTTGAAACCAATATTGCACTATATGTTAACTAACTGGAATTTAAATAAAAGTTTTTTTTTTAAAAAAAGGGATGCCCAGGGATGCCTGGGTGACTCAGTGGTTGAGTGTTTGCCTTTGGCTCAGAGCATGATCCTGAAGTCCCAGGATTGAGTCCCACATGGGGCTCACTGTCAGGAGTCTGCTCCTCCCTCTGCCTGTGTCTCTGCCTCTCTCTCTGTGTCTCTCATGAATCAGTAAATAAAAGATCTTTAAAAAAAAAAAAGGTCAATTAAAAAAAAAGGGGGGGTGGGACGCCTGGGTTGCTCAGTGGTTGAGCATCTGCCTTTGGCTCAGGGTGTGATCCCAGGGTCCTGGGATAGAGTCCCACATCAGGTTCGCCACAGGGAAGCCTGCTTCTCCCTCTGCCTATGTCTCTCCCTCTCTCTCTGCATCTCTCATGAATAAATAAATACAATCTTTTAAAAAAAAATTTTAAGTTTTATTTTTTAATAAAAAAAAAAAGGAATCAAGTTGGAGGAACTTGAAAGAAGGAGCTTAGAGGAACCAGCCCTGGGGGCACAGAGGCTTCTTCAGCTGCCATGTTTCCTGTGTCAGTAGGAAGCACTAAGCTACGTACTAGCCACACAAATGTTTGGTTCCATGTAAAATGGAGGTCTGGTCTAGGCTCATGGCTGAGCCTAAGAGGAAGCTCCAGCTTCCTGTGAACCATATCAATTTAGCTTATATACAACTATGGGCAAAATAAGAAAAATACTGTAGCCAAAGAACATCTCACATAGACCACTATCCAAGCATAAACTGGATTATTATTATTATTGTTTGAACTCTCAATAATATATAAATAGCCAGGGTGGGTTTTTTTCCAGCTTTATTAAGATATAATTGACATATACCATTATATGTTGAAGGTGTATGACCTGATGATTTGATATATGTGAGAACAGCAAAATGATTACCGTAATAAAGTTGGTTAACATTATCCATCATCTCACATAGTTACCTTTATTTCCCTCCAGCTTTATTGAGATACAACCGATGTACAGCACTGTGTAAGTTTAAGGGATACAACATAATGACCTAACATACATATATTGTGAAATGATCACCATGATAAGTTTAGTTAACATTCATCTCTTCATATCATTACAAAAAAAAATTTTTTTCCTCGTGTTGAGAACTTTTAGGATCTACTCTGTTAGCAACTTTCAAATATACTGTAAAGCAGTGTTAACTCTAACCATCATGTACTTTATCTCCTCTGTACTTTTGTTTTTTTAAGATTTTATTTATTTATTCATGAGAGACACAGAAAGAGAGGCAGAGGCAGAGGGACAGGCAGGGTCTTGGCAGGGAGCCCAATATGGGACTCGATCCCAGACCCGAGGATCAAGCCATGAGCTGAAGGCAGACGCTCAATGGCTGAGCCACCCAGGTGTCCCTATTGGATATATTGCTAACAGATTTTTTAAAAAGCAGGTATCACCTTTGTTTTTGTGAACTTTCTCACATATCTCAGTGATAATTTCAAATACAATGGAATTATTGCATTGCTTAAAATGTGCCTTTGCACTAGAGCAAAGTAATAGCCTGAGCTATCATGTTCCCAGAGATGCCTGTGAAAGGAAAGGAGTGACCACATTTAAGTTCAGAACTAGGGAAAGAGGGGCAAAGATAGGGCGACCTATCGAAGCTACCACCACCGTGGCCGCTGCTGCACTTGCCCTGATAAAGACAGAAGGAAGCAAGGCAGCCTGAGATCTTGGAACTCGAAGCCTTTGGTCTACCAGGGAAAGAGAAAATAGCAGCGCTGAGGAATTTCTCACCGCCCAGTTTCTTAAGAACAGTTGAACAGTGCTATGGAAGAAGAACCGGTTTCCGTCTTACAGTATTTCTAGCAAAAAGGCTTGCACTCCTGTTTTAGATATAATGACCACACTCAGAATTTAGAATATCTCATTAGAGATATTTTTCCAAAGCCTCTAGGATATGAGTCATTATATCAGAATCTTGAGCAAAAGACAACTCAGTTGTAGACGACTTGCAGAAAATGACATTTCATCTCCAAGTCCAGCTAACACACGAATTCCTTTAAAGGATTAGTTCTAGGATTCTTTGCTGTTCCTTTAATGGTGAGGATGTTCCTAGGATAAAGGGACCTAGCGTCTCCCGTTGGCCCAAGGGAAGCTGCCTAGAGCTTTTCTGCTCTTCTGTTTTCTCCTTGCCCAGTAGCCCTAGTCTCTTACACTGCTTTTAAGAATGAATTTGATCAACTCCTTCCTCCAAAGACTCAGAAAGAGAAAACACACCAAGGTTTGATGCCTTTTCTTTCTCACGAGTGTCCTCATTAGGAAACTAAGGGATGGAACACTGTTCATGGAATTTCAAGCATCAGCTAGCCCGTTGGGAAGGGATTTGGGGTGGTAGGGAGAACGTAGTCTACCCTCCCTACCTAGCTGTCTCTCTGCCTTTAGCAAGGCAAGTCCCAGTGGGTTCCCACTACATGGTAGATGTCCCCCTTTAACCCTTCAGAAATCTTACTTGTCTATGTGTGTGTCAGGGAAAATGGATGAGTGGACAACTCTTGTCCTGTCCTGCCTGGCGCTGTGACATGAGTTGGGTCTAATGTGACTTTACAACCATTATACAAGTTTCCAAGCTGAAGCCCATTTTGTTGAGGGTGGAGACCACCTACCCAAAATAGGAGCCAGCCTCTGAGAAGGGTCACTATCTTTTCTCAGGATGACTTTTATAAAGAAAGCAGGGGGAAATTTTTATTACACAGTTGCAATAGATTATCGGCAAGAAAACTAAAGCAACATTAAGTATGAAACGGCCCTCTTTCCTTTTATCCAGGAAACATAAGTCTCTCTTAATTAGTAATGTTCCCTCCTTGTATGTCATGGACTCACTTGCCTTACTCTGCGTCCTTGTTAAGCTCGTAGACTAATCACAAGGAGCCCTCCCCAAACCATGGAGCAAACAGCACAGCTCAATCTTTGTTTCCCTGAAAAAGTCTACCAGTCAAGGACACCTAATCTTTGTAATGATATCAACCCTGCTCTGTAAAGGACACTGGATACTTCAGGTTGGAAAATTAGAAGTCACATTGTTTTTGATGGAATATGGTCTATGATAAGTGCCATTAGGGACATATCAACAGAGTTTTTGGAATAGAAGGGAAGAAAAAAATGAATTCTAACCAGGGATGGAAGTTACATTGGCAGTAGTAATAATATTACTATGCATCCAATTATGCATTCAACTCTCTAATTAGGTCCCAAAATATGCCAGTGCTTAATCTTGAGACATAAATGTTCTCTTTCAAAGGGGGTGAAATATAGATGTTAGGTTTTTTTTTTTTTTTTTGAGATGTTAGTTTTGTACCGGTATCACCATTGATTAAATAACAGATTTTCGTGAAGGTATTTAGTAATCTTATTTGTCTCACCTTCTTCACCTACATAATGAAGCTGATGATACTTGTGCATCATACATTTCCTGGGAAAACTTCAAATGAGAACAAACACATAGATACATAAAGCTATTTCCTGATAAACAGTCACAAGCAGCAGTAGGGTGTTGCTAAGCACTTCGACATTGCCATTATGTCTGGGCATTGGTTGTGTATGTTGAAATACATTTCATAAGTATTTTTGGAGGTGAATTTAGGCTTTTTGAAATACTGGCATATTTTTAGTAATTTCTAATAATTTCTTTTATTTTTTTTTTTATTTATGATAGACACACAGTGAGAGAGAGAGAGAGAGGCAGAGACACAGGCAGAGGGAGAAGCAGGCTCCATGCACCGGGAGCCCGACGTGGGATTCGATCCCGGGTCTCCAGGATCGCGCCCTGGGCCAAAGGCAGGCGCCAAACCGCTGCGCCACCCAGGGATCCCTATTTTTAGTAATTTCAAACGGAAAAGGTTCAAGTAAGCTTAATTAAATAGGCTTTGTCTGGTATATTCAGCCGTGTTCAGCATGTGCAAAACAACTCGTGTAGGGAAGGCCAGGCTAGAGGGACGGATACAAAGATGTAGTTGACCAGATCTCTGTCCCCAAGGCCTTTCCAACCTGGTAGAGGAGACAGCTGTTTAACCAACATTCCAGGACCATGAGAGACTCAAGAATAAAAATATCGGATTGGCAAAGAGGGAGTATAAATTTTAAGTGTAACGATTAATGAAGGAAATTATACCAACACTCAAAACAAGGACAATAATAATAGCTAATAATTGCTAAAGAGCCTTTTACATTCAAGACACACTAAAAAAAACTGTTATCACATTTACTTCCCTCCAAAAAAATCGATGAATTATTATCCTTATTTTATAGATGCAGAAACTGAGGCTTAGGTAAAATGACTTTGTGCAAGATGACATGCCTGGGAAGGTGGAACCAAGATTTTGAGTTCAGAATCCATGTTCTTGGGGTGCCTGGGTGGCTCAGTCAGTTAAGTGTCTGCCTTAGGCTTGGGTCACGATCCCAGGGTCCTGGGATCGAGCCCCATATCAGGCTCCCTCCTTGGTGAGGAGCCTGCTTCTCCTTGTCCCTCTGCAGCTCCCCTTACTTGTGTTCTCCCTCTTGCTCTCTCTCTCTCGAATAGAATAGAATAGAATAGAATAGAACAGAATCTATGCTCTTTCTGCTCTGCCATCATGTACCTTGGTAACAACGTCATTCTACAAACATATTATAGTGATGTCCAAACAATTCCGAGTCTTCGAGAGAGGCAGCTTCCCTGATAGCAGTCATGACTCTGTGATACCTGCACGGCCGTTCAAAGAGCATTCAGGTGGGAAGATGGGAGCCCTGCACAGCAGCAGGTGTGAAGTCCCTGTAGAGAACTACTCCCCAGTCTGTGGGGCTTGTGTGGACCTGGTCACTGGATCTAGTAACAACAAACAGCAGGAATTTTTTTTTTTCTTTTCTTTTGAAAGGATTGAGGAGTGGAGGATAATCCCATCCAGCCATTTGCAAGGGCAAAACAGCTAACTAACCCGCTCACAAATGGCTTGCATTTCCTGCTTTCCTTACTGGAAACATTCTCCTCCTCCTCCTCTTCCTCCCCTTCTTCCTCCTCCTCCTCCTCCTCCTGCTCCTCCTCCTCCTTCTTCTTCTTCCTTTTCTTCTTTCTTCTTCTTCTTCTTCTTCTTCTTCTTCTTCTTCTTCTTCTTCTTCTTCTTTCTTCTTCTTCCTTCTTCTTCTTCTTTCCACTGCATTTATTACTGATATAAAAAAATGTTTAAAAGAAAAAAAAATCATTCTCAGTTCTCCAACAGCTCTCATCCTTCCCTCTTGCCCATACAACTCCTGACCCATTTCCTCAGGGCCAGTGCAAAACTGAACCTGTTCACTGCTGTTTTCACAGAAAACAACCAGTGCCAGGGATGTAGGGAAGAAGGTTAGATGAGGGCGACAGGACCGTCCAGGTTCCACCCAAGGGTAGGCCAGGTGGAGATTCATAGAATTCAGACGAAAGGGCTGGTGGCTTCACAATGATGTGCTCTAACTAAAGTGGGCTGGAGAGGAGATAGGATAGCCCGTAAGAGGTTTTAGAGGACATCTCATGGGCTTGTGTCAAACCCCGAGAAACCGTCACCAAGAGAATGGGGAGACCAGGGAGGCAGTCTTGCGGAAAGTTTCACAATTCTCCCATGTTGGGAGGTGTGGATAGTCTAGAGGGCATCAAGAGCCTCACTCATTTTGGTAGAAAAACTTACTCTAGTGTTGGGAAGTCACAATGATGCCATGGACACTGCGAAAGGCTACGTACAAGGGGGATGCACAGTGTCACAAAGCACAGTGATCACAGACCGGGGCGGGGGGATCATGCTACTGACACAGGATCTACAAAATCCAAAAGCAGGGAGAGTGGCCTTTCAGGGAGTAACTCTGCACCAGTCATCCGTACTTGACCCCAGGTCAACCTGGTGAGTTTCACAGAGCAGCTGGCAACTTTGGGGGTAGGGTTTGTCATATAAAAAGGACTCCTTCCACCGTGGTGGTCCTCCCAGAGGAGGCTTTCACAAAGAGCAGAGAAATTCCTGAAGGCTCAAAAGTTGGTCTCCTATCAAAAATACCCGCCCACCCAAGGATGGCCCCCAAGTTACAGAAGACAAATCAACCTCCCTGTCTGGTGACACTTTGCCACAAAGGGCCACTGTCGACATGAGGACCTCTGTGCCTCCTACCACCCAGGCGTCAATGGACCTCCTCTGTGAGACTGCGCCTTCCCATCCAGGCCGGAAGGGGCCCTCTGACCTAGTGGCCATGTATTTCCCTGTGGCCCTGCGATGGCTACTATGAGGCTGTTCCACCCACCACCCTCAGTCAGTGACACCCACCCCCATCTGCCACCTCCCCCATTTGGGGTCCAGAGTTGTGTTTCATCACTGGTGGGCTTTCTTCTGATCCAGGCTCCAGAGACTAGCCTCCAGGCCCCCACCTCTGCTCTCTTCAACTGCCTCCTGGATCCTCTTCCCCTTCACCGACTGACTGCTGAACAGGAAACCCCTTTGGTGCTGTTTCTTGTGCATCTGTCCACCCAGCCCTCGGTACTGCCCTTGATTCCTAAGAGCCCTGGAGCAGTTTCCTACCATTCCCTTCTTCTAGCTGCTTGTTTTAAGTCCTTTCTATGTGGAACCTTCTAACATCTCCTAGAAAACCCTTCTCAGAAAATGAATAGGCACAGGAATCTTTACTATATTTTAAATGACTATATTTTCTAAGACACATATTCCAAATAAAGGATCTTTCCTCATCACTGAGTTTATTATATAAAAATTCTTACAAAGATATAAAAATTGCAGGGGCATCTGTCTGGCTCAGTTGGTAGAGCATGTAACTCTTGATCTCTGGATCATGAGTTCAAGCCCCTTGTTGGGTGTACATTTGAAAAAAAAAACCATTTAGCTATGTTTCTTTTTATAAATAAATTGCTTTTATTGAATATAGTAAAAATTATATGACACTGGAAGGGGCTTGGGACCATGCTGTATTTCTAGTATGCAAAGTGAACAGAAAATCTGATATGATAATTTCTTTGTTTTTTAGTTATTTTATTTTACTTTTTAAACTCCACTATTATGAATGCACAGTATTATGTTAGTTTCAGGTGTACAATATAGTGACTCAATTCTATACATTACTCAGCGCTCATCATCATGTTAAATGGACTCTTAATCTCCTCACCTATTCCACAAACGCCCCCCCACCCCCTCTCTGGTAACCACCAGTTTATTCTCTAATTTATTTATTTAATTTTTAAAGATTTTATTTATTTATTCATGAGAGACACAGAGAGAGAGGCAGAGACACAGGCAGAGGGAGAAGCAGGCTCCATGCAGGGAGCCCAACACAGGACTCTATCCCGGGTCTCCAGGATCAGGCCCTGAGCTGAAGGCGGCACTAAACCGCTGAGCCACCCAGATGTCCCTATTCTCTAATTTAAAAGTCTGTTGGTTTGTCTCTTTTTTTCTTGTTCCTTTTTTTTTTTTAATTTTTTTTCCTCCTTTGTTTTGTTCCTTAAATTCCACATATACATGAAATCATGGTATTGGACATGGTAATTTTCATCCTTATGTGAAAACACTTAAAGAATTGTATATTCTGATTATATTATTTTAGAATCTGATAGCAAGAAAAGCCACTGATCCGTGGGAGGACATTTTAGAAACTTTAGCACAAAGTAAGCAAGATGCTGTATGTACCTAAGGTATGATCCTGCTGGGATCAGCGCTCTGCCTACCTCCTGCGGTGTCTGGATGACCCACTGTTGGGCTGTTGAAACCCCCAATATAGAGGAAGCAAGCTCTGTTTTTCCCACTGTCAGTAGCCTGAGCTCTTACTGAAGACATGGTCACCAGGATAGCTCCAAGACGGCTGCTCTAGTTATAAAGAATGATAAATGATTCCACTGCATTACTAATTTTTAAAGTTCTCTGTAGCCCTTGCAATGGAATTCAAATTGTGCCAGTCATCTTTTATTAGTCAGTCCCATGGGATTTTTATTGTTATTTTGAACAAGATCTATTTTTGTTTAATTCTATGGGAACCACACATAGTTTGTGGTTTTTGCCAGAAATTTATTTTCCAATGAGTACTACTCAATTCTAAATAAGTACATTCTGCATTCTTATGCTGGGACATAGTATGGGTGAGTTCAATCAGGAATACCATTTAAAATTGTATAATGCAGCCTGGACTTTCCTTTTTTTGTGTGTATGTGACTTTCCAATTCTAGTAACTACAAGTGAGTTTGGGTCCTGTTTATTGCCTTTCAAAGTGATCCATTTTAAATGAAAACATCTTTTTAAAAAAAAGTCATTAAGAATTGGTTCTACAACAGTGTGGCTTATTTGTTGACTCATAGCATTGATTTGTGTAAGTGCTCAATGTGTTTATTCACACACTGAGATAAACATTATATTAATTCTAATAAACAGAAACTCAATGTCACATGTCAGTTCACAACAGAGAAAAGGAAACAATTTTCTTACCTAATTTTTGGTGTATGATATCTATGGAACTCTTGAGCTTGTTTTCAGGAGTGGGAAGGCAGTTTTGCTCTACTGCACTAAGTTTCAGAGTATGGGTATTAAGACTCTCTTTGACCTGAGAAAAGCAGAGTATTTTCACTTGTAATAAAGCTTAACTCCCAGGACTACAAGAAGCAAAAGAGGCAATCTTATTACAACATGGGACCTTCAAGTGCCTTAGACCCTGAGGGATCTGAAATGTTATATTCTATTCAATGCAATAATGCAATCTTTGAGCAAAACTGTCTAAGCAAAATCTATAGGAAATGATGAATCCTGCACTAAGGCTTAAAGAAATAATAAAACAACAAAGCTTCTACAAAAACTGCTTTCAGAACACCATGGAGAAAACTGGGGATTTTTAATAAGTGTCATTTATTCTCTTGTCAAAAAAGAAAATAAAGTAAATTCATCTGTTTGGTTGATTTGGTTTGGCTTGGGTTTTTGTTTTGCTTTTTTTTTTTTTTTTTTTGTAGACACATGAACCATGGAAGACTATATGACTTAAACTAGTCATAAAAGTAATTATTTGTCCAAATATCTAAGGTATGAAATAAAACTTTTTGTTCTGCCTTTCAAATGGAGAGATCTTTAAAATGTACTTCTGTATCTCTAGAAAATGATAATAGTAAAATGTAAATGACCTGTAATTTCCTTGACTAGATAACACGGTTGACATTTAAAAAACAATTTTAAAGTAATACAAGCACATGTGTTTAAAAATTCCGGTATTACTGAGAGGTGTAAATGAGACACAGATGTGTTCCTCCCCTTCCCCACCCCCAACCACCTGCTTATTTCCACCAAGGTATAGTTATTAACAATTGCTTGTGAATCTTTCTAAAAGAGGAAATATATATCTAGACACCAAGAGATATGTGTGTGTATATATATACAATTATGATTTGGGGGGCACCTGGGTGGCTCAGTCAGTTAAATGTCTGATTCTTGTTTCAGGTCAGGTCATGATATTAGGGTGGTGATATTAAGCCCCACATAGGGCTCTGTGCTCAGTGCAGAGTCTGCTTGGGATTCTCTCTCTCCCTCTGCCCCTTCCCCTCCCTTGTCTCTCTCTCTTTTTTAAGAAAATAAAAAAATTAAATTAAGGTATATACATTCTATATACCTTGATTTTTTTCATTTAATAATATATTTTAGATCTTGTATCAGCACACATAGAACTATCACATTATTTTTAACAGTTGTATAATAGGTCTTTTTATATTGCACTATAAGTATTTAACCAGTCCCCTATTGATTCAGATTTAAGTTATATTTTATTTTTGTGAATATTTATGTAAAGACTTGACAGTTGAATAGCTGATGAAGAGCTATCTACATTTTTTTATTTTGATACATACTGTTTAATTTGTGGAATCAGTTTTCTCTTCCCCCAACATTTGAGATTTAACTATTTCTCTAGTGCTGGTATTAGGAGAATTTTAAAGTTTCACCCATTGAAATTTAGTTTATAGTATTCTACTTTTATTTGTTAAATGAACATTTTACCTAAAGAAAAATCAGAATATGCTTGCTTTTGGAGTATATGGTATCTTAGCCCAGTGATATGTGGACTTACAAAGGAGAAAGGAAATATTTTAATTTAATAAACCTGGGTTGGCAAATGTGGCTAACACCAAGTCAACCTTCATAAGCCATTGAAGCAAATCATCTTAACATGTGTATGGAACCAGAAAGGCCCCAAATAGCCAAAAGATTGTTGAAAAAGAAAACAAAAACTGGTGGCATCACAATTCTGGACTTCAAACTCTACTACAGAGCTGTAATCATCAAGATAGATCAGTGGAACAGAATAGAGAACTCAGAAAAAGACCCTCACCTCTAAGGTCAACTCATCTTCAACAATGCAGGAAAGACTATCCAATGGAAAAAAGACAGTCTATTCAACAAATAGTGTTGGAAACATTGGGCAGCCACATGAAAAAGAATGAAACTGCACCATTTCCTCATACCATACACAAAAATAGACTAAAAATGGATGAAAGACCTAAATATGAGACAGGAATCCATCAGAATCTTAGAGGAGAACACAGGCAGCAACCTCTTTGACCTCAGCCACAGCAACTTCTTCCCAGACATGTCTCCAAAGGCAAAGGAAACAAAGGGAAAAATGAACTATTGGGATTTCATCAAGATTAAAAGCTTTTGCACAGCAAAGGAAACAACAAGCCCAAAAGGTGACCGACAGAATGGGAGAGATATTTGCAAATAACTTAGATAAAGGGCTAATATCCAAAATCTATAAAGAACTTTCATCGGATAAAGAAGATGTGGTATATATATACACAATGGACTACTACTCAGCCATCAAAAAAAATGAAATCTTGTCATTTGCAATGACATGTATAGAACTAGAAGATATGCTAACTGAAATAAGTTAATCAGAGAGAGACAATTATCATATTGTCACGCATATGCAGAATTTAAGAAACAAAACAAAGGATCACTGGGGAAGAGAGGAAAAAATAAAACAAGACAAAATCAGAGAGGGAGACAAACCATAAGAGACTCTTAATCATAGGAAACAAACTGAGAGTCACTGGAGGGGATGAGGGTGGGTGACGGGCATTAAGGAGGTCATTTGTTATGATGAGCACTGGGTGTTATGTGCAACTGATGAATCCCTTACTCTACCTCCGAAACCAATAAGACATGGTATGTTAATTAACTGAATTTAAATAAAATCAAAATAAAATTAAAATAAAAAAACACTTCATAGGTCAGTGAATTTTAGGAAACTTTTTAAAGAGTAAATTAAATTGATAATTCCCATGTTCAAAAGATGGTATGTAGCCGGAGAGATGGGAGATGGGAGATTGGCAAGTTTCATAAGAGGTACTATTATGAAACTTGCCCAAGTTTGGGGGTTTCAGTCTTGCAGGGTGAAAAGAATTCAGGAGATTAGTTGTACAATGTGAATGCACTTACCACCATTGAATGCTACATTTCAAGGTGGTTGCAATAGTACCTCTTACGTTATGTGTATTTTACCACAATTAAAATGAAAGATAACGAGCTGAATTATGCTCTATAGAGAAAGAGGCCGGAGGATCCCTGGGT
Source organism: Vulpes lagopus (assembly GCF_018345385.1). Lineage (NCBI taxonomy): Eukaryota > Metazoa > Chordata > Mammalia > Carnivora > Canidae > Vulpes > Vulpes lagopus. Next base: position 13,460,387 of record NC_054834.1, read on the forward strand.
GGCTCAGCGGTTTAGCGCCTGCCTTCGGCCCAGGGTCTGATCCTGGAGTCCTGGGATCGAGTCCCACGTCGAGCTCCCTTCATGGAGCCTGCTTCTCCCTCTGCCTGTGTCTCTCTGTCTCTGTCTCTGTCTCTCATGAATAAATAAATCTTAAAAAAAGAAAAGAAAAGAAAAAAAGAGGCCAATTACCTATCTGTAATTTCAAGAGTGTGAGAGAAGAGCCAGTACCAGAAATATAGTCAAATCCCTTCGGGGGCCAATGAATGTCATTACACACTCAGATAAGGTCCCGAAGGCAAAGATCCCTGGTAGAGACGCAGAGGGAATCTAAGGCACAGATTACTGATACCAGGAGCACAATCACCCCTATTCGGCTCTGCAATAGCTGCCTGCTGTACCTGACGACTTCCAGGACATTTCCCCAACGGGAAGAGCACCTGTTCTCTGGGGCCTAATCAAATGTATCTGCAAGTGAACCTGTGTTCATTGTCTGCGATTCTAAAGATCAGATTTACTACCTGGAGTCACAGATGATGCACGGCCACCGAGAAGAGGAAGGCCGCCGTGAGCACCGGTGCCTCGGGTCATTCTCGGTCATACACCGATGTTTCAAAGCAACCTGTAATATTTTTATTTGTCCTCGCTCACAGCCACCTGGTGAGAGAAACTGAAATCAAAGGGAGAGGGAAGAACCAAAAGCCAGAGAAAATCATGACTTTTGTTCACAACGACTTTGAGTCCCAGGTCCTGATGACCAGAGTGGACAAATCACGGTTAGAAAAATAAAACGTTCAAAAAAAAAAAAAAAGAAAGAAAGAAAAGAAAAATACAACGTATTGATCTTGGAGAGGTGACTCACGATGCATGTTAGGGGATTATCTAACGAGAATGTTCCACGCACTTAATAAGCCTATTTCTCAACTACTCAATGGCAGTTGAACAGTCGCCTGCTGGCATTCCTACCTTCTATCATAGCACAGAGCGGAGGTTCTCGATGCTGGCAGCACCTTAAAATCACCTGCGGGAGCTGGTAATAGTCTGATGCCCTGGGGTCATCACAGACCAGCTATCAGAATCTCTGGGGTGGGTTCCAGGTGATTTTGACCTGCAGGTACAGCTGAGAATCACTGGCATAAAGATTGTCAGTGTCTCTAAGGCTTGGGGGCGGGTGGGAGGGAGGATTTCTTTCTCCCCCAACAGAAATTTGCCTTAGCAGGCTTGGGATTTTCCCAAGATCTGTATTTCTTATGTGCATTTCAGTTGATGATGCTAATGCATGTGGCTCGGGTGCACACCGACAAATACTACTACGGCGACTGAAATTCCTGATCTTTTCATCCTAATCATGGATCTCTTCTGCTGCTGGATAAATCTGGTCCCCTGGGCTTTGTTAATAAGGCTCTTTACCCCAAGCTAGTAATTTTTTTTTTGTTTTGCCCTGAAACATGTCCAAGATCTTCACATATTACTTCCAATGAGTGGCTCCAGAAATGGCCACATAATCCAACGAAGCCCCGACCAAGGTTGACCGGAGTGGAAAGATGACATCATGGTTTCTCCACGCTGTATTTTGGTAATAACTCCTGGACCATGCTTTAAAAAGTAACAATACAATATTGAACATGATCATCAACATCAAAATGCAACAGTAGGGCTGTTCTGTGAGGTCAGTATGAACCTGAGAATACTTTTTATGTAAGCGTATGCAAAAGTTAGCTCTCTGAAGGGTACATTTGAATTTTACCTTTTGAAGTTTTGTCCTTATTAAATTTTACCATGATTTTAGTTTTTTAGAAAGAGAGAGAGAGAGAGAGAGAGAGAGAGAGCATGCATGTGCACAGTGCTCAGTGGGGAGGCGCAGAGGGAGAGGGAGAGAGAGAACCTCCAGCAGACTCCCTGAAGCGGGAAGAACCGGATGCAGGGCTCAATCTCACAACCCTGAGATCATGACCTGAGCTGAAATCAAGAGTCAGATGCTTTGGACGCCTGGGTGGCTCAGCGGTTGAGCACCTGCCTTCAGCCCAGGGCGTGATCCTGGAGTCCTGGGATCGAGTCCCACATCGGGCTCCCTGCATGGAGCCTGCTTCTCCCTCTGCCTGTGTCTCTGTCTCTCATGAATAAATAAATAGAATATAGAATTTTTAAAAAAGAGTCAGATGCTTAACCGACTGAGCCACCCAGGTGTCCACCATGATTATTTTTGACTGCTGCTCAGCTAAGCACCTTAATGGTGATGGGCACTTGTCTGTTCTATTACTCATGTTGCTGGGAAAAATGTGAATTCCTCTGATGGCCAGGAGATGTCCTGTACTTTTGTACGTCCTGTTTCCCCAGGCTCGCCTTGAACTCTCTACGCCTGTTTGAATCATTGTAGCCTAGAATGGGGTGCTCACAGTCAACATTGTGGAGTGGCAAGAGAATCTTTGGGATGAAATCTAGTTCAGACTCCTAGCCCTGATTCTTTTTTTTTTTTTTTTTAAAGATTTTATTTATTTATTCTTGAGAGATAGAAGGAGAGACAGAGCCAGAGACACAGGCAGAGACAGAGCCAGAGACACAGGCAGAGGGAGAAGCAGGCTCCAATGCACCGGGAGCCTGACGTGGGATTCGATCCTGGGCCTCCAAGATCGCGCCCTGGGCCAAAGGCAGGCGCCAAACCGCTGCGCCACCCAGGGATCCCCTAGCCCTGATTCTTATTAGCTGTGTGATCTTCAGCGATACCCTAATTTTATAGAGCCTCTTTTTTTTCATCCTGGAAAAGTGATGCTACAAATACTTCCCTCAAAGGGGTATTTTGGAAATGATTAAACTAAACGTACAAACATTTAACACATTGGTTGACACATAGTTAGGTGCTGGAGAGAAAGGTGTTTGTTTTTTTTTTTCTTTCATGTAATTAGATAAAACATGAACAGCTAAGGGCATAAATATGGATATTTTTCTAACTTAATCCACTCAGAGAAATTAAGGGAAAGGAAAAATAATTAAAATATGTTGGACTAACTAACCCTCAGAAGGTCACTCAACCAAGAGGGACTGGGTGAACTCTAGCATCAGGTGAGGGTGAGCAGGGAGCACTCTGGGTGCTGGGTGGGAGCCAGGCCAGGAGCCCTAAGGCCACGGCCAACAATGAGGCACAGGGTGAAGCCAAGGAGATGAACCTGAGCCAATGAGAGGCAAAGGCCAGTACTCGAAGGAGGCAGGGAGTCAACGCTGAGCAATAGCTGGCCCTCAGAGAACCTGGAAGAAGCCTAGAGGAGTATAGGGTCAGCCTCAAGGAAGAAATTAGAACCTAAGAGTCCGTAGAGCAGTTGGTGGAGCCTGGGTAAGGTGGGATTGCAGAGCCACAAGGCCTCAGGCTGGGGTCACCCCAGGAATAGGTTACAATCTTCTTCTTTTAATATTTTATTTATTTATTCATGAGAGACACAGAGAGAGGCAGAGGGAGGAGCAGGCTCTTTAGGGAGCCAGATGTGGGACTCGATCCCAGGACCCTGGGATCATGACCTGAGCTGAAGGCAGATGCTCAACCACTGAACCACCCAGGTGTCCCCGGTTACAGTCTTCTAAGGCTTTTCCTATTAGCCTGGCTAAACTTTTCCATCCTTGTCAAAGTCCCTCCTTCTGTTAGGCTTTCTTTGACGGACATAACTGTATTTTTCTATATTTAGGCCCTGTACTAAGCAGAGCAGTCTAGATAATGTATCTCTAAAATCTCAGCGACTTAACACAATCAAAGTTCATTTTAGGCCCCTATCACGGCCCAAGCTAAGTCTGTGGGGGTGGGGAGGGAGGGGGCTCTGCTTCTTGCGGTGATTCAGGAACCCAGGTTCCTTTGATCTGGTGGTGTTGCCATTCCCCAACAGGGATTCTGAAAGTTGGTTCATAAGATCCTTTTTTACATTTTTAGCACCAGCTTGTTAAGGAAGTGTGAGCTACCTCCTGCTCCCCTACCAGCTGCCTTCTTAAGTCTTTTGATTCCATCCTTCCCATCAATATGCTCATTAACAAATTCAGAAAAATGTGCTTTTGACCAAGTAAATTGATAAACAGGTGCCAAACCTGTGTGATGTTTCCTTAGGATTGGTTCTGAGCCCAGAACTCTTATTTTCTTTGGTGGTTTGGGTAATAGAGAAGTAGCTCATTATATTGCTAAAATACATTTTCGACATGAGAAGAGATAGGCCTTTAATTAGGAACGGTTTGGACTTAGCTGTAGAAGTTACCGGAGACCATCCGTAGAAATGAGACTCACCCAAAAACGTGAAAGAACGTCTTGGAGTCTCAGTTTCCCTCAGGGAAGGAGGTCAGCTAGACAGTCCTCAGGGTTCCTTCTAAGTCTTCAGATAGTAGGAAGATGAAGAAAAGCTTTATGAAAATGGTAGTCAAGGCTGAAAAATATCTAATAATTTTAAGTGGTTTATATGTGAATATGGTATTAAAGTGAAGCAGTTGTGAATAAAAAAAATGCACTAATAAAAATGTAGGGGTGCCTGAGTAGCTTAGTTGGTTGAACATCAGACTTCAGCTCAGGTCTGATCTTGGGGTCTGGGATCGAGCCCTACTTCAGGCTCCATGCTCATTGGAGAGTCTGCTTGTCCCCCTGCCCCTCCTCCTGCTCAAGCTCTCTCCCTCTCAAGTAAATAAATATTTTTAAAAAATGTAGTAGGTGTGTGGGTTAGCACTCTTAGTTGCAAGCAAGAGAAATTCTGACTGATTTAAGCAAAAAAGCAATTTGTTGAAAGGGTCTTAGGGTAAATCAGAGGTCCAAGGGGGTCACCCAAAATGAAGAACAGAAGGTGCCTGGAGAAAGTTTATAGGAAGGTCACAAGGACATGGGAAAATAGAGATTTATTTTATTTTATTTTATCTTATTTTATTTTATGTTTTTATTTTTTATTATTATTTCAAAAGAGTAAAAAGAATGAGTGTGATTTGGCTTTAAGAAAAGATTCAGGGGGGATCCCTGGGTGGCTCAGCAGTTTAGTGCCTGCCTTTAGCCCAGGGCGTGATCCTGGAGACCTGGGATCGAGTCCCACATCGGGCTCCCAGCATGGAGCCTGCTTCTCCCTCCTCCTGTGTCTCTGCCTCTCTCTCTCTCTATGTCTCTAATAAATAAATACATAAGTTGTTTTTTTTTTAAAAAGAAAAGATTCAGGGACAGAGAACAAGTGTATTTACTATTATATAGATTCTGCTGCATTAATCAGAGACCCAAACTAACTGTGACTTAAGGTAGAAATGTATTTCTCATGTTACAGTCCAGAAATAGATGGTCCTGGGACACCTGGTGGCTCCGTCAGTTATGCCTCTGGCTCTTGGTCTTGGCTCAGGTAATGATCTCAGGGTCCTGGGATGGAGCCTCACGTCGGGCTCCATGCTCAGGGTTGAGTCTGCTTGAGATTCTCTCTCTCTCTCCCTCTGCCCCTCTTGCACATGCTGTCTCTCTCTCTAAAAAATAAATAAATAAATAAATAAATAAATAAATAAATAAATAAATAAATAAAGGAAGTCTTTAAAAAAACAAAAAAAGTAGAGGGTCTCAGGGATGACATGGAGGTTTTGCTCCATGAAGTCATTCAGAGATCCAAGTTTCCTCCATCTTAATTGATCCATGATACTTAGGATACTGCCCTTGTCCACATGGTGAACACGGCACACCGTCACATGACATTCACCGTGCAGGCAGCAGGAGGAGGAATGATGGGCATGATTCCCTTAAGACACATCCCAGAGCTGACCATATCATTTCACCATTGAATGCAGGCGGTCAGCTCTTGGTAACATGGCCATACCGAAGCACAGGGAAGCTGAACATTGCAGTCTCTATATTGAAAGTCCATGCAAATGTCTACCAGTCAAGGATTCTCTCATTATAGAGGAAGAGAAAAGATACTGGAGAACAATCAATATTGAAGCAATCTCTGCTATAGATAGCAGGTTAAAACTTTAGCATACAGGATCAGAGGAGATGGCGGTAGAATTTTCAAGGGTCGCTGAACACAGTTACTTTAGAATGTGAAAAATGCCTGCAGATGTCTTAAAATGGGAAGTTGTCATTTGTAATGAAATAGGTTGAGGAAAAGGATGGCCCATATTCAGCCCCAGCCTAATGTCTATATTCAGAAATGACAAAAGGACAAAGGTTAAGAGTGGTTTTTTGTTTTGTTTTTGTTTTTTAAGATCTTATTCACTTATTCATGAGACACACACACACACAGAGGCAGAGACACAGGCAGAGGGAGAAGACAAAGGACAAAGTTTAAAGGTCCTTCTCAGGGCAGATTGCTAAAGCTAGAGTTGTATGCTTGGAGAATGCCCTGTGCCTGTCCAAACGCTCCTCTGGGTCATTGTAGAAAACGCCATGGCCCCTAAGGAGGTCAGAGAGGCCTCGGGCCCAGAGGAGACTCAGAAAATACCAAGGGAAGTTTACAGATGACAAATACAAGGGCAAATTGGGTGCAAGTTCAAAGCTGTGGAAATATCATGGAGAGATAGAGGGCACATGTACGTCTGAGTTATCTTGCCACACACCACTCCGGGCAAAGAGTAATGGGGCTCTAAGCCACTGGTGGCAAGGGCACGGGGCAGCGTCCAGAGAATGACAGCTGGCTCCGAACCCTCCAGGGCCCGGGGTGCCCAGCTGGCAGGCTCCCCCGACTCTTCTGAAGCACGCTTTCTGCAGCAGTCTTCAAGCAACTGCTTTTCTAGGAGAGCAGTCATGCTTGGCCTGTCTCCACCACTGTAAATGCCTCCAAAGCTTCTTCTAGGCCTTCTCTTCGAAACGCTCTGAAAAGCTCAATGAAAGCTTTGTGATCCGGCGGCCTTCTTTCCCGCCCGCCCAGAGGAGGCCCAGCTGAGGTGGGAGGCCGGGCGGCCAGGCCACAGAAGAACTGAGAGAGACGGGGCTGAGGTGGAGAAGCAGAGGTCAAGGCTTGGGGCTGGGAGCCTTGGGGCTCCAGCCCTGCCCTTCCCAGTTCTAGAAGCCAACAGAGCCTCTGTATTTGCTTAGGATGCTCGGAACTGAGTTGTCCTCATAGCTAAGAGACTCACGTTTAAGAGTTTGCCCTTCTTCCATTCTCTCCCTGCCTTTGACCCCTTTCTTTCAAGACCCCTGAGTGAATTGGCACTGCCGGACCCCTACAATGCAGGACCTGCCTCTCTCTTTTGGGTTCTCGAGTTTTCCACCTCTAGCTAATTTTTTTAGTTTCCTTTGCTGGATTCACCAATGGTGACCTCAAATTCTTATTTCTTAATTTCTTCCTGAGTCTCTCCTCACTTCCATCCCCTACCTTTATTTATTTTTTTAAATCACCTCAGATGACTTCTCTGTTTTCCTTGGAGCAGACATATCAAGCTCAGTTTCTTTCTCTTTTGCTTTTGCTCTGTGTCTTTGCAGCTGGTACCCTCATGTTTTTCTTCTCTTCTGATCTTGGCCTTGGGACGTTTGTATAAAGGCATTCCTTTTTGACACAGAGATCACATACCGACCATCCTGCACACTGCCAACCTGTTTTTGTTTTGTTTTGCTACCATATTAGACCCGCTCTGTTATGTTTCATGCCCAAAACACTTCCAGACTATGCAGTTCACTCTGATGGTTTGTTGATGCCTCATCTCTGTCCGTCCCTCACATTAAGTGAAAGTATTACTCCTAAATGAAAGCCACTGGCAAATATTTCATTCTACTCATGCCAGCAGGCCAGCAGTTCTGTTTTTCACTCATTCCTTTTTTTTTTTTTCAGATTTCATTTATTGATTGTTTTGAGAGAGAGAGAGAGAGAGAGAGAGGAGGGAGAAGGAAAAGCAGTCTCCGCACTGATCAAGGAGCCAGACTCAAGGTTCAAGCCCACAGCCCTGAGATCATGACCCCAGCTGGAATTAAGAGTCAGTCAGTCACTCAACTGACTGAGCCACGCAGGTGTCCCTCTCACTTATTCCTTTAATTCAAGCCTCAGACCAGCCCCCTTCTCCAGGGCTATTAAACCTTTATAGTTATTTATTTATTTATTTATTTATTTATTTATTTATTTATTTATTTATTTATTTTATTTATTTATGATAGTCACACACACACACACACACAGAGAGAGGTAGAGACACAGGCAGAGGGAGAAGCAGGCTCCATGCACCGGGAGCCCGACGTGGGATTCGATCCCGGGTCTCCAGGATCGCGCCCTGGGCCAAAGGCAGGCACTAAACCTCTGTGCCACCCAGGGATCCCCTAAACCTTTATAGTTATTTAAAGACAAATCCTGCAGTGCTTGCTTAGATCACCAGTCCACCTGATAAACGTGGAAGGAATGAAGGATGTAACAAACACCACAGTAATAACACCACAGTGCTGCAGGTAAGAACCATTGATGGATGCTGAAAATAATGGGCAAAGTATAAGAAACAGGATATAGGGGCACCTAGGTGGCTCAGCGGTTGAGCACCTGCCTTCGGCCCAGGGTGTGATCCTGGAATCCTGGGATCGAGTCCCGCGTCGGGCTCCCTGCGAGGAGTCTGCTTCTCCCTCTGCCTGTGTCTCCGTCTCTCTCTCTCTCTCTCTCTCTCTCTCTCATGAATAAATAAAATCTTAAAAAAAATAGGAAACAGGATATTTGCATAGTGTCAAAGAATCTCCCCCGCTCCCCCCCGCCAAAATATATTGATCATGAGGCGGATAATTATAAGTTTACACTTGAGAAACCAGAAAGACATCGCTTTAATCAAGTGATCAAGGTTAGCATCAGCACCAATAAGGCACATCAATGTCACAGAACCATGGTATGATGCATGACATGTACAATATTCTTTCTAAAATGTTCTCACCAAAATTGTATAACCTCAGTGTAATCATGAGATATCAGAAAAACTCAAATCAAGGAACATTCCATAGAATAACTAACCAGTGTTCCTGGAATCACATTCCCAGATAAATGAATTACTCCCAAGTTCCAAGCATCAAGGTCATGATAAGGAAAGACTGAGGAAATGTTACCGACTGGAGTAGACTAAGGACACCAGACAACTGAGTGCACTTGGCCCTGAATTGGAGCCTGGACAAGAAAAGGACAGTAGAGGGCAACTGGTGAAATTTGAGTAATAGCTGCAGATTAAGTAATGTTATTGTTGATGTTAGTTTTCTTATTCCTAAGTGTGTTCTTTTTTAAAAATTGAGATATAATTGACATATAACCTTATCTTAGTCTCAGGTATATAACATAATTTGATCAAATTTGATTTTTTTTCTTTTTTTTCATCTTTTTTTTTCAAATTTGATTTGATCACAAAATGATCACAATAAACCTAGTCAACATCCATCACCACACATACTTCTTTTAAAAAAGATTTTACTTATTTATTTGAGAGAGAAAGGGAGAGAGTGCGAGCGTGAGCAGGGGGAGGAGCAGGAGAGGGAGAAGCAGACTCCCTGCTGAGCAGTGATTCCCAGCACAAGGCTCAAACCCAGGACCTTGAGATCAAGGCAGATGCTGAACTGTCTGAACCACCTGGGCACCCCCATCATCACACATACTTACAAAATTTTTTTCTTGTGATGAGAACTTTTAAGATCTCTCTCTCAGCAACTTTCAATAAAGTATTGTTAACTATAGTCACTATGTTAATTTTCTAATTTGGGCAATTATTGATTCATGTAATCTGTGTTACAGCTGAGGCATCAAGGTTTTGAAAAGCTGCTCAAGTGTTTCTAATGTGCAAAATCTGAGAACCACTGATCTAACTATATCGTAAACGAGAGAAGTCTTAAATGTTTGTAACCCCCGGGGGACCAGCTGCAGCCTACCCCACTGGCCCCTGTGGATTAAGTCCTTTCAGAGATTGCAACAGCCACGACCTTGATTGGGACTCTGTGAAGGATTGGGCTTCCCACAGGTGGGACACCTGCAGATCAGAGAGGATCCAGGTGTGGACTGTGTCCCCCATCCACATCCCCCACCTCTCACTCCAGCTACTGCAGCACCGACCAGTTTCCTGTGGGCTTTGATGGGTGTCGTACAGATGCCCTTGAGAGGTGAGCCTCTCACCTTTGGCCTGGGGTTTTGGCAATGCTGAGATAAGCGACACCTGTGAGAACCGACTCCAGGCTTATCCGTGCGCAGCCCAGAAGAGCGGGTAAGTAATGACAGTTGCCCATGTTATCCCCTCGGTAGGTGGTTTGGAGGTGCCTTTTGTCAGCTCTTCAGGAGGTTGGCTCAGTTTCACATCCATATATTGTTTCACCCTCCCTGTTCCTTTCACCTGTCCTGCCCAATGTCCAGGAATCACATTCTCAAATAAACAACTTACAAATTCCAAAAGGTCTATTTTGCAAAGAACCAAGTCAAAGATATCTTTAATGAAAACAATAAAATGACTCAAAGTTGAGAATGTCATGGAAAATCCAAGATGTGTGATCTGGGGATGAGAGTCTCTTCTGTTCTTCATGCTCTCTGACTCCCTTTACTCCTCTACTTTTTTTATGGAGGCAAAATGGCTAGTCCAGCATCCACTTTCTTTCCTTTTTTTGACCTGTCTGTCCTAACTCTACAACTTCCTTCTGCTACCCCTATCCTCCTGCTTCCATTTGTTGCTCATAGCTCACCCTCATGAGCCCGTTGGCTGAAGACAGAAGGAAACGGGGCTGCTTACACCACTGTTCCACTCTGTTTAAACAAATTCCCCTGTAGGAAATAGATAAAATCTTTTTAAAAGAGGGTGGAAAGGGTTGCCTGGGTGGCTCAGTCAGTTAAGCATTTGCCTTGGGCTCAGGTCTCGATCTAGAGGTCCTGGGATAGAGCCCCACATCGTAGGGCTCCCTGCTCAGCAAGGGGTATGCTTTTCCCTCCTCCCTCTGCCCCTCTCCACCCCCGCTCATGCTCGCTCTCTCCCTCTCTCTCAAATAAATAAATAAATAAATAAATAAATAAATAAATAAAATCTTAAAAACAAAACCAAAAAAATTCGCCCCTTGTCAGGCTGCCACCACTGTTGCCCTTGCAACCAAGTCTCCTTTCCTCCTCCAGCATGTGCGTACCTCCCTTCACAGGTAGCCCAGGACTGTCCACCTGCCACCCGAGTGCCCCATCTGCCCATCCCACGCCTTTCCTCTGTCACGTCATCACTGATGAAGTCATCAGCACCTTGCCCACGGGCTGCTCTGGATCTTCCCACTTGGGCAGCAACTGCGGTGAGGCAAGTAGGGAAAGAAGCAATGCAGAAGTAGTCCCTAAGGACTGTTTGGCTTCTTCAAGGCCATAATCATTTATTTATTCATTTGGTAGACATTTATTGAGTGCTTAATATGTGCTACGCATAGTTTTAGGTGTTGGGTATAGATGGCTGTGAATAAGATCTGCCTGTGTCCAGCTTACGTTCCAGTGAATGGCAAATTAGCACTAGAACTGTGACCTAAACACTACATCTCTCTTGCCTTCTGAAATAGTTCTTTTCTCACCGTATTCTTCTTCTTCTTTTTTTTTTAAAGATTTTATTTATTTGTTCATGAGAGACACAGAGAGAGAGGCAGAGACACAGGCAGAGGGAGAAGCAGGCTCCAGGCAGGGAGCCTGATGTGGGACTCCATCCCAGGACCTCAGGATCACACCCTGGGCCGAAGGCAGACACTCAGCCACTGAGCCACCCAGGTGTCCCTTCTCACTGTATTCTTCTTTTCACTCTGTTTCCTGAATGGCAGGCTTAGCACTCCTTCTTACAGCCCATGGCTCAAATTTCTTATTAGTCTCTGGCTTAAGATTAAAGTTGCTATTTGACCCATCACTCTTCTATTGGCTCAGGGCTCTTCTCCTGTTGAAGGGAATGCTTGGCTACCTGAGTAGTCTTCAGTTGTAAACTACTCCAGGTTGCTGGATCTAGCTTCCCCTGTTCTGGGATCACAACCATGTGGAGGGCAGGAAATGGTACTGAGTAGGTTCTAAGCCACAGCTCTTGTCCATGGATCGTTCTCTTTGCACTCTTGCAAAGACTCCCATGTTCTCAGATCTGTAACTTAATATTTATTACAACAACAACAATTCTTCCTTATGTAACAGTCCATGACCCTTAGTTGGGGTACAATTAGTGGAGACCACTGAGATCTATGGTGTATGTGTGGGGTGGTTCAGCTTTATAGAGGGGCAGATTCATAAAGAGGCCAAGTGATATACAGATTTTCTGATTTCCCCTCATCCCTCTTGCAAAGGCCATGGAAAATGAGTGCCTTTTTGGGTGAGGTGCACTCCCTTTGGGAATTTGCCATTGTTATTGTGTTTTTTTTTTTCGAGATTTTGTATATTTATTTGACAGAGTACTAGAGAGAGAGCAAGCATGAGTAGGGGATAGAGGGAAAGGGAGAAGCAGGCTCCTGAGCCCCACATGAGGCTTGATCTCAGGACCCTGGGATCATGACCTGAGCCAAAGACAGACACCCAACCGACTGAGCGACCCACGCACCCTGCCATTATTGTTTTTGAAGATAAAGCAAGTTGTACTCTTGTTGGGAGCATGCTATGAAAGTGCACACATGGGTTGTGTCTTTCTTTATGTCTTTCTTTCCATAAAGAAAAACACAACTGAACTGGCTTCGTTCAGTCCTAAGCAAGGTTAACATAATTTTAAAGTAGGTTCGGGATTCCAAACTCTATGACATTTCATTACTCATTTAACTTGGCTCCATACAAGTCATACAAAGCAGAGCACAACCCAGTCACAACACAACACAAGATACAATAAAGGGTAAGTGGTTAAGAAAGCAACCAGGAGGTCAGGCTGCGAGGGCACCGTCGAGGGGAGGCTTCAGTAGGGTCCGGGTCAGCTCTCAGCGCGTGCTGCTTGTCGTGGTGACTGTCTGCTATGTTCAGAGATCTATCTGGCAGAGTCTTTGGTGGCAGTTGACTCTTTGATGTGGTGAGATGTGGAAAGGTCAGCCTCAGGAGACTCACAGTTTGCTGCTGAGACAGTGTAATCAGCTGTGGCCTTTTGCAGACCCCTTCTGGTCCTGCTGGTTGTCAGTTCTGCATATCATCGGCCTGTGCTGATTTTGGCAATATCTGGTCTTAGTTGCAATGCCCCTGGCTGCTATGTCACCGTTTGACATGAGTGATTCCATCTTCCTCTCTACAACCATAGGCTCTGGGTACAAAGCTGTCCAACTTTTCCGTTTTCAAGCAAAAGTTTGGGAAAAGGCATCTCCATTTTTTTTTTAAAGATTTATTTATTTGAGAGAGAGAGACAGAATGAGTAGAGGAGGGGCAGAGGGACAAGCAGACTCCCCACTGACCTAGGAACTGGATATGGGGCTCAATTCCAGGACCCTGAGATCAGAACCTGAGCCAAAGTCAGACACTTAACAGATTGAGCCACCCAGGTGCTCCAGGGCATCTCCCTTTCTAGGAGAACTGTTTACTCACCAGCTGACCTGGCTTTACAAGATCTCCCTATAAGCCTCTCCTTCCCAATCCGTGGCTCGTAATTCGGAGTACCCAGGGTGATTACAGGAGTATAACCTCATCTCCACTTGGGAGATTTGTTCCTTGAAAATGTACCTTTAGAGATCAATTATTCTGGAGTGTTACCTTTCTTAACATCTAAAGTGTAAATAATTTCCAGAAAGAGGAATAGGGGAAGAAAAATAATTCTCCCTCTACCTTTCTAGGTTCCTGCGTTAAAAAACACATTTAATTATGTACACATGTGGCAGGAGCTGCACAGAGGAGATCCAGAGACGTAACCAAAGCAGGAAGCTTTTGTGTCTTTTAGACAAACAATCCGTTTGTGAAGAATTAATAAGACAAAGAGGATTGGGCTAGGGGTGGTAAAAAGGCAAAGAGGTAACAAGGTTTGTGCAGTATTCTTGGCCCTAAAATCTGCTGTCTCTGGTGATAAGGATGCCTTTTACCATTCTGGCGTGGGGAGGGTATTTTTCACTTGAGAGATTTATCTCCTGCTTTCAGGGGCACAGGGAAGGTCAGAGCATCCTTGTAATGGCTGTTTCTCAAGTACCTTTAATTCAAAATAGCTCACCAGAGGGGCATATTTTGGGGTAACATATTCTGAACCCTTACAGAGGTAGGAAATACATTATTCTCTTTATACAGTTGGGAGTTTATCCTATCAATCTCCTCTACTTGAAAGTATGGGCAGAAGGAACTCTATTTATCTGTTGGGGGGGGATGCAGAGAGCCTTGAAAGATACGTAGGATAGGTATTGAAAGGGGGTATGAGAATCCCCACCCCCCCCGCCCAAACCATTGAAGGGCTGGTTGGCCCTGTGTGATTATCAGGATGTCATTAAGCGGGGAGCTGGCAGGAGCGCGAGCTGCCCCTGAGGGTTCTTTTCTGTCCTAAAGATTCTGATGACTTTATTTCCTCTGTGGACTTCTGGTCATTAGTGCTGCTTCTAGAAGCCAGCCCCTGTGGGCCTACTGCCCAGGGTAAGCGGTGTCTCTCAGCCTTTCCCCCACCCTAAGTTAGGCCAGACCACAGAGCTTGTCTGGGTTTGCAGAGAGGCAATAATGACAATTTGGTGTAGCTATGACCGATTTTACTTTGGTTTTCTTCAAAAGCAATGAAAAAGAGCGCCACAAAGGATATAAAGAAGGTAGAGTTTGCTAGAGTGTGGAACAGCCCCCTGTTGTCTCACTTGATCTTACAGAGACCTTTCTAGGGTTTGAGGGTCTTTCCGGCCTGCAAAGATGCTTTTTATGCCCCAAATTAGAAAAGATTTACACTAGCAGACAAGGCAATGACATTACTGCACAGGAAGCTACACCTCTCAGGCCTTCTGAGTTCACAGCCTTGAAATTCCTGTTGCATTCGCCCTGAGACAAATCTCCTCCGAGCTGTGCTTATGCTTCTGGGCTGAGCTTTCCATTTATGTCCACTGGGGATGATGGCTACGACACATGCTCCATCTTCTAGGGTGGGACACAGTTCTGTGAATAACAGCACCTCACACCCATGGGAACTTAGCTGGTCGCAGAAGAGAAGAGTAGCTATTGTCTTTTTTTGCTGCAAGGAAGCTTGTAATACATTGAGAGAGAGAGAGAGAGAGAGAGAGAGAGAGAGAGAGAGAGAGAGAAAGAGAGAGAAGAGAGGGTTCCAGGCAGTATTTCCTTTAAAATATATAATTTTAGGGACGCCTGGGTGGCTCAGGGGTTGAGTATCTGCCTTTGGCTTGGGGCATGATCCTGGGTCCAGGGGTAGAGTTCTGCCTTGGGCTCCCTATAGGGAGCCTGCTTCTCCCTCTGTCTGTGTTTCTGTCTCTCTCTCTCTCTCTCATGAATAAATAAATCTTAAAAAAAAAATACAATTTTAGTGTTAATGGGAAATGACAAAATTAAAATACAGATTGCTTTATGAAGCTTAAACTAGTTTCCAACTGCTATGATGTGTTCTGAAGGAGATAGTAAGGCTATCTCTAATGTATTCTCTTTAATTTCATTGTATCCTGGTTTCAAATACTTGAATTTGCAAGGCTGAAGGAATACAGACTGCTTTTAAAATTGTGACTTTTAGGGGATCCCTGGGTGGCGCAGCGGTTTGGCGCCTGCCTTTGGCTCAGGGCGCGATCCTGGAGACCTGGGATCGAATCCCACGTCAGGCTCCCGGCGCATGGAGCCTGCTTCTCCCTCCGCCTGTGTCTCTGCCTCTATCTTTCTCTCTGTATGACTATCATAAATAAATAAAATTAAAAAAAAAAATTGTGACTTTTAGAGCTGTTTTCTTTTTCTTGTTGATAAACTTTTAAAAATACCTTTAGCCATCTAAGAAATTATCTTCTGTGCTTGGAGGATAAGGATGTGTTGATGGTTTTTCTTCTATCTTTTTGGAACAGGTTATAATTGTGGGCGGATTATTCTGACACTATTGCTTTGGGTGTGTGTGGTATTTTGCAACTTAAAGGTGAGAGTTTTCTCTGTTATCATTGAATATGCCTCTTTGCTAAGCATACAATGGTGGTTCTCTAGATATAAATGAGTTCTTTAAAACTCCATTGTTTCAGTTCAGTGGCTCTCAAATTTTAGCCTGTATTAACATCACCTGGGAAGATTTCTAAAATGCACATACTTGGGTGTTGCTCACAGAGCTTATAATCAAATAGTCTGAGTTAGGGTCCAAGGTACTGCATTTTTTCTCCCATTGGTTCACATCCATTTTATGTTTAAAAAATTTAAAAAAAATTTTTTTTAATTCCAGTATAATTAACATACAGTGTTATATGTTTCAGGTGTACAACATAGTGATTCAACAATTCTATCCATTATTCAGCGCTCACCATAATAAGTGCTCTTTAATCTCCATCACCTATTTCACCCCTCACCCGTTTGTTCTCTATATTTAAGAGTCTGTTTTTCAGTTTGTCTTCTTTTTTCTTTGTTTGCTTTGTTTCTTAAATTCCATATATGAGTGAAATCATATGGTATTTATCTTTCTCTGACTGACTTATTTCTCAGCATTATACCCTCTGGATCCAGACAAGATTTCAATCATTTTTATGGTCAAGTAATATTATATAGCATGTGTATATGTGTGTGTGTGTGTGTGTGTGTGTTTTAAATTTTAGCCATTCTGACAGATGTGAGGTGAAATATCAGTGTGGTCTTGATTTGCATTTCCTTGATGATGTGATATTGAGCATCTTTTCATGTGTCTGTTGGTCATCTGTACGTCTTCTTTGGGAAAATGTCTAGTTATGTCTTCTGCACATTTTAAAAATGAGCTGTATATTTTGGATATTAACCCTTTATTGGATATGTCATCTTCTCCCATTCAGTAGGTTGTCTTTTAGTTTTGTTGATTGTTTCCTTTGCTGTGCAGAAGCTTTTAATTTTGAGGTAGTTGCAATAGTCAATTTTTGCTTTTGTTTCCCTTGACTCAGGAGACATATCTAGAAAGACATCATTATAGTCGATGTCAGAGAAATTACTGCCTGTGTACTTTTCTGGGATTGTTATGGGTTTAGGTCTCACATTTAGGTTCTTAATCCATTTTGAGTTTATTTTTATGTATGATGTAAGAGAGTGGTCCAGTTTCATTCTTTTGCATGTTGTCCAATTTTCCCAACACCATTTGTTGAAGAGATTGTCATTTTCCCATTGTGTATTCTTGCCTCCTTTGTCAAAGATTAATTGACCATATAATTGTGGGCTTATTTTTGGGCTCTCTATCTTGTTCTCTTGATCTGTGTCTCTTTTAGTGTCAGTACCATACTGTTTTGATTACTACAGCTTTGTCATATAGCTTGAAATCTAGGATTGTGATACCTCTAGACTTGTTCTTCTTTTTCAAAATTGTTTTGGCTATTTGGGGTCTTTTTAGGTTTCATACAAACTTGAGGATTGTTCGTTCTGGTTCTGTAAAAACAGCTATTGGTATTTTGATAGGGTTTACATTGACTTTATAGATTCCTTTGGGTAGTCTGGACATTTTAACAATATTTGTACTTCCAATCCATGAGCTTGGGATATCTTTCCATTTGTTTGTATCATCTTCAATTTCTTTCATCAGTGTTTTATAGTTTTCAGAGCACAGTCTTTTCCCCTCAAGGATTTGCTTTTTAAGCTGTGAACTGGGATGCTTGGGTGGCTCAGTGGTTGAGTGTCTGCCTTTGGTTCAGGATGATCCTGGAGTCCCTGGATTGAGTCCCATATCAGGCTACCTGCATGAGCCTGCTTCTCCCTCTGCCTGTTTCTCTGCTTCTCTCTCATGAATAAGTAAATAAAATCTTAAAAAAAAAAAAAAAAGCTGTGGACTGAGAACCACATTCTGAGGGTAAATCACTGCTTTAGAACAGGTTTCTCAGCCTCAGCCGTTTTGCTATTTTAGCTGGTTGAGTATTTGTTGTGGGGCTATTCTCTGTATTGTAGGATGTTTAGCAGCATCCCTGGCCTCTACCCATGAGATGACAGTAGCATTCCCATTCTCCTCTCAGTTATGACAACTAAAAATGTCTCTGGACATTGCCAAGTGGTCCCTGGAGTGGTGAATTTGTGAACCAGCGCCTTAGAAATTTTGTTCTTCCTAATTCAGACATCTTAGCCACCTATTCTTGTGAATGATGAATTTATTTCTTAGGACTCTGTATGATAAAATAAGTCTTTTGTCATGTAGGGCCCAAACCAAGGGCCCATGACCACTTCTAGCCCCTAGGCAATTTTCATTTGACCAGAATAGATTTTTTTAAGTTATTAAAATTAAAATTAGTTACTAACACATGCAATTTGGGATATACTCATTTCTGACTGTGCTTGACAATTCAGAAGATTTGACCCCATTATCCCATATTCCTATGAGGTAAGAACCAGCTGGATTTGGGGAGCAGCTGCAACAGAGATCTGGATGTGCTCTCCAGCTGCTCAAGGCCACACTTGGCAGATCTCACTTATCCACAGTCCTTGTCTGGCTCCTAGAGGCATTGGATTTTCAGTTCTTGGTTTAATGCTCCACAACTACTAGATGAAAATGGAGTGTTCCATATGGAATAATTCTGCTAGAGTTGGCAACTTTGATGCCAACTCTTGAATATATTCAGAGATTTAGTAGATTGTAAGGCAATGGACCAAATGTTTTAATCTCCTGTGATTAATATGTCTTCTCATTTTGTTTTTTTGTTTGTTTTTTTTTTGTCTTCTCATTTTGTAATATATTTACATGGCATTTTAAGTATTTGCACTTTCTAAAGGAGAAAATTTCTAAAATGTGGATCCTAGGCACCCAGACCCTCCACCAGGTTATCACATTCCACAAATATTTGTTGTTGTTGACTAACATAGCTCTGCATTGTCTGTTAAGAATTCTCGGTTTTCTCAAGTGCTGGTTCTTGATGGGCAAAGGAAACATTTCCAGGGAACAGAAAAACAAAGGAGAAATGAGCCTGTGATGAATTCCCAACCAAATTACTCTCACCCCATCTGAACCTATGTCATTGTGAGAATAACAATTTCATATGGGGTGACTAGAAACTGGATCTATGACCAATCTCAGAAGCAAGATAGAGGAAAATGTCCCGGGGTGGGGCTGGATTTATGAGCATATGTCTGTACAGTCACCCAAGGCTCTATGTATAGAAGGGCCCTGCCCTTCTTTAATGCTCCACTACTGCCATCTTGAAATTCTCCTCCTCCTCCTCCTCTTCCTCCCACCCCTCCTCCTTCTCCTTCTTCTTCTCCTTTTTAACTCACTGTAACTCTATGGTTGTAGTAAAAGACTGGGTGCACCAGCAGGAACTGGTTAAATAAGCCACATAATGGAGGCAGTGAGGCTGCAAAAGGAATATAGAATATCTCCACACTGTCCTGGGGAGAGATCACCAGGGTGGGTTGTTCTGGGAATAAAGCAAGGTGAGTGTCTAAAATGGCAAATGTTTACCAGCTTATTATAAGAGGTTTTACTGAAGAATATCCAGATGGAAGAGACTCATTGGGCAAGGTATGTGGGGAGGAGCAGAGTACAGAGCTGCCACGCTCTCCGCGGGTGCCACCCACCCTGAACCTCCATGTGTTTGCCAACCCAAAAGCTCTCGAATTTCTTAATAATTTTTGACCAAAAGGCCCTGCAATTGCATTTTGCACTAAGCTCCACAAATTCTGTAGGTAAATCTTGTCTGCAGGAACTTTTAAGTTTATTTTATCTTATGTTATTTCATTTGATTATTGTGGGAGGTGGGAATGTTCAAAAACATCAAGTTTAGGAATTTCATTATTGTAAAGAGAAACAGTGTCCTTCTCCCTTCATGAGATTAGAATGCATTTATTCAGGAAACTAACACTCTCTCATAGCCAGCTGTGTGTGGGGGACTGCTAGGAGGCAAAGAAACACAGATGACGAAGAAGGCAGTATGGTAATGTGGAGCCAGGTGGAAATGGGTCCTAATGAATTTAGACAAACCATATAATTTCTCCAAACCTTAGTTTCTTTCTCTATAAAATGAGGATAATAGTTCTGACCTTGAGAAATTGTAAAGATTAAATGAGATTGTGTTGTGTCTCTTTCATTGATTGGCATTTAGTAAGCCCTCAATATATTCTTTGCTTGAGGGGTATCTGGGTGCCTCAGTCGATGAAGTGCTTGCCTTTGGCTCAGGTCATGATCCCAGATCCTGGGATGGAGTCCTACTTTGGGGTTCCTGCTTAGCAGGGAGTCTGATTCTCCCTCTACTCCTCTATCCATCCTTCCCCATCCCACTCTCTCTCGCTCAAAGAAGTAAATAAAAACTTTAATATATATTATATATGTATATATAATATATATATAAAAATATATATACACACATATATTACATGACAACATACCGTAGGCTGGGTGGCTTGAGCAACACAAATTTGTTTTCTCACAGTTCTGGAGGGTTCTGTAAGCTAAAGTTCAGTGTAATGACACGACCAAGTTCTGGTGAGAGCTGTCTTCCTGATTTTCGGACAGCTGCCTTTTACCTGTGTCCTCACAAGGTAGAGAGAGTTCTGGTGTGTCTTCCTCTTCTCATAAGGACACCAGTTCTGTTGGAGTAGCACTCTACCCTTAGGCTTCATTTAATCTTAATTACTTCCCTAAAGACCAAATACAGTCACGTGGATGGTTAGGGCCACCCACATGCATGTGGGGGACACAATCCAGGCCATAACACCTGGTATAAGTACAACTAAGGCATAAATGAAAGTGTCTGACTTTACTGGTGGGGAGAGGTCAGAGAAGGCTTCATGGAGGAGGTGATTTCTGAAATGCATCTAAAATATTTAACCAAAAAAGTGTGTGTTCAAAACAGCAAATCAAAGACCACAGAGTAGTTTATTGTAAAAACCAGTAATCTCCCCACCTCTCTCCAGCCTCAGGAGTCAATGCTGTGGAATGACTATGTCCCTCCAAATCCTATATGTTGACACCCTAATCCCCAATGTGATGGTTTCAGGAGGTGGGGCCTAACGGGAGGTAATGAGGTGATGAGGATGGGGCTCTCGTGATGGCATTAGTACCCTTATAAGATGAAGAAACACAACAGAACATTCTCTCTCTCTCTCTCTCTCTCTCTCCTCACTCCCTTCCATCTCTTCCTCCCTTGCTTTCTCCTTCCCTCCCTCCACCTGCAGATACAACAAGAACATGGCCCTCTATAAACCAAGAAGAATCTGTTCTCTACATATTGGACTTTGCAGTGCCTTGGTCTCACATCTTCCACATTCCAGAACCATGAGAAGTAAGTTTCTGTTGTTTAAGCTCCCCAATGTATGAGAGTCTGTTAGAGCAGCTCAAACTGGCTGAGACAGTCAACATTTGGATGTCCAGCTTGTATGTGTTTTTCCATTGGTTTCCTTTGTAACTGAAGGTAATCTACCTGTATCTGTGTTTCTTGTGTCACCAACTCTTTGCATTTTTCTATTGCTTCCCAGCTTTATTGAAATGTACTGGTGCTCCCTTCTTTTCTCTGGCTTTCCTCCCTCCTGCTGTGGCCCTCCTTCTGTCAACTATCCTTCTACATTATCATGATTACCAATCTGCATTCTGTTCTGCTACCACAGTCACGCCTTCCCTGCAAGCCAGAAAAGCCGTTTTTGTGTTAGTCGCCCGTGCAAATGCTGGCCCAACTCATGTGCCTGAAATACTTTCAGTTCTGTACTGGGCCAAATGACATAAACTCAGGATCAGTAGGAGGATTTCTTTTCCTCAAAGTCAAATAGATTTTCTTTTCTTACAATTTAGAAATTTCTTAAAACCATTATGCATTTGAGTTTGCTATATATTTAGATATCTTTTTCTTGTGGAGTTTTATTTTTAAGTTTCTAAATGCCTCTCTCTCTCTCTCTTTTTCTTTCTCTCTCTCCTTAAAGCACTCATTTTGGCTGATCCTTTCCATTATACCCATCAGACCATCTGTCCTGTCAGTCCAGGCTGCTGTAACAGCACACCATAGACAGAGTGGATTAAACAACAGAAACATATTTCCCACAGTTCGGGAGTCTGGAAGTCTAAGACCAAGATGCCCTTATGGTTGGGTCCTGGTGAGGACCCTGTCCCAGGTTGTGACTACAACTTCTTGTGTCTTCACATGGTGGAGAGCAGAGAGGAGGAAGCAAGCTCTTGTGACTCTCATAAGGACACCAACTCTATGACCTTATCTGCTCCTAATTACCTCCTGAAGGCTCCAGTTCCTAATACTGTCACATTGGGGAATGGGGTTTCAACATAAAAATTTTCAGGGTACACAAACATTCAGTCCATCCACCATCTTTTTCATCAAAATCACCTTTTTAACAGATACCACGCTCCCAAAGATCTCCCTCTGTTCCAGAGAGCCCCATCCATCTACTCTTTTAAGAAGGGCTCATTTTTGGGGCACCTGGGTGGCTCAGCTGGTTGGCATTGACTCTTGGTTTCAACTCAGATCATGATCTCAGGGTCGTGAGAATGAGCCCCGCATCAGGCTCCATGGTCAGCACAGAATCTGCTTAAGATTATCTTTCTCCCTCTCCCTTTGCTCCTCTACCGCCCCCCCCCATGCTATCTCTCTCTTTCTCTCAAATAATAAATAAATAGATCTTCTTTTAAAAAGTAAAGAAAAAAAAGAGTAGCTTATTTTCTAGGCCAGCACAGCAGCTATCATTCTAGAACACTAGATCTTTCCTTCACTCCTGTTTTCTATGACATCTACTGTTTCCTAAACACCCTATTTTCCTCTTTCCCAGTTCCCCTCCTATGTTTCTAAAAGAGATCAAGTAGTTTCCTAACAATGATGTTAAAGTGAGATGTGAAATGCTTCACACTATCTTAGTTTTGTCAGTACATTTGATAGTTTGGTTGGGTATAGTAGTTAAGTGTAATGGGAAGAGGGCAATTTTCAACTGGTTTTGCACAGCTTGTCTTGGTCAGAGGAAAATGCTTCTATTCATGCCACCAAAACCCCACAAAGTGTCTTAGGTGTACCTCATCAGACAGTGATAATCCACTCATACCAATGAGTGTCCCATCAAACTGGACACTCAGTGGGTGATGACCAGCCAGGAGACCAGAAGGGCAGAGCTCCTCACCAGAGGACTTGTGTGGACAGCTCAGCACCAAATCAATTTCTAGGCAACCAACTGGTATCTGTGATGAGAGGATCTCCCCATCCTACCAGTTCCCCTCTTAAATTTGGTGTTTTCTTCATTCCTTTGTGAGGTCGTCCTGTAATATTTTATTTAGTCTTTGGAGTGGAAAAACTAGCACTGCAGGCATGTTGATATATCTTTCCATCCCATCCTTTGTCTAAAGGCTTTTTCCTTTTAATTTTATACTCTTTGTTGCTGCTTCCAAAGTGGGTGACTCATGACTATCTGAGTAGGCCTGAGTGGAAGAAAAAAGGCCCTAGGGGTTCAAGTAAGTAAAGAGGGAAAGAAACACACAGGAAACATACAAATGAATACTTCAAGATATCATCTTTCCACAACAGGTCAAAAATTATTTTCCCTTTGACATTTAAAAGCATAGGGCAATTGCTTTCTAGCATCCACTGTTGCTAATGAGAAATCAGATGCTAGTATGGCTTGTTCTTTTGTGGCTGACTTGGTTTTACTTTCTGGGAGATTTTAAGATTTTCTCTTTATGTTTGGCGTTCTGAATTTTCATAGTAATGTGTTTAGGAATAGATATTTAAAAATTCTTGAACTGAGCGTTTAATAGCTCCTTTCAACTTGTGGATTTGTGACCTCTTGGCTCTAAAAGATTTTCATTATTTCTGCACTCATTTTCTCTTCTTCATGGTCTCTGTTTTCTCTTAAAATTTGATTTGTTGCATGCTGGGCTTGCTGAATTAATCTTGTCTCATCTTTTTTTTTTTTAATCACGATAAAATACATGAAACATAAAATTGCCTCCTAAATGTCACTTTTTCTGTATCTCTGTGTCTTTTTGTTCTAAGATCTGAGAGATTTTCTTAACTTGTCCATTCTTCTATTGCATTTCTTATATCAGCAACTGTAATTTCCAGTGGTTCTTTCTGTTTTCTCCTTATTTATAATACCTTAACCTTGGCTTATGAATAGCTAATCACTCTGAGGATTTTAATTGCTTTGTTTCCTGAATCATTTCTTTTTTTCCAGTTATTTATCTTGGTGTCTCTTATTGCTGGTTTTCTTCCTACGCCTGGCAATCCTAAATTGTCTTGTCATATGTAAGAGGGAAAGACTGAGTAGCTAGTGTAGCTTTCTTCTGCTGTGTTTATATATATATATATATATATATATATATATATATATATATATATATATAAATATATAAAACTTGGGTAGTTCCAACAGTTCTGCTTAAAAAAGAAATAAAACTCTGGTACATCCAAATGATAAAAATCTCCCAGTCTCTGCATTTTACCTTACTTTCTCCTTCCCCTCTACATAGAAGTTTAGTAATGGTTCAGAAAACACCTATTCATTAATTTCTTTTTAATCTCTGTTGTAAGTATCCTGAAGCCAATCCAGTATCATCATGTTTCTAGATGACAAAGTTTGAGATTCTAGGATCTTTATGTTTTGTGACCTACAGTTGGTAAATAATCCTTTTGCTTATCTGGGATGCCTCTACTTAATTCCTAGGCCTTCACTTTGGTAAATTCTGAGGCATATCACATCTTCTCTTTCTCTGGTTTACTCCACTACCTCTGTAGAGGTCCCTGGGGTCACGTCCTTGCTCAACAGCCCAGACCGGCACAGCTGTCAATACAGTGAATGGATCATGTTCATCAATCCCAAACCTTTTCAGTAGAATCTTAAGACCCTTTTGTTCTCCTCATTCAGATTGGATCTCCAACTTTCTAAAGAGGACAGCAGCCCAGGCTGGAATTCTTCATGCCTTTAGATTGCTGCAGGACCCCACCAATACCTCACAGAGAGGGCAAGGGCCACTCCAGGGTCTGCTGTCTCCCTAAGGTGAATGCTGAACACTGTGTTCACACTTTCCATACAAGAAACCCTAATGGTGCCCTTGTAGTCAAGCCTAGTGGGCTCTGCTCCACAACGTAAGACCCAAATGCTTAAATAAAGGGTCAAAGGATGGGGGAAGATAGAGCCTGGATCCCTCAAATAGGTTCCCATCCCCAATGCCCCCACCCCACACAACTCTTTGGAATCTATGAATTGAGCAGCCCTGTTTGTCTATTTGTTTGCTTGTCTTTTACATCCCATTTGTTGCCCTGACCTAATCCTTCATTTTTGCATGGTAACTTCATTCCAGGCTAATGTGTTCAGAAGAACTTGAGTCTTTATCCCCTTTTTCCCAGTAAGCTACAAAGAGCAAATGGCCCCTAGGGCTTATATAAAGTGCTTCTCCCCCTTTGTTTTTGCTTACTAGAGTTTACCTGAGTGTAAATAAATTATGTGCAAAATCACTTACATTCATGTAATAGATGTTCAGTCCAACAAATTAAAACAAAATTTGATAGAACAAATTGAACTTAAAAAAATTCTTTACGGTGCCTCCTTAGGGGACCTATGTCCCCATCTGCACTCCCTCTGCTCTATCCTCCCCACCCCCGTGACCCCATCTGCCCCCAGCCTTTTTAGTTTAAGATGCAAGCATTCACCAGGGTGCCTGGGTGGCTCAGTCGGTTAAGCATCTGCCTCTGGATTTCAGCTCAGGTTATGATCTCAGGGTCGTAAGATCAAGCTACTGTGTCCTCAAATGCAAGCTGAGTCACTTGCAAATGAGAAGAAATATGTCATTGTACTCAGAAATGTTGCCCACCTATCTGGAGCTTCAGAGAGGCTGCCCCCAAGAAACTGAAAGAAAGTAGCTGGTACAGAGTTAAACTATGACATCAACACAACAGGGTACAGAATACAGAACACTGAGGATATATTTAAAAGCCATTTAAAAGACAATTGCCTCCTCCGCCCCAACCCTGCCAGGCTGTAAGAGGATAACCTGACCGATATTAATTAGAGCTAAAAAAATAATAATAATAATGAGAAAACCAGGAGCTTGAAATATAGAAAATTGAGTCATGGGGGGACAGTTGGCAGGGTTCTTCAGAGCATTGTGTGGGGGAAAGAGATCGGCCCCTCCTATTGGCTGGGTCAGTCCTATCCTGTAGGTGGAAGCGTCAGCTGTCATAGCCTCAATGCCATTAAGCAGTGAATTTATCTGAACAACTCTTTGTTCTGACTTCCTGCTCCTTAAGCAATCTCTGATTATGATCGGACTTCCTCTATAGTTCTGCCTACGGAAATGGATCTGCTGCAAGGGTTTTAGTATTCCATCCCATACAGTGACTTAAAAACATTTTTTTGACTATAAATGAACAAAATGGCATTTTGACCACTGTATTGTTTGGCTTCCCCTGCAGGTTGGCTGGTTATGTAACATATGTGCTCCTGCTCCTGCGAGATATTTCTCCTTGCAAATGAGCAAGCCGGCCTTCAGTTTTGGGGGGCTCTAGTGGCTGTGAGTCTGTCCCAGAGAAGATTAACATACTCCAGGAGCACTGGGGTTTCTGAGCCCTGGAGGGGGAGGCCCGCCTGACTCTGGAATGTGAAACGTTCCCCTTGGTAAAGGACACAGCCACTGAGCCTTGTTTCCTATGCGATAAGCACATATGCTTCTAGCTGCTGTTATTTTACCATTTTTAGGCAAAGATGAAATGCTTGATTCATAATGTAAGATACAGCGCTTACCATATCTGGCCCGTGCAACATTAACATTTAGGCTCCTAGAACGAAAATGTGCCGTGGTTTCCAGCATAGCCATCCTTTTAAAAGTTCTCCACTCAGTACAAAATAAACAGTGGTTTAAAATTGCAACCTGATTAAAATCCTGGTGTAGAAGCATTGATTAGGCCCGCTAACTAGGAAGGGGAAGGGAGGGAGGCAAAAGAATCATTGCAGCCCCAAACTCAGCCCCTTCCATTCCCCTCCAAGCAAGAGGCAGGAGGAGATTTGTGCCAAGGGATGAGAAGAATTTCCATCCTGTTTGGATTACGCAGAGATGCTTTTGGAAGACTCTCACCGAGAAAACAGAGTGGTAGAAAAGCACAATTGCCTATTTGCTTCTGTTTTGGAGACACACTTACAAACCCTCAGAACCACGTCCCAAGAAGGCAGGATTTCCAATCCAAAGCAAGCAGGGCCCGGGCTTTGCAAATGGACCTGCGGGGATCCTATCTAGGGATGATGGCTGCAGTTGCCATGGCAATTGCGAGCACAACTCGGATTCACCTGCACACCCTGTCTTCTCTGCTCCTTTGTTCAGAGCAAACTACCATCACGCAGCCAATGGCACTGCTGGCAAGGCACAGGCATTTCCGTGAACCGGGTGCCACCAGTCTGGGTTCTCCGTACAGATCTTTTTGTTCTGGAATGAATCTGCAACTTCCCAAGTGCCTTGATGCTAGCATAACAAGGAGGGAGCCTTAAAAAAATACTGGTCTAAAAATGGTTGTGATCTCACCTGGGCCAAATTTTTCTGAGAAGGAGTCTGAGTCTTGAATTCTCAAATCTAGTGATTCCCAAGCTGTAGGAGGCCTCGGATTCCCTAAATCCCAGGTCCCACGGGGGGGGGGGGGGGGGGGGGGGGGGGGGGGGGGGGGGGGGGGGAGGGGGAGGGCAGCGGAGGGCTGAGACTGAGAGAGTGCCCAGGACTCTGAATTTTTAATAGGGACCCAAGCTGATTCAGACCCAGATGATCCCAGGACCACAATGAGAAGCCCTGTTTTGGGGATCCGAGGACACTCTCCCCTTCGCAGGGGATCAAGGTCTTAAAAAGAAGGGTTGACTCTCAGGATTTCCTACACAAGGAATCTAACTTTGCATTCAGGCCGTAAGGCCTTAATCAGGTGGCAGAGTGGTTTTAGGACAGGCCTGGGCTCTAGGCTTGCTCTGGGGGCTTGGTTCATTGTGACTCTGTTGCAGGGCTCCCTCAGAGTGGTGTCGGGCTCCCGCTGTGACATCTGGAGAGAAGACAAGGAACCACTCTTGTAGCACCCGGCGGGTTCAGGGAACAGGCAGGAGGAGGGGTTACTTTCGAGTTCAAGGCAGAGGGATCGGGATCGAATTGCCTCCTGCCTTTCTCATAAGGGTCAGTGCGGGCTTCAGCTTCAGGAAGGGAGAAATAGGGGCGCCTCTGGTTTCTTGTTCCTGCTGGTGCGAAGCCCCCACACCTTGGGGACTTAGCACCCTCTTCCATCCACTGGTTTTTCCAGCCTCTAGGTTTTAGGTGTGCTAAGTTAGTCACTCCCTGCCCCTCCCTTTTTCCTTACCTTTCTGGATTGCTCCAGATGCTTCTTTTAACCATATTCTGTTTGTTAAATAGACACAGAATCCCCACATCCTTGGAGAAGAGTGTGGCACATGCCAGGAAGCTCCCCGCAGAGCCGGGCACTCGAGGTGGAGAGGAGGCCCACACAGCGGCTCTAGTGGAAATTCAGAACCTCCTGAGGAAAGCTTTGCAGGAGGCTATTCGCCTGCCCCAACCCCACGGGCCTCTGGCTCGGAAGGGACTTGTGCGGCCACATACACGCACGCATGCACCGAAGTGCTGCAGGTGGCACTTAGGCTTTTATTTAAATGCGGTTTCTCTTTGAAGGAGAACAAAGTCGATCTGAATAAAAGTCCTATTTTTGGAAAGGAGAAGTAAGTAATGCACTAGATGTTCGGAATGTGAAAACTCCTTCCCAAGGCCTCCTCACCTTCATCCCAGTAGGTGTCTCAGGAGGGGCCCAAACCACACAGAGGAGCTGGGACCCTTGGGCTGCTGACACCTTGTGGCTTTTCCAGTGTTCACCAAATGGGAAGAAAAGGACAAGTTTCCAATGTGATAGAAAATGAAAAATAAATTCATGTATAGGCAATTGTTGACCATCGATTTGTCCTTTTTAAAATAAATCTCTGCTAACTGTTGCAAGCTAGCACCTCCCTGGTGCCAACTGCGGGGCGGGATTTATCCACAAGACACAGTTTGGGTCTGAGCATGCCAGGATTTTATTTACTTATTCATGAGAGACCAGAGAGAGAGGCAGAGACACAGGCAGAGGGAGAAGCAGGCTCCTGCAGGGAGCCTGATGTAGGACTTGATCCCAGGACCCTGGGATCATACCCAGAGCCCAAGGCAGATGCTCAACCACTGAGCCACCCAGGAGTCCCCTGGGATGTTATCTTTGCCAATTGAACTACAGGGAGTTCTTTTATGAAGAAAGCAGCAGCAGAGGGGACCAGTAAAATGTAAAAGGTAAAGGGTCATGGGCAGCCCTGGTGGCTCAGTGGTTTAGCACCTGCCTTCGGCCCAGGGTGTGATCCTGGGGACCTGGGGTTGAGTCCCACATCCGGTTCCCTGCATGGAGCCTGCTCCTCCCTCTGGCTGTGTCTCCGCCTCTCTCTGTGTTTCTCATGAATAAATAAATAAAATCTTAAAAAAAAAAAAAAAAAAAAGGTAAAGGGTCAGTAAATGCAGTGGTTAAGCCTGTGAGCTGCATAACCAGGCTGCCTGAGGGCTAAGGTGTAGTCCCGCACATGCAACGGGCTCCTCGCCTGTCAAATGGGACCGATGACACCAGGTCACGTGGCGATGGTGAGACTGAGACCAGGAGTGCGCGTTAAGCCTTTAGCAGACAAGTTCTCGATTCTAAACGTGGAGGAAAGGCTGCTGTATTTGATATCACTCCGTGGACTTGCCTGGATTCATCTAGAAGATCAGGGAAGCAATGTGCTCACCGTCTGGATCAGAAGAGTTGGCTCTCTGGCTGCCATCACGTGTCCACAGGGAGGATGCTGGTCAGCCACCGTGCACCCCTTCATCAAGCAGGTGAGAGGCAGCATGCTTAGGTTTGGCTCTAGCCATTCCTGTGGGCCAGGACCCCCTTTTTCACACCAAGGTTCCATTATCAGGGCCTCTCTAGCAGATCTTGTACCTTGGCCTCCTTATATGGAGAGCTCCTTGCCGCCTCCCATCCCCTCCCTTCTTCATCTCTCTCTCCCTTCCTCAGACATTGACTGTGCACCTGTCAGGTGTGCTAAGTACTAGGGATGTCGCAGTGAGGAAGACAGACCTGGTTCCTGTCCTGGTGGAGCTTACATTCTCGAGCGAGAGAGTCCACACAGAGGCAAAGGACGAAACAATAATTTCATATTATAGTACGTGCCTCAAAGAGAAGAAAGAAGGCGCGGAAGGAAAGCAGTGGGGCAGAGTCAGGGTGCTCCTTTAGAAGGAGCTCAGGGGCTGGCGCATTTAAGCAGAGGAAAGCTCACCTCTTTGGTAAGAAGACAGCAGGGGGGTCCTATTCTCAGGTGGTGTTCCCAGCAAAGGGCTGGGCTTGGGCGGAGATGAAGAGGTTAACGACTTTGGAAAACTCTGGCATTTTTGCTACTGGTGCTGAGCTCAGAGCAGGTGTCCCGGGGCGCTCAGCGAAGCGTGTGCATGTGGTCGGTCCCTGGGGGTCTGGTAGACCAGGGACACGCAGAACAAAATACGAGTCTGTTAATTCTTCTGTCCCTCTGCTTGTGGAGCATCACAACATGTCAGGCACTGGTTCTGGGCCGTTGGGCCACATTAGCAAATCAAAGATTTCCACTTGGTGGAGTTTAATGTTCTAGCTGGGAGAAATGGAAAAGAAATGACGGAAGTCCTACCCCAGTAAATGATGTCTGGTAGAGAGGATGAGCTGCAGGTGAGGAGCATGAAGGCAGAGGCAAATGTGTGCGCATGTGTGTGCGTGCGTGATTTACAGTAGAGTGGTCAGGGGCGCCCGGGTGGCTCGGTGGTTGAGCGCCTGTCTGCCTTTGGCTCAGGTCGTGATCCTGGGGTCCTGGGATCGAGTCCCGCATCACATTCCTCACAGGGAGCCTGCTTTTCTCTCTGCCTCTCTCTCCGTGTCTCTCACGTATAAATAAATAAAATCTTAAAAAAAAAAAAGTTAAAATAGAGTGGTCAGCATAGGCTTCGTTCAGAGGTAAGACGCAAGGAGGTGAAGGGTTTAGCTATACTGGGGAAGTGGGGCCCAGGAAGGCGGAACAACCGGTATGAAGGCCTAAAAGTGGGAACGTGGCCTCTGGGAGATGATGAGCGTCTTAAGGAAGTGTCCTTAAGCCCTCCAGGGTGGCCCCCTGCCCCCGGCCCCCAAGCCCCACAGGCCTTCCTGAGTCCACACTGCCGACTCGCTCTCCTAGTCCTATCTCGTGCTAAGCCCGACCCCGACTCCTCGGTGTAGAAAACCCAAGTGAGTGGTCAGCGGGAAGGACCCGGCCGCCTGCACAGACAAGCGTTGCTGAGGGGTTCGGGGACCGGCTGAGCCTGACCTGGATGGAAGAGAAGCAGGCTGTTCAGGGGCAGGCAGGGTTTGGCTTACATGTTGCCCCTGCCCCTTACTCGTTGAAGGACCTTGTGAAAGTTATTCTAGGAATGTCAGGGAATCCTGGGAAGCTTCCAGATTTTGAAGACCTTCATGCTGGGATTTTTTTTTTCTTTTTGACATATCATAAAGACTGTACAATTCAGTAGTTTTTAGGACATTCGCATGGTTGTCCAACCATAACCACTACCTAGTTCCAGAACATTCTTCTCACCCATGCCCATTCACCCTCACTCAGCATTCACCCCTGGCCTCAGCCCCAGCAACCAGAAATGCACATCGGCCTCTATGGATTTGCCTGTCCCAGATATTTTGTATAAATGGAATCACACAAAGAGTACCTGGGTGGCTCAGTGGTTGAGCGTCTGCCTTTGGCTCAGGTCATGATCCCGGGGTCCCAGGGTCAAGTCCCACATCAGGCTCCCTGCATGGAGTCTGCTTCTCCCTCTGCCTGTGTCTCTGCCTCTCTCTCTGTGCCTCTCATGAATAAATAAATAAAATCATTAAAAAAAAATGGAATCACACGATAGGTGGCCTTCACTTTCCCTACTGTTTTCCAGGGTCATCCATGTCCTTGCACGGACCGATACATCACGTGCCCCTGTGGATGTACTTAGCACCAGGGGATTTCTGGGGCACCCACTTCTCTGCAAAGCTTTGCCACTGATGAGCGGTCAGCATCACTGGGTCCTCCAAGCGTGAGGCCTGCACACAAATGCTTTTGCATTTGTTGCCTCCTGGGTCCTGGGGGTGTCCTCCTTGGGCTTCTGCGAGCTGTAAAACAGATAATAGTGATCAGCCCGCAGGGTGCGGTGAGGACCACTGGAACAGCACCCACCCTCTGCTGTGCTCCACGGTAGGCTCGAGGGAACCCCGCAGAGCCCCGCATTTCCTACCTTGCCGCCCACCCACGCAGGGAGACCACAGCAAGGCCTGGCTCCTGCCGCGTGGCCTGGGCCTGGGGCCCTCTGGGGTGGCCAGAGCCGTGATCCAGCGGCATCCCAAGTTCTGGGGGTGCTTCCCAATGTGGTACTTGCCCCTCCCCCCCCAGGCAGCAGGCAGTGGGGGGTCTGACGGAAGCCTGGCTCAGAGAGTTTGTTAGATAAATACATGCCTGAAGGGAAGCCAAGGGCTGCAAGGGGCTCTGCGTCAGCCCCGGCCTCCAGCTAGAAGCGCCGGGCTGCAGCGGACCAGTACACACAGGCCTCCGGCCGCCCCTCTGGCCTCTCCTCTCCGCCAGCGAGCAGGGACCCTTGGGAACAGGAAGCCCGTCTTTAGAGTAGCCTTGGGCAACCTGCCGGGGGCTCCCCAGGTTCTAATCTGAGCTGAGGACGGGGTGGGGGTGGAGGGCCTGCGCTTCTTGGGCCCTGAGACTCCGGCCAGGGCAGCAGGTTCCTAGAAAGTTAGAGCCTTGAACAAACCAGCACCCCTCTCTTGTGACATTTAGAGACACCCCAGCAGGGTCCCAGTCCAAAAAAAAGAGGGGAATGAATGTTTTGAGGAAAGTAAAGAGGGGTGACACTGGCTCGATTTGGGGGTACCCCCATTCTGTGAGGCACCCTTTTTTGCGTCACAGGTCTGTGTCTCCCTTGTTTGAGAACCTAGAACAGCAGTTCTCAATCCTAAGCAGGAGAACCATGTGGGCAAACGTAAATATCCGCAGATGCCAAAGCCCCTCTCTCAGCCATCTGTGACTCAGTTGCTCTAGGGGGACGTGGGCAATCAGTATGTCAACTAACTGTCAACTAACGTCTCCAGGTGGCTCCAAGGCGTGCAGAGTTAAGGGCTTAGGTGGTCACCGCTCATTTACCTGCGAGGAAACTTCCTGTCGGCTGCCCTCTGACAGCTGCCAAGCCGCAGTCTTCAGCACATTTGGGGGACAGCCAACTCTGAGAGTAGAGAGATCTCTGCCCCCGCCCCCGCTCCGTCCCGGGGGTTCATCCTGAGACTTCCTTCTCACCCCGGGTGTCCTTCCTATTGCCCACTTGGCTCTGCGGCCACAGGCAGGCAGCCATTCCTGGAGCAAGCAGTTCCTGCACCCCACAGCAATCTGCGTCCTGGTACTTGTGTGGGGTGGAGGTCAGAGGGCAGCAGGCCCCGTAGAGAGGCAGTGTGGTGAGCCCAGCAGGCACAGCACGGCGGGCTTCAGCTCCAGGACCACCTCTAACTAGCTCGGATGTTGGATGGGCAAGTCATCTGACCTTCGTGAGTTCCAGATTTCCCGCTCTGAACAACCTCCCTAAGACGGTTGTTGTCAGGCTCCAATAAAATATCGTGGTTGTTCAAGGGCGTTGTAAATCGTGAACCTCTAGAACATTCGTTCTATTGCTATAGAGGGGCCTGCAGGCCACTTTTCCTCTCCCAGTGCTTGGCCCCTCCCCAGGGGATAGGAGCTCATCTCCAGCCCTGGGGCGGGGTCAAGACCCTTGGAGCCCCCTGGGGTGGGGGGGGGGTCAGGGACAGGGAAGAGCCTTCTCAGGGTAGGGCCAGGTGGCAACGTGTTGGCAGGAGGCCGCAACTCCAGGGCTTGGGGAGGAAATGGCAGCCAGCACCCCCGCCTCCTTAACGACCCTATGAAGTGACCCCAGTTGCCTCTGTGCCTTTAGGGAGCTCGGAGGGGGCCCCCAAAAGTTCCCTATGGGCCTCAGATGCTTCTCTCGACCATTGCGGAGGGTCCGCAGGGCTCTCCCGGCCCGTCCTGGCAAAGCAAGTGCACTGCCCTGCGCTGGCAGGACACGGGCCATCCCTTAGCCGCCCTGGAAGGCGGGGGCAGCGAGTGTTCACCCCAGACTGCCCTCTCTGGGGAGGCAGGGAGAGGAGGGACTTGAGCAGGAGGAAGCGGGTGGGGAGAGCCGGAGTCCAAGGTCTTGGCGGAGACCAGAGAGGAAGGAGAGGAAAGTGCACCCTCAGGTGGCCTTCCCGCCACCACCGGCAGCCCCCAGCTCGGCAGGAAGAAGGCTGCGCCCTGCTAGGCCCCAGGGGGAGGAGGCCTGACCCAACCTCAAGTGCGCTTCCTTGGGGGTGGGAGGGGGGAGTGAACCCCACTTAGGTGTATGATTCGTTTCCATTTCTGAAATAGTTTCTCTTCTAACTCTTTGGATTCTCCCAACAACCCTGGAAGACCAGCCGAGCCAGCTGCATCAGCCCCTGGTATAACGGGGAGACCGGGGTCCCTAAGGTGAAGTGGATCATTAGAGTCGCCTTGCCCGCAGTCGAGCTGGCCTGGAACACGTGCGTGCTGACTTTACTCTCCTATTTGCTCGTGTTTCTCCCGGGTCCCTGGCCTCCCTCGGGCCGCAGGCTCCCGACCTCACCCCCCCTGGCTTCCCCTCCCCCGGCCCCACGTCCCAGGCCCCCTCTGACCCACTCACGCTGGGCAGGTGCAGCACCGGAGCACTGCTGCGTCTTGGCTCCTCCGCAGAGACTGGACCTTTGGCCCACCCACGTGTGAACTTGACCTCCCGCGTTCGCTCTAGGCGCTGTGTGCATTCAGTCACATTTCACAGAGTGTGGCCCAAATTCAGGCTGTTAGCCTCCTTCCTCTCCTGGCTGCTTTCACTTGTACCCATACTCCATGCAAGCGGTTTGCCTCATCCCCCCCCCCCCCCCCCGAAATGCAGGGGCTCCCTCCCCTCTCATCAGCCTCCACAGCCTCAGAGGACACTAGCCCTGGAAAACCTTCTCTCTTCCCCTCGGAACAGGCGTTGGCTTAGGGGACAGACAGTTGCCTTGGGAAAAGCAGCCAGAGTTCTCTTAGCTTTTTGGCTCTTTTTTCTTCTTGAAGCTGCACATTCGTTGTTCTCTTCCTTCCCGGGGCTCAGTTTTCTCCAGGTTTCAAACGCTCCTGGGTTGACTTGAGACTGCCCCTGCCTTAGCTGCCTGAGATTTTCCTGCTGCTTCCTGCTGCTTCCCCGTTTCACTTATTCCAAGTAGGAATGATAATAACGTTTTGTTCTGGTTTAAAAAAAAAAAAAAAGAAAGAAAACCAGGAGCCAATATTCCTAATGTGCGGCTCCCTTCTGGGCGGGGAGGTGGGCAGGGCCGATGCCGGGATGTTTGCGTGTCCGGGCACATTCAGGGTTTACAGAATGTTCTCGTGCACTTGATTAGCACAGCGGTGACCGGAGGCTGACAGCAGGGATTGTCATTCCCATTTCACAGAGGATGAAACAGAGGATCACAGAAGGTGCTTCATCGAGGGTCCTCTGATTTCAGGTTTTGGCCTGAGACTACCAATTTTGCATAAGAAAAACCCTTTTTTCAGAGTATAAACAAATTCAAAGCCCAAGTGTTGTCTCAGTCTGCTTGGGCGACCATAACAAAATACCACAGATTGGGTGCTTTAAATAAGAGAATTTTTTTTTCCTCACAGTTCTGGAGGCTGGGAAGTCCAAGGTCAAGGCCTGCCAGCTGATCTGCTTCCTGACAGAAAGAAGCTCTCTTCCAGTCTTGCAGACAGCTGCCTTCCCTCCGTGTCTTCCCTGTGTCTCACAGGAGGGATCTCTCTGTCTTTTCCTCTTCTCCTAAGGCCACAGTTCTATCGGATTGGGGCCTGCCATGACCTCATTTAACCTTAATTAGGTCCTAACGAGTCTATTTCCAGATATAGTCACACTAGGTTGAGAACTTCAACATGTGAATTTGGGGGGCGGGGAGGGGGGGCACACAATTCAACCATAGCTGATGTGTGTACGGGATCAGCCTGGCTTCTAACATCCGTTACATCTTAGTGCATTGACTTCGGTGCAAGGACCTCGGGGTGTCAGGTTCTCAGAACTGAGGGCTCCGCAAGCTCAGCCCTGCCTGTGCTCCAGACATTGGGTGCTGACACACCTGACCCCGGCTCCAAAGTCACACGTTTCTTAAGGTAAACTAATTGCATTACAGCCAAATGTTTGTGAGCCCAAGAGGTAGCAACTTAATCTCCAAACTCTTCCATTGAGTGTTGGTTTATATTTACTCTCAGGGAGCCAACTTATTTCTGTTCCTTATGGGCTACCTCACTGTCCACTTCCACGCACCATCTATATGGAACAAGAGAGATTCCTTCACTCTCAGGCTTGATCTCCCCTCTCTTGGTTCCGATTGTCCTACTAATTTTGAGAATCTCATTGGTCCCATGGACTCTTCATTTCTTGCATCAGAGAAGGACAGATGCCATACCTCACCTTCTGCATTATGTTAATGTCAGGTTCCTGCCCATTGTTTCCATTAAAAGTCAGACTCAGCAAATGGCTATTTTTTGTGTTAATTTAATAACAATTTTTGGGGACCTAATCCTGGAGACAGAAGGAGGCTAACCCAGTGAGTGGTACCTTTCTTATCTCAAGAAACATGTCCCTAAACTCTGCCTGCAGTTCTCACTTTCCTTCCCTTTTCTCTTGCCTGTAAACTCACTGATTTCAGATTCCACTTTGAAAAAAAAGTGAAACCGATCAATTGATTTGTTCATTAATTCAACAAATGTGTGGGGCACTCTCTATGTGCTAGGTACAGTGCTGTGCATGTTGGGGCATGCTCAGACAAGCAGAGTCTTTGTCCTCCAGAAATGTAGAAACCAGGCAGGTGAATGAGCTGCCTCACTGGTGTGTGTAAGCACTATGATAAGCATTATACAAAGTAGCAGAGGATCACTTGGGATATGGGTGGGCGTTCCATCCCTGTGGTAGTAGCTGCATCTCCCAACAACTATGCTTCCAAAGTCATGATCCTCTTCCCCAGTGTCTTCAGCTCTCCCTGAGCTCTGATATCTCTGCTTCCTCCCCTTGTCTTGATTTCAGCCCCAGTTTGGTAATGACTTCCCACCATGGCTAGTCTATAGGCATTCTATCTTGCTTTCTTGACTCATTTAACCCTTCCTATACCTCCAAAATTGTTTTTTTCATTTGAGACTCTTCATTTGAACCAGCTCAGGTGAGTTCTGCTAGCATCATCGCTACTAAAGTAGACATCAGAACATGAGAGAGTTTGGCACTGACAGGGACCTGCATGTAGCTAAGGGGGACCCAAGAATAGCATGTGAGGTGGAAAGACGGGAGAGGAATGGTCAGGGATGGCACCAAGAGAAGCCAACTCATGAATGTTAAGGATTTAGGCATCTTATTCTGAAAGCTCTGATTAGCCAGCAAAGGATTTTAAGAATGGGGTACCTGGGGCACCTGGCTGGCTCAGTGGTTGAACATCTGCCTTTGGGTCGGGTCTTGATCCTGGGGTCCTGTGATTGAGTCTCACATCAGGCTCCCCATGGGGATCCTGCTTCTCCCTCTGCCTATGTGTCTGCCCCTCTCTCTGTGTCTCTCATGAATAAATAAATAAAATCTTTTTTAAAAATGAGGGACTTGATCAGATTTCTGTTTTAGAAAGAAAGTTTACCAACTGCAGTGTATCAAGTTGGTGTGGGAGGGTGATTAGCTGGAGGTACACAGAGATACAAGATGATTGGAGCTGCATCAGCTAATGGCACACCTTACGAGGTTTCCTACCTCTGTAAGCCATTGGTTCTTATCCTTCCAAAGTTCTAGTTGGTCAGTTTTTCTTCCATTTTGGGAAACTATCCAGTATCTTTCTAATATATGTGTGTGTGTGTGAGTGTGTGTGTGTGTGTATACATTCATATATATATATATATGAACACATTATCCAGTATCTTTCTGATATATATATGTGTGTATATATATGTGATATATACATGTACACACAAACACACACACACACACATTCCTCATAACATATTAGCCAGAGGTAGTTTCTGTTATTTGCAATTAAAGAATCCTGGTGCCAGATTCAAGTAGGAAATGAATACCTCTTAGGGTTCATATGATGTGGAATGGATGGATTTGCCAGACACTTGGGAATAATTACAATTGACCAATTTGAGATTGAAAGAAAATATGTGACTAAGGAAGGGAGAGAAGTCCAGAGTGACTTGACTTTCCGATTTGAGAGACTAGGTACATGATGTACCATTCACCGAGAGGAGGGATATAAGAGGAGGATCAGTTTTCCACCCCAGCTGTGGGGGAGGGAATGATTAGCTCAGTTTTGACAAAGTGAGTTTGCAAGTGCTTATGGAAACACCCCATAGACATTCAGGTTATGTGCCTTTTCCTGAATTTAGGAAAAAATATCTGACTGGAGATAGATACTTGGGAAGCATCAGCTTGTAAGTAGCACTTAAAACTGTGGGAGTAGATGAGGTCACTCAGGAAGAGTACATAGCCTGAAAATAGAAGAAGGAAGAGCTGTGGGAAGGTAAGTAGCCCACACAGGTGCAGCATTAGAGGCAGTAGAAGTAGGTCAAGGGGTAAGAGAGTGAAGGGACTGAGCATGGGATCTGGGGTGCAGAAAACAGTGATGGAAACACAAAAGGGGTTTGACAGGATGGAGAGAGTGGGTGTGATTCAGAACTAGAAGTGCCTGCATTGTGGTGATTGAAGAATAGGACGAGGTCAGTGGGTGGGTGCTTGAGTCTGAGATTTCAGAGATGGAGCAATCCTAGGGAGCAATGGAACTTCAGGTGTGGTCTTGAAAGGGCAAAATACTGAGACGAAGGTGGTTTATGGATGGCCTTTTGCAGGGAGCTGAAAGTCCTCTAGAAGGAAGACTTGCCACCGGTACCCGAGGCAAATGTGTAGTGAGGTCAGAGGTGAGGATGACAATGAGGGGCTGAGGAAGGTATTAATGACTCAGAAGTGTAAATGTGAGAGTTTGGCATGAAGCAGAGCTTGCAAACACAAAGCAACTCCTATTTCAGATAAGCACAGAAAAATGGTAGTCTCTGGGAGAGCAGAATTTCTCTCTGCAGTGGAAAGTAGAGGACACAGAAGTCAGGGAACCTCCTTGACTAGGTTGGGAATAATAAAGGTGTTTTGTTTAGTTTTGTTTTACCATCAAGTGGGGCATGATAAGTTACTGGTAAGTTCTAAGAAGGACAACAGTGGGGAATTGGATCTGAGGAGCAGAATAGGTGATCAGAGGTGTCCCAAGTGTTGATAATATCTGGAGAGGGTTGTGGATTGCTAGAAGTGGAAGCGAACCTGGGTTCTCATTGGTGCCTCAGGCCTGGTGTCACCCACCCATGGTGGCCTTCCCAACTCTCTGTCCTTCCGTGGGCAAAAGTCACCTGGGATGTGGGAAACTCTGGGACTGGTGTTTCCTCCCAAAGGAGTCCTTTCCCACTCTAAGCTAAAGAAGCAACTCTCTCTCTAACAGCAATACCCACTAAGAGGTATTAAGTGTTGATCAGAAATTCTGATACCATGAACATTTTGTTTTATGTTATCCTCTCTTATTTTTTAAATTTTTATTTATTTACTTGACAGAGGGAGCACGAGCAGGGGGAGCGGAAGAGGAAGAAGCAGACTGATGCGGGGCTTGATCCCAGGACCCTGGGACCATGACCTGAGCCAAAGGCAGTTGCCCAACCAACTGAGCCCCCCAGGTGCCCCGATACCACCAACATTGTAAACCTAAAGCACTTCTCGACTCTCTCTGCCTTTGCCATGCTCTGTGATTGACATCACATACAAATGTGCTTCTGTGAGGATGGTTTTGAGATGTCTTCTTTCTTTGTCATCTGGACCTACTCCTATATCACCAGGTGACGAGATGTCAAAAATCCTCTGGGGAAAACCCCAATTCTCTCACAACAGGTAAGAAGTTCCTCTCCAGAGGAACAGAGCTGAGGGTTCTTGAGCTGATAACTGAACCTGAGGCCACTTCCAGTTTGTGAATTCTGACCCCTGGGGGTTGGTTTCTGCAAATGCACCTGCCCGCTGGGGCAGGACACAAAGGACTCCACTTTGGCTCGCACTGCCTTTGAAAAAACTGTCATTGATCTAGAGCAAGAATGTGGAGCCATCTATTTCTTTCTCAAACTGAAGAGAAAGGAAGTATTAAAAGTCACCTGAATGCAAAAAACGAACTTGTTAAAAAATAAACAGGGGCACCTGGGTGGCTCAGCTGTTGAGCATATGCCTTGGGCTCAGGGCGTGATCCCAGGGTGCAGGGATCAAGTCCCACATCAGGCTCCCTGGCAGGGACCCTGCTTCTCCCTCTGCCTGTTTCTGCCTCTTTCTGTGTGTCTCTCATGAATAAACCAATAAAATCTTAAAAATAAAAATAAAACAAAGGACTTGGGAATTTATTGGCAATTCTAGTTACCGAGAAAAGGATTTACAAAATGATTTACAAAATGGTGAAAATGTCATTGTTTGTCAATTTTCTTCATAGAAAGAAAATGACTGGTAAATAACAGTAATTCATTAAAGATTTTTTAAGCACTGACTGTGTGCCTTGTATATTTGTGTATGTGTTGTCACATGGCTCATGTGACCTGGGGAGGAAGGATGGCATTAACTCTGCAGAGGATCCTATTGGTAACAGGTGGAATTCGTGAATGTAGAAATCTTAACTTACAATTTTTTTTTTAACAAGCCAAGATAAGTGGGAATGAAAAACAGATTCAGAGACTATGGGCCTATGCTTCAAAAAATTCAGTGTTTTTCTCATTTCTCTTAAAACCTGATAATGGAATGTATGGCCTCAGAAGCGACATCTTCACACTCCCTCTTAGCCAAAAGGCCGGGGAGTGACAGAAGCTAAATCTTTAGCTTCGTGAAAGAATGGGAGTTGAATTGCTATTAATGCCATGTCCCCTAAATAAAATGAAAAACCTCATTATTTGAAGTTAACGGAATTAATTTGAGATCGTTTTCAACAATCAGTGCAAATGCAGATCATGTGAAGGGGGGTCTTGGCTCAGGAGTATCTTCTCTGACTCTTCAGAGTATTTGCCCATTATTTTTATATATTCAGCCATTGGTTGATAGAACAAGCCCCGAGATAGCATGGAAATCTTCCTAAGTAGTGGCTTTTGATGACTGGGGTCTCATTTGTGCAAAGAGAGTTGTGGGAAGGAAACTTTCCAGTCTGAATACAACTTGGGAAGTAGGAGCCTCCTGATATCGCTGCCAAGAAATTTTCTCTTTTCTGGTTTGACCCGTGTTAACTAGTGGACAACCCAGTAGATGGTGATAGAGACTGTGAAGCAGAGTTTATCCATGGCTCACTCAGCAACAATCTTTAAACTTCTTTTTTTTTTTTTTCAGGGAGTACCTATTATGTGCAGACCTAGATTTTAGGGATACACGGCCCTAAGCTTAATGGACCTAATAGTGTAAAGAGGCAATCAAATACATGACTACAAATTTTGATAAATATTATGAAGAAAATAAGTAAGAGAGAGAGAAAAATGGGAAACGTTTAAGCTGAGATCTAAAGGAGAACAGGAGCTTCAGTTTGGAAAGATCTTAGTGGGTCTAAGAATCTGAGAGAGGCCAGTGAGGCCAGAGCTCTCCAAGCTAGAAGGAGAGAAAGTAAGCTGGGTCTAGAAAGAGACAGAATTGGTGCCCTTCTACCAATGGTTTTCATTCCTCCCCCTGCCTTCCATGGCCCTGCCTTCCATGGCCCAAAGCAAAGGTCATTGTCATTCATTTATTTATTCATCTAATGTATAGGTACTAATCCAGGTGTTCAGAATATGGCAGGGCACCAGACAGACAAAATTCCTGCTCGCATGGCTTTTACATTCTAGTGAATGCCAAGATGTTGATTTGATTATTCTTTTATAGTATATGGTACAGAAGTTCACTAAGTAGTTGGAAAAAGACAGAGGTGGGATGGGGACTGGGAAAAGGAGGGAACGTGTTGATACAGGGTGGTCAGAAAAGGCTCTGTGATTAGATGACTACTTCTCAGCCTCTCAAAGTAGGAAAAAAGGAAAGATAAGCCAGTGCCAATAAGGTACCAGTTGATGGGCCTAAGATTTGCTGGTCCCTGGGGTGTTTTACTCAATACTTGACACAAAGTGCGTTGGGATACCCATTTGCTGTCTAGATGAGATTGGAATGCAGGCTCGGGGCATATATGTGTGAGGATTAGAAGGGAGCTCCTGGAGAAGCAGGTTTTGGGCTGAGCCTAGGGGATGAGGGAGGTTCTTACCCAAAGACAAGGGGAAGAATGACCTTCCAGGCTGAGGGAGCTGCTTGAACGAACGCCCAGGGGCACTGCTTACTGTGTTTAGGGCAGCAAGGTAGGGCAGGCTGGGTTGGGTTTTTATTACAGTGGGAAGAGGGACTCGGGCATCATTCGCCTCTAGCCAGAAAACACACAACCCTTTAAAAGGTATTACAAAAAGAGGAAATTTTAATGCTGAGAATTGGTTTCATAGGTGACGGAATTGCTAAGACTTTCCAACAGAGGTGGTGAGGCAGCTCGGAGTTGGCACCAGCAGGAAGCTGCTACCTCCCCTGGTGCTGGGGGGACAGAGTGCTGTTACCAGAGCCTGGGACCTGGGACCATCTTGTGGGAGCAGGAATCACGACAGGTCCATGAAAGAAGAACACATCCCATGGTACCTGGGGACACGCAGTGTTAGAGGCAGGGAGCTAAAGCAGAGAGGGGAGAAATAACCGGCTTCTTCCCAACTCCTGCCTTCCATATCCTGCCAAGACGCCTGCTGGCCAACTCTACCAGAGGCTGAAGGGCACGGGAGCTTGGGAAATGTAGTTCCCTGTGATACAGAGCAGGGAGTGGCTCCAAGAGCAGAAGAGGGGATGAGGGGGGCAAAAGAGGAAGCCAAGGCAATTCTGATTACTGGAGGCGAGGCTGAAAAGAAAGGTATGTTAGCAATAAATTATGGCAGGTGCACCTGGATGGCTCAGTTGGTTAAGCGTCTGCCTTTGCCTCAGGTCATGATCCTGGGGTCCTGGGATGGAGCCCTCATGGAGCCTCACATTGGGCTTCCTGCTCAGCAGAGAGTCCGCTTCTCCCTCTGCCTCTGCCCCTTCCCTCTGCCTCCCACTCATGCTCATATGTGCTCACTCTCAAATAAATAAATAAAATATTTTAAAAAGAGAGAGAAAGAAATGGCAGCCTTTGGTCTGCTAAGGAGTTTGAACTTTATTTTTGGTCATAGGGAACCATAGCTGGATTTTTTTAAAGGAATTAATTTCAGGGCACCTGGGTGGCTCAGGCGGTTAAGCATCTGCCTTTAGCTCAGGTCATGATCTCAGAAATTAATTTCTATGAGTTTTTAAAATTATAAGAGTAATGTACAGAGTATAAAAATATTTTAACAGCACAGAAACATGTAATATAAGAATAAAAAGTAAAGATTCCCTACTTCCTTCCTGATCCCCTCCCTTCCCATCCCATTCCCCAGAGGTTGCTAGTTTGGGGTATACCTCGCAAGTTATACAAACACCACCACCACCACACACACACATACACACTACTACTTACAGATATATGCATAATGCAATTAATGTGCTATTTATATATGCACGATATACCCCATTTATCTATTTTAATATATATATTTCTGTACATATGAATACATAAATGGGGCATATCATTTCTATTGGTATTGATAAACACATCAATGGATTCCTATTAAACATTCTTTTCTCTCATTTTCTTCTTTCCACTAAAAATACATCTTGGACATTTTCCATGACATTCCATGCAATACACACATCTACCCCAGTTTTATTAATGGCTGTATAGTATTCTAGTGTACAAGATTTATTTGACTAAATAAGCATTTAGTTTGTTTCTAGTCTTTTGTTGTTATGAACAATATTGCAATAACATCTTTTTTTTAAAAGATTTTATTTATTTATTCATGAGAGACAGAGCAAGAGAGAAAGGCAGAGACACAGGCAGAGGGAGAAGCAGGCTCCATGCAGGGAGCCCGACATGGGACTCGATCTCGGGCCTCCAGGATCACGACCTGGGCCAAAGGCAGCACTAAGCCGCTGAACCACCGGGGCTGCCCTGCAATAACATCTTTGTACACACCCTTGCATTTCTGTCCAAGCATCTAGAAATAGAATTGCTGAGTGAAAAGGAATGTACATTTCTACTTGAAAGTATAGTCTCAATTGCTTTTAAACTACTGTACCGCAGCCTGGGTGGCTCAGCGGTTTAGTGCTGCCTTCAGCCCAGAGCATGATCCTGGAGACCCGGGATCGAGTCTCACGTCGGGCTCCCTGCATGGACCCTGCCTGCGTCTCTGCCTCTCTCTGTGTGTCTCTCATGAATAAATAAATAAAATTAAAAAACAAAACCCAAAAAAACACTGTACCGATCTATGCTTCCTCTAGCAGTAAATCAAATGGCTTCTCTCA
The DNA here is from genome assembly GCF_018345385.1 of Vulpes lagopus. Lineage (NCBI taxonomy): Eukaryota > Metazoa > Chordata > Mammalia > Carnivora > Canidae > Vulpes > Vulpes lagopus. The sequence goes on from NC_054834.1 coordinate 13,504,856, forward strand.
CATCCTCAACAACACTGATTATTATAAGTGAAGCTGCTAATCTGATAGTTGTAAATAGATATTTAATTGTTGTTTAAAAGGTACATATATTTAATTATAAAGAAATTGAATATTTTTCCTATATTTATTAATCATTTGTATGATTAATACAATGTTTATTTTTCTATTGAAAGTTTAGCTCTTTTACTGATTTTTAAGAGCTCTTTGTATTTTATGGAAATTAGTCCTTAGACTTTCACTTGTGTTGTAGGTATTTCTATTTGCTATTTGTATTTTGGCCTCATGATTTAGCTCCCCCAAACATTTGCTTTCAACTTTCCCTCTATTTGCTTTTAATTACAGTTAGCAATTTAATGCCTTCAGAATCTTCTTTTATCCTAGAAAAATAGCCCCTAATATTATAAAAATACCCAAACATGTTTTTCTACTATTCCTTTCATTTTTGAGATATAATTCTTTGACCTACCTCAAATTTATTTTGGTATTAGAGGTGAGTTAGAGATTTTATTTTTCCAAATAGCTGCCTTGTTGTGCCAGAAATAGTTACTAATGATTTCATAACAAATATTTTCTTTGCTAATTTTAAATGCCACCTTTTTCATACACTAAATTCTCATATGTATTTGAGGCAATTTCAGAAACAATTGTATCTGCCTCTTCACGAATCCTTATCACTTTAAAGTGGTTTTATTTTTTATTTTCGTACCTGGTAAGGCTAGTCATCCCTCATTACATTTCATTTTTTTAGCTTATTACACATATAGTATTACACACGCATTCTCGTGGAAGCTTTCTGAATAGAAGACAACTACTCCAGATGATGACGATGATGATGGTGATGATGCATTTATGGCATGCTGATTAAGCGCCAGATCTTGTTCTCAGTGCTTTAATATTACTAATTTCTGCTATGTTGTAAATGCTTTTATTACTATACCCGTTAGATGAGAGAAACTCCGAGAGTGAGGTGCTTATTCCCTTATCTTCTCAATGTTTCTTAGTTTAAATTTTCAAGAGAAAGACTCCTTACTTTTCTATACCAGGACCCATCATAGGTCATTAGCCAAGCTATGGATTGGCTCGTATTCAGCTATAATCCCGTGAGGTCACAGTCCTTTAGAACAAAGTGGAGTTCCATAGGCTGGACTGTGATGGGTCGGGCACCACGGCTGATACACTTGGTACATCCTCCAAATGATACACATGTGCAGTGCTTTCTGTTTCCTTTCATGTTTGCTCCTGGATGAGAAACCTATGTCTACTTTGGGGTTCTGAGCAAATGAACATCAACAAAACTTCTTGAGGGCAGAACCAACCTGCTGTAAGATACACAGGTGAACTCCTATGGGATCAGGGATCTCTGCTGTACCAGTGCCCCTAAAAAATATTTAAGAGGCTCACCAGATTTGCTCGGCTGACCAGCAAGCTTTACCTGGTTGGCCTATCAAAGACTAAGCTTTCAGGTTTAATTGTGGGTGTGCTACTGGGGTTAAGTAGTTGAAGCATTGGAGGAAGGTGAGAAAATATAACCAAATGGACATATCCTGAAAATTGGGTGGCATTGACACCCAGAGAGTCTGTAGACCCATCTTTCCTCCCCTCCCCAACTTTACCGGCTCCTAAAAGGAAATGTTTTTCTGTCACTCTGCCAAGGACAAACCTCATTGTTTGTTTTAAGAGAACACTCCATTAATTCTGCGGTATAGAAAGGGAGTTGGAGTTTTGCATTGGTCTGTGAACATCTCAAATATTTACGCATTACACTGGCGAATTTTAAGGTGTTCGTATTACTCATGCTTTTGTGAAAGCTGTCTGTAGGAAAATTGGACTGTTGAGGAATCTAGAAACACCTGGATCTTTTAAGATCATCAAGAATTAACCAGTTTTCCATCCGAGTCTCTCTGGCTTACTTTTGAAAGCTTCCTCTGCTTTGCAGGCTATCGTTGTTCTTTCTTTTATAGGATGCAAATCTTCCACTGAAAAGAGATCTAAGTGCGGGAGCATTGGGAGACTTGAGTGTTGTTTTTACCAGGAAACCAAACTGGAGGAAGATGATGGATAACTGTGAGCAGACGACCTCGTATTTAGATGACTGTTTATGATTTACATTTTATTCAAATTCTTAGGAGTTCTTGGAAATAAACACAGAAGGAAAGCTTTGGGAAACCACCAGCTAAATACCAATGCCGATGGAGGACACTTATCCTGCTCTGCTTTGTATCTGGATTATTTGTGGCCATTTCCAACTCATTAGGTTCCAAGACCCTTGAGAGTTGTGTCTAAGTTATGTTATGTTCTTAGCCCCCATGGTGCTTCATATTGTATATAATAATCATTGTGCCTAAACGGACTTTCATTTAAAGACAAAAGTTTTTTCCCCTATGTTGGAAAAAATGAAGATCTTATCAGCAGAGGACTCTAGAAGAAGCACACGGTAAACACAGCATAATCAGGGCTAAAGGCTCTCTCAGTGTGACAAGCTCTTACTGCTTTAAAATAATATATATTGGGGCGCCTGGGTAGCTCAGTCAGTTAAGTGGCTGCCTTTGGCTCAGGTCATGATCCTGGGGTGCTGGGATCCAGCCCTGCATAGGGCTCCCTGCTCAGTGGGGAGTCTGCTTCTCCCCCTGCCTCTGTGTGCGTGCTCTCTCTGAAAAAAATAAAATGTTTATTTAAAAAATATCTATTAAAATAATATAGAATTATTCTATTATTGAACTTTTGAGATGAAGGATGGCTCAACCAGAACTCTCTAGGAGAGCTTCGGAGGCAATCTATAGAGAGTACAACCTGAAGGCATGCTACTGTCTAAATTTGTTGGGTAGAAGAGAGCAAAACTGGCAGAGCTCCCAATTAAAAGCCTCTTACTTTTTACCTGCCACCCTTCGCTTCCTCCTTTCTGTCTTCTTGGAGAGCTCTTTGTAGTTATCTTTTCCTCACACTCTCCAGCCACTGCTTTCAGATTTTCAGATTTTCACAAGGTTCTAGTACATTTAAAAGTCTGCTAATACTATAGTACGTGAGGCATCAGGCAAAGAGAAGGTAAGAACTTTATTTTTTTAAAAGATTTTATTTATTTATTCACAGAGAGAGAGAGGCAGAGACTTAGGCAGAGGGAGAAGCAGGCTCTCTGCAGGGAGCCCTATGTGGGACTCTATCCCAGGACCCTGGGATCATGACCTGAGGCCAAGGCAGGAGCTCAACCATTGAGCCACTAGGTGTCCCTAGAAGGTAAGAACTTTAAATGAAGGCCCCTAAAAGCATGCTGGGGAGGGGGTGGGGAAGGACCTTTGGGTTTGGGAAAACTGTAAAATCGTAATCAACATCTTATCATTTTTTAAAAATGATGCTATTGTCATTGGGTCATACTTTTCCTTTTGTGTATAAGCTCAGTTATCACATAGTAGCTCATGAAGTTGATGGGAGCAGATAACCTCATTTTAGAAATAGCACCAGGGAGAAATGAAAGCAGGGAGAAAGAAACTCATTTGGATAGCACCACTCTTGTCCTAAATTAAGATGTGAGATTTCTACTCAGCCTTTGCAGTAAGGAACCAAGCCTGAGATGAAACCAGTAGAGTAAAGGCATAATATATTAGCATCAGGGTCTTGTTTCTAGAATAGAAAGAGAAACACCCAGAGAAATAGGAAACACAGTCATTACTATATTAATCTTTTCGCCTCAAGGGAGATTAATCTTAGCCTAAAATCTAACATGAGGTTGGTCTTAGAGAAGACTCTTATTTGTTGATTCCTGGAATTGCTGTCACAACTGGAATAGTTTATTGAGGTGCCTGATGGATGCTCCTTTACTTTAGGGCCTAACAACAATAGATTTCCAGCTAGTGTTACTATATAGAGGTTGTGCCTATAAGCAAGGTAGATAAATTGACTTAATAAATTCTGGTTGGGGTGCCTGGGTGGCTCAGTGGATTAAATGTCTGACTCTTGATTTCAGGTCAGGTCATGATCTCAGGGTTGTGAAATGGAGCCCTGCGATTGGCTCTGTGCTAGGCATGAAGCTTACCTCGGATTCTGTCTCTCCCTCTCTCTCTCTGCCCCTCCCTGTTTGTGCACTCTTTAAAAAATGAAAAACTTGGATCCCTGGGTGGCTCAGCGGTTTAGCGTCTGCCTTCAGCCCAGGGCATCATCCTGGAGTCCCGGGATTGAGTCCCACATTGGGCTCCCTGCATGAAGCCTGCTTCTCCCTCTGACTTTTTTTCTGCCTCTCTCTGTGTGTCTCTCATGAATAAATAAATAAAATCTTAAAAAAGGGGAAAACTAAAAATAAATAAATAAATCATTCTTGTTGACTCTTCTGATCTTCTGGACCATTGATGTTCCCTGGTGTTGTCACTTGCTTACTATTTTTTTCTTTTCGCTTTTTTTAATATAAAAGTTTTATTGAGCTATAATTCACATACCATACAATTCACCCATTGAAAGTATACAACTATATATGCTCACAGAGTTGTGTAACTGTTATCACAATCAATTTTAGTACGTTTTTCATCACCTCAAAAAAAAATCCCATGACCATTAACAGTCACTGCCCTGTTTCCCCCCTACCACTATCCCCTCACTAACCACTTGCTAACCACTAATCTACTTTTTTTGTCTCTGTAGATTTACCACATCTGCACATTTAATATAAATGAAATCATATAATATGTGGTCTTTTGTGACTGGCTTCTTTCACACAAACAGCGTGCTGTTTGTGATACATGCTGTAGCACGTATCAGGGCTTCGTTCTTTTTTGTTGCTGAATAATATGCCATTGTACATTTTTAATTCATCAACTGGTGAGTCTTGGGTTGTTTCTAATTTTTGCCTATTATGAATAATGCTGCTCTGAACATTTTGTTCTGGTTTTTATGTGAATATAGGTTTTCATTTCTCTTGGTATATACCTAAGGGTGGAACTGCCAGGTCATATGGTAATTCGATGTTCAGTTTTTTGAGGAAGTGCTGTCTTCCAAAGCAGCGGGGCCATTTTCCATTCCTACCAGCAATGTATGAGGGTTCCGATGTCTCCACATCCTCACCAACCTTGTTATTCTCTTTGTGTTTATTGCCATTCTAGTGAGCAGGAAGTGGTATTTCATGTGGGTTTGATTTACATTTCTTGAAGGCTAATGCTATTGAGCATCTTTTCATGTGCTTATTGACTTTAATATTTTCTTTGGAGAAATGACTATTTAGATCCTTTGTCCATTTTCAAATTGAGTTCTCAGTTCTAGTCCATTGATCAATATGTCTATCCTTATGCCAGTATCACATGGTCTTCATTACTGTACATTTGTAGTCAGTTTAGAAACTGGGAAATTTGGATCCTTCAACCTTGTTCTTCCTCTTTGAAATTGTTTTGGTTATCCTGAGTTCCTTGCATGTCCATATTAGGATCAGCTTGTCAATTTCTATAACAAAGCCACCTGGGATTTTGATGAAGACTGTGTTGATTCTGTGATTAATCTGGGGAGTATTGCCATCTTAACAATATTGTCTTCTGATCCATGAATATGGGTTCTTCTATGTTTATTTAGCTCTCCTTTTATTTCTCTCTTTTTAAAAATATTTATTTATTTGAGAGAGAGAGAGAGAGAGAGAGAGAGAGAGAGAGCAAAAGAGAGCTTGAGTGCAGCAGGAGAGAGGGAGAAGCAGGCTCTCTGCTGAGCATGGAGCCCAAAGTGGGGGCTTGATTTCAGGACTCTGGGATTATGACCTGAGCTGAAGGCATACACTTAACTGACTGAGACACCCAGGTGCCCCGTATTTAACTTATTTCAATAATGTTTTGTAGTTTTCATAGTATAAGTTTTGCACCTCATTTTTAAATTTGCTCCTAAGTATTTTATTCTTCTCTGTGTTATGGTAAATGGAATTTTTTTCTTTCAGATTATTCCTTGCAAGTGTATAGAAACACAACTGAATTTTGTACATTTGATTCACTTTTGCTCTAAGATAACACTTATGCTGGTAACAAAAAACACCTACAAGAAATACTGCTTGTTCTAAATAGATTGTTCTAATGAAATAGCACATTATTAGCCAAGCAGTGGCTCTGTTTCATCCTGAGGACTGAAATATCTCATTAAAAAGCAGATACATAATGCAGAGGGATTTAAAGGTATCATATCCATCCCATAGATGGCTTTTGATGCTTAAGTACCTCCCGGAGCAGGTAAATAGCATTGTTTATGTCTATTTGTTCTAGATAAAGACAATTTTCTACTAATTGTCTTCAATTTCTCCAGCAACAGCTAATAATTACCTAAGTACTGGCACCCCAATTCTCTTCTTTCGAGTTTTGGCTGAGAACTCAATTCCTCAGGAGGTCTTTCCTGAACCATCTATGTCATAGTTGCATTTCTTTGGTAACACATCACCTAGTTTATTGCCTTAATCACACCTCCTACAATCTGTAATTATCTCATTTGTTTAGTGTTTGTCTGTACTACACAGTGTAAGTCCATGAAGATGGGGATTTTTCCTGTATTTGCTTGCTACAGAATTTCTAATGACTAACACCACTAATTTTTGTCCACTAGGGAATAAATGGATTTTCCAACTACAAAAACATAGCATTGATAACTACTAAACATGCAAAGCAATAAACAAATGGCACTGACATTGCACTTGTGAATGCTTTTATATATACCTGGAAGAACAGTAGAGATAAGAATAAGAGGGTCAGAAAGACTCACTCATTAGCTAAGTGCCTCAACTTCTCACATGAGCCTCAAAGCCTGGGTCCAAATTCAGCTTCCTACAAAAAAAACGATCAGTTAGTACATACCATGATCCTTCGGAGTTGCCCCCCCCCCCCCATAGGTTAACACTTGGATGTTAGATTTGCAAGTGTCCATATTTTATGGCTGTTTTGGGAAAGTTCATGAGAGGATTTTCTTTGAATCTGGGTACATTTTAGATTCTAACAATTCTAGTTGTCACAGTATTATTCTTTTGATTATTTAAGTCTAGTTAGACATCCTGAAATCCTTCATTCTATTCTGTAGTTTCTATATCCGTCCAGATTTGTGTAACTTCAAAATATCCCCAAGTTAATTGACATGCTCAGTGAAGACAAAATATTATAAGAATTCAAAATATGCCTTACATATTTCACTAAGATAAATATAACTTCTTATGAGCGTTCCAGGAAATTTTAGGAAAAGGAAATGCAGCTTTAGTTATCAATCAACAGCATATTTCATGTTATTTACAGAACCAGAGGGTTGAATTTAGAAGGCAGGGCCGCTAACGAAATGATGAGCTTTTATCGAGCTTTGCAGGTGAGCTGATGGGAGTTCTTGCTTACACAAATCCTGTGGTAATTTCGATTTCTGGTTCCATTTTCCTTTTAAGAAGAGCAAAGGCCAGGAAGGATAAGAATCATTCATCAGTGATAAACATTTAAAGAACTTGAGCTCTTATGTTTCAGAAAATTTAGAAAGCCAGCTGATTCATGAAAGTTTTTTCATACCTAATATTTAATCCAGATTAACTAGGGAACATGATTTTTCCCTAAATGTGAACCAGAAAAAATACAAGTAGGAGACTTAATTACTCTTTCTCTGAAGGAATTGTGTATTACTAATTCTGAATTCCAAAGATTTCACATGGTGTCAGGCATACAAATGTTTGATGATCATATTGAAAGAGAAAGGACATTGTCTTGAAAATAGATTGGGTACTTTCAGCCTTGACCTCATGGCACGTTAAGGGTTGAGGATGACTTCAAGTGGACTTGGGGAGAGTGTTTTGGAGGCCTTGCTTAGTAAGGGAATCTGGAGTAAGTGCTGTTCTGGCTAACATTTCTTTCTCTTGCTTATACAAGACTAGTCAGTATTATAATTGTACTGACTGTCCTGTTCTAGGAAAAAGAATCAGGCAGTCTCTTCCATGTTTTATTTTTTTTTATTTTTTATTTTTTTCTTCTTCCATGTTTTAGAACGATATCCCCTTTCCCAGTGTGATTTGCTTGATTTTCATTTGCTCTATTGATATTGGACATGGGGAAGGATTTTGAGACCAGGATATTCAACCGATGCCCTAAAATGTTAAGAGTCTCCAAGGAAGAAGTAAAGTAGACCTCCCAAGTTAAGCATCCTTAAATTAGAGCCAAAAGTTAAAGAAGCAGGCTGATTTCTTTCAGATAACAACCCTGGTTGTTATGGAGATGGGAGGGGGAGGAAACAGGAGGATTGTGAAATGTGCTGTGGAAGAAGGGGTTACTTATATAAGCTGGTAGCTCATAATATACCCCTTAAGCTAGGTAGGAATCATTCTCGAACCTGGCTCCCATGGCACTTTGGGAACTTGGTATCAATAATTTCCTAAAATTCTGCAAAACTGATGGTTCTTTTTTTGGTAACCTTACCCCAAAACTCTAAAAGATCACAGCTAGAGAAAAAGGCCCTGGAATTGACACTGACCTCCACTGTTCTTTCCCAGGTCATTTTTATTCTGATCTGAACATGGCTGCATTGAGAATTCAGCTTCAAATCACTTATAATGATTAGTGAGTTGCCTGAGAAATCCCCATCACCCATCCTGGTATACATACACTATGGGACTTCCTCCACTTCCCTTTGATAAGCCAGTCTTTGCAAATGCTTTAAAAGATGCCAAAAGCCACCTGGGCTTATTTTTCTCCTAGAACCAGGCAGTAAAGAGAGACTTGATACTACGTAATTGTAAGCAAAACAAGCTCAACCATTGCTCCTGAGCTACAGCTGCAGAGCCCTGGCCTTGACCCTTTAATGAATGGCCCCGGGGGGTGGGGTGGGGGAACAATCTTCAGGCAGCTTCTGGGGAGGGTGCGTGTGCGAATTTCTTTAGAAAAAGGTTTCCAGGGAAACCATATAACTTCTATTTTTTTTTTCTTAAATGTATTAAGCACTAAACGTGCCTGCTTGTGCCTGGATTTTTCACTTGAAGTCAGGAGCTGCTGAAGAAGGGTGTTTGCATGAAACACACCTACATAAGCCAGAAATCATTTTTATGCTTCCTTCACTAAAATGTCACTTGCACACTCAGCTGGGGAGAATTAAGTGACCTGGGTTCATCTGTGGGGTGAAAGCTAGGGAAGATGAAATCTAGTTGCTTGAATTGCCTTTCTTCCGTGTCAGCATGATGGTTATTGAGAAATGATAGTCATGTCCTATGTCCTTTAGACTATGTAGACAATAGAATGTCTTTCTGTTTATTGTTTAATATATGAAGAAATATTCAAAAAATAAAAAAAGAAAAAAATATTCAAGCAAGGCACACCCGGGTGGCTCAGCGGTTGAGCAGAAGTCTGCCTTTGGCCCAGGCGGGTCCTGGGATCGAGTCCCTCCATGGGGCTCCCTGCAGGGAGCCTGCTTCTCCCTCTATGTCTCTGCCTCTCTGTGTGTGTGTCTCTCATGAATAAATAAATTTTAAACATGGGATCCCTGGGTGGCGCAGCGGTTTGGCGCCTGCCTTTGGCCCAGGGCGCGATCCTGGAGACCCGGGATGGAATCCCACGTCGGGCTCCCGGTGCATGGAGCCTGCTTCTCCCTCTGCCTGTGTCTCTGCCTCTCTCTCTCTGTATGACTATCATAAATTTAAAAAAAAAAAATTAAACAGTCTTAAAAAAAAAAGAAATATTCAAGAGGAAAAACCACAGAAAACTTGGCCAAAGTGTTCCTACACCTACATATCCCGTCTCGCGGCCAAAGACCCTCAGCAAGCGGGCGCGGTACTCTGCCCCTGTCTCCAGGGGAGTAGAAGCCGCCACGTGGCCCCGCCCCCCTGGTCGGAAATGATTGGCCTAGGGGTGGACAAGCCGAGCCAATCATAGCCTTCCCGGAGTTTAATTGGACCGTGGAGATGCTGGGGGTTCAAGTTAGACGTTGCCACCGCGGGAGGGCTGAGGCGGGCGGTGCTTAGGGACCTGCCCCAGCCCGCGGAGGAGACGGGTGCGGACCGGGAAGGGGGGATGCGCGCGGAGGAGGAAGGTAAGGCCGAGGGACGGAGGGAGGCTGGAAAGCCTCGATGCTTTTTTAGTTCCTATTTCTTTGGGAAGCTTGGATGTACTTCTTTTTTTTTTTTTTTTTGGATGTACTTCTTGATTCAAGGTTTTATGAGACAGATTCATCTCCTTAAAATAAACCCCACTTTGTTCTTAAGTTAGAGTGGTTTTTCTGTGACTTCCAGTGAAAAGGCCTCTCCTACGACACCCAGCTTCGACCTCCACGGGCCTGAGAGGTGGGTGCGCGGCCTTAGGCTCTTGGCGCCGGCTGGGGCCGCCTGCAGGAGATGCGCTTGGCACCCCGTGGTGGGTTCTGGTGGCGGTGTCCACGAGGTTCCCCCCCCTTTTTTTTATGGACCTGACCCTGACCAGGCTGACCAGAGAAGGGCTAGGATTGAGGAGGTTCAGGATGGTCCCCGAGAGGGAGACTTCTGGGGTTAGGGGGGGCGTCAGGTCCCACAACACAGAACAGTGGATGTAGAAGGAACCCGATGCAGAGTCTTGCTCCACCTCTTCTTTGAACAAATGAGCATCGTGCAGCCCAGAGGGGCTCACTAGTGTGGAGCCAGGACCCCTCACCTACAGCAGGGTGTTCTGTCCCCAACCCCGTTCTCCCTCTAGCACTTTCTTTTCTAAAGATTTTATTTATTTATTCATGAGAGACACAGAGAGAGGCAGAGACAGGCAGAGGGAGAAGCAGGCTCCATGCAGGGAGCCCGATGCGGACTCGATCCGGCGTCTCCAGGATCACACCCCAGGCCAAAGGCAGTGCCAAACTGCTGGGCCACCGGGGCTGCCCTCCTCTAGCAATTTCTTAATGCAAAGAGTATTTAGATTCCTTTGGAGGGAAGGAAAAAGAATTCTCTGCCCTCTGAGTGTCTCCAGCTGGGCCTAGGAATGACCCCATAAGACAAGTTAACCGGTGAAAAGCATACAAGTCTTATTAAGTTTTAAGGTATACATGAGGGCTTTGTAAGAGAATGAGGACCCGCAGAAGTGACCAGAACAGAAAGCTTTGATACCTTCTAGATAAAGAAATGGTACATTTGGGAAGAAATGGCAAGGCAAAGGAGTTTGGGGCAGGGGCAGTAAATTGTGGGGCGGTGACTGAGAGATATGTTGGTGCGGGAAGCCAGTGGAACAGGAGCATCTTGTTAGTGTATTTGTATGGATCCGTCCTGGTGGTGATTCCCACGCCTCTGGTGATAAGGATGCGCTTTCCTCCTGATACGGGGAGGGCGGGCATCTCTCAGGGAAGCTTTTATGAAAGGGGGACCCCAAAGCATTCTTCTATCTGCTGTTTCTCAAGTGGTTCCAGTTAAAAATAATATGCCAAAGTGGCATAACTTGGGGTGGCGTGTTATAAACTCCTTCACCTGAGTTCTTCCCTTCTGCACGGTTTTTGGAATACACCTAATCAAGCACTTATACCACATATATGGCTGGGGATTTTTATGGTGCTTATAATGAAATTAGATGTTTATTTTAATTTTTAAAGCAAGTTGGGGAAAAATATGTGTCCATAGGTGAAGGGAATGAGTAATTGCTTCCCCCCCCCACCCCAGTAGACCTGTATGTATGGTGTTTGTCTAACTTCCAAGTAACTTCTCTTAGCCTGTGCTTGTTCTGACAGCAAATAAGCCATGATAACATACCAGGGTCACCTGAACTTATTTCACATGTGTAGAAACATGATAAAATCTAAGTTTTGTCTTTGTAGCACAGGACCCCTTAAATCACATTCATTGCACATATTTCCAAATTTACTTTTTAAAAAAAAATATTTTATTTATTTGAGAGAGAGAGAGAGAGCATGAGCACAAGGGGGGCAGAGGCAGAGGCAGAGGGAAAAGCGGACTCCCTGCTGACCAGGGAGCCCGATGCGGGGCTCAATCCCAGGACCCTGGGATCATGACCTGAGCTGAAGGCAGGTGCTTCACCAACTAAGCCACCCAGGGCCCCCTCAAATTTACTTCTTAAAATGTTTCTTTCTTGATCCTTATGTACTCTGTGGGAGGTTACGAGCCACAGTTTTGTTCTTGTTATGCCTCTGCTGTGTGTCCTGGTTCACACCACTCTCTTGCCTCATCTGTTGCAGAGGCCTCTGGGGGAACCCCTGTATTGCATTTGCTTCAAAAAACTGTCTCTAGAATTCCCTTTTTATTTTGCAGTGGACAGGATTTTTTTTTTTTTTTTTTGGCAGCTTTGTGCCCATTTCTCTTTCTTTTAAAAACAGCACTTGGATTTTCCTTTGAGGACCCAGCACCCTTGAGTGAGTGGAGTTTGGGTAGGGCTCCCCCCCCCATCCAAAGATGGGCACTACATTCCCCTGGCTATAGCATTTACTTTGGTAATGGGTGGTGTTCATTATCCAGAAAGATTCATCTACCAGAGCTCTGGTGGAACTATTGGGGAAGAAGCCCTCTCTTCTCACAAGGGACCGAGCCTAAGCCCCTGGGATGTAAGTCTTACTTGCTGATGGCCAACTTTGCCATAGTGTGGAGAGATTCCCCGTGAGAAAGAAGTCAAGAAGGGGAAAGTAGTCCTGAGAGATGATATCATTTATTCTTTGGCACCAGCTGAGCCTGAAGCCAGATGCACCTCTTTACTTTCCAGTCGAGTGAACCAATACATTCTCTTTTGCTTAAGCCAATTTGAATTGGGTTTCACTTACTAGCAGCCTAAAGCATGCTGGCTAATGCATGGCCAAAGCTGTTGTCCTTAAGCGGCATTCGTGCTTCTCTATTGCATGCAGAATAAGTCCTCCTATTTTTGGCTTCAAGGCTTTTTATGATATTCCCCATTTAGTGCCTGCTCTCCATTCGTTTGCCATACAGCTGACCCTCCTGGGGTGGTGGGTCTTTTTTTTCTTTTTCTTTTTTTTTTCTCTTTTTTTCTTTTTTTTTTCTCTTTTTTTTAAGATTGTAAGATGCAGAGAGAGAGGGGCAGGGACACAGGCAGAGGGAGAAGCAGGGAGCCCGACGCGGGACTCGATCCCGAGACTCCGGGGTCATGCCCTGGAGCTGACCCCCCAGCCCCGGGCTGCCCTGGACTCTCTACCTGTGTGACTGCAGGAGGGGCCCTGGCCTCGCGTCCCCGCCCCCTCCCAGAGCAGGTGGCCCAGAGGCCGGCCCTTCGGGGGCGCCCGCTGCGGCCGCCAGGTGGCGCTGCCCCGGCCCTGTTGCCCGGCCCCGCCGAGGCCTGTGCACCGCGTGGACTTGGGCTCGCTCTTCCCGCTGATTTCCACGTGGACGCGGGTGATACTGAACCATCTGAGCTGCCTGCGTCGGGGAAGGGCGGTGACGGCTGTTGGAACGGCGGCCGTGGGCCTGGGCTCACCTCCCGTGAGTGGTTCTTAGAGTTTCCACTTGGCTTGATGCTTGCCTTGAACTTGCATCTTTTTTTTTTTTTTTTTTTAATTATTTATTTATTCATCTATTCATGATAGACAGAGTGGGGAGGGCAGAGACACAGGCAGAGGGAGAAGCAGGCTCCCTGCAGGGAACCCGACGCGGGACTCGACCCCGGGTCTCCAGGATCAGGCCCTGGGCTGCAGGCAGGCTCTCAACCACCAGCCACCCAGGCGTCCCTGAACTGGCATCTTTGAATCAGTTAGAAGGTAGAGGGGAATGAGAAGAAAAAGTGGAAAGGCCAGTTGACACTTGGTTCAGCGGGCACCCGTGGACACGCTCCTTCCTCCTCCTCGTCCTTTTCTAGAGTGAAATGCTGTTCTGGAAGGGCTCTCTGATGACCTCGGGTGCTCCTGTGCTCCCCTTCTCTCCTCTTCCCCCCCTGCTGGGGGCACTTGAGCACAGCTCTAAGATCCCTGCAAAAAAGGAGCTCATGTTTTAAAAAGTTGGATATCAAAACATAAATAAATAAAAAAAAAATAGAAAGTTGGATATCTATACAAGTATGCAAAACACGCCTGGCGTGAGTTAGGTCTTTGTATTTGTGCGGATACGTCAAACTTTTTGGTGTGCAGGTTTCCTGACAAGGCTGGAAGTAGCAGACTTTAAACACATGGATTATTCTTAGATTAGTGGCTGCAGCTGCCGTTTACAAATCCTGGCGATGTTTATGACTCTGCTGTTTTTAGGTTCCACTAACATTGCCAAGCAGCTACTCTGTGCCAGGCACTGTGCTAGGTACATTAATTCCTTTGTCTTTTTCAATCTTTTTTTTTTTTTAAGATTTCATTTATTTATTCACGAGAGACAGACAGACAGAGAGAGAGAGAGAGAGAGGCAGAGACACAGGCAGAGGGAGAAGCAGGCTCCATGCAGGGAGCCTGATACAGGATTCGATCCCAGGACCCCAGGATCACACCTTGAGCCAAAGGCAGACACTCAACCACTGAGCCACCCAGGCGTCCCTACATTCTGTGAAGTTGATAGGGGGAAAGTTAAGTAGGAATTAGTAGCCTTGTTACTTGATTCCAGGTCCTCTAACTTTCCATAGGTCCAGAACCCATGGATAATGTGCGTTGATTAGACTAACTTGTCAGGGAAGGATGTTATTTTAAAGCTATCAAAAAAAAAAAAAAAAAAGCTATCCTTGGGGGCGCCTGGGTGGCTCACTTGGTTAAGCATCTGCCTTCCGCTCAGATCATGATCTCAGAGTCCTGGGTTTGAGCCCAGGTTGGGCTCCCTGCTCAGTGGGGAGCCTGCTTCTCCCTCTCCCTCTGCCCCTCCTGCTCCTGAGCTCATTCTCTCTCAAATACATAAAATCTTTTTTTTTAATTTTAAAAAACATTTTAAAAAAGACTTTATTTATTCATGAGAGACACAGAGAGACAGAGAGAGAGGGGCAGAGACACAGGCAGAGGGAGAAGCAGGCTCCATGCAGGGAGCCCGACGCGGGACTGGATCCCGGGCCTCCAGGATCACGCCCTGGGCTGATGGCGGTGCTAAACTGCTGAGCCACTTGGGCTGCCCAAACACATAAAATCTTTTTTTTTTTTTTCCAAACACATAAAATCTTTTTTTTTTTTTCAAACACATAAAATCTTAAACAAAAAAGGATACCCTCGGTATCTAATATTGACACAGAGTGGAAATTATTTCTCCTTTGAAGTCCTCACGGGAAGACATCATATTTAGAAAGTTACTCAGATTTCCATCAGTTCTTGGAGAAGTCAGAGTCCAAGGATGGTGCCTTAGAACTTCTTATTTTGATTTCTGGAGATTCTTCAGCGTTTCTTAAGAAGGAGCATGGAAATGGTGGCTTTCATTTATTGAGCAACCTGACATTCTAGCTTCACTTTCATTATTTCATTTAATCTACAGCAATTTTGTGAATGAGGTACTACTGTTTTCCCAGTTTACAGAGTAGAGAGCTAACACTTAGATTAGACAAATCTTTTTTTTTTTTTTTTAAAGATTTTATTTATTTATTCATGAGAGAGAGAGAGAGGCAGAGGCACAGACAGAGGGAGAAGCAGGCTCCATGCAGGGAGCCTGATGTGGGACTCGATCCCGGATCCTGGGATCACGTCCCGGGCCAAAGGCAGACGCTCAACCTGTGAGCCACCCAGGTGTCCCTAGACCAGTCTTTCAAGTGGACAATGTGTACCGAATTTGGAATGATCCAAAGCCAGAGCCACTTAACTACTCTTTACTGCCTCACCTAAACTGTCCCTGTGGCATCTGGCTTAGATTCTGAAGGGATTATCCCCACATCGCTGGCTTACAGGCCACTCTGCATCCGCAGCCACACACACTTAGCCCGCGTTTCCATCATGATATCTCAAGTCTCCGCAGATTAAAGGAATCAAACTGCTCTACCATTTGAAAATTTGCAGAATGTGCTTTGTCACGATGAGCAATTACCGCCTAAGTAAGGAGTTGCTTCAAAATGGAGTTCTCTCTTCTGGTTTCCAGAACCGTGGACTGTGGAGAGCAGGGCCAGGGAGAGGTCAGGGAGTTTCCCAGTGGAAGCCCTCGTTATTTTATAGAAGGGGTGTTTGGTAGCGATGCAAAAAAGACATGAGGTGGGGGTGCTGGGGACCAGTGTGGCTTTGGCCACCATACGCTTCTGGTACTGGGAGGTGCTGTTGAGCCACAAGCCTGCTCATTGGCTAGAAATGGTGGGGGTCATGGCAGGTGCATCTCTGAAGAGAGTAGGGACCCATTTTAACACTTAAGTGTAATCAAAAGAATTTGGAGTTTGATTCGGAGTATGAAACCTCTTAGAGGACTGTCCATCCGGTATGAAGTATGGAGAAGTGCTGGTGAGGGGCTGCAGGTGGATTCTATACTCCTTGCTATGTCCCGGTCCCCATTAAGTCCTCCAAACCAGATGACCAGTGCATTATGAACCCAGACTCAGAGGCCAGCTGCCAGAAGGAAAAAGTCCCACCAAAGCAGCAGGCAGTGAGATTTGATTTGTACTAATGAGTGGATGTAAAGAAAAAAAATCTGACACTCCTGGAAAGTGAAAATGAGGCAGTTTGCACCTCCAAGGGGGACCTCATGTGTGAGCTAGAGAGTTCAGTGTGGGCACAGGGGCTGTGGAAGATTTGTAGAGCTGAGAAGAGCTGGACCCAGTGAGACATCCCTTAGTGACTAAATAGCATCCCTGGAGGCCCCCTTCTCTAAAAGTATTGTCATTTTGGGGGGACAGATCTGGCCTGCCTTAAGGAATGAAAGATCACAGTCAGGTAGGGTTGGGTAAGGCAGGAAACCTTGACGTAGTCATTTATATGCCAGAAAGTTCTGACGACAGTTTGGATGTCACCTCTTGATAATTACTGATTTTGCATGATTTTTTTCTCCTTTGAGAAACAAAATTTTCTGAGCTTTTAGTGAGGCTTGATGTAAGCTAAAGGATATGATTATCATGCAGACTGCATTGTTTGTCCAAAATCAAAAGACTATTTTTTTCCCTTTTTAAAAAAGTCAGCTAATATAAAGTCACATTTCCCAAGACACAAGAGGAAAAAAAAAATGCAAGGTAAAAAAAAAAAAAAGATCATGATTGACAGTTTGGTGTGAATATACTCTCCCAGCCTTTTAATGTTACTACAAACCTACATTTTTACTTGAAAAGGACTGTACCTAATACTGTCCTGTGACCACCTTGTTTCACTCCTCAATAGGTCATAGATCTGCATGGATGTCAATATACCTTATCTTTTCAGGGGCTTCATTGTAGTTCATTGCATGGATGTGATTCAATTAACCAATCCCCTACTGAGGGACTTTTAGGCTGTTCCTGATTTGGGGCTCTATTACAAAGATTACTGGTAACCAGTCCTGCCTATAAGTCTTTGCACACTTGTCCAGTGATTTCTAAAGGATAAATTCTCAGATGTGGACTTGATGGGTCAGAGAAGACATATCTTCTTAATTTTGATGAAATTTGACGAAATGCCATACATAAATGTATCAACTTGCTCTGCTTTCAACAGTGTAATAGAATGTTCTTTCTCTCAATTTATCACCAACTCTGGGCTTCACAGATCTTGGCTAATCTGATGGTGAGAGGAAACTTATCTTAATTTGCATTTGTTTAATCAGCAGTGATTTGGGGTCTGCTGTCCTATGCTCATCGGCCACATGTATTTTTTTGGTGAATTCAGTGTTTTCTGATAAGGTATTTTTTACTTATTGTGTTACTAGAGCTTTTTATCTATCTATTAAGTAATTAGCACTTTGTCACATATTTTGCATGCAATTAAATCTTTTTCTGGTTAACAGCAGAAAATATCAATCAGGTTTACTTACATAAACTCTGTCCCCTCACACACCCTACAAAAGAAACCCCTACAAAACTGATGATTGTTAACACTCTATTAGTTTCCTAGGGCTGTCATAACAAAACAGTAGAGATTTATTGTCTCATAGTTCTGGAGGCTAGAAATCTGAAGTCAAGGTGTTGGCAGGGCCTTGTTCCCTTGGAAGCTTTTAGGGAAGGGCCCTTCCTTCTCTTTCTGGTCTCTTCCAGCTTCTGGAAGCCCCAGGTGTCCTGTGGTTTTAGACACTGTAATCTTTACCTCTATTACATTCTCTCTTAAGTATAGCAGTCATTGGGTCAGGGCCCACCATCATGACCTCATCCTCAGTGTATTACATCGATAGAACCTATTTCCAAATAAAATCACATTCACAGACATGGGGGTGGGGCAGGGGTTATCATGTCAACATATCTTTTTGGGGGACACATTTCAACCCATGAGAGACATCCATAATGAAGGGTCTGCTACTGCCACCAGACTATAAACTCTTTAAGGACTGAAGCTGGGTCATTTTTGGTCCATATTCTCATCCCCGGTACTCAGCACAGAGTCTATGGCAGACACTCCATAGGGATTTCTTTCTTTTTCCTTTTTTTTAAAAGGTTTTATTTATTTGAGAGAGAGAGCATAAGCGGGAGGGAGGGGCTGAGGGAGAAGGAAAAGCAGGCTCCCTGCTAAGCAGGGAGCCCCCCCCCCCAAGTGGGGCTCAATCCCAGGACTCTGGGATCATGACCTGAGCCAAAGGCAGACACTCAACCAACTGAGCCACCCCGGTGCCCCTCCATAAGGATTTCTTTAAGAATTTGACTTTCAGGAATATCTGAAATACCTTCAGATAATTAATTTCTGAAAACCTTTCAGAAATTAAGAGATGTGTACAGAGGACACAAGGGGTCAATTCTTTCATTTTGAATTTACATTGAACAATTTCTCATTAAAAGGCAAATGCAGGTGGGGAGACCTGGACCATCCAGAAGAGGGAATATCTCAACTTTCTGAAGGAGTATGTTTGCTAAGGAGTGTGCTTTAAGGGCCTCTAGCATCTGTCCTAAAAAAAAATGAGTCTTTTGTAAATATGCAGACGAGTACACAGACTAGAACCAACTTTATTGACCAGAATTATTAGGTTGGGTTAAACAGAAGTAAGACAGCGGAACCCTTAATAATCCCCCAATATTTTTCTTTGTGTTGTAAAACATAATTGATCATTTACTTCATAGCCATGTACATAGAACCTAGTTTACCAAATGCCAGAATTTGTTTTAGAAACTTACTTTCTAAATTAGTTTTTGGCTCCTTTCAAAAAATAATTTCCATTTACAGAGGACTCACAGCCTCCAAATTATCCTGCAAACTCTAGATCTAACCTTTCTCTAAAAAAACAATTTAGCTCCTGTAAAATATATACTTAGTAAAAAGTTACTTTTAAAAAAATCAAGAGCTTTCTCTAGGAATTTCTGTATTTTATCTATAATGTCTCCAGTCCCTCATACTTTAACCAGGGCTTGTTAAGTACTGTCATCTGGGGCTAGGTCTCAAACGTCTGCTTTGCTCTACTTAAACAGCCATGATTCCAGTCCAAAAACAATAGGCCAATGTTTTAAGTCCTAATGTACAGCCATGGAGATGAGGTATTTTAATTAGAACAGATATAACATTTTGATCTGAACTTGTACAGACCTAGTCCAAATGTAAAATTGAGCACCAAAGCCATTATTCAGATACATGCAGTGCAGCTCATGGGCTTGTGACCTGTGTGGTGACTCATAGTCAGAAGGTCCCATGCTTGGTTTCATGCTCGGCCGTTGCCATCTCAAGTTTCTTAATAATTTTTGAATGGCAGGGCCCACATTTTCATTTTGCAGTAGGCTCTGCAAATGATGTAGCCAGTCCTCAACACACACAAAAGCTGCTTTGACCCGAATCATCTGACTTGTAATCTTTGTTTTCATCTGGCAGTGAAAACTGAGTTGTGGGGAAGTTCCCCCAAATCTCCTCCCAGGGGGAGATGACCCTTGTTCTAGAACATTTTCAAAGATCTAAAAGTTGTGGTTCATGTGATTCACTGGGAATAATGAAGGAAGGAAACACACCTAAGTAATTTTTATCTGCAAGTCTAAAGAGTTAAAGTTCTACTTTCAGTGAAATGTGGGAGAACCAGGCCCAATGTGCTGTGTATCAGTGTATGGAAAGAACCTGTTCATTTGAAGAGAAAATAGGTATGCCCATGTGCCAATAAACTAAATATAAATACATTCCTCTGTAATTCTTCTATCAAGACAATTTCAGCAATTCAAATAAAAAGCAGAATTTGCAAGGCCAAGCTTGGCTGTTCTTTATAAGAATAATGAATACATCTTCTTCTGAATTAGAAAGTGTCATTCTTCCTATTCATCTTCAAAAGAATGGTAGGGAATAGTTGTTGTAAAAATGCCATAAAACATCTCCCTTCCATTAATACAGAGGATTAAACATTTCATTACAGGGCATGGTCCCCTATACAGTGGGGATAGAGTGTGATTTTAAAAGGACAAGTTGTCAAGGAAGAGTTCTTTCTAGACCCCTGACGAGCCAGGGGAAAGGCTCAGCGGGTGTGGAAGCAGTGTTACCAATACCTTCAAAGAGCTTTTGCATATACAAAAAGAAAGATTTGGGCTACACTGAAGTCAAACAGGTATCTATTTAGAAAAAGTTTAAATTAAATATTTATATCTGATTGGGTTTAAACATAGACACTGTTAACAGAGTGATTTCTAGGTAAAGTGTTAACTATATGTAATTTTAAGATATTTTATAAATAATTTAACGGTCTTTCTCTAAGGTGAAACAACACTTCCAATAAATAGCAAAAATATTTAGGAGATGAAAAATAGTTTTTAAAGAAGACATTCCAATTTCTACTAGGAAATCTGAAGAATATGTCAGAGTTTAAAAGTCCTTTAAACTGAGAGATGGGCAGGGCAAGTAGTGTTCTTCCTAACTAGAAGTACTGTTTAGATATCCAATACCTTCTTCCATTGAAAAAGAAAAAACTGCCTAGACTAAAATTTAAAATTAAGGCATTTGGAAACGAATCCCTATTTCCTAGAATGTCCTCTTTAATAAAATACTTAAAAGTAAAAAGACTCCACCAAACATTTTTACAGATTAGTACCTAAAGTTCCAGTAACCCTAGAGGAGAGATGGCTTTCCGATTTTTGAATTCTAGGGTGGATGTGTTCGACCCTCGAGGATTTCACAACTTGGGTAAAAAGTTGTGAGAGGGTAGCAGTAAAGGAAGAAGGGAGGCTGGGAGGAAGATAAAAAAGGTAAAAAACCGAGTCCCTTTAGTATCTTCCTGATTCCATGCTAGTGAAGGCTCGAGTAACTGTATTTGACAGTTTACTCTTGGGCAGAGTTGAGATGAATGGTCTCATCTCTGTTACTCTTCATGACCCTGCAGCCAGACCAGCAGAGAAGGGCCAGGGCACAAAGGTTCGGATTTTCCAGTATGTGTGCGGGCATCTCGGTTGGACACTCTAAAAGAACCTAATTACAAAGACACTGAAAAGACGAGCTGGCCTTCCTTTGCTTTTAGCAAATCGCTGACATCTACGGATGCTGGGGGGTGGGGGGGGGATGTTTGCAAGTGTCCTTCAGGGAACTGAGAGGTTACAGCGATTACATCTTTTCCTCTCAAGAGCTTGAGGAGCATGAGAACAACCAAAATTCAGAATAAACCCAGATGAAAATAGATGTCACTAATTATTCTCAAGAAGCACTCAATAATAAGATAGTCAAACCAAAGCAGGCAAGATGAGGAAGTAATTGGTTTGTTTAGACTTAGAATGTTCTCCAACATCACCTGAGACAAATGAGAAAAAAAACCAAAATAACAAACCTGCACATGATTCTAAAACCGAACATTCCTTAAGCAAACGATCCAACATGCCAATATTTTTCTCTGGTGAAGAGTCCAGCTAGGAACAGGGCTGTCTTTCTGAAGTGCCAGCCTTCATAACGTCCTGTTACATTTTTAGATCCAAGTTTGATGACAAACATGCGGACTTAAAGCTTTAGGACACCTGACTTCTTTTGCATTCTAGCCTGGAGAACTAGGCAGAATGTTTCTCTCCTTGTTTGATGCCCAGGACGAGATGCAGGAACCAGTTAAACTGCACAGTCCATCCTTTGTCCCTGCAAACCTCGATCTGATCGAGAAAATACTTCTTAGCTTCCTCTTCGTTCTTCCCCACTGTTAGAGCATCCCGAATATATTCGATATCTTCTTTGCTTGTTAACTGGGGCATTCCCGTCATCAGCATCATGGAGAACAGGATGATCAGTAGGTTTGTGTGGTGGCGAAGGGCGAGGTAAGCCTTAACGCAGACGTCCTGGACAAAGGAAAGGAAAAGGCTGTTAAGGTTGTTGCCGTAACTAAGTAGGCTAAAGACCATGGGGCTGTCCCAGAATTTAGATGGTGTTATCCTGTCCTCATGGATGGAAGCCATCACCAGTTGGGCAGGTGCCCCTCCTCAGATGGAAGCCTTGATGAGAACATAGACTATCTTTAGTGTTGTTGCCTATGTCCAGGGTGTGCTCAAGAAAACTAATTTGGTACACTATATTTCATCTTTTCTCTTACTCTACCTTTTATGTCAATTTCTTTCCTAGAGAATTGAGGGTGGAAATTTCTGTAGTCTCTGAAACAGGGTGAGTCCGTTTTTGAACGCCATACTGGAAGCAGTGAACTTTGTTTAAGAATAAGTGTTTGCCAAGGGCTAATGGAATCCAGGGAAACGATGGGAATGTGGCATTGGAGATTTTGTTTTCATCTCTATTTTACAATTTGTCCGATTCTAAGAAAAACAGATGTATTAGCATTTCGTTGATGTTCAAAACTGTTTGAATAAACCTGGTGATTTTCATACAAATTCTAAATACTTAATGAGAGGGTTTTAAATGCTTTGGCTCGTGCCTCTTCCAAAAGCCTTAGAGCAGGTGATACAGGTGAGTTAAGTCTACTTGTTAAGCAGGGCATGCTTGTGCCAATGATCCCAAAGTATAGAAGAAATTGCAAGGTTCTCAATTTTATAGCATTGCGAACAACTCAATCTTAATATTGTAATTTGGCAGAGATAGTGTGTTAAGAGAAAACTGAAGTTAATGATTACAGATATAAATATTTCAAATAAAATACGGAGTAAAATATTAAAAGAATAATATACTATCGCCAAGGAGAGTTTATTCTAAAATTGCTAGATCATCAAAAGGTACTGTATTAAACAAAAAAAAATAATAAAAAATAAATAAAGAAGGAAAAAAAAGAAAAATAAACAACAAAAAAAGAAAAACAAAAAATGAAAACAAAAAAAAGGCACTGTATTGAAATCCACTTCTGATTTTTTTAAGGTTTTATTTTTAAGTAATCTCTATACCCAATGTGGAGCTTGAACTCACAACCCTGAGGTCAAGAGTTGAATGCTCTACTGACTGAGCTAGCCAGTTGCCTCCACTTCTGATTTTTTTAAAAAAGTTAACATGTAACTTAATATGTAACTAAAATGTAAAAGATAAAACGGTTAGTATTTACAAATAATTTCACTGACTTCTGGGAACACTCAGTGGAAAAAAGGAAAAAAACTATAGTAACTAGTTTTTATTAAACTAGCTTTTTATAAAATTAATACATAGGATGCTATAAATAGGAACCATCAGTTAGAAGCATAATGAAAAGACAGATGCTGTGAGTAATGGTAACAAAACCCCCCATGATTCCTGGGATAAATACATACACAAAGCATGCAGAACCCGTTTTTTTTTAAAGTCTAAAAATTTACTGAGAAATTAAAAAAGTCCTTGAATATGTGAAGTGATGTAGCATGATCTTTGGAGATAAGATTGCTTATAATAAAGATGCAAATTCTTCTGAAGTTAATCTATCATGAAATTTCAACAAGAATTCCTACTTGATATTTAAACTCAAGATATGTTTGGAATCCTTAGGGCTTAAGAGAACATTTTGAACAAGTACACTAATGAAGAACAGTGCTTGGCAGGCTAGATACTAAAACATATTCTAAAACTACAATATTTAAAACTCTGGGAATAGCACGTGTTCTTTTCCAAAAAAAGATAAGACATTTTGTAGATGAGAATGGAAAGTTCAGCACATGGATCTGAATACGTGGTATGTGTAATGCGTAACAAAGGTGACTTATCCAATTAGTGAGGAAAAGATCTATTGTTGGATAAATGCGACTGGTGTAACTGGCTCATCATTTGGGGGACAAATAAAGCTTACTCTGTGTGTTATGCCAAAAATAAAATTCCCGATGCATTAAAGATTAAATGTAAAAAGGGCAAACATTTAAATAATCCTAGAGTGGGAAAAGCCTTTATGAAGATGGCTTTCTGAGGTGTGATCTATAAGGTAAAGGTGGAGAGATTATGGAAATGTTATTGAAGAAAAAAAGCTATACACAATGATAGAAGAGATGAATGACAATAGAAAACATATTTACAACACAAGTCACTTCTTCATTACCGGCCTCCAATAGCTCTTACAAATCAATAAGAAAGAGTGGATAAATAGTCGGCTAGATGTATAAGCCAGGGATATAAATGAGAATTCACACTATAAGACATAAAAACAGAGAATAAACATGAAAAAATACTCAACCTCACAAGTAATCAAATAAATGTAACGAAATGAGATGGAAACGTTCACCTACCAAATTGGAAAATTAAAAATTTTTAAAAAAGAATAATATCCAAAGCTCACCTTTCACAGGCTGGCAGAAGGTGGAAATAGGTATAATTTTCCTAGCAGACAATTTGATAACATGCATCAAAAGCTTTAAATTACTAATAAATGTTATAGAATTTTGTTGAGGTGGCAGTTACATGACCTGTGCTATTCGTCAAAATTCAAAGAAGTATACATACAAAAAGGCCCCGTTCTGCTGTAGGTGAATTATGCCTCAATAAACTGGACTTTAAAAAGTTTATTGTTTCCATGCTTAAAATTTACCTTTAAAAAATGGGATCATTTTTGCAGTGCTCGATCTATAAGAATATTCATTAGAACATCATTTAAAAATGAAGGAACTTGAAGGTAACCTAGACATCCTACAAGTGGGGGTTGATAAAAAAGGATTGATGACAGTACCTTTAAACATGTGCTGAGTGCTAAGGTGAGATTGTATAGGAATATTGAATGACCATGTAACTGTGTCTGAGTTAAAAAAGCAGACATAACACATGTGGCATAAGCCCATGTTGGTAAATGAACACAAAACATTTATGTAGAAAAAAGACTATAAGGTTACAGGCCAAAATATTAAGATAGTGACTTTTCTTTTTGCTTTTGGATGATCTTGTCTGTGTCACTTGCATGTGGCAGGAAAAGCGCAATGGTAATGGTGGTCATGCCTGTATCATCCTGTACATCAAAGCAGGACAGTGTATGCATCGCCCTCTCCAGGTAGAAAAACCCATGGACTATTCTGGCATTAAGTGAGACAACATATATAAGATGCCTAGCACATAGTGAGTGTTCAATACGTTAGTTGTCTCCTTTCCTGCCTGGACGGCAGATCCCTCTTTATTTCCTCTCTGCCTACTTGCCATGGAGCTGGAGACTCCCAGACCCAAAAGCCTGGGATATTCCTGCCTCAGCCCTAGTGCATTAGTCTCTTGCATCCTTAGTGACTCCACTTTTGGCCAGAAATCATTACCTTTTGCTCATCCAGAGGACCCAGCAAACTTGCTCTCATTTCTTGGTAATTACACAGGCGAAGGGCAGACTCCACCCGGGGCAACTGGCTCATTAATTTGTCAGCTTGCACAGTTTTCACAAGGGCATAGATGGGGATGCCTTTTGATTTTGAATTAGAGTACATGCTGATTTTTAATTATTTTCGATCCTCTGTACACTGGGGGCTCCAGGCACACCCCTTGCTGTCTGAGCTCACTGTGTAGTCAGACTCTTTAATAGAAAATTTTTGAGAAGGAAAATCAATCTGGGGCCAAGGTATTCTAACAGCAATCAATGGGTGCTCAGTGAATAGTTGTTAAGCGGCAACCCACGGATTCACTTGTCACTGTAACACACAGAGACATGTTCAAGGAAAAGAATCACCCTGTGTCTCTCTTGATTGCCCTCTCATCCACAAAAGGCATTTCCCCTGGCTTGAATTTATTCAGTTTTGATTTTCACTGTGTGCGAAGGGTCCTGTCTGTGAGAAAGAAATGTCATCCCCAAATTGCATGCCCCACGCTGGTCAGACAGACACAACGTGTAGAGACTGAATTCTCTTTGGCTTAGCAGTGGTTAGAAGGGTGGAGTCACATCGCTGCCTGGATTCAAATCTTGGCTTTATTATGGACAAGTTGCTTGTCATTGGAGAAATCACTTAATCTCTCTGGGGCTCAGTTTCCTCATCTGTAGAAGATGAGGAGTAGCACTACCCGCTTCATACGGTTGTGGTGAGATTGAAGTGTGTATAAGTGGTGTGTAAGTGATGGGCAATTAGCAGTGGTCGTAGGAGAAGTTGCATTATTGAGCACGCACTTCTCGACGGGGAGGTGGGTAGGGAGTTGGGGGTGTGTAGTGCTGGGCTGCATCTGCAGGGGGTTCTCCTGCTGGAGGGGCACAGCTGGGCACTGGCGCCGCTCCCCAAGCCCCAGAAGTTTCATTTCTGCCCTTCCCACTCAGCCCCCGGGTGTGTGAGAGCGCCCTGGCTCCGCTGCCTTGGGCCGGAGGCCTGTGGTTTAGGGGACTGAGGATGTGGTCTGGGGAGCTCAGGGGGAAGCACAGAACACAGAAGTGTCTTGCTGGAGCAGTGGATTTTTCCTTTCTGCCAGGGCTGCCCGGCACTGTCCTCCCCAAATCCTCAGTCGTCCTTCTCAGCTGCCCGGGGAAGGCGGTCTAATACTGAGTGGAGCAGAAGGGATAAAGGAAGACTCTGACCTCAGGAAGTTGGTGTGATGTACTTGTGAACAAGAGTGAATGAGGGGAACCCTGACAAACTGTTCAGGTTAGCCCAAACACTCTCCATGGGTAGTTAATAGGTAGATTGAGCCTACACGGCGCATCAGCTCTTAATTCCACAGTTGGTTCAAATGCCTTAATTATAGCATCTAGTACAAAAGGAAAGGATTGTTTTTACAAAGCTACCACTCCCATAGGTCTTGGGAACAAAAGAATTCATTATCATTTCAGAGTCAAAACTACTAGTTGGTTTGTTAACTGGGCCCAATGTGGTTCACCTAAACTGAATACTTTCGATATACAATCTACTAATTTTTTCACTACCAATGAGCTCTGGCTGCTTTAGACCGTCCAAGGTCAGATGGCATAGGCCTACTTTTTCTTAAACTCCTCCATTCTCATCTAGAACCAAAGTGGAAGTGAAATATTACTGCACAAATCGACAAAAATGAGGAAGTAACCCCAGGACTACAAAACAGGAACTTCAGGGTTGAGGAGAGAGAGAGAAAAAAACAAAGATTCATCAATGAAAGGCAAGGTCCTCACCCACTGACTTTTCCTAAATAGTAAGCCTGCCTCTGTCTGCTAGAGGAAGGCGATCGTGGAGAGAAATAGTATTTCTGTCAAAGAGGAGTTTATTTTGTTTTGTATAAAAAAATCAATTAATTGGCCAGGCAATGCCTTTAGAAGTTGTTTTGGCAAAATGGGGAGACACTGATTAGCCAACCTAATAATGCAGGAGGAGGAAGCACTTTCTCGTAAATCTGAAAGAAGAGTGTGTCTGACACTTGGCTGTACATTTGTTGAGTTTGAATTAGGAATCTTATCTCTAAGGACCTCTTAGAAATGATTCTCAGGCTAGCTCTGTCTACCAGGGGCAGGGCTCTACTGTCATGTTCTCGAATACTTACAAGCTCATTAGAAACCTACAGGTTACAATTACACTGCCCTGCATTAGTTAGTCTAAATGGACTGTATGTAGGGGTGTGTGTGTGTGTGTGTGTGTGTGTGTGTGTGTGTGTTCATTCTAGCCTGTTCCAAAAAGGATTGAAGGTGGATTATCTGGATACATAGAGGTCAAAATAACATTACTTTGAAGTGGGTAGAAAAAAAGAAAGGAAGGACAAAGGAAATGATCACGGTGGGTTTCAGACAGAGACCAGTTCAAACGCTATACATCACAAATGCTATATACCTGCGATGGGAGATCTTCAAATATATCTCTAGCCAAAAGGAAAATCAAACCCGTTACTTCATCCAATGCTCAGAAGATTTTAAGCTACTATTTGTTTAGGAGAAATACAGCCTTTCTAGAAACTACAAACTGATAGAGATTTCGCATGAGGATCTCTATAAAGAGGATGCTTTTTGTAACATGGTGGAAAACACCCTCAGCAATACTCTTTGGGTAGACAAAACAATTCTCTAAAAGAAACTAAACATTGAGAGAAGATGCCAGTTGGAAGGTTATTCCTGACAAAGGCTTAAAAGTCACAGGGGTCCAATATCTTAGGCACTGAGTGACCCTGCGTGCTGGCCGATTAACGCAGCAGCCCAACTCAAGGTCATCTTTCAAGGCTGCTTCTGGGGCAGATTCCACACCAGTGGATTCCAACACCTACCAATGGCTGATGCTGGACCCTTCTCTGAGGCTGGTTTCCAATGGAGTACTGAGCATCTCCAGGCCTGGAAAGGAGGCTGAGCTTGACCTTGTTAGTGGTCCGGGGTGCAGATCCCAGGAGGGAATCCTTTCTCAACTCAGTGTTATTATGGGCTTTTCGACAGATAAATTTGTCATCTCCCTGTTGAGCTATTATAGGCCTCCATTACAGTAATTTATGGTTCATCAGTTGAGCTCCAATCGACTTCTTTGCTTTGCTTTCTGCTCCCCCTCCCCCCCATGCAGCTCTTGTACTGCTTGAAATTGGATGCAAATTTCCTTCCTTGATCCAAATTTCACCACACATTCCCATCTATAACTGTGTTCCATCCATACCCGACAACTGTACTTTTTGTTCCTAAATACTGATACTAAATACTGACTTCATGCTCTGGCTAAGGTTATTCTTTCTGCCTGGATGTTCCTTCGCTCCCTGTATCTGCCTAGCAAAATGGAACTGATCTTATCCATCAAGGTCGGATAAAAACCCATTCATTCACACTCCCTTTCTATCCCCCAGGGCAGGATTAATTGCTCCCTCTGCAAACCACTTTTGAAATCCTTAGAACAAAGCTCTGTGTGTGTGTGTGTGTGTGTGTCTTCCGCTGTGTGCTGGGGCTGTGCTTCTGCTCCTAGTCACCTACGCCCAGCACAGAGTCTGGCACACTCTAAGTAGTCTGCAAACACATGATGAATCAATGCTGGACATGCATAAGTCAAATTCAATTTTGGCAAGAACTTTAAAATGAGGATGGATTGGGGCGCCTGGGTAGCTTAATGGGTTAAGCCCCTGCCTTTGGCTCAGGTCATGATCCTACTAGGGTCCTGGGATCAAGCCCCGAGTCAGGCTCCCTACTTACCAGGAAGCCTGCTTTTCCCTCTGCCCTTCCAACCCACTCATGCTCTTTCTCTCTCGCTGCTCTTTCCTCTCTCGCTGCTCTTTCCTCTCTCTGAAATAAACAAAATCCTTAAAAAATTTGTTAAAAAAATAAAATGAGGATGGATTAGAGAGCAGTCTTATGGGAAGGGGGTTAAACTATAAAGACATCTTGCCTGGCCAAAGCAGTACCTGAGCTTTCTTGGGGCCTGGCACAGTGCCTGAAATGTAGCAGATAGTTAATAAGTGTATGTTGAACTAACTAACTCCTGGGCCTGGTGACTACAACAGGATGGAGCAGGAGGCCCAGAAAGCTGAGCCTGGCAGGTTATAAGTATAGATAGCTCTCAGTGTAGACGGATGCAGGGTTCCCGCATGAGGAAGCGCAGCCAGAGGACAGGAATGGGGAATGCCGGGGAGGGGGCCAGAGTCCTCAGAAGTGTCAGATGGCAAGGTCCCTGTGGTCCTGGTGGTCCCTGTGGCTGGAGGCTAGGAGAGTACTTGAGTTACCAACAAGGCAAATGGCAGGAAGGGGCAGGACCCCAGTCCTAGAGGCAGGTTTAACAAGCAGGGCCATGCTGTAGAAACTGAGGCAGAAGTGGTTAGAAGAACCTAGGATACAAGATGAGAGCAAGATGACTGCAGAGGTGGTTCTGAACAACCCAAGGCAGGATTCAGCATGGAGACTGGGCACGGGGCTGAGCCTGTAGGGCAAGGGGCCTGGGTATATGCCCTGCTGTGGGGACACGGCCACCAGTGGTGGGCACCAGGCAGGGCCTGAGGAAGCTGCCACCCAAGATTAACACAAGGACTAGGTTCCAGACTTCTCTCCTATTAAACGCTTCTTAAGAGTGACATCTAGGGGCAAATGCCTTTTAAGTATGCTCCCCGAGCTGCCTGCTTTGCATAGATGTGCCCCCGGGGGTGTCATCTAGCTCCCCTGGTTTCTTTAGCTTTATCTAACATACATATGCTTAGTGCCTACTGGATGCAAAGAACATCTTCAGAATGCTTGTTTATAGTAGGCCACTTTGTTCACACTCCTTGGAAACTACACATCGAGGGTATGCTATAGGTATAGACTGTGTGTCCTGTTGTCTTGGCATGACCTACGGACCCCATGGGGGGGTGGATAGGTAATATTTACATTAGTAAGGGAATTGCCACAAAAATGTGAATGGGCACCATAGGGCGCTTACACATTTGTAGGAATTAATAAAACATTAGATTTCATAATTAGGATTATCTCCTCTTCTGATGTGTGGATCTGTGACCTGCATCTTGAAGGCTTACGAACATCGGTGTGGTTGTAGTCTGTCAATCTGCTCCTAAGTTGCTATTTCATAAGCTCATAGGATATGATGCATGCTGGAGAAGGAAGAAGCCCCACGGGTCACCTGCTCTCACCCAGCAGCTCACCCTTCTCTCCTCCGCACAGCAAATACCTGCAGAGCACTCGCTATGTCTCAGGCCCCACAGGAGGGATTCAGGTCAGACGTGACCCTGCTGCACAGGCTTACACACACCATGATACCTGCCACAGGTGCTGTGAGGGCACCGTGCAGGGGCGGGGCAAAGCACAATCCTCGTGGAGGCGATGGCTCTGGGGAATGTCCTGAAGCTGAGACCTGAAGGGTGTTCCAGGGAAAGTGCCACCGTGACCTTGGCCGAGTGAGAGAATGTGGGGAGAGTACCGCGGGGTCTGGCTGGAGAGGACAGGAGCTCCTCGACCAGAGCCTTGCAGGGCAAGCTTAGAGGTTTAGATTTTATCCAAAGTGAGGTGAGAAGCCACGGAGCAGTTTAGAGAGAGGAACACTGTGTCTGTCGCTTAAGTTCAGTTTTTAAGCAAATTCTGATTAATTTACAACCTTCTAAAAGGCCAAATAATAGAATGAAGGAAAAACACTAAAAGGTTGACAGTGTTCTTTTTTGGAAGGTGGGATAATGGGTTTTTAATATCTTCCTGATATTTTTAATATCTTACTGGCTTAAAAAAATTATTACTTTAAAAATTAGGAACCCCATCCGCAGGTTCTTCTATGAAAAGAGGAGGAAGCCAGATTTCATTTGCTAATGATATAAATGTATGTGCATGTCATCTACGTTCTCAAGTCATTCAGTGAAATTTAAAGCACAGTGAGTCTAAAATAGTCAGTGGGTAAAACGCGGTTTTGTCTTTTCACTCTTTGGGAAGGAAGAGATTTTTCAAAGGAGAATTTATCAACCTCGTTATCATCGAAATGTTTCTGTTTGGCACCTGGTGTAACAGGATGCTGCTCCAAAGGCTAATAGATGTTCTTGGGTTCAAATAGTGAGTATGCCTTGGTTTTGTGCCCTTTTGTCTGATTACAGCTTGCTTCTGAAGTCTATTATCAATATGGTCCTGGGCTCAACTAAATCTTTTGGAAAAAAAGGAAAAGGGGGGATAAAGCAGGGCCTTCCTCTTTCAGTTTTTGGCCTTCTAGCCTCTGGCCCAAGCTAGGTGTGTTTTTTCGTCTTTGTAGAGAGGCTTCCCTCATGCTTAACAAAAAAGTGGGTCAGCTTTTCTCCACCCTCCCTAACAGGTTATTCAAATGTGCTGCGTGCATGAATTAACCTTACCATTCAAAATTAGCAGTTCGCTGGAAACGAGGACACCTTTGATTCAAAATGTAAATATATTACACCATCTCCTAGCCTGCCTAAAAATGGCAGCTTTATTATACAAGATCCTGCGGTGCTATTTAGAGAGTTTAGGGATGTACTCTCAGAGCTTGAAGGACCTCGTCTCAAAAGGGGAACATAAAACTAAGAAACAGAAAAGCTTCCGGAAGGCTTAGTAGTATGTTAAAAAAGAAAAAAAAAAATTGTTACAAGGTCTGAGTCAAATAATGAAAAACCTGCTGCTCATTTTTGTCAAGCTGGAAACTTTAGGAAGTCTATGTATGTATAATTGTGTACGTGTATGTGTGTGGCCAGCTTTTTTCCTGTTGTGAGTGGGGAACGTGGGGCAAAGTATGGGGGTGGGGGGCAGACAAGAGAGGGCTTGGGGGGGGGGCGGGCAGGCAGAGCTTGGGCCCTCTCCTTGCTGTTTTACCAGAACAAAGCTACTTTTTTTTGTGTTCTGTATATTGCCCTCTTGCTTGAGGTCTCATTTCTAAGAGGGCTTCTCAACTTAAACGTTGTCAAAGTTAGAAGGCCTGTTGCTGTGTGTGTAATGCTGGAGGCTGCTGTGTATTGAATTTCGGCTGAGGTCCAGGCACTGGGATGAGGATCCCACCTCTTCATTTCAGATAATCCCTAAAGATGGCACATGAAGTAGGTCTTCCCCAGGTCACTTTATCGAAGAGGGACCCAAAGTTCTGAATGCATGAATCCTTTGTATCACCTGCAGAGATTCTAAGTAGCAGGCCAGGATTCTGCTCCAAAGCCCAGCCTTCACCCACAGTACTGCTCTGGATCTGTGTGTGAGGCTCCAAGGACATGTATTCACCGGTGCTTAAAGAGCATTAGTGCTCTGAAACACAGACAAGCAAGGCCAGTGAATCTACAAAGGGGCGCGCGCATGTGTGTGTGTGTGTGTGTGGTGCACACCTGCCTAGAGGTCACTTAAGTGAGGGGGGTTTACATGGCTTGGAAAAGCAGCTTTGGTCGCCGAGGACAGAGAAATGGTCCCGGCCCGAGAGAACAGTGCAAAGTCTCCCTGCAAAGGTTTGATGCTTTGGA